>NC_139454.1:7060783-7734949 GCF_963924565.1 Ascidiella aspersa
CGTTCAACTGTAAATCATAAAAAATTTGCTTACAAAATGTTTGAAAGGTAACATCATACACTTCAATAGTGAATTCAGGGTTGCCACACATTTTTATCAAATAAATCAAAAGACATTCAAGACTTTTTCTAGATAATTTTTAAGACTTATAATTGAATAACTTAGCTTGTAATAATACATTTCGAAAAGAAAACAGTATATATTATAATAATGATTATGCGCTAACATTAAGTTTGTAATATTAGTTTATTATGGTACATTTTTTAAGACATACCTTAACTGCATCAAAACAATTTAAAGTGTTTTAAATAAACAACAACATAGGGTTTCTTGAATACTTTTATTATGCAAATAAAGAAGTCTATCAAAGGCATTAAAAGAGTGAATGACTTTGTGGCAACCCTGCAATGTTGGGGACTATTTCATGCCTAGATAAAGTGTAACACTTACATTCATTCAACAAAATGTACTGCAGCGATTTTCCATTCACAAACTCTGTTACTATCAGAGGCTCCATTGGTGAGGAACATACGCCATGGATTTTCACAATGTTGCGATGCTGTAGATGCATCAGGAGTCCTGCCTCTGCAGTTAAATAACTCCTATCGGAGGAAGACATCATTCCAAGTTTGGAAAGCTTTTTAACTGCTACTGCTTTTCCGTTTAAAGTGCCAGAATAGACAACTGCAAGCTGACCCTCCCCAATCATGTTGCTGTTGTAAAAGGTTAGATCGCCAGTGGAAATTTCCGGTGATGTCATCACTTTTTGCTTTGTCCGCTTGGCTAGCTTCAATTCAGTTTGCAGCTTCAAGACTTTGTGTTTGTACTTGTCCCTTTCGGTGTGGAGCTTCTTAATCATAAAACTGGGCACGTCCTGCTTGCGGAATGCGGCATTGTACGCTTGAATGTTTGGCAACTCTTCATGGACAGCCATATTACTTGCATCGTGAAGAGCACGAGGGGGGTTTTGTCGAACGGCCACTTTAATGACAGAATTTTGATGCGAAGCACTTGATTGACCATTTCGCAGGTCTGTCGCCTTCAATGTTTGATCAAGACCAAGTTGTTTTGTATTGTCAGCCATTGAAAGAGTAATGTTTTCCTGGTTTACTTTAAGCTCATCGATTTGCTTTTGTAGAGCCTCGCACATTTTTCTGGCATCTGCCAAATCATTCGCCTCCTTAGACTGACGGGACTCGCTCCAGCTGCTGTCACTTGTGCTAGAAGACTTGTACAATTCTACTGCTGATTTTAAGTCGGTGCCGCTGATCCTTTTATCATTCTCCGCCATCCTTGACCTGGAACCCTTTTTGCGAATGTTGCGTGGATGACGTTTTGTGCTGACTTCGGGCCTGTGGTGAACAGAGCGTCGCTGGGATGCTTTAGTAGGCTGCAGAAAACCGGCGTGTGAAGACAATGCGGGCACATCTTGACTCATTCGTTTGGACTTCAGTGGCATGGTAATGGTTGTTAATGTATGAAAAAATGTCTATATCATCTTGTAAAACCTTCAACAAACCAACATGAGATAGATAAACACAATCAGAATCTTGCAATTGGATATTAATTATACATTATACCGTATAATGTATAGGAGTGTTCTTTTACTCATTAAAAGTGTTGCAAACAAGTTATTTGTAAAATAGTCTAGAAGTCAAAGTCAAGTGTTTTTCAATTAATAACAAGACAAGTCCTGTTCAAGTCATTATTAGATTAAGTCAACTTCAAATTAGGTCATAAATCAACATAAACATAAAATTTTAATCTATTAAACTTGGTAATCTTGTCGGAATAATATGAGCAAGAAATCAATACACCATACACTAAGCATATTGTGTTATGTGCAAAAATTGAGATAAATAGCCCCATTTAATTAAAAGTGTTGAATGAAAACACTTTATTTTTAGCCCATGTTGTTTGGATCAATGTCTAAAGTTTAAGTCAACTCATTCTGCCAGAATGACTTAAAGTCCAGCAAGTCATTTAAAATGACTTAAGTGCATTTAAATCATTGTCTTAAGTCAATTTAACACTGCTCGTTAGTATGGATTCGCTAAGAACAACCTAATGGGTTTAACCAGACAACACTCATCTAATTATATATTTTTTCGAAACTTTTTAAACTCTTTGCACAATGATTAATTTCTTAGGACATCCCGTGGTCCGATCACCTTTAAGTACGCATTCGTTCAAAAATAAGGCGATTCAGCCAGCTTATGATTCTTAGCAACAGTGTGTTGTGTTGCTTTTTTCGTTTCAAAATTTACGACACATTTGAAATTTACGCATGAATGGAAATATAGCAATTAACGCTTCATTGCACAAAAATAAACTGGTCAAGCCATAGAGCACTAATATAAGTGCTCTATGGTCAAGCAACTGCTCAAAACAATTTTGTTTAAATATCTTTGTCCTGCCTCCATGGGGTACGAAAAAATTTAATTTTACTTATTGGCCGTCCAATTTTGTGGCTTTCAGTATGACTTCGAGATTTTCTAAAAAGGTGAAAACGTACCTCGACCTTAGCAAATCTTTTCATTGAAAACTTGAAAGGACACATTAGTATTACGCATTAAAACTAGGTTTGACAATTAGCATATTGCTCGGAATACCGGATTTAAGGCAGGGAGTCTAACCGTTTGACTTTTCCGGTTCGTTTTTGGTTCTGGTTTAAGGGTTTTTTTTGCGATACGGTTTAGTTCTGGTTTCGGTTGAGCAATTCAAAAGTTTGGGTTCAGCTCCAGACCGACCATTTTTATTTCTAAACCGGTCATAAAGTTCCTGTTCTTTTTGTTCAAATATAAAATAAGATGCGTTAAAAAAATGTGCGTCAATAACTGTAGGCTATAGATCAAATATTGAAATGTAACTCGTATTGAATCCAAGTTTTGTGACGTATTAAAAGTAGCTCATTATTAAAATATTTGATAAATTAAATGCGACGTTTTATTTATTAACTATTCATTCGTTTATAAAATTTCGAACATGGCTTAACTTGAATCTGTAAAATACAACTTGTGAAGTCATGCGGGAGTAAACCGCTTTTTGACAGGTTCGGAAAAATAATCGCCCAAAACCGGTCCATAAAGTTTCGGTTAGAATTCGGTTTGACTCGACTCCCTGATTTAAAGTACTTTTACATAAAGTTTATACGGCCCTACATGCCACAGGAAGCACTATGTATAGCACCTTTGACGGAATAGATTGGATTCTTATAAATTAAGTTTAAAAATAAAAATAAATTTTAATAGGGTGACAGTTCTTGGGCGCTTTAGTAGAATTTATAATATATTAGCTGTGACTATATCTATTAGACTTTTTCGAAGTATTACCGGTAGTAAGTTTTTTTATTCGTTTTATTGTTTTTTCTTGAACATAATAGATACCGGTATATGCAACTTCTTAAACAGGTGCCAAAATTTGTTTTTGAGTTAGACTATACGTGGTGCTGAATTATTGCAGTCACGTGTCGTCGCAAGTTTTCCGGCACAGATATGATAGCCCTATTTCAGGGTTCAACACACAAACAATGGGAGCCCACAAGAAAAGTTTTCATTTTTCCCAAGTAGAATTTTTCTTCTGGTTAATTTATAGCGTTTACTAATCATCAAGCGGCGCAACATCCCTCAATATGCAGGCTGCAGTGCATTTGATATGAACGGATATTTAGACTATTGTTTCACTTGATTTAAGTATTAGACAAATTTAAAAATAATGTAAACTGGGTAGAGTTATAGTATATCCCCATCACTTGCTTTTAAATAAAAAGAAAATTTCTGTCTCAGTGCATAAAATACAGAATATACATTTCTAAGGTTTTACATCCTTTCACCAGCTCCACCACTAAAATATTGACCTCGGTGAACTCTAAACAATTATACCTTAACACGTACAGCAGGCGCGGGCCGCATGCGGCCCTTTGCAATTTTTTGTGCGGCCCTTCGCCTTTCTTTCCGATATTTTTCCCTAAATAAGGGTATTTTGTGTGCACCAATGTTGGAACTTTTGCTCTTTCAGTTTCATGTTTGCAAATGGTAACCCATAGGCTACACCGCTACACTAATGCAGTTGTTGAACTCGAATGGGAAGCATCTATTACAGGGGTTTTCAACCTTTTTCGGTTCATGGCCCACTAAATTAGTAAAAAAATTGCGGTGGTCCATTTAACGTCTAATAAAAAACATAAAGTTTCAACAACACAATAAATTAATAAAGCTTGTACATTATTTCAAATGTGTTACGTCGCCCCATACTTAAAAATGCCGGAAATTTTACGCATTACATTCCTTCATCTTCTGATTTTGCGGTTTTACAGAGTTTCTGAAAATTTCTGAAACCAGTTAGAGTCCTAAAAATTTTCTTTCTTTGCAACAGCTGACGGAAAACAGAGGGCTTTTAGCATTCGGAAAATGAAACCAGACATTGGTGCTTTACATTTTGCAACTTCAGACAACTCCCAAGACTAATTATAAAATGCCAATAATATTTTTACAATGATATTTTTTGGGTTTCGAGCGCATGGTTAATTAATCTCCCTTTCCACGTTGGTGTAAAATTTGAAAACACTTGTACTATTTTTATACTCCTGGTAGTTCCTGGTGGTTAAGTCAGTATTCGATTTATGACGATAGAAGGTAACATAGGTTTCAAAAAAGTTATTATTATTGCAAGTTCATAAATTTATACCTGAAATATTGCATAAGGTCGAAATACTTACTGATTGAAAAGTACCCTGAAACACAAGTAGGCCTAACACAACTACGGGAACGTCGCGGCACACCGGTTGCGCAGCACTCTATAAACGTAACAAAGAATAATACGAAAGCAAGGGGATTGTTATTGTAAAAAGAAATGATGTTACAAATATAATATTAGGTCGAGGTTTTTGTTATTTATCTGTCGGACTCTTATGTGTTCATAATGACATGTTTTTGACATCACTGTATGCAAAGCTCTGTGGCCCACTGAAAACAGTGTCATGGCCAACTACTGGGTCATTGTCCATAGGTTGAAAACCTCTGATCTATTACAAAACAATCTTTATTCATAAAATTTTACTTGCGTCACGTTGGTACGATAAAGAATTGTTTTGCAACAATGACACTTGGCTGCTACGACTTTTGCCGCGCATATTGACTGAGATGTTATGTTTAACAGCTGGTTTTGAATTATTGCTGTTAAATAGTTTGCGTCTATGCACATCTGGCCTGGAACCAAACATTGACAAGTTGGTTCAAAATATCCAACATCAGCCTTCTCACTAACTTTCATTTGAACATCCACATGTGTGTCTGTTATGATATTTCATATTCGCTTGTACTTGTGTTTTTCTAGTAAAAGCTGAAAATATGAATTAGTGTTTATTTGATGTGCGGCCCTCCTGTAAGCATTAAATTTCCTAACTGGCCCTTGTGTTAAAAAGGTTGCCCGCCCCTGACGTACAGTAACAAAATACATTCAATATTCAAATATAATAATAAAAATAACAACACTTTAAATTAGACCAGGAAAGTTTAATTTAAATATTAGGATTAGGGTTATCGCATTGCCCAATTGCATCGAAATCGCCTTGTCCGATGTATCCAGCGTACGTGGTATCTCCGGTACCCCCTGTGCGTTTTACGTGTTTTGGTGTAGCCCATTAGGGGTGGAGTAATCTAACATTGTTTCTAACGCGTCTTCTACAAGGTAAACGTCTCGCACATTTTAACCAAATAAATACATAATCTCGATTCGCTTCATTACTGAGCTATGACTTTTCGAAAAAAAAAAAGACGTACGTAGTGACGTCATATCTTTTAAAAAAATAAAAGGCTCTCCCATTTTTTACGATAAAATGCTATAGCTTTATTTGGATGACTGCTTTAGATTTATTACTCATAAATTAAAAATCAAAAAAAAAATAATACCTATAGCTCTTTTAAGATCGGATGTAAAATGTAAAAATAAATCTATTGATTAAATTTACGTTGTGCATAAATTCAAATTAAATTAAACAAGGGAGGCTTTTACCGTGCAAACAAATGCTTTCTTAAAACACTAGACCAAAATATATGCTTCATTTACTAATATATATGTGCTTTATTTACCATACAGACTCATAAATAAACTTCCACATAATGCTTAAGTACAAAACTTGAAAGAGTAAACATTAATTAGAAGACGTTTACGAAACGGAAAGAAAATTATAACTTACAATAGAAATTGTTTTTACATTTATTTTAGACAGTCTATTAAATGCAACAGGCAGTTTCTAATCATATACAACAAGGATTGTTAAAGAATATAATGATTTGTTATTACAGCCAAAAAACAAACATATAACGTTTTATTCTTCACGCAATTAAACGCACAGCTTTGGTTTAATCATAATGAACTTATAATAACGAACCCCTTTCAGTTTAGTTTGGTTGTTTTTTAAAATACTGCAAGAATATTCGTTTTGCACCAAACGTAGATTTGCTGAATAATATTGGAGTAAATCAGTGGATTCAAAGCACTGTTAATCGGATACAAAATACCGGCACTAACAATATAAACCTCCTTGGAAAGTGAAACTCCCGCAACAGCCAAGAAGCCACAAACACATAAAGGGATCCAGCAACAAAAATCAGTGAAAAGCAAACGACTGATACGTCTTTGCATCTTGTTGTTTAACTTTTGCTTTTTATCTTTAGCCATTTTGTTGCTTTTTATGTATATAACAATATAAGCAATCATCATAAAAAGAAAGATCGCGAAGTTTATCGATATCAGAAGAAGGGAGTACTGCCAAGAAGAGTCATTTACAGAAACAAACAGTCGAGGCATGCAAACACTAGTTTCACCGTAGTAGCCAAAGGTACCGGAAATGGGCAGATTGGGAAAGGTTCGGTTGAAAAGTTGTGCGACACCATGCCACGTAGGATCGGTCAAGTTGCTTTGTATTCTTTGCGCCAACTGATACATTGCGTTAGTAGAAACTCTGTCGGTCTTAAAAAATTTAGAGGAAAACCAACCATGGGAAACAAAGAAACCGGATGGATAGTCGAACAATGGTGCAGCAGCTAGAAGAAAGCCACAAATCCAGGTAGCAAGACAAGAAAGGTACACCCATTTCTTTTTAAGAAGTAGCGAGCCAAATGGGTTGCATACAGTGTAAAGCCTAAATGCCGTCATGACAAACATGTCGAAAGTACTTATTTGGGAAGCTACTACTAGTGTGAACCCCAACCATGAGCAAGTAGAACTGGTACGCCAAGAGGCGTCATACCTACAGTAATTGCCCGAAAACTGAAGACCTTTAACTGCTACAATAAGCAAATAACAACCAAACACAAAATCTGCCAACGAAAGATTTATAACGAAAACCTGGGTGCTGCGCTTAAGGACATTTTCTTCGCTGCCATTTTGGTCGCCATAATACATATCCTTTAGGGTTGTAGCAAACACTAGGAAGTTAAACAAGCAAGAAAGAATACCCAATATCCAAAATGATGGACGGAAAAATGCGTTTGCAATCATTTCTTTTTGACTGGAAAATATTGTGCTTCGTTTGCTAATAACCGGGCATTCGTCACTTTCGTCCGAACATTGTTTAAATCCATCTTCTACATATTTTTTGTCGACGGACAATGGTTGTCTGCTGAGACAATAAAATCTCGTCTTGTTGCAAATTGACTGTTCTTCGTCAGACTTATCTTCGCAATGAATTATTCCGTCACAAACCTGTGATACATCGATGCTCGTAAGGTCCTTGTTCAAACAAATAAATCGTTTCGGACAAAGCATTTTTTCATTTATTGTGCATTCAAATGGCCCTGACAACTTTGGTTTTCCCAAACACACTTGTCCATACCGAGATTTAACGACTACACATGTGTCGTTGCAGAACGCAGGAGTATTTTCACAGCCAGAGCATTCATCGGATAAATCCCAGCATTCTGGTCTTTCATCACACTTTGTTGCTTGAACCAATTGACGAGTGTCATCCAATGCTGTGTTATAGCAACTAACAATTTTGTCGTCTTCTAATGTGTTTTGATAACCATTGCAATATTTTAAATGAGAATTGGTTTTACAACTCATACCTGCGTTGCATAAGACTTTGTCAAAATCTATGCAATTTGTTGTATCCTGACAATGCATCATGCTCGGTGCGCAATGGTCCACAGAGTCACCTAAAATATCTTTACACACTGTTTGTTTTTCTCACAAACACTCGTCGGAAAGGTCGTAGCAGTCTACCACACCGTCACAAACTTGATTCTGTGATATAATAAGTTTATTGTCCAAACAAAGAAAGCACTTGAACTTTCCACCAACAAAACAGAGATCTGACCTGTCTGAACACTGCGGAAAGTTGTCGTAAATGTTGATTTGGGGCAAAACACATATTCCTGTATTGCTTAATCCCGGACATTTAAATCCAAAACCAGTCTTCTGATTTTTGCAATCTGATGGGACGAAACTGTTGCAAAAGTGCCAGGTTGATTCCGCCTTACTTTCATTGCAAAAATAATACATTTCGCAGCTATCTTTTACCGAGCACAGCCCATTTTCAGTCTCAACAACCATGTAAGTGATTCCTTTGATGGGTTGCTTTATTTTACAGCAGCTGTGGTTTTTGCTGTAATATGGAACAGTGGCTAATGAGATAAAAGCGGTCTTAACGCTAAAATCGGAACAATAAAACGTTTCTGTTCCAATTTTTCCACAGGGTTCGTCTTGTCCATCCAAGCAATCCTTGATTCCATCAGCTAAATCCTGCCTACTTATACATTGTCCAGTTGGTGGACACGAAGTCTCGTTTAAGCAGCTGCACTGAACTTTACCCGCACAATTGCAGTCTAGCTCGTCACTCAAGTTACAGGCTCCTAAACGACCGTCGCAGAAAATGTTTGTTGAGCACACTCCCCACTGGCACATCGACGTTGCTCGGGTGGGCAAGGTTTAGGGCAGCTCAACTCGTCGCTATGATCAAGGCAGTCCATAAATCCGTTGCATGTTCTTTTGTCTTCAATACAGTTGCCGTCGTTTTCACATAAGTACGATCCACCTTTGCACACGTCGCAGTTTGTTTCGTCGCTGAGATCGCTGCAGTCCTGGGACCCGTCGCAAAACAGGTCTACGTTCAAACACTCGCTACCGTCCTCGCAATAAAACGCTCCAGCTGCGCACCCAGAACAGCTCCTTTCGTCACTACCGTCGCTGCAATGTTTATTTCCGTCGCAACGCTGGGGAAGAGGAATACATTCGTCGTTGGTGCTGCACGACCACGACATTGAAGTGCTTTGGCACGCCGGACAATTTATCTCGTCGCTATCGTCGTTGCAGTATTTTATGTAGTTGCACACCCAACTTAAGTGGATGCACTTACTCCCATCGGCGCACTTCCAAAAATACAAGGGGCAGTCGGTGCAGTTCGACTCGTCGCTTTTGTCGTTGCATTCTTCCACGCCGTTGCAAAAAAAGAAAGATGAAATGCACTGGCTTCCATCACTGCACATCTGTTCATATTTCGGGCAAGTCTCTAAGCAGTTCCACTCATCGCTACCGTCGACGCAGTTGAAAACCTCGTCGCACACCCACGTCGATCGAATGCATTCATTGTTGGGTTTGCACAGCCTCGCTCCCCCCGTGCATTCGAAACAGTGGGTTTCGTCTTCGCTTGTCTTCGAAGCTACAGAATGGCAATTCCTTACACCGTCGCAAAGCTTATCTACGGTGAGATAAGCGAGGGGCGTGGGCATCAGGTGGGGCTGCAGCTCAGTTGACAGGTCCATTGTGGAACGGTGTTCGCTGATTGATTCTCGGCGAGGAGTAACATCAGCAGAGTTACAGCTTTAAACGTCATTTCAACTAAACTGGACTGCAAAACCAAAGCAAAATAAAATTAGTTTGTTTTTTCCTCTATATTAAGAGCATGCACCAGGCGAAACTTCCGGCGTTTATGAGATTAGCAGAGAATTTACAAGTTTTTCCATATGTCCAATTAAACTTAAAATGATATTTAAATGCTTGGACTACTGGCGATGCCGGGCAATAAAATATAATTACCGACACAAAAAAAACGAAATTCTCTGTCTTAAACATACTGTACCCATGAAACTGCAGCCTCTTTAGCACCAGTACAGTTACATAGTATGTTGTTCCATGTCCTTGGCGCAGTTTTGCGCAACATCTTTGTTAAAGAGAAAATATTGTTTAAAATGGTTTAATATGTTTTTCAAATACCTATCTTCCGCCCAAATTGGTTTTGCATTTAACTTCTGCTATCAACTACTAACAATTGTACAAGAGCCTACGTAAACACATCAAAAACTTGGTGTGCTTATGGCTAATTAAGGGCAAACAACATGCTAAAATCTTGGTCCCATGGGTAAGCAAGATATTTTTTTCTACCGATACACGCTTCTGTATTGTACCATGTTGGCCTTCTGTCCTTCTTCTAGAATCCTATTGCTACATTCCATGTTGTGCAGGCGTGTCCTTAAACACCAAGAATCGACTCAAAATCTTCCGCAATTTTCGATACTAGTAGTGTTTGAAACGTTTATTTAAAATCTTCAGATACCCTGGAACTCGCTCTCGAATTATTCTTGGGAAGTCTTTGAGAAAAGTCGGACCACAATTATTCTAAATCTAAACCAAATCTATGCTACAGTAGGCGTCAATAAGCCCGTTTATATGCACGTTTAAGCCGGATTCGAATCTGATTCGTTAATTCATTCTCTCTCGTTTTGGCGCTGGAATGAATTAAGTTCTTTCGTTTCCTAATCTGACAAAAGGAGTGGTTTTCAATCCGTTCGCCGCTTAATCTGTTCGTTTCGCTGACGGCCGGAATTGTTTGATGTTGAATGACCTGCTTTAACGCAGTAAACATCACGCCACTTTTGGGGCATTATGACGTAACACGAACGGCTAGTCGTAAACAAAACAAGTTTAGCGCATAAGGAAAGAACATTAGATACACTCGTTAGAATCAGATACTAATTTGTGACATAGGCGCTGGTCTAGAATCCACAACATATAACATTATTTGGGTTAGGATGCGGGTTTGGGTAGGTTTAAATAGTAATATTTGGCCCACCCTCACCCAAATATTGTACTTTGCTTTAATAATTGTCTCAATGCTGTGGTAGGATTCTAGGCCAGCGCCAAATACAGTTTTCATTAATGTTTGGTACAACTTATCACCTTCTTTTGTCCACTTTGCCTTGTATATAGCGTTGGCCAGCACAAACAAGCTTAACTTTCCTGCACTTACATTCTGTGTGCCAGGTAAACTGAAGCACAATAAAGACAGTCAAAAACGTACTTAATCGGCAAACCTAACTCAAGCAATTCTTGGGTTTTTTTCAATGTTAGGTTAATAAAAACGAACAAGCAGCAATAAATTGCTGCAAGGAGTAGCCTAAGCCGAAAAATTGGTTGTGCGTTAGAGGTTTACTGGAATATTACGTAATAATGCATATCAGTGCAGTTTGTACACTCAAGCTGGCTTGAATTTCGCGCCATGTAATTACGACGCTGGAACGGATTACTTTTCAATCCGGCTTGAACCTTAATCTAATCTGCCTGAGAAAGGTGCATATAAACAGGCTTAATGTCGTACGCCTGTTATGTTAAATAGATTTGACTAAAACTGAACGTTTTACAATAATGGGACGACAACGTCATCGTGCTACGTCACAAACATGGTTGCGCGCAGACGGCTTTACATGACGTGCATATTAGACGAGTGTTGGTTGAGGGCTGTCAGAAGGGAACAGCATACGATGTTGTTCTGCGTCCGTTAGAGTACGGTCAATAATTTAATGCTATTTAGGTTCGTTGTGTGGCACCAAACACGTTTATTTTGAGGCAATGTAGTTTTAATGTGCGGCAGTACAAACTGAGTACGAGCCACGTCTGTTCGTCTAAAATTATTAAATACGTTTCGGGACCACAGCCAAGTGTTTGTTTGCCTATTTAATATTGCGAAACTGATTTTGTGCTGTTAAACATCGATAGAACTCTAAAAGTGTTTATTACCCAGTTGAAAGCGTAGGTTACAAGGAATTTTGACGTATTACATGTTCGCACACTTGTACTGCCGCACTTAAAACTAAATTGCCTTAAAATGAACTTGTTTAGTGCCACACAATGAACGTGAATAGCATTAATTAGCGCCTTGTATTGAACGTGTACTAGTACTCTACCACAACAAACATTATTTGGGTTCATAGGCGCCCCCAGGGGGGGAGGGGGGCACTTGCTCCCCTGGGATTCCAAAATGCAACTATTAGTATTATTTGTAAGTGTAATATGTATTACTTATGAAGGTTAAAAATATTATACATTATATATATTGCCTCAAGTGGCGTATCCAGGGGGGAGGGGTTATTACCCACCTTTTTGTAAGTGATATTATGTTTTTTGTTCGTTTTTGTCACGGTTGAACAAACTGTTCGGAGCGGCGTGCTTTTAAAGTAATTGGGTCACGCGTCTTAAGCTAATGCGAAACCAACATCGAGCGCAAAACGCCGTTCTTCGTCTGTTTTCGACAATTGACAATGCTAAGTCAAACCTTCTTATCTTTTTTTTCGCTAAAAAACGTCGAGTTATGCGCAGTTAGTTAGTGTTCCTCACTCTTCGCTCTGTGTGCTAGTATCCGATATTGGTGTAACATCGGCATTAGTTTGAGATTTTTAAAAGAAAGTATAATGTTTACTGTCGTGTGCGTTTTAAAGTTTCCATTTTTATGTAATGTTAGTTAACGCAAAATTAGGCTCTTCAAGCATATTCTAACTCTAAGACCACAGGATTCTAAGACCACGTGAAGTGTGCAATTTGCGTCTTAAAGGTTCGCTTTTGCTGGACATTATTTGGCTGTTTCTTATTACTTTTTTTATTACGTCTTGGAATCACCATTCTATGACGTCATACCGTCACTGTTTTATGACCTGAAAGTAGGGGATTTTCCTAAGTTGAAATTTTGATTTTATGGATACGCCTCTGCATTCTGCAATACATTTTATTTGTATTTGACGTCACTATGCACGTGACCGTTGTCCACTGACGCATGACCTAGCGCCAAACTAAATGCTTTCAGTCAGCGTTTCACGATCTTTCTATTGAACACGACTTATTAGCGGCCTGTTTCACTGCTTCGTTAATCGTTGTATCGTTCGTGTGTACTTTTGAGATTTATGAATATACTCAACGGGCAATGTCTACTGAGTGAAGTGACTTTGTCTAGAGTTCAAGAAGTTAAGGAGTAAGGACAGGTATTCTAGCGGCCTGATCCTTTGGAGTCGGATTAAGGACTTGTAAGTGACTTAGGCAGCTGTTGGCTCTCGTCTTAAGAGCCAGCACCTTCTTACCGGACACCGGTAACCATACACCTACATTCGCTAACCCCCCCACTATATCATATGGCAAAATTGGATGCATATTTGTTTTTTTGGCGCACTTTCACTATTGTACGTAAAAATTAATAAAAAAAAAACTTTCTTCAAATGCCGCATACCACAACGCATATTGTTTGGGTTAGCGTTTGGTTGAGGGTGGGTCAAGTTATTATTAATAATAAACAAAATATTACTTGACCCACCCTCACCCAAACATCAAATTTGAATATTAACATTTTTCGCTAAAAGTGTGATTGCTGGAAAGATGTAAGCAATATAAGGATTGTGTAAAATTTATTTTTGTATCGTCACAACTTTTTGAGATATTGCCCAAAATCAATGCAGCGCGCCAACTTCGCCCAGGTAAGGTTTAGTCAGTTGAAAAAAATTGCCGCTGACTTGCCATACTTTTCATAGTGGCTCAAGCCTAAATTGCACGACATATAACTACAACAGTATTTGTGGAGTCTGTAACTGACACTTACTTTCAAATAACAGCAAAATAATCTAGCAAAGCTAGCAATTCAGGTCAGACACATTAACCAGATCTTAAAAGATATATTTATATATATATTTCGCCAACTAAGGCATCGTCGGTATATCTGAATAAAAACAAACGCAACAGTATAAGAAAGAGTTTATTCAGATATACTGACGATGCCTTAGTTGGCGAAATATATATATATCTTTTAAGATCTGGTTAATGTGTCTGACCTGAATTGCTAGCTTTGCTAGATTATTTTGCTGTTACTGATCAGGAATTAAGGTCGACATTTATCTTGCAAGGGTCAAGGTGATTTCCATTTTTAACATATTCAGTGCAACATTACTTTCAAATAGTCCAGGCTTCAGCTAGGTTAAACTAAGCGCTTTATAATGGAAGTAAATGATTTGGTCGCGTCTTCTCGACACTTTGTTGACGAATTGGAAAAGTACCGAGAACCATGGGAAAGTAAAACGCACTGGCATGCAAGAAAGACCTTTCTCCGAAACAACTGGGAGTCGGATATGGACCGGGAAAGACTAATTTGTTTGTCAGTAGCTTGGGCCAATGTCCAGTTTATGGAGAACCGTTACCCGGATAAAGTTATGCTGCAGCTACGAAAGATGGAAGAGGGTATGGATGATGCACGGACACTGTTACAAGAAGCTGAAAAACAGATGTAGTTTACTTTTTTAGTAAAATATAGCTGTCGATGAATTGGTGTCAACCTCCAAAATGCCTTGTCATTTTAACTTTGATTTTTTTTTTGTCATTTTAACTTTGATTTTCATTGTACAGCCAGATATAGTTGGAAACTTAATTGCTAAATTTTATATCGATTGTTTGTCGCATGATGTTAGGTTTTCATTTATCTTCTTCTTTTCGGATTATTTGGTTGTTTTACTTAAAAAGCCTATGTTACTACTTAGTGTTTATTTCATTTTATTGACCCGAAACATATGTTTTACCTTTTAAGAGTGTTTCAGTGTTGAAACATGTCTAACTCTTTTAATTTTGTTCTTGAAACAAGTTTAGCACATACAATCAATGCCATCTTTTTTAGAATCAAGGATTTTTTTACCTTTTTTAAATAAATTTTAAATTTAAATAACCCTGATCTAAAGTCAGCAAAGCAATAAACCACCATGGCTTCCAACCAAACTATTTCTGACCGGTAAGTCTCATATAACAAAATGATGTTGTTTTTCTCCAAACCATCAATCGTCAAAGAATTTCCCATTGCAGGGATCTCAACACAAGGCGAAGCGAATATTTAGAATGGAAAGATTACTTCATGGCGGTTGCCTTCCTGTCTGCTCAGCGAAGCAAGGACCCTAGCACTCAGGTAAACCCAAGTAAATATATCAAAGTCATTTCAACCTATAACTACATGCTATCATTGTACCGAAAATTGAAATTTAATAAGTCATTTCAACCTATAACTAAATGCTCTCATTGTACCAAAAATTGACTTGCTGGTTAAACATTCTCAGTTGAATGTGTACTAGAAATGTGTTATATTTATCGGTAATTGTAAGGTAAATTGACACATTTTCATTTTGTGTATTTCTAATTGTAAGTTGCTAAAGTTTTGGCTCAATACATTGATATCAAGAAAACTGAAGTTTTAATGCCGGAAAATTGTAATTGATTAAATAATTACAGTTTTTGTGTAATTCTAATGTAACTGAAACATTAAAGGGAGTAATTGTAATTGAACTGAATTAATGTAATTGATCCAACTCTGATTGTATTTAACATGTAGGTTACATTATATTTTAAGGTTGTTGTTCTTTGCAGGTAGGTGCCTGTATTGTCAATGATGAAAAAAAAATAGTCGGAATTGGCTACAATGGGATGCCTAATGGCTGCAGTGACGATGATTTGCCATGGAAGAGGGAATCTGAAAATTGGCTTGACACAAAATACCCATACGGTAAACATTCCAATATGATTTGGACTTTTTGTCATTTCTGTATGAGCCACGAGTTTTGTTAAATATTTATACCTAATATTTTTTTTTGAAGAGTTACTGATAATGTTGGTCAATAGTCTGCTTTCCGCTCCTACTGATATATATTGGTATCAGTACAGTTGAGCCAATATTTTATTATGGAAATATGATAAAGCTTTTTCCTGTTAAATAAATAAATTTCCTACTTTTTACAGTTCAATAAAAAAGGCAGATGAACTGAAATGTTAGTTGAAAAAATCGTTATTTTTTTTTAAATTTTATGTATTATTGCTTTAATTTTTAGGTTTTTTCATTTTACTTTTAGTATGCCATGCTGAAATGAATGCAATCCTTAACAAAAATTCCTCTAGTGTGGCGGGATGCACCATATACGTTGCACTTTTTCCTTGCAACGAATGCGCAAAGCTCATTATCCAGTCAGGTGACTAGTACTTAGTAACTATGATTACCGGTTTTACCGCTTAAAGGTTAACTTAGTCAATTTTGTGGTAGTTTGCCCAACAAAAAATTCAGATGTATAAGTATAAAATACTTTTTGTCAATAAAAATGATCCAACTTTACCAAAACAAGGACAGTACTGAAGTCTCACAGGAGAAAAGAATTATCACTGCTAAGTGGTCAATTTGAGGTTGAGTTCTTTGTCTTTATTTAACAGCACAACTTTGTGTTGCTAATATTTTCAGATAATATTCTTACATGAGTTTAAATTTGGTCAAACAGCGTTGTCACAGAGTCTATAAATGTTTACATGTCTTTGAAAGTCTTTAATAAATACTATATTTTTCCAAAGTCTATGAATTGTCTATTTACTTATTTTATGTGCAGTTTAGGTTATGTGCGGTGCTGTGTTAAAACATATGTCCAACCTACTTTTTTATTCTGTTGATTTTGGCATTTATGCTGTTCACTTTTTTAATTGATTTCAAAGCACGGGAAAAAATTCAAATTTAAGTCTTTATAAAGCTATACGTTTTATTGGAAAAGTCCATAAAATTTTGAAGCGTAATTGCTGGAGGCTGTAGTGAGACGTAATAGGAATATCAAAGCCCATACATAAGTAGGTAGCATTTCAAACGTTTCGAAAATCTTTTTTTTATCTTCAACATCTTTATTTTCAACAACGACGTTAAAAATGAATTAGGAGATATTCGAAACGTTTAAAATCCTACCTACTTCTGTTTCAGCTTTCGGTGTACTAATGATATGTAAGCCGTAATCGTTGGTCAAAAAGCAGCTTTAGAAGGGCTAGATTTCAGTTGTAAACACACATGTGTGTTCATGTTTCATTGGATAATGATATGGTTCTGTGAATACCCTTCAATATGAAGTTGCTTGTACTAACAGATTGAGCAAGCATTGGCGTATGGTCGTTCCCTTCTGAGCCTGCATAGCTCAGTTGGTAAAGCGACGTTCCCGGCCTGACCGGAGGTCGTGAGTTCGAACCTCACTGCAGGCAAGTTGTTTTTCTAGTCTGCTCTGCTTGCATCATTGATCGACAGATTCGGTGAAGAGTCTGCAATGGCTTTTGGTATATTTCTGTTTGGACTTTGGTATTCTTACTACGAACTCCAACTACTATGCTCCAAAATTTTAAAGAATTTTACACAAGTCTACAATTGAGACAAAGTTTATTTCAAAGTTTTTTCTGTCCTAAGGAATACGCAAGGTGCTGTATTTCTCCGACAAGCACCACGAAGACGAAAAGATGAAAGCGTCGCGGAGATTGCTCGACCTCGCCGGGATCGACTATGTCCAGCATCAACCGAAGCAGAGCAAGATCGTCATAGACTTCGACCTGATCAACAACCGCGGCCCAGAAAAGCAGTCGGTGGAGCGCTAAACGAGGCCTTTTCGCAAAGCTGCTCTTTTCAGTGGCGGAAATGTTGTAGTTTTAAGGCGTTTTTTTAGCTGGTTTACCAAAGGTCGTTGTGTGTTTTTTTCTGGACATCCGTGATCTTCGCTTTTTGACTTCTGCAAAGTGACAGTGGACACGAATAGAATTTTCTTTTAGGTTGCAAAATGCGCCGTGGAAAAGATTCTGTCCCGCGCATACAAAGAACTGTTAAAAAAAAGTTAGTGAAACGCACTTGACGAAACCCTCGCGTTGTTTTACAACACATTTTAACGTAATATTTTATTACCTATTTTATTCGGTTGAATGTTAAAAGCACTGTATACTTTACTGATTTTTTTATGTGAAAACTTACGTGAATTTAACCGTAGGCCTACTGTTGACGGCAAAGCCCCCAGTGTGAGTAAGTTCACGTTAAGCACTGCCAGCAGTTTTTGCGCCCCGAAAGTGTTTTTATTGTACGCGTCAAACGCGATGAAAATTACAGCAAACGTGCGAAAAAAATAATTTGTTCAATAAACATATACGAATGCATGTTACGTTTTCGATGATGAAGTTCAGTGCTGACCAATCAACCATAACAGAAATATCCAGATAATTATGCTGTGTGGAAGATTAGTTTATTTTTCCTACTGCATACGACCAGAGTTTATTATTATTTGAACGCAGAAAGCATCAAAATTAAGAAGCGACCGGCTGGGATTAAGACCAGCCCACTCATCTTTATGAGTTGCGAGTTTTCTATTCAATGCACAGATATAAGTGTTTTATTTATTTGATCATAAAAACAAACACAAGCAGCATCTTTGCATGTTTGGAACGGTATATAACGAACCGCGCGTAAAACAGCAAGCGATTCAACAAATCAAAATCGACATCAGTCCCAAACAAATTTGACAGGAACCTACCGCAAGAATTATAGTTTTGCAGAGACTTAAGATTAAATTAATCTAGATTTCAATATGTTTACAAGAATAAAATAAATGCGATATAGTTTCAGTAGGATTACTACTAAATATACATTTGGCAATGTCGTTTTTACCAAAGGTGTGGAGAGAACAGCACGCACTCTGATGTTTAGTTGAAACGAACGGGGTTGGTTTCAATTGTGAAACTACCCTATACAGCTGTTGAAATACGGTTTTCCCCAAGGGGTTTTATTTAAAGATAGGCCCAAAGCTCGTCCACAATTTTGTTTTTATTGGCGAACCGATGCATAGGCTACTGTTTTATTTAATTGTATAGTGCTTTTGCAGTGTCACACATTTTAAACTGTGCATTCATTAACTAAGCGTATTTCAGTTTCGGAAATGTCATCGATTTGATCCCATTCGGGTGGCAACGGCAATGATTTTAATAAACCTATTAAGATCGCTGTTGCTTCTAATTACTTTTTTGTTGCATTTCATTGTCAGTTGGTCATTATTATTCGCCTTTAGAATGAAGTAAGTCTGAGCGATCGAGTATTACGAGTCGATGAGACGCTTTAGGTAAAATGTTTGTCATTTAAATCTGACGCTCTTAGACGAATTGGAAGCTGTTTGCGTCAGGCATTGTGCTTTCGGTCCGCCTGGTTGGGGATCTGTTTGTCAGTTTGTGTCACAGTTTTCTTTTGTAACCCAATCTTTAATATCGTATTTTATGTACCGGTAGTTGAGTTTGTGTGATGTGCATGTAAAAACGGGGGCGGAAACACTTGTGAGTCCATAAAGGAACTTCCTCTTAGTCCAATCCCGATGACTTACGAACCCAAAGGAATGCCAATTAACATGCAACACTGGGTGCGACTTAGCGTTGCGCTTCGACATAGACGATAATTTGTGTCACATAACCACAGACGTCATAAAACATTAAATACAAAAGCCATTAGTTGGTAATAAATACTCTCTACATACGCTTTCTTATCCTTAGGACCGCCCAAAACTATATACATGATATAAGTACGGTACTAGTTCGATTCTAGGTTATTCAAATAATGCACATGCAAATTGTGATTTATCAAAATCCATTAAAAATAACGCTTCTTGACAGTGAACAAAGAGATTATAACCTTATAGACAAACTGTGACGACTGTCGAAAGTAGTATGCATAAATTGCTTAAAGGCGAAAGTAAGAGTTTGTCCTCATGGTTGTAATATCTTTGCAGTGAACAAAGTTAAATCAGTGAAGTACCTTAAATCGAAGAGATTATAGATTATAATCTCTTTGTCTTAAATACCATATTATTGGTTAGAATAGGGGAGTCCCATGGTGGTTTTCCCTGTTTGTTTTTCTTTTCAACTACTGTTCTAATACATTTTATAATTATACAACCAAGAACCAGTCAACCTACACGACTCGTCCATTAATATCAAGGGCAATACAAATATTTCGTAGCATTTTCTGGTCTCGATTCCTACCACATTTCGTTCGGGGATTTATACTGCTAACATTATTTAAGGTTAGGGTGCGAGTTAACGTTTGGGTTTGGGCCGGTCTGCATTTTATTTAACAGTGGCACTTCACGCCGAGATCTCCGGTATGCAGCACCAAATTTTGAGGTTTGCACGTATGCAATCACATTATTTGCACACCTTGGGTAAAAATCCTACCAAAATTTACCTTTTTTCTAAGTTTAGGTGCGCAATATACCAATTTAGGTAACTGAACGAAATTGTTATCACGGCTTTGTCTAGCGTACCTGACCAAAGAAGAAAAAATGCATGCAAATATCAAAGCTTCGTATTTATAAAACACAAGCCATTACTTTTGTTGTGTTAGCCATTCATGCTTTTTAATTTTTTAGGTTAGTAATTACAAACTCTGCCTAACAAAACGTAATTCCTTTATGATTATTGTTTAGTTGGACCTGGTAAAAAATTTTAAACCGCTTCCTACAGTGATTTTTATTTAACATGTTGCATTTAACTAAAGATAGTTTTTAGATTAATATGAATATAAATTGAAAATGTATGCAGTATAATCTGATTGTTACCTCATTTTCTAATTGTCCACTTTTATTTTCTCCTAATTCCAACAGAAAATAGCGAAACAAGAAATTTATTGATACTCAGATATGGGAACTATACGCATCAACCTAGTTGGTAAGAATGTAAAATTAGTTGCTTATCCGCATTTGGAAAATGAAGTGTGTGGAGCAATCCAAAAAAACCTGGCAGAATTTCCAGATCACAACTTTCATCTTCATGTGGATTTACGTAAAAACAAATTAAAGTTTTCTACCCCTGTCATCTTTCACAAGCGCATCGAAAGACTGTGGTAAGTCACAAAAATGAAATCGTTTTTTCAATTTGGAATTGAACTTGTTTTAAAGTTACTTCACACTTTTTTAATAATATTTGTTCAGCAATTTTAGTTACCTTGTTTTAAAATCAGCTCCACTTGAATAGTTAAAAGTAGAGATAGACCGATATATCGGTTTACCGATAATATCGGCCGATATTTGGCTTCTACCGATATATCGGTATCGGTAAATGTAGGCCGATACTTTGGCGATATTTTAGTACAAAAATATGATATTATTTTTCCTGTACAACCAACAACTTATCAATTTTTTTATGAAAAACATTTTGGTTTTAGCATCACGCCAAGTTAATATGCAAAATAATAGTGTAATAATTAATAAAGGTATATAAACTAAAACATTATTAGGATTTCATTTTCAATTTATTCGAGTTTTGAACATTTTCCAGATATATAGAAAAATCGGTATCGGATATCAGTTGAAAAATTGTAAAAAATCGGGTATCAGTATCGGTCTAAAAAATGGATATCGGTCGATCTCTCAATAAAAGTGTTTCTTTTTATGTATATGAATTATTTAAATAGAAAATAGTATTCTGTTTAAATGTTTAGACAAATATAATCAACCAAATATTGCAGTTTTTGCAAACCTCAACACTAAACTTTGAATTTTATGCCTTCCATTTTTGACCGGTTGCTAAACACTCCCGACAAAATTTAGTTGAGAACTTCAGTTGACTATGGCATTTTATTGGCAAAGCAATACATCATCTCAGGTGACACTTTCTTTTTTCTTGTAAGTTTTTATCTAGCTTGTGTTTCTCAATGCTTTGCAGGTGTATACTGACAGAATGCCTTAATGAGCAAGGATGGGAAGTAAAGTCTGAAGGAGGTCAGCCATTCAATCACTATAGTCTAATGTTCCAGAAGTACAAATAATGAAATAACTTTAGTAGGCGTACCTTCTATTTACACGCATCATTCAATGTTGCAATCTGCTTTTTTTTGTGATGACCAGTATCTATAACTATTTATTAGTTGTCACTTAAAGTTGTGAAATCATTGGCTAGAACAGACATTTCTCATGCTAAATTCTAAAAAGTGTCACCTACTTTTGTGGCTCACACAGTCTTCCTAAAGTAGTTTATTTAACGGTTATATTGTATGTTGTTGTTTCTTACCAGGTAATTGTCCTTTTTGACTCCGAAGTTGGTCAAGCAATGACCACCCCTATTGTTGTGTCATTATGTGTATTTAGCTCTTTGTGACAAAATGAGTTATGCCTTTAACTTCAAAATGCAAAGCTACAGATGTTGCTTCAGCTTAGTTCAACTGGCATCACTGACAGTTTATTTCAACTTCATATGTTTGTTGTGTCTTTTAAGGGTGGATACCACATATAATGCGTTTTGCAATTGACTTTTGTGCTACTCACAAATTGTACAGTTATAACAGACCGCACTAAAATTGTTGCCTATCAAATTTGTGTGGCCTGCATCAACATTTTATTTTTAAATTATGTTGTCTTTTAAAGCTGCTGTGTTTACCTGCACTAAATGGTAATGTATGTTGCAACACTATTGTGCTACAAAACGTAATAATATATATATTTTTTTTTAGTTTGTGTCCTGAACGTTGGTCAATATAATAAGATTAACTCCATACCTTCACAAACTTATACTTTGTTGTTTGGAGTCTAAAACTTTGGGCTCATTTTTCTAGAATTCAACATAATTTAAATAGCCTTGGTAATTCAAATATTAAAAACCCTGTTAATTCATATGTTGAAAATAAAGTATAAAATATTGTAAATTGAAATTACTATTATCACTGTTTTAAAATAACATGAATTCATTAAGTCATTTCAACTAATGATTTATGTTGTAGTACTAGTTATTTCAATTTTAATTGTGTTGTTTTATCATTATTCATCAAATTTACATTATATATATTATTTTTTAAATTTTTTATTTTTTTAACTATAAAGTTCAATAAGTTTGATGCAAAACTTTTAAAATGTCACAAAGATATTTGCCAATATGCCCAGTAAAACCAAGACCTTGTTTTAAAGTAATTGGTTACCCTAGTGATAAGTGTTACCTTAAACTCATTAACATTTTTGTGCATTTAATATTTAATCAATGTTATTTGTATGTTTAAGTGCCATATTGTACTACTGTTGACTTTTCAATAATGCTGTCTTTATCTTTAACAACTGTTTTGTGGTTAATTTAATAAGCTTTATTAGCAAATGTAAAAAATATGTTTTTTAATATAAAAACACAAACCAGTCTGCTGTAAGACTTGAACTCGCTACGTTAGCCGTACAGTTCCTAATGCTTACTCAGTTTAACAAATTTAAAATAGCTGCAACTTACATAATACATATGCCTATTATTGTCGGAAAAAAAATCATGTTAATGGTTTATTTTTTGTATTTTTTTGAAAACGAGTTCAAACAGAAATTTGTTTTCTATACGACAGTGTTCGGAAAAAACAATGACTTCAAACAGGCTTGGGTTGTTTTTTTGTATATATTTTATCATTGCAAGAATGAATTACCACACCCGATCATATCATATTAAACATTTGATGAGCCCCCTTTTTTTTGCATGTTAAATTGTCCTCTTTAGAACACGGTATACGATACAGAGATGCAACAACATTGACGTTTCGCTGACCAGTAAGCGTTCATTAATAATAATCAGTTTTATTAAGTTTGTTCAGAGTTTCTTCTTAAGATCACTATAGTCTATGTTTCTCTAGTTGCACAATTAAGAGAATTCAACGTAAAACACGAACTTGGCTTTGTGCGATTGACCCAAATGCATCTCCGTCGCCATTTTGGTTTGCTGTCATCAGGCCAGGGCTGTGTAGTCGGACTCGGTTTGTTTTGCTTTAGTCGGACTAGGGACTCGAGTAAGACCACGTAAAACAACCAGAGTCCCGAGTCCGTTCAGCCAGACTCGGGACTCTACGAAACCTTACATTTGGCCGGAGTCGTATTCGGGTTATTTTTAACCGACTCCGCGGGTCTGGTTGTCATGTTTAGGTGTAGATGTGGTAGTAAACATTTGCATATTTACGTAGCATCTTCCTATGCGCTACCCCGATATATAACGTTACAAGCAGACTCGGCTGGGTAGTTAACATTGTTTTATGACATTATAAATGACGTAATTTTGTGATAAAAATACAATTACAGTTAAACAAAAAGTAATCTGCGTCGTTATTAGTAATTAATGTTAACTAGTAAAAGTTTTCACAACACTGTATATAGGACTCACTTTAAGCATGTTAAAACAACAAAGTAGCCTACCGGTATACGCCTTTTTGTGTTTTTTTGTGTGTGTTTGCAGTTTTTAGGCACTGCTGATGGTGCCGTTTTTGGCGTAATTGCAGTATTTTGTATTTTAATAAAGTTGTTTTAGATGTTTTTTACCCTTTGTGGTTCTTATGAAAAAAGTTTTACGGTCCAGACAGACGGGGCAGCTTTTGCTGATTTGCTGATAACAACTTTCAGTGTTGGGTTTGAGTGGTGGTTTGCTTTCCAACTGTAAATGAATACTTAGCCTCAAATACTTAGCCTGTAAATGAATACTTAGCCTTAAGTTAGCCTCAACTGAATAAATGAATACCCTAATTTGTAAAAACAAATAAGTTACGACAGAGATACCGTTTATGTTAGGCTGACCCGGTAACTAACTTTTGTGTGCAAACTACAGTATCTGGGCGGATTTAAAGGCTGTGAATAGGCTTCTGTTTATGATTTTTTTGTTTGCTTAACAAAATATAGCTGTTATCTCGCCCCGTTTGTTTTGGCCAATCATGCTCGATGGTGATTTACTTTTACTTTTGAAAAGAAAACCGAGTATAGGCTACCGGTATATTAGTTTTGTCGATTTTTGCAATGGGATTTATTCGAATCCGTGAGTTCGGTAGGGAGGTTAAGCTGGTTGCTTATCCGCATTTGTAAATCCAAGTGTGTCGCGCTGTTGAAAAGGCCCTGTCAGAATATCCAGACAAAAACTTCAATTTCAATGTGAATTTGGAGAAAAAAAAGTTGAAGTTTTCTTATCCATTCTCTCTTAGCTTTCACAAGGACATCGACAGGTTCTGGTAAATTACACTGCATAAAAAATATTCAGAATTGTTTTTCCTTCTCTGGTGTAGGCCAGTGGTTCTTTTTTAGTGTCCTTTACTGTTCGATTTTAAAATTGAGTTGCATTTTGTTATGAACATGGTCCAGCCATCCTATAGCATGATGTTCAAGACGCAAGAGCATTAGGCACAAGTTTAAAGGCCCGTTTACACTACAACTGCACTGAGCGGAGCTGAGCTGCACTGGGCATGGAATTATTTTCACTACAGCTGCAGTGAGCTGCGCTGGGCGTAAAAATCGCGACAAAACGTAACGCAGGGGTCGGCAACCTTTCGTACGCAGTGTGCCAGTTTATGAATAATGTCAAAACATTAACAACTTGCGTGCCAAACATTTTTCTATGTTTGGTTTCGCACTGGCAATCAGGGCTGCGGAGTTGGTTAAAAACAACCCGAGTCCGACTCCGGCCAAATATCAGATTTCACCACGTCCCGAGTCCGACTCAGCCTCTGCATTTCACCAATTTACGTAACTAAATTAAGGTGGATATTCCGTAATCCACTCTAGGCTTATGGAAAACATGCCACGAGCATATGCTATTCCACCTTAACAATATACAGTTTGCTGCCTTATCAGTTTCGAAATTTGGTACTGCGCATGCCGCACACGTCGGACTCGGGTAGTTTTACTCGACTCCCGAGTCCGACTCAGCAGCTGTGACTTCTAATTTGCGTATCTTTTTTGAAATATACTTCGATGCTTTTCAGCCGATATCTAGAAGTGTTAACTATCAGTTTCTCTTTTTGTTGGTTTCTCAGTCGCACAAAAACACACGTGCTTACTTTTAATGTAGAACAGTGGTTCTCAACCTTTTTAGCATACGGACCGGTAAAATTTTAAAACATTTTTTGCGAACCGGTGGACCTTCAAAAATTAAAATCAACCCAAATTGTAATTATGACAAAATTATGCAACTTAAAAGCAAATAACGAAAACTTCTATGTAATGAGAAACTTGCTGCTGTCGTTTTGATATCATACGTGTTATACGTGGTTCTATTAAAGTTTTTCACGTACAACTGGTCTTAAAGTTTAGGATTTAAACGAGTTGTAGCCTACTTTTAAATAGTTGGGTATAACACTTGCAGCATTGTGAAGTAGACCGTTAACTCTATGTTACGTCACAATGCTGCAAATTACGGAACTGGCTAAGTTCTAAATTTGATGGACAAGCCGCCTTCAACATCTTACTTTTTGCAATTGAGATATAAATTTGTAATATATTTGGCGGACCGGCAGGAAAGTTGACGCGGACCGGCGGTTGAGAACCACTGTAGAATGCCCTGCTTTAACGTAGTAAACGTTACGCTAAATTTGGGGCATTGTGACGTAATACGAACGGTTAGTGTTAAACAACAAGTACGCCCACAAAAAATAATATTAAATACAACACAGTTAAGTCCCTTATTTGTGACACGAACTGGCAATGTGTGCAACCATTTAGTTAGCGCTAGTGTTAGTAATGTGATAGTAATGTTAATGATGTGGTAGTGATGTAATGGTTGCACTTTCTTAAGGTGATATAACGTGCGCGTTAAATCAATTGGCGTGCCATGCAAAATCATCTTGCGTGCCACAAGTGGCACGCGTGCCAGGGGTTGCCGACCCCTGACGTAACGTTTTTCTATAGCTGCACTGGGCTTGAGTTTAGCAAAGCGTGAAAGTCGCTCCAAAGCGTATTTTTTTCCAGCTGCACGGGGGTGGGGTTTAGCAAAGCGTAACTTTAAGCTAGCTGCAGCTGCTGCACGGGGCTTGAGTTTAGCAAAGCGTGAAACGCTCGCCACAATAGAATTTAAATGCAAATTACGCTTTGCTCAGTTCAGTGCAGCTGTAGTGTAAACGGACCCTTAAGTCGAACCGTTTGACTTTACCGGTTCAGGTTCGGTTCGGGTGCAAGAATTTTTTCGGAATCCGGTTCAGTTCCGGTTTCGGTTCGGAGGAATTTAAAAGTTCCAGTTCAGCTCCGGTTCGAACATCGTTATTTCAAAACCGGTTCATAAAGTTCCGGTTCAGATACAATATAATTTGCGTTAAATCTTAAAATGTGGGTCGATAAATGTAGAGAATAATGTTTGAATTGTAAGTCATTTAATCTAAGTTGCGTGACGTATTAAAAAAACAGCAATTCATTATTGAAATATCTAAAAAATAAAAAATCAACGATTTTTTCACTCAATATTCATATTTTTTTCATAAAATTTCGAATATGGCGTAACTTGACTCTGTACAATAGAAGTTGTGACGTCATGCAGGAGCGAACCGCTTTTATTTACAGGTTCGGGTTCGGTTAAGGTTCAGGTACTTTCAAATTATACGGTTCAGTTCCGGTTCGGCTCCTTAAAATCTAATAAAAACCGGTTCAGGTTCGGAAAAAATTGACCCAAAACCGGTTCATAAAGTTCCGGTTCGGTTACGGTTCGACTCCCTGTTTGAGACATCAACTTTATTGTTGCAAATGGTAATGCAAACAAGCATAAAACGCATCTTCTAGTTCAGTGGTTCTCAACCTTTCTAAACATCGGAGCCAAATTTGAGCAGCTGATTTTAAACAAGATCCGCAAAAATATCAACATTATTAACCTAAAAGCACATCAAAGAAGCCAAAATGTTTCTCTTTCCATTTACTTCCTATTTTCTTCCTAAAGAAGGCAGGCTTTCTTCAAAAGTTGTATTGGCATCGCAGTATGTAATGCAGGGGCGGATCCAGTAATAGGGGGCATGGAAATTTTTAGATTTGACGTCACAAAATTACGTAATCAAACACATAATCTAAAATCCCCTGCTGTTGTTGAGCAATCTCGTGTGCAAACATGCTTCTGATCAATCGTTTTAGTTAGTGAATCCTAATGGAAGCCGCTAAAAAGACGGTTAAGGACCACATGCGGCTTTCGGAGCCGCGATTAAGAACCACTGTTCTAGTTCGTTTCATTTTTAGTAAATGTTTAGCCTACTACCAGTTCGAGAAACCGTTTATAGTTGTCACAGAGCAACGCAAGTCTAGTTAAGTGCAACACAAATAACTGTCGAGCCATTATAGCATTAACAAATATAAACGTAATAAAATATACTGTAATTCATTTTATTTTGAGCATTATTTTACATATCAACCATTTGACAAATATTTCTAATATCAGAGCAGCAGGCAAGACCTTTACACACACTTTATTTAAACCACACATGAAACTTGGAAACGCTCAAATTTTAAGCTATTCACAAGCTAACAACAAAAACGAACCAATTCCTGAATGAGAGTGATGTGTAGGTATTGAAGGAGAAATCGTGGAGTACCACAACGAATCGTAAATCAAACATTATTGAGCCAGGTTAGATCTTTACAAAAACAACATGGACAACGGAATACCATGACACCTCACTTGTGTTCGTTTGTTGGCCTAAAGTTTTGTAGGCTTTTCATGATTGAGCTATTTTACGGTTTGCTGCATTTCAGTAATCTTATGGCATTAACGCTGTTCAGGTTCAACCGAGCTTTTTTGCAATCAATTTTCCCCTTTTTGCTGAAAAACTAAAAAAAAAATCTTTACGAAGCTGTTTATTATATTCATATATATAAAATTTGATACCCTCAAATTAAAGAGCATGTCCACATTTGTATTTAAAAAGTTTATTTATTCGCGTTTGACTTAAATGTTTGAAAACAGTTAACTTAGGAAAAGCTACGCGATTTAGTGCATAATTCGACGGAATCTAAAAATTAAACCATGTTCAAATTGTATTTATTTATATGTATCAGAGTTTGGCATACGCACAAACAACTTTGCTGTTTTTACCTCAACGGGTAAACATTTTTGAGTTCGTGCTGTAGTTCAACTACTACCTGATCTACAATTTCAGTGCGCCCGTCAAACGCTTCACTGATTTCAATTCAAGTGAAAAGCGCGCACAAGGTCGTCAACTCAAGTCTGACCTTGAAAAATCGTGATTGGGCTGGTGTACTATCGGTCTGCTTTTTCGAGCTAAGAAATACAAAGACAAGTTTACTTTGTGAAGCGACTTAGTCAGCTTTCGTTCCGTACAATACTTGGAACGACAAACCTACTTGGCCAAAAACTTTGCTACAACTTTTTTGGTAAGAATAACTACTGCTTTACTTTTATGGACGTATCGCCACTAAGTTTCATAGTATGCTTGGAATATGACCTGTTAAAAATTATGCATGTTACCAATTTAGTTTTTCCAAAATGTCTCGTGGATCCAAGATTCTGGTTAACGGAGTGAATTTGTATTATGAAAAAGTTGGCAAGGGAGATCATGTCTTATTGTTTATGCCTGGTGTATTGGGTAAGTGAACTTCATTATTTTTCAATTAAAACAAACCATGACTTTTATAATATTTGATTTATTGTACGACCATAAGTTTAGTGTTGAAACTATTAACCCGTTGAATGGGAATAAGACATTTTTTAATTTATTGGAGGGGGTGTTTTAATTGTGGTTGGGAGAAGATAAAATAATTGTTAGTGGTAATATGAAATATTTACGAGAGGATTTGCTTTGGATTGAGTGTCAATAATATATTTTATGTTGGATATTTTTTCTGTTGGTCTTGTAAAATTATTTTGGTGGGGCTGGCCTTCTTTTTCTATGGTGAGGAAACTATATTTTTTATTATATAATAAAGGGGGCGGTAGTAAAAAGGATAAAAGGATTAAGAACCACTGGTCTCTATAGTCAGACACTAAAGTAATTATACACAAAAGGTGAAAGGTGTTTTATGTCATAAGATCGGTGTTATAAATATGTTAAACACGAATTGAAAAAGATAATGGCTTGCCACGTTATAAATATAATAAGAAGTGCGATTTTTTGCCCAAAAAAGTTTAAATTTTGTTAAAATTTACACGTTAGGTTAAAATGTGTTAAAATTCTTTCAAGTCAAAATCGAATAAAAAAGCACAGAATCGTTTACAAAATTAATAGAAAACTATAGTCAGCTTTTAGAAATTGTCATCCAGTTAAAATTTTACAAAAAAATGTTAGTTTAAAATTTGTCAAAATTTCAATGTTTTAGGTTTAGGTCATAATTTCTGATTCTTTCCGTCAAAAATTGTCGCCCTAATCATAAACGAATTTAACTACGTCACACCAAGGAAAAGGTGTAAACATTTTCTTTTAAAAGTTACACCCACCCCACCAGCAACCTGCGTTAGACTTTCATCAGGTATTACATTCTTTCATCTATTTTTTTTTGTAACTTATAGGTTGTATAAAAACTGACTTTGAACCCAACCTTAAATTGCTGAATCGGGACAAGTTCTCGGCCGTTGGATTTGATCCCCGAGGTTACGGAAACTCGCGACCACCCGATCGTGATTTTCCACCTAATTACCTAACCCGCGATGCTGATGATGGAGCCGCGTTAATGGAGGTCAGAGTTTGTTTGTAAATTTGTGCATTAGGTTGTGTTGAACCTTTCGAATCAACAACGAATGCATTTAAACTCCACTTCAGTTTCACATCTTTTTTTTAGGGGTCCGCGTCAAAAAAAGTTTATGAACCCTAATGTAGCAAATCAGACGACTGCGTCAGACTATAGACACTATTCGTTACATGGCCGCCGAGTAGGCAGTGTAAGGCAAAATCGTGGTTGTGGTCTGGAAATTAGTCAGGTGTTACAAAGCGCTGTCTCCAAGAATTCGGAGATGCTTGTACAACTCTGGCTTGCCGCCTGATATTAAATTGTCGTTTTTATACCCTGGTATGACCGGAGGTCTTGAGTTCGAACCTCACTGGTTGTTTTTTCTATATCCTGTCCTGCATACATCATTGATCGACATATTCGGTAAGTCGGCGATTGCTTTTCGGTGAGTCTGCGATGGCGAACTAAGGTAAAAAGAGATCTGAAAAAATCATTTTGCATCACTATCATCTTGTCAATTAAACCGAGCGGAGCTGCCGAAGCTTAACACACTGTCGGTAAAAGTGCTGCTTGCGAGTACTATTGCATGTCATAAAAAAGCATTCAAACTTTACACAAAAACAGGAATACAACTTGCACCACGATAGTCAGGCAAAAAAGAAAGACCGCATGTCTCAGAAATCAGAATGTTAGTTCACAACGGCGATTTAACATTAATGGTTAATAATGATTATGATGCAGCCTTGTATACCTTTTCGTACTTGTGTATGGCATGCATATTTTGGTGCATCCTAGGGAAAGAGCACTGGGCTATAAAATCACAGTTTTTAAAGACATATGTGTGTGCAATTGTTCACCTTTCATTGTATAAATTAAAGTTTCGCTTTTTGGGAACATTGCTAGAAATAAGAGCATTCATAACCTAAATTACGCAAGTTGCGCTTTGAATAGTATGAGCCACATATATGGCACCACCTGTAATAGCGCCGTTTGGCTGAATTGATTTCTTTAAACAGATTAATATATAGTAAAAAATCATAATTGAAGTCCGCGCGGCGTGCAAAATTATTTTTTTTTTGGAGCTGCCCCTGTCAATGATTTATTTTTTAATTGTTTGTATTTGTTAGGCTCTCGGCTTTGCTTCTTATTCACTGGTCGGCTGGAGTAATGGTTCAATGTCTGCTTGTATACTTGCTGCAAAGTTCAGTGACAGAGTTCGGAAACTTTTTGTGTGGGGAGGTCGTTCCTACTTAACCGGAGAGGATTTTATTACGTTTCGAAGTGAGTTGCATTTTAGTTGTTATAAAATAATGCAAAGCTTATACACTAAGAAAGTAAACAGCTTATATATGAATATTATTTCTATTTTTATTTTTTGTTATCCCGCAGTGCCAGAAAAATTCTTGATTTAAAGACACTTAAGTTATAGTTGTATAAAGATTTGCTAGCGTAAAAGAAGTTGTCACCATCAAAAATATCTGTAAGATTCAGAGCAAAATATTTACTTTAAAGTCATCGCAGGCTATATGATAAAACACCCTTCAATATTTTTTATGTTTGTGCATATTTAGAACATCGAGACCTTGCATCATTGAGTGACGGTATGAAGCAACCTATGCTTAACATCTATGGAAAAGAGTATTTTGAGAAAACTTGGCATGCCTTTTGCGACCATTATATGAGGTTTGAAGAATATGGAGATAAACATGGACGAATTGATCTTTTTATTAAGGTTGGTTGGTTTAATTAAGCAATGCGAGTATAAATAATTCAAACTTGAATCTAAACTCTACACAAACTTTACCTACTGTTAATCCCCTTAATTGTGAAGTTGCTTGTACTAACAAAAGGTTGCAAGTATTGGCGTATGGTTGTTTCTCGACTCGTTCCCTTCTGATCCTGCATAGCTCAGTTGGTAGAGCGACGGTCCCGGCTTGACCGGAGGTCGTGAGTTCGAACCTCACTGCAGGCTAGTTGTTTTTTTAGCCTGTCCTTCTTGCATCATAGATCGACAGATTCGGCGAGTTCGCGATAGCTTTTCGGTATATTACATAATACGGAAGCCGTAATCGTTGGTTAAAAAGCAGCTTCCGAGGGGCTAGATCACAATTGTTATTAAAACACATATATGAGTGTGTCTTGCATCTATTGATGCGATACTTTTGATCCCCTTCATTATGAAGTTGCTTGTACTAACAGGTGGTGAGTTCTAACCTCATTGCCGGCTAATTGTTTTTCTGACCTGCCCTGTTGGCATCATAGATCGACAGATTCGGTGAGTCTGCGATGGCTTTTCGTTGTACTACTCTACCAAAAAGTTGTTTTTTTTACTTCGCAAACAATCAATTAACATATAGTTAGCAATAAATGTATTACAGTATTTTTTCAATGAAGCATATGTACACACATATGTGTGTTCACAACTTGAGTCTAGCCCTTCTGAAGCTGCTTTTTGACCAACGATTACGGCTTACATATCACAGTACACTGAAAGCTATTTCAGTATAGTATAGAATTTTTTAGTATTTTTTTAGTGCTCTACTAGGAACTCTAACAATGAGACCAAAATTAGAATAACATACTAGTGGGAACAAACCACATAATACCAAAATAGGACTATTACCTAATAGTTGGAACAATTAAGATTTAAACTGAATCAGAGGTACCTAAATGGCTAGAAGCAGATTTAGACAGCCTAAAGCAAAAATAAATGATTGACATTTTGAAAAGTTGCTGAATGTTTTAGAGTCTAAGTTCTAAGTTATACGACTTGTTTTTACTACGGTGTCGCTTTTAATATTTTAAAACCGTATACCATTCAACATTTTCATCGATCTCCGGTCTTCAGAGCTATTCGTCTCGCGATCGCCAGTCCTTATAGAGCAGGCCTGGGCAATTATTTTTAACCGCGGGCCGCATGAGAAACTTAAAATGCTGTGGCGGGCCAGGTCAAAAATAAGATCTGAAATACACGCAATATGACGTCATACTCTGACGGGATAAAACAAATAAGCTAACGAACTTGTTATTACGTTTGTAGTTGTGCTAAAATTGGAATTTAAGTTTAATTTAAAGAGGACGTCGCGCGAAAACAAGTTATTGCGATGAGTTACGGGCTTTTTCAACAAGTTTAGGTCTTATTTCGTCGTAGATATTACACCGTATTTTTAATTTTGTAGTCGTTGGAAAGGGTATTTGCTTAGATATTTGTGCTTTATATGTCTTGTTGTGTGTTTCCACCAAACGTTGTATTATACAAGTATACTAAAAAGAGGCAAGTTTTTTAAAGAACTCCCTGTCTACGATTCCGTTTTAAGTTTTTAAAGGGTTTAACTATGCGTTGTCTCAAAAACTTGCATCAGCTAATTGGTTAAACAGTGCCCGTTTATTGTAAAAATAAATATTGCCCCTTTCAGTGGTATAATCTAATTATTCGTATAACCCTAGCTTCGTCATGGTAACTACTCAGTTTCTGTGTTTCAGCTTCTGCCAGATATCAAAGCGGAAACGCTCATTTTGCATGGAAGAAAAGATCTATTTGTTCAGTTATTTCAAGCTGAGTATCTCCACAAAAACATAAAAAACTCGAAGTAATTGCACAAAATTGATAACAGGAATCCATACTTACCCATTTTTTTTATTTATTTTATTAATTTCGTTTAACATACAAGCTTTCAAATGTGGTTAAAAATACTAAGATACATAATAGACTGTAAAAGCTATAGGCTACTTTTGATCGATTTTCATCAACTTAAAAAATACACTTTATAACAAAATTAAAAACATACTGATCGGAAAAGCTTTTGTTTAACCGGTTTGTTTACATTACTTTTAGATTGGAAATTTGGGATGACGGAAGGCACAACCTGCACCTTCGTTATCCTGAAAGATTTAACAAACTCCTTGAAGATTTTTTTACGTTCTCTTCCAAAATTTAAAAAATGCAGCAAAATACTTTAATTCTTCTCAAGTCATGTTTGGTGTAATTTAGGACTGAGTTGTTTTAAATGGCCTATGGAATATATAATGTCGGGGCTAGATTGGTGACTACTTTAATTATAAAAAGTTTTATCCACTATTCAGGCTTGACAGTGACAAACAGAACATTTGTTCATACCTGTTTCGAAATTGATGTGCTGTAGTGATCTATTTTTTAGTGGTTTTGTTATGCACCAAGCTTGACATTTGCATAAGGTCAGGCAGATAAATTACACCTTACGTTCCGCTATTTGTGAAATTGATTCCAAACCTACGACCCTTGAAACTTGTTTTGTGCGATCCTTGCAATGCCGCTAGCCGTATTTTGAAAGACCTGGTCCATATCAGTGGTTCTTTGCAATTCATCAATCGCCTCCACCCCTTTTTATTATAGTTCTATATCTTGTATACGTTCTTCAGATGTTAGTTATACCCTAAGTGCTCTTGTGTCCGTTGATTACAAATTAGAGGTGTTTTGTAAATAGACCGTAATTTCAAAGGCATTTCTTTGTAGTTCCCAACGCATGGGACAGATCTATATTGCGTTTGTTAGGTAAAACTTTTAATTTGAATGTAGATCTTTTAATTTGAATGACGAAATGACGCAATTAGCTCCCTAAAAAGTTAACACGTTGCTCGATAATGGTAGCCAATATGTTAACCAAAGTGAATTCTAATAAACGCGTCTGTGAAATTTGCGCAAACCGCAAAATTCATATATTTTTCTTCTTATTTTTCGAATGTGTTACTCACAATATAATAAACAAATTACAAACCAAAAGTGTGTTGAAAAAAACTATAGCAAAATTCAAAATTATAGCGGACAGCTAATGACTAGATCAGTGCTCCGCAACCGGTGTGCCGCGAGACCATGCCAGGTGTGCCGCGACGTTCCCGGAGAAGTTTACTTGCGTTTATAAGAGTACTTTTTACAGTAGAATTAACACGAAAACGGTACATCAAGGCAGGAATTTTGGCCTTATGCAATATTCCAGGTGTAACTTTTGTTTTAAGAACTTTTCTCAATTATAAAAGTTTTGTAAAATCTGTGTTGTAGGTTCAATCGCCGTAAGTCGATTTTCTAAACTCTTTTTTACTTACTCAACTAGCAGGAGTACAAATGAACATTTACTTTTAAATTTTACACCAAAGTGAAAAAGGGGATTGATTTAATTATCCATATGCTTAAAACCAATGAAATATCATATCTAACGCGGAATAATCTACAATGCCATAGTTTTAGGACAACCAACCTAATAAAGCCAAATACCGTACGCATAAATATCACTGACATAATAAGATGTAATAAAAAAGAACTAAACCTGTCGAAAACAATTCTTAGTTCAAACAGGTCCTACATGGACAAAATATCGCCTGAATGGTCTCGAACTTTTGGAGCTCTAGTTTGAACGGCGGTTAAGGCGCCGTTGGAGCCCCGGTGTTTAGACATAGAGTTGTTTGCCCCTGTTAGAGGGTATAGTGGTGGGGTAATATGTAGGGTTAGAAAATATATTAGTGTTGGAATTATTAGGGGAGTTAGTGATGAACTTAGGTTGAGCCGAGGGGTTAGGACTTCTGATTTAGATGTTATTAGGGCTAAGTGGTATTCGTCATGTTTTGGTCTTGTTCCGAACTGTGTTTTATCCCGGCGTTAATGTTGTTCTAATCTCGGTCTTATGACTGTAGTCCCTTTGGCCGTCTTAAAATATTTTAGGAAGCCCATAAAACCGAAAAATCATAATATAAAATAAAGTAAAACGTCAAATTTTTCTCCCTATTTTTCTGGACAGCCCAGGATATTTGCTATTGTTGTTTATTGTCGAACGTCAGATATTTCGTAGGTGTGCCGCCGAATATTTTTAGCCCTGTTAGTGTGCCGCAAGTGAAAATAGGTTGCGGAGCTCTGGACCGGATGGTAGTCGCTAAGAAAATATAAAAAAATTGACGGGGTGCGGTTGTTTTATATTTTGTCAAGAGGTATATTTTCAGGGATTAGTGTTTATTTTATTTTAATTTTTTTAATTTTTTCAAATGATAATATTTTTATTTTTAATTTTTTTTTTTAATTTGTTTTTGAATATCCATTTTTTTATTATTTTTTGTTTTGTTTTATATTTATTTTTATTTTTTTTTTATTATTTTTTATACTTTTTTTTTTTAATATTTTGTATTTTGTATTGTGTATTTTATATTATATATTTTATATTTTGTTTTTTTATCTTCCTCAACTTGTTTCTGCAAGCAAAAACAGATATGGGCCGAAAATTTCCCCACTTAACTTATGCCTTTGATGCGAAAGGGGTTCAAATATGGCGTAGATTTTAGGGAATGATCGAAACATATATTTGATAAATAAAATTACGTAGATAATGCGTATGGCCATTTTATTACATTTTGATCAGCTTACGTGTTTGAAAAGCAAATATTATCATTCTCTTAAACACTTAAAATGGTTTAACGCTATGGTTGCTATACTTTTGTAAAACTTTTACTCGGTAAATTTTTACCATGGCTTGGTCCGAGCAATCACTGTTAAAACAGGCTTTAAATCTGTACTTTCAAACAATATGAACAACGCTATTAGGTGCCTAATACGCAAACTATCAAGATTTCGCATTTAAATTTGCGGCGGTAAATACATCCTATTCACACTTGATTATTAGGCGAAGCTTATCGCGAAGTAATTGGTCGCCCGTACAAACGGTGACACCGCATTTAAAGCAAGCATTATAAATGAGTCGCTGATATTCTGCTTTGAACATCCCTACTCGCAATGCTTCCCTGCGTTAATTGTACGGTGGGTGAAAGTTTATACGGTGGGTGAAAGTTCCGCGACAGTACGATGAAATACGATTTGGGAAATATTTGAAAAAATCGTATTTGGAGAATATTTGCTATATGCACCTGTTTCGTATGTTACTCCAATCCAACATATCAACACACAATTTTAAGTTGTGTAGGCCTGGTGTTGATATGTTGGATTGGAGTTGCTACCAGATCTCGCATTTAAATTTGCGGCGGTAAAATATGTTGTTTCTTAAGAGCATGAAGTAATTTTACTAAAGAGAAGCCTCAGTTTAAAATGCAAGTGGCATGCGCCCAGTTTTGGGCGCGGGACAATAAATCACGCGCGGGACACTAGAGCGCAGCAGGCGTTTAGTCGCTTCGTCACTTCACGAGCTGGACAAAGCAAGCGAATATGAACGAATTCTGTATGAAAGTTTTCCTGCTGCTAGATGGCAGTCGTTAGGTAAAATAGCTAAAACGAAATATTTCAGATTTTCGCCCCCAAGCAAAGGCCCCTGGGTGTGCAGCCTCATAAACTTCTACAAAGCACCTTCATACCACTCTACGCCATGTCTGAAAATTTGAAGGTTAAATTTTGAAAAAATTTGAGTTTTATTTGGTCGAATTGGCTAAACTGCAACCGAAGAGGCGTTTCGCATTGGGCACACAACAAATTGAGCGAGCTCGACACATTGATTTTATCGAGCTGATTTTGACGAACGTGTTGCGAGGGCATTTACTCAAGAGTTGTAAGAGTTGTATGATGTCGAGCGCAAAAAATGACAAGCGCAAATATTAAACATTGCGTTATCGTGTTTCAAAAGATGTAACGACACACAACACAACGGCAATATTGCAAAAACAATATAGTTTCGCGCAAAAAAAGTTCGACTTCCCCTGTTGCTATAGCCTGTTATCATATATAAAATATGGAGCACATTTCATGGCTACAGTATTTTTGGGAAATCAATAAAACTGCTAGCCTATAAGTTTGTTGAAATGATAAGCAACCAACTCGAAATGCGAAAAAGAGGACATTTGTGCTTTTTTGAGTGTCCTCGTAGAACAATACACTTTTCTTGAAAAAAGACGACAAACCCTCCTAAAAAAATGAGAAATAACCTTATGCCCAGTTTGTAAAACAAATGGCCGGCACTAATAACGCTTATAAATTTCGTTTTCCTTGAGGGGTAAGGTTGGAAATGTGTTATACTTTCAATGCAAAGGATATATTACAAAGATGTTATCGATTTACACAAAGTCAAAGAAACGCCTTTATATTGTTTAAAGCTGGCAAAAACTGTTTTAGATGACGAAGGGAGAAAGATGTTTGGAATATAGGCAAAAATGCAGATTGGTTGCCATGTCGACGTGGCTTATTTCGAGTTATCTTCTGTTTCCTAACCTACAAAAAAAAAACATAACAAATTCTGACCGGATTTCACTAAAACATGATGCTCGTTTAATTTAAATTCTTCTGTCAAGTTGCTATTAGCCATTAAAGGTTTTTCTTACTTCCGTTAATTGGTTGATGTAAGCCGGAAGCTTTACCGTTTGACCATTCAATCGTACAGGCAAAACGTTGGAATTAAAAACTGCAAACCTATATGTCTGTCATTTGTTTGTCCCAGCAAGGTTTAATACAGGGGTCGGCATCCTTTTTCTAGTCGCGGGTCAAAACCAAACTCAGAAAGGGCTCTGTGGAGCGCACAAAATGTTAACTAAGAATTGTGTTATTAAAATGTTAGAACAGCAGTGAATCAGGCGGGCCTCGGATCTTTTTTGCACTTTCAGACGTGTATAATTACGTTTAAAGAGGCAGTAAAGTGTTGACGCAAAGCGAACGCGATAACATTTAAAGTTAATCCAAGTGATGTTGGTTAACTTTTGTCAAGTTTGGTCGCACCTGGCGAGCGAACTGAGCGTGATTTTTTTGGTAAACCGGCATTTCTTTTCATTTTCTTGCAAGTTTTATTACATTGCCGAAAAAAAAAAATAAAAAAATGGTTGAAAAATATGTGCAATATTTTTAAATACGTTTTCCACTTTTCCGCGACGCACTAGGCAGTCTTGCACGGCGCAACTATAAAGAATCGCTGATTTAGTTAAAAAGACAGCATAAAAAGGTACAAACCGGATGTAGAAAGATCATTCGCGCAAAGCGCGAGAATACGTAGCTAAAATAGTCAAATAGGTAGCCTTAGGCAAAACATAGTCAAAATAGGTAGCCTTAGGTAGCTAAAATAGTCAAAAAGTATGTTAAATGGACTCGTGTCTAATTTGTCAAACCGGCGGCGGGCCGGATGAATTATATCCGCGGGCTGTAGGTTGCCGAACCCTGGTTTAACATATGACGTTATGGTGTGCTCGGTATATGGTATTGTATTAGCTGCACATTAAATACGTCATTTATACAATTTATTATTTTAATACAAAAACGCCTTAAAACCGAATACATAACCGTGCTATTTACAAACAATAAAACGATCGTTCAGTCCGTTGTCTGTTTCGGAACTCATAATCTCATAACTTATATTTAGAACAACAGAAAAAAAAATGAAGTAAATAGTCACAAGACAACCCTATGAGTGTGCAGTCTACAAACAGATTTTAACATAAGACAAAAAATAACAAAAATGTTTTTTTTCTACTGGAATAATAAATACAACATGTAAACTTGCATTAAACAAAAGACGCTACAGCATCACAACCTTAACGTGAAAGCTTAACAAAAGTTCAAAACTTGAACGAACTTCTATACTGCCCAGCGTGTGTAAAAATCTATAGTCTTGAGGTCGTGTTAGGGGAAGGCAAGTTGCCTTGTTTTGTCGATTGAGATCGCTGCTCAGAAACAACGGGTTTAGTCTTGGTGCGGAACTTTAAAAGGTGCGTTCGACAAAAACCTAAAGCGATCGGTAATGTATCGGAGTAAATTATTGGATTTAAAGCGCTGTTAATTGGCAACAGGATAACGGCGGAAAAGGCGTAAGCAAAGGAGGGCATGACCACTCCGCCCATACTTAGAAAAGTCATAATGCAGATGGGCATCCAACAGCACATATCGGTTGCAATAAGGAAAGTGATCTTGCGTTGCATTCCAGCATTTCTAGCAGCAGAAGCCGAAGCTAAACGAATGTTTGGTTTCTGTGCAGATCTTCGGTATATAATGACATAAGCTACTAAAATATATAGCAAAGAAACGAAGCTGAACGTGATTGTCACAGCGGAGTAAATGTTGAAACCTGACTCGTCACCTGACAAGCGATAAATCTTAGGTATACAGACGCCGTTAGCGCTGTAATACCCGTGAAAGCCTAAAACATCAGTGGTTTGATTAGGAAAGTTTTTCGACAGGAACGGAACTAATCCGCCCCAGTCCAGCGGTAAATTAGAAGTTGCATTTCCTGGCTGAAGTGCGTTTAAGCGCAATGCAAATTGCTGCAGTTCGTAAAGTTTCACCGTTCCGAGTTTAAAATAAGGGCTTTTGGCAATCAACATGTCTGTCACCATATACGTTGATAAAATATCGCTCAAGGGCATGAGAGCAATGAACAAGGCAACTGCCCAAATAGCTGCAAGATACCCAGCAGCCACCCTAACTCTCAACTGACGACTTTTGAAGGGCAACATGACTCCGTAGAGGCGATAAGACGTTAGAAGGATAAGTGTGAAGACGGAGGCCTCGCTTGACAAAACTATGCTCACTCCTAGCGCACTGCAAGAAGAACTCGCTCGCCAGACCAAGTCTTCCAAGCAATAGTTTCCCGAAAATTCCGCCGACTTGGCGCCCAAGCCGAAAAGGCAACAGCCCATCAGTAAATCGGCAAAGGCGAGGTTAAGAACAAAGATGTTGTTAATAATCGAAATAGACGATGCCTCCCGTTTTCGAGAATGGAAAATGAACCTAACCGTTTTGAAGATCACGGCGCCATTTCCGAAGAATGCTAAAATAGCCATGAGCCAAACGAAGCCGCGGAGGACGGGCGACTTGATCATCTCGGTCTTGGAGGAAACGGCACTCTTGTCGGCAAAGTCCTCCGGACATTCGTCGGATGAGTCCGTGCAATCGATCTTCCCGTCAAGAACCTAACAAAATTAAAAAAAACCATCAACTAGCAGAGTTTGGGTTTGTCATTGTTTTAGCTTATAGGTGTTTTTTTCACCGATGTAAATAAAGTTGTTGGCAACCTGAAAGATGAAAGATATAATAACCTTTATTGCTTTGCAGGAATTGATAACAAATATATGTTAAAACTGAAAACAAATGGCACTTTTGAAAATTTGTATTTAGTTTTAATGAGCTTTTGTGCAATAATGCATCATCAGGTCAGAGTAAGAATAAACGGTGAAAATGTGCAAACGCACAGAGTAAAATGCGATAAAACATATTCGGTCAAACAATTCACATATAGGCGCAAGTTTGCTTATGCGTGGACCCACGAAAGAGCATGGGTAGCATCGCATCTCTTAATTGGATATATGGCTATGTCAGTTAGGATTAGAGTTAGGCCGGACCAGTTTTGGCCTAGCCGGACCTGTTTTAGCGACTGTTCCAACGCCAAAATTGATCCGACCGGATCAGTTTTGGCCCCGGACCAAATTTCGCGTTTCAGCTACATGTTAAAAGGCTTGATGCGCCATGAAACCAAAATCACGATTAAGTCCGGCGTTAACACATTTATCTTTTGTAACGTTTTGTTGTTTGAAGGGCGAGCCTCTCAAAGGTGCGTAATAGTGTAATTGTTTTTAATTAAGTCGACTCTGAGGTCTTTTAGGTTGTGCGCTTATATGTAATGTAGCTTTGGCTGGGAAAGTAACACCTCTCCAACCTAAGACTGAAACGAACTGTCTGGAGCACTTAAGGCTACATCTTTATGGCGTTTTACGTTTTGATGTAACTTTGTGGTGTTATGGTTATGACGTAATTTCGTGACGCTATCTCTGCGACGTGGTTCTTTCCTATCGAAAGGGTCACAGCATTCAGTATTGTTATAAATATTGATGAACAGCCATTTGTAAATTCAATTAGTTTATTGATAAAAAGGCGATGACGGTTTTAGTTAAAAATTGTTTGTTGAAGGTATTAACTATAACTTTGAGAAACATAAACACAATGCCACAACCTATGGCCGTTCGTTATGATACTCGTACCTTTTCGCGATCAACAAACAGAGGCTCTCCGTTTTTGCAATAGAAATGGGTGGATTTGTTGCAGTTCATTTCGTCCGTTTTGTCCTTGCAGTCGAACTCTCCATTGCAATGTTCCAACCAAGGAATACTAATCTTTGGCCTTGGTCCTAAATAAATATTTATATATCTGTATTTAGTGTGGGTTGTGTTTCTTATTTTATGTCGGTCTGTTACAATCCGTTTTGTGCAAACCCAAGAGTTTGTTCAGTGTGCCCCCAAATACCCTAAGTTGAATACAATCTGAGTTTTCGCCTTTGGGTTTGAAATACTCGAAATATGTGGATATATTGGCCTTTGCGATTTCTCGCGGTGGATTTGTACTTCCTGAAGACAGATGAGGTCAATGACCTGGGGTAACCTGAAGACCAGGTGAGGACAATGACCCGGGGTAACCTAATGACCTTGCATCGGGCAGGTTTTGCTAATCAACAGCCAACAGTGGAGCTGGAAGTTTTGTAATCCCACCAACATGTGACGTAATTGCCTTTCGTGCCGTATTAAGGAATTAGAAATCGTGTGCTTTTATGTGCTTTCACCTGAGATCCACGGCACTTTTCCCGCGTCGCAGTAGAAACGATCGCAATCGATCTCGTCTTCCTTTTCGCTACATTCCTGAACACCGTTGCAAATCGAAGATCCCAGCACGTATTCCTGGAAACCGCCGCACAAACGATTCATTTCCTTGCCTGTCGCGTTGTACAACTTCGTCCAGAAAGCGGGAATTACTATCTGGCGGTAAAGAAAGCGTAGCGGCAGGGTTAGATTTGTAACGCCTGATTTACTATTTCACTTAAAGTTGATGTGATAGTTAGCAGTATGTAAAACTGATAGTTATCGTTAAGAATAATTTTTCATTTTGATTTATTAAACGAAAAACATTATATATATATATATATATAGACGTATTTTTGTAAAATATTTTGCCGGAAGAACAATTGTTCAATTAAAACAATGCCTGGGCAGCAACAGCATATTCATTATATACTGGTCTTTCACTTTGTAATTAAAGTGTGTTTACTATGCAGTATCTTGTTGGGAAAAATAATGCTCAGTAAATTAGCAAAACAAAGTTGAACACTTGGGTATTAACATACTAACTTTTTTCATTGGAATGCTGTCGCAAACCTTGAGCCTTGTGCTACAATTTGCCCGAGGGGAGCATTCGTCTTCAAAATAAAGACACTCCACTTTTCCGTCGCATCTACAGTGATGGTAAAAACAAATTCTTTCTAAAGATCAAACTTAAAACGCCGAAAATGTGGACGCATTTATGCTACGTTTGCACTCAGAGTTTTCTGTCAACTAACACAATCTTCCCTTGTTTTATATTTTATTGTGTTGCCATCAGTGTTGTTATGACTTAAGTCAATGACTTAAGTAAACTTGATTTACTGTTTCATTAGGGGCAAAATGGCTTGACTGGAGTCAAGGAGTGAAACATGTTTATCATACTAAAATCGAAACAAACTGACTTTAGGTTTAGGCCTACAAAGTTTTGTCTTTAGTTTGATGTTTATCCTATAATATGTGTACAAACTATTTTCTCAGTTTAAGTAGCTGAATGTAAAAATTTAAATTACCCGACAGCGTTCTCGACAATTGCTCCTTCAGCAAATGAGGCGAATTGAAGGATGTCAGCCAACGTACGGTGTAAGGGAGTAATCGGGTCACAAACGAAGTTCTTCGGACTTTTTGCAGCAACAAGTTTTTGATTTTTGACGCAGTACAGCTCGTCCTCCTTGGATTTAGGGCAATCCGAAACTCCATCGCAAAATTTATTTCTTGCCAAGCAGTTTGACTCACACTTGAAATGCCCAACTCTGCAGTTGCGACACGCAGCACCCTGCAGGTCCGTATTGTAACACACGTTTGAGCAGACCTCAGTAAGGACAGTCGTATTAAAACCATTCGAGCAAAGGCACTCGTCGGAAAGGTCTGGACAGTCGATGATCCCATCACACAACTGTCTTTTGGCTATGATGGTCTTGCCGTCCAAGCACATTGAGCACAGAAACTCGCCTCTGTCATCGAAGCATATATCGGATCCGTCGTCGCACCAAGGCAACTGATCGTGTAAGGCCCATTGAGGCACTGAGCAGTATTTCTTGCCGGTGGGCGAGTTTAAAACTAGTTTTTGACACTTGAAGCCTGGCATCCAAGTGATGTCGTCGGCGCCATTCGGGCAGTCAGTTAACGCGTCACAGGAATACTGCCAAGACAGGCAAGTGCTTGGTTGGTTCGGGCAGCGAAACATCTTTGGACCTTGCTTTTTGCAGCTCTCGATCTCGTCGCTACAATCCCCACAGTTGTCGATTCCGTCGCATAAATACTCAAGAGGAATACATCGATGCGATGAGGCACAAAAAAACTGGCTTGATGAACAGTTTGTTGGTTGCATATTCACCTTTTCATCGCTTCCGTCTGGACAGTCGCTTACTTTGTTCCCAATCCAGGTATCAGGAATGCATCTTCCGCTATCGACACAATGAAACTCGTCTTTGTTGCATCCAAGTTGCTCAAGCTCGTCGGAAGAGTCGCCACAATCCGAGTATCCGTCTCTTACCCTATACCGCAGCACGCATCTGCCGCTATCTTTGCAGCGAAACTCGGTTACATTATTACAGGAGCTCAACGGCGCCACTTCGTCGCTTCCCGTTCCCGGACAATCGGTAATGTTATCGCGGACCCACGCCCGCGGAATGCAGCGCGCCTTCTTTAAGCTTATTCCTATGGGAAGATGACAGCGCACCTCCGAGCTCGTGCAGGATTCGAACCCGCGCTCCTCGTCACTTGTATCGTTGTGCGACAAAGTGTCGCAATCCTTCTCTCCGTCCATCACCATCCACCTCGGGATGCAGCGGCGTGTCTTGCGGCAAGTGAATTCTGCGACACCAAGTTATGAAGGCAATATCATAAAAGTTATGACTTTCGGATATGTAAAAACGTTGTTCAACATTTTCTTCGCTAAGCTCCACGACACAAAGAAAACATGAGAAAACAACTATATTGCAAACTCCAATTAAGAAAATGTGTTTAAAAGCTTAGGTCGTATGCGACATATCTAACCTTTATCTTCTCTGCACCCGAGTATCACGTTTCTTTTAGGGACACATCCGTCCACCGCAAACTGCCTCGGAAGGCAACGGAAGCTCGATCGGCAAGGAAATTCGTCGTCCGTGCAGTTTATTGCTATAAGGTAAATTCGTCGCCTTGAGTTAAAGCGGACCATGCGTTTCTATGCGCACAACTTCATGATTTGAGATGAGGCATGCAAACAACCCAAGGGTCCATTTCACTCTACGGTTTCCCGGAAGTTTGAAAATTAAACATTATTAAAAATAAATGCTATGTTTTCTCAATTCTTAGTACACCCAGGGGTTAGCACTACTCCAGGGGGTCAAACTCAAGTCTTACTGAGAACCCTGTGACATATTTGGATTGCGTCTGAGGGCCGCAACAACAAACCTAGGAAACGAAAATCGTTTTAGAATGATCAATATGCCTATTTAATGTATCTGCACTAAGCTGTTAGCAGCTCTCTCCGTTTCCTGGTGGCACACCTGCGCTGATTTAATAAAAGACACACACAAACATATGTGTTTAATAACATCTGTGATCTAGCCCCTCGGAAGTTGCTTTATGACCAACGATTACGGCTTCCGTATCAATAGGGTACTTTCCGTACCAATAGGGCGCATGGTTGTTTCTCGACTCGCTCCTCTCTGAGCCTGTAGAGCTCAGTTGGTAGAGCAACGGCCCCGGTTTGACCGGAGGTCGTGAGTTCGAACCTCACTGCAGGCCAGTTGTTTTTCTGGCTTGCTCTGCTTGCATCATAGATCGACAGATTCGGCTAGTCTGCGATGGCTTTTCGGTGTACTGCGCTGATTTACTTGTAGATACACACACTAACTTTTAGCAGCATTCATAAATATATAGAGTGGTATGGGCGTCCACATAAACATACATGTTTTCTAGCGCGGAAAGTGCCACGAATCCGAAAAACGTTGCAAATGTAACGACTGTAATTTGCGACAAAGGCAACGATAATCGTTTTTTTTTCTTTTTAATTTTGAAACCATAAAAAACTGTTCAAAAGATCAGCATATCCACCCAGTTAAGACAGCAGTATGTGTGACACAACTTACTTAGACAAAATCTTTCATTTTTAAACAGGGAAGCTGGATAAGTTTAAATAGGATATTTAGGTTTAATGACAGTTAATTAGCAATAGCACAAGACAATGGTGTTAAAAAGGATGGAATGCGGAAGATAAATCGAGTTCTTGCCGAAAATTTGAAACGTTTCGCGGGCCTCACAAAATTTAAATTTGTGACGTCATTCCTGAAAAATTTCCCGGCTCCCCTAAACGAAAATCCTGGACTCTTTTCTGGTGGACATATATCATTTATTTTTAAAGCTTTTCGGCTTGTGTTGGATTCATGGTAAAAACAATAGTCTACACTGCTCGGTGTATATCAAGTCTTGCTATGATAATAATATGTGGCATACGTGAGCGCTGGTCACTCCCATCTGTGCAATCGTTTGTGGAGTCGAGGACTTCCTGTCTTTGCACACACTGCAAATTGTCGCAGAGGAAAAATCCATCCTCCGTCCGACAGGAGGAATCGCGTTCTCGGGTCATCGTGCTGTGGCTCTTAACTGGAATTTTGCAATATACAAGTATAAACTTTAAATTTTTAACATTAACCAATTATTATACACGACAACAATTATGGCGTTGCTATATTGGCTGGGCTTAAATAGACTAAGTAGCTCAAAAGCAAATCAGGGGCCAACAAAAATCTACTTACCGAAAACAGTTTTGAATTTTGTTGAGATTACCAGGAAGCAGATAATTGGATAAAGAAAATCGAGCATGTTGTAGAATAGGCCTGTTGCTGAAAACTAAAATATTGATCGTTTATTCTTGCACTTTGATTGTTGTTATTATTATTTATTTTACCCTTGGTAGTCACACTGAAACAGAAAACCATATTTAATTGAACTAAACTCATGAACGAAAACATTTTCTTCGTAATTTCCTGCGGCATAAGGCATAAAAAACTAAATCGATTAAAGCTACCCACTATATGGCTAAGTTTGAATATAGGCTGGCAATTTTGCAAACATAAAATTGTGTTGTGGTTTCGAGTTGCACGTTGACGCATAGAAAACGTGACGTTAGTGGTTAGCTGCACCAAGCACAATTGCACGTATCTATGTGTTTACCGGAAAAGTTAAACGTGGATCATTCAACGGCCTTATTTTTCATCTCGTACTTTGATTGGCGCGACGCAAGACTTCGTTGTACTAGCGCCATCTTAATCTGTATCATGAAATATAATATAGTCCGAAAATTGATTCAAATTCCTCATAATAAACTGAACGTGAAAGGAAGTAAAGTCTTGTAAGGTCGCCCGTGCGAAGCAGATGGAAAAACATAGAAGTATAAAATCAACACCACTGTAGCTTATGGCGTATTGATATAAACGTCATATTAGACCACGGTCGTTCTACATTGCAGAATTTTATAGATAAATTCTTTCATATCTTTCACACTCCTATATTGATATGTACTAGTCGAAAGCTTCCTCAGTTTGGCTGTTTATAACGTCTCATTTTACACTTGTGTTTAAAACTGTCTGACAAGTTTACACATCGTATAGTGACTTAATAGTAACTCAATATGCAGTAAACATTTTAATGCGTATTACAACAAGTGGTAAAAGTAAGCAGTAACTATCCGGACGCCGTTCCTTCCTTGCATATTCGTGCACTGCATCAAACGGTAACCTCAGGTGTTAGAAAATTACGTTTATTAGAACGTCCTTAATTTTTTATTTTTTTTTTGTATTGTATATTTTATATTATAAATATTATATTTTATTTTTTGTTTTTTATTTTCCTTAACTTGTTTCTGCAAGCAAAAACAGATATGGGCCAAAATTTTCTCCACTTAATTTTGGCTTTGATGCAAAGGGGGTCCAAATAATGTTGATAAATTTCGCTTACGTATAGATAATGCTTACGGCCATGTTATTACATTTTGGCCACCTAACATTTACAAAAAGTAAATATTATCATTCTCTTAAAGACTTTAAATGGTTTGACGCCTATGGTTTGCTATACTTTTGCCAACTTTTACTCGGTAAAAAAAAACAATTTAAATCAAATAAACGCAGTGATATTAATATTTATGTTTGTATGACGCCATGTTATGACGAACCTTTGTAAGGTCGTCGCTAAAAATGCATTAAACTTTAGCAGTTTGTTGTTGCGGCCCTTGTATCCTTGCGCTAGACCAGTGGTTTTCAACCTGGGGGTCGCGACCCCCGGGTGGGTCGTTTGCCTTTTCTCTGGGGGTCGCGAAGACTGCGAATTAATTAGCTTAAAAAATTAACTTGTAATGATAGTAAACGTTCAAACAGTGAGCTGCCAGGAAGAAAGTTGCGAGATAGAATTTTATTTTAACAATGTAGGCTTGCTATTGAGTTCCCGGTATCAATCAAAGGTACACACTTAAGTTTACTAAAGAACTTAAAGTGAAAACTTAAACCTATAATTCAAGTTGCAATTGTTTATCTTCAGACTCATTAAAGACAGAAATCACAGGCAAAAAACTACTAACCTTTGTGACAAGAACCATATTTAATACATCACAATAATGATTATTACATCACATTAACGATTAAACTGAAGTTTAGTCAAATAGTGTTATCGAATAAAAATCTTAATGCGGCGATTGCAGGCTTAAACCGTAAAGTACATATACTTTTTTAGTTAATCCGTATAGTTTAACCAAATTTACGACAATCGGTCGAGAAATGTGATCGTTTTACCAATTTAAATGTGACTCTAATTTACTTAGGTCAATGTATCATTAATTCAAAATTGAGGGTTCGCGTAAGTTTCGAAAACTGGAAAGGGGTCGCGACAACAAAAATGTTGGGAACCACTGCGCTAGACGCTCGCTCGCCCAATAACACCCTATTGACACTTGATTATTAGGCGAAGCTTATCGCGAAGTAATTGGTCGCCCGAAAAAACGCTGACGCCGCATTTAAAGAAGTATTATAAATGTGTCGCCCATACTCTGCTTTGAACATCCCTGCTCACAATGCTTCCCTGCGTTGATTGCACGGTGGGTGAATGTTTATTCACGGCCTTACCTCTTTGTGTATTACCGCGACAATAAAATGAAATACGATTTGAAGAATATTTGAAAAAAACGTATTTGGAGAATATTTGATAGTTGCACCTGTATAGTATGTTACTCGATTTCAACATATCAATACACAATTTCAAGTTGTGTAGGCCTGGTGTTGATATGTTGGATTGGTAACATGCGGGTGCAAAGAGAGAGAGGTGTATATTGCCACCAGATATCGCATTTAAATTTGCGGCGGTAAAATATGTTGCTTCTTAAGAGCATTTTGTAATTTTACTAAAGAGAAGCCTCTTTTTAAAATGCAGTTCGCACGCGCCCATTTTTGGACGAGTCGCAATGAAAGTCTTACGCGTGGAACAATAAAGCGCAGCAGGCGTGAAGTCGCTTCGTCACTTCACGAGGTGGACAAAGCAAGCGGATATGAACGAATTCTGTATGAAAGTTTTTCTGCTGCTAGATAGCAGTCGTTAGCTACAGAGAGCTTAAACGCAATATTTCAGGTTTTTGCCCCCCCCCCCCCCAGTCAAAGGCACCTAGGGGTACAGCCTCATAAACCTCGACATTGCACCTTCATACCACTCTACGCCATGTCTGAAAATTTGAAAGTTCTACGATGTATACTTTTTCTATAAAGCTTCGGACAAAAATCGGTCTGAAACAAAAACAAGACATGTCCCGAAAATAAATTTTCGGCCCATATAATGATGTTAATAATATGATCGACCTAGAAAAAGTAATGAAATTTTAAAGCTAGGTTTTATGGCTTTAAACGGCTTTCTGCCACGCATGATTTTCTTATGAATCTATAGACTCTAGAGAGACATCCAATCACCCCGACCTTCCTGGAATTGCACTACAATTGACATATTTTTAAAGGTGTCTCCGAATAGGGTTTGTTTATCCTTATAGCACATTACACCAACGACAGGCTCAAAATTGTTGCACAAAGTATAAAGAAAAATATTACCCCGAACAATTCCCCAAGTATTTGTTTAGAGATCGATTAAAATTAATCATGTCCAAGTAATCATGTCCAAGTTCTACCCCAGTTCAAAAACTTTACTATATTGAAGAAATAGCTTCCTTTATAAAATACACATTGCAAAAATACAAACAGAACAGTCCCTTTCTAAGCACGGACGAGTCCATGACAAGTTCAAAGAAAGATGCTCTTTTAAACAATATCTTCCACTGAGGGTAATCAAATGTGGAATAAAATCGTGGATGCGTGGTGATCCGCAAACTGGATATAACCTACCTATGAGATGATGTATACAGAAGAAACTAAACTAAACCAACCACTGGTACACTTGGCGAAAGAGTGGTCACCAAACTCTCATCAACAATAAAAGAAAAATATGTTACCCTGGCATTCGATATTTACTTCTCTATTTCCCATGAATACCATACCGTTTTCAGCAGAGGAACCTGTATGAGATCAAGGGAAAACCTACCTGCGCCTGCAAACAAACTGAAACGGGATGAACCTTTAAAGACTTTAAAAGCAATTTAAATGGAACTCTAACAGCACGGTGGCTAGACACAAAGAAAGCAATGTTGCTGAGTAACTGTCATACGGACACTGTAGGGATTGTAAAGGAAAAAAAAGATAAGGATCTACAAAAATTGTTAAGCGTTCCGAAGCAGTTGACCTCTGTACTTAGGTCACGAGAGGTGTTAATCGTGCTTACCAACTTGCAGGTATGTATGATCTTGATCGAAAATCTACTAAATGGTGAAAAATGTTCCTTTGTTGATTGGTGATATTTGCTGCTGTCAACAAATTGGTGATTCACAGCGACTTAAAACGTTTGGAACTCATCTTCCTGAAGAGGAAAAACTTGGTGAAGATGCAAAGGTTGCACCCAAATTGGACAAGAAAATCGCAACAAAACGATGTGCTGCGAATGTAATTTTACATATTGCAAAGATTGAGACGCTGCCACACATAAACGTGTTTCTCGACTGATTTATAGGTTAAGTTCTGATTTAAAATTTAAACATTGAAAATTTTTCTATCTGTCTGATAGGACATATGGTATACCACTCACAATGGTTTTCAACCAGGGTTCCGCGGAACCGAAGGGTTCCACTAGTATAGGCCAGGGGTTCCGCAATTTCTAAATTGTATAGCTAATTGAGGTGTGTTTATTACACTGGGGTTCATCGAGTCAGCGGAATTATTGCACTGTCAGTGAAATGTTTCCATAGGGTTACACTCCAGCAAAAAGGTTGAAAAGCACTGCCATAGGATCTTTATTTTTTATTGTTCCAGTTTCAATTTTCAATTGCTATCATATTACCTTTTCTTGTATCGATTAGGCCTATATGTTGAAAAATTGTCCTATAATATTTCGACTTAGTCGACCAGAACTGTGCCTATTTAGAGTTATTCCAGGGAGATTAAATTGAACAACTGAACAATCACCATAGCTAACTGAAATATTATATCTAAATAAAGCTTAACATTAAATAACAGCACCTTAAAACATTTTTAACATATTACATTGACACACTTATTGTTACCGTACGCTACCGAATTTCGCAAATTTATTTAATAATGGGTTGTTCTGCCAGCAATTGTAGATCGGGCCATTTTTAAAGTCATAGTTAAACCTCTGTAGATTTCGCAATTTAATTTTAACAGTCTCTTTAATTTGTCAGCAACTACAAGAAAATAAAATTCGTAAACAAGTGCTGTCCACTGGTGCGTGAAATTGTTCTTTCTCAAGACATTTGGATTCTCTTTTAAGAAATCAATCTTGATTCCATTTGTCATATAAACAGGCGTTGATGTGTAGCGTTGTTGACGAGAAAACAGAGTAAAATTTCTGTCTGTTAAAATATTTAAACACAAGCTGGGAAACCCATCAAGCCTTTAATATGATTTGTTTGCACATTGGTAATAAAACGAAAGACGTTTTCGTTGGGTACTGTCATAGACAATTACTGTTTCTGAAATATGGCATGAACAGAACAGAGTTATTAACAACTCCTTAGTTTAGACTAGTCTTCGCAGTTAAATTATATATCCAAGGAGTAATAATAGAATCTAGTTTAGGTACTTTCACTATGTTGTAAGCAGAACAAAAAAGAACCTACAAAACTAGAGTACATTGCCATTAGGCGCTGGTTTAGAATCTTACCACATTTAGTCCATGGTAGTTAAAATTGCTAACTTTATTTGGGTTTAGGGTGCGGGTTAGTGTTTGGGTAGGTCAAGCGTTATTATTATATTTATTCTCCCAGTTTTATTTCTTGTAATTTTATTTCTGACAACTCGTTTTGTTATAGTAAAAAAATTTGTAGGATTCTAGACGAGCGCCATACATTGTTAAGTTATTGGGTTGTTTGTTATGTCTTGATGTTTTATAACCACGCATACATTTCCCAATGCAACTTATTTGTTTTCACACTGTAAAGAAAATAGGACGTTGGTTATAAAAACTTCTTAATTCTGAATGTGTGAGACCCTAAAGAGAGCGCATGATTTGTTTTTCTTCGCCATATCGTCATAGATGAATGCAAAGAAAAGATATGCTGTTCTATTACTTTCAATTCTGCTAGTGGCGATCTTCTATAATGGAATCAAATGGTCGTTTTCGAACCATGCCCTCAGCGTTGAAACGAGGCAGTCAGAAAATGTCGGTGGGGAGCCAAAACACGAAGATAAACCTGTGCTGTCAGGCAACATTCTGCGGAGTCTTGCATCCTTTGGAGAGGATTATTATGATGGAGGCGAGGACGACTCGGACAAGACGCCAGGTGAAAAGAGCGAGACAAGAAAGCGGGTCTACAAACACCGCAAATGCCGGATGGAGACTTGCTTCGACTTCAAGCGCTGCCAAAAGAACGGCTTTAAGGTTTACGTCTATCCAGACACAGGCGAAAAGGTCTCCCAGAACTACAATAGCATTTTACTTAACTTGCGCTCCTCCGTTTACTACACGGACAATCCCGATCAGGCCTGCTTGTTTGTGACTTCGTATGACACGCTAGACAGAGACAAAATATCACCTGCCTATGTGCACGGCATGACTGCAAAAATGGCCAGTCTTAAGTACTGGAACAATGGCAAAAACCATGTCATATTTACGTTGTTTTCCGGCACTTGGCCAGACTATTTGGAAGATGTCGGATTTGACACTGGAGAGGCGATTTTGGCTAAGGCCAGCTTCAGTGACAATTATTACCGTCCTGGTTTTGACATTTCACTGCCACTGTTTGGTAAATCCCATTTTGCTATGCATGGGCCAAGTGGTACTCTTCTTTCTAACTACTTCCCCCCAAGAAGGAAATATTTATTAAGTTTTAAAGGAAAGCGGTAAGATACGGTTTTATAAAATGGATCTGTAAAACCTACTAGGATTTCAAATAAATTTTTTGTCTACCTTGTACATCTTTCTATCTTACAGTAACATAAGTATTTCAAGTTCAGTATTTTAAATAAAATTCTGGTTGGTATACCTAAATTTATTTTATTATCAGATCTCAATTAGGATCATCAGTACATATTTCAAGTGATAATGTTGTCTGTTTGCAACATAAAATTTAGGACTTTATCTCGAAACTGTATTCAAACTTGCGACCTACATAAGTTTCTAAACAATTCCTTGCTTAAAAATTAACATTTTGTGACCTAAAAAACATTGCCTGATGGTGACATTTAAGTGCAAGGCAGTTTAACGTTAAAAATGCATTTCATAGCTACACATATGGCATTGGGTCCAGCACAAGGAACATGCTTTTCCACATTCACAACGGTGATGACATCATCATGCTTACCACTTGTAAGCACGGAAAGCAGTGGCAAAGCTTCAGTGATGTCAGGTGTTCCACTGACAATGAAGAATATGACAAGTAAGTTTTTAAGTATATTTTTAGTCAATCAAGGGTTAGTGTTGTGCGAAATGTTTCAGCAGTGCTTTTTTGCAAGTGCTTACACATAAATAATAATTGACAAGGCCCCCTAATAAAAGCATTGTTGCTTGGCTGTTAGACTTTGGATATGCATACAGTTTCTGTGTACCTAATTGGTCAAGTTGTAAATCATAAACCAAATACATATTGCATGTTTGTGTAAAATGTTCTATTCAAAAGAACATGGGTGACTGTTAGATACACAAACCTATGCCTTCCAGTTTTTTCAGCTTGTTTAACCTGATTGGTAGTATTCATGTGGTGTACACATGTCTGATCCAAGCACTGTTGTTTTCGTTTGGTGGATTGGTGTGTTATTTAACCCGTCTATTTCGGACTACGGCAGAAAATTGATGTTTTTGTGTGTATAACAGAGACTTAATTGGCACCTGAATTTGTGATGTAATAAAATCATATGCTGAGTGCTTGGAATATCTTCAAATTGCCATCAACAATGGTACGCTTTGTCGATTTGTTTGCCTTGGTCACTGTTTTAGTTTTTATGATTAAAATGTTAACTGAGTAGTGCTTTAATCTGTGGTCCAATACCTCTGAGCTCTGACCCTTGAGGAACATTTCTAAGTTGTCAGCCAATACCCCACAAAGGTCCGCTCTCCTTTTGGGCACTCGGAAACATGAAATTGAATACCCCATTTACCCACTTCCCTTTGGTTTACTGCGTGTAAAGCTTTATGTTTGGTGTATCCCAGAAGGGGTAGTGACTAATTTCTCACAAATATCCTACAGTTCAAATTGCCAAACTAACAAATAAGTTGGCTATGTTGTACAGTTGTATAAATATTAACAATTGGATATTTCAATCAACAGGCGAATTTGAATAAAATATATGCAGCCATTGTAAGTTATAAATTTTGCAACTTCTAAATTTTTGTGTTTGGTGTCATATTCCTGGAAAATTTTAAACCAGAGATAGAGTGATATTGATATAACAGTTTACCAACAATATCGGCGATACCAGTAAATGTAGGCCTATACTTTGGCCGATATTATAGTTTGAAAATATGATATAATTTTTCCTGTACAACAAACAACTTCATATCGGGTGGGTCGACAAAATTGTAAAAAATCGGGTATCGGTATCAGTCCAAAAAAGTGATATGGGTTGATCTCTATTTAAACCAAATATTTGCTTAGCTTCTTTGTACCTTGTACAAAACCTCACAGCTGGGTCCTGCAAAATTCGTGTGATATTGCAAGGCTAAAGACCAATGCCTCTTGCGCAGAACTTTTTTGTGACTTTAAGTGTGTGTATGTGCCTGCAAACAGTGAACTTACGTGCTTCGCCAGGGCGTAAGTCGAATCCAAATATTGTCGGGCCAGCGCCTGCTCTGAACTCCGTCCTTTTTGTCAAAGTCCAAGCAAAGCGTTGTCGGCCGTCAGCGGTCGCTTTTAACGCCCGACATTTCCTTGTCTTTTTACCTTGCGCCATTGGGCCCCGCTGGAGCGTTAACCCGCCTTGTCTGGTACTCGTATTTACACAACGCCCGTTTAAAACGTAGGTCCTTTGTAGTGGCGCTCACCCTTCGTAATTGACCAAAGGCCGATCTTTCGCCATTAAAGTTTGCCTGACCCGAACCAATTGGCCGTAGCACCGTGGGTGCTTCGCCAGATCAAGTTAAATGTGCCGCGGTGTAAACGAACTTTTTTACTAGTGTTTTCCATAGCTGCCTGTCTAATCTTTAGTAGAATAAACGCGAGGTAAAGCAAGGTATTCCGACCGTAAGCCATAATCCACGTAAAACTCAATAAACTTGCCTCTATTAACGTTAAATATGTTTGGCGCGCTCAACTTTTGAGACAATTATCGCGCCCAACTGTTTTTAACTTACACCAGTTTTTGTCAGTTGGATTCACCTTACAAATAAAGATCAGTTTTGATTTACCTGCACTAATAAATCGACCCAGAAAAATAGGTTTCAAGAACAACATGCCGGATTAACTAGAAATTAGACTATATCACAAAAGCTTTGTACACGCTGAGCAGCACACCAACCGGTTGACTATTGGCTCTACCCTTGAAGATTTGGCATTTATCGGCATAAGTCGATTTTTGACCAAGCGAAGCAGCGAGCCGCACAATTTAATCGAAATCTCGTCTCCAGGGTTTATTACTTGCGGCAAGCGCGAATCGAAATGCGTCCTGCAAGGTTAAGCGGCGTTCTCTCTAAATCCCGCCTGCCGCAAATCGTGATGCGAACCCGCCTAGGCTCGGCTTATGGTTGGCCGGAAGTGGTCTCGTCTGCAAGACGCACCTTCGCCGACGGCTCACGTATTGCTTTTCGTCAAGTCGAACTTGAGTTTACCGCGAAAGCCACGGGCGTGGATTAAATGCGGTGAACAAGGAGTCGTGGACAAGGCTGGTGCTTGTGTGTGGCCATTAGCGCAAAGTTTTGTCGGCCTGTTTTCGAATGTATCCGTCAGATTGTATATAGCACAAGGAAACACGCGTTTTTCCGCACTTTTGTTAGGGCGCGGAGTTTTTAAAAGTTCAACAACCAAACTTTGACCAAGAAATCGACTCATATCACCTTTTAAAGCAGTGGTTCCCAAACTTTTTTGGCTCGCGGCACACTAAACAAATCTTAACAATTTCGCGGCACACTTTTTAACAGAACAACAAAAGAGTAATTTCACAATCGCCCTTACCACACGACAAACTATATGTAGGCCTATATGTATCAATATTAATAATTTGTAATGGATAGTGCGTAGTTAAGTCTTAAATGCTTGCGTGTATGCCCATTGGTAATACAAATAACTTATTTTTCTAAATTACAAAAAGCTTTCGCCACACAGTTTGGGAATCACTGTTTTAAAGCGTGGTACATGTCTAGTGCTTACCGGGCTTACAAAATTGCTTCGCTCGTTTTAGAGAAAACAGCGTTTCAGATTGTGTTGGTCTGTTGACAAAAATCGATCAACAAGTGTTTTGTGTAGGTCGCTATTGCACGGCAAACGTTTGGTTGTGTGGTTTCCCCGCCTGTTGGTCGGCAACACTGTTTATTCCACAAAAGCAACACAACTAGAGAAATGATAAACTCCAAATAACCTAGTATGATGATTAATCGAGTGAATCGACTAAACATTCACCGAAATCCCCAAAAAATAAAAGTACCGCAATACTAAGGCAAACAACACAAATATAATACAAGCAAATCCAAATGCAATAACAAAGAAACCCTACACATTATAAAAAGCGAGTTGAAGTTGATTTCGCAGTTACTTTCCTCGATCGAACGACAAACGGTAAGCCATACAAATCCTTATCTAAACACGTCTTCCTTAAGCCAGCATTTATCTGCCCAAGTTCGTCTCGACGCTTTCCCTGTTTTGTTTTGTCGGGGGATTCCCAGAGAATTCCGGATACCGTTGGCATAATAAGCTCGTCGAGTTATTTAATTGATCGGCCCTAGACTTTCTGTTGTGAATACAACGGTGCTTTTTTAGTTTGTGGCCTGACAAATTATGCGTCATCTATAAAAATGAGGTTTTATCTTGAATCATTAAAAAAAGATACCAACTAAAATACGCGATTATGCTGATAAGAGGGTGTTGATTACACCTTGATTGGTCTTTAACCGTGAAAATGAGCGGAAATTAATTGTTTTTTGAGATAAGGACCTTATCTTTACGGAACAGAATTTGAAGGCCTTAAAGTTTTCTTAAGTTTAATTTTCAGTTGGGTGCTTATGTAAATTTGCGTATTGATACTATCAAACCATTCCATATGCTGACCTTTTACTTCGCTTCAAAATGACGCAATACCAAGTAACATCCAAATCTGCACGGCAAGTTTCTAGAGCAACAAAGTGACGAAAGTTACCGCAGTGTTTTCCCCAGCAGAATACCGAATAATACATACTAAAATCCTTCCACAAGACTCTCTTGGTTTCTTCTCCTGCCAATTTATATGATGTGACTTCGCCAGTTTTCATCTTTACAGACACCTTGTAAGAAATCATATTATGAATTTGTTTTTCGATTACAAAAATGTGAGCCTTAAGTAAGGAGGCAGTTTTTGTTCCAAAAAGACACGTTAACTGCGTTTTGAGCAAGGTTGTGAACAAGTCATTTTGAAATGACGTCAGTCCCAGTCAGTTATTTGTGAAAGATCTTGAGTCCAAGTTAAGTCTAAGTCAAGTCAAATTAAGAGCAAGGTAATTTCAAGTCCTTGTCATAAAAATTAAACAATGCTTAATAAAGAATTTCGTTTCAACCCAAGTCTTTTCTCCCAAGGACAAGTTATTTCTCCCAAGGTCAAGTCAAGTCATTCGAAAACAATGATTTAATGGCACTTAGTCAAGTCAATCATTAACTTAAGTCATTACAACACTGCTTTCTAGCTGATTTATTTGTATGGAGTAACTTAGTGTTATGAGACGACCGCGCTGTTTTTCTACAACCGACCAGTCACCAGGAGAAACCTAAGCAAATTAGTATCGACGATGGCACCGGCTGCTGATCGAGCAAACGCAATTAGGATCAGCTGAACGGAGCGATAGAACAGCTTTTACGTTGTATTTGCTTCTCTTGGCACTGGTTCGTGGTTGGTTTTATTTAGGTTTGGCCGTGGACGGCATCAAGTCCACGCCATTAGCCAGTAAAATTTTCAAATCGAAGTATTCCAACCAATCCTTTTTTAAGCAAACTAACTCATTTTTTGAGGACCACTTTTAACACATTTTTGAAGGGGAAGATACCAACTGCGTTTTACTATTTTACGAACTATAATTTAAACAGAAACGTTTTTTATGTTTAGTTTTAGTTTATTTGTATTAGGCAGTAAAATTTATTCACCAAATTTGTCTTGGGAACCGTAAAATATTGCTCACACTTCATGAGTGCTTTAGCTTTATGTAAAAAATAAAAGGCAAGTGCTTTTCGTTTTTCATTCAAGGTTTGTATCGTAGCTTGGGCGGTCACTTCATCGTTTTTTTCAATTTGCCAAAATGTCTGTAAAACCACGCTTTTAGATTATTATCTCACGCCCAGTTTATGCATAACGCCCAGTGTTTCACGGAACAGTTTTATTTCCTTCACAAAGATAAACGAAATGTGTTTTTTTTTTCTTTTTTCGTTTTTCTTTCTTGGAAGATTTATTATTCACGCCTAATTTGTTAATGTATTGCCTATGTCACTTTAACCATCTGTGAAACTGCTTGGACACCCGCAATTATAGACATGTTGCGTTTTAGATTATACCTAAACCAAATTAAGCCTAGGAAATGCGTCTCAGTTGGCTTACATTTTCGATTGTTCGCTGTTTAATCAACCCCACGGTGTTTTTCAGAATGGTAACAATTGCGTCCCACATTTTTAATGTGATGCTTTGATTTACTTTTCGGTCTCATTAACTGAAGATAATACAAGCTCGCATCGAAACTTCTTAATCAAGATGATGTCGATCCACTTGACCTTTTTGGCTTTGTTCTTCTTTTTTAAGATGGAAAAGGTGTTTTTGTAAAACAAATCGAGCTGGCTCGTTCGTTTGCGGGCAAATAACTCGTCATGCCTGGGTGCGGTTACATGCAAATACAAGTCCTTATCTTCCGAAATACATTTGCCGTGCATTGATACATGCATTTTCGCGTGTTTTCAGAGCAGAGCTCGAAATGTGCGTCGTTCGCGCGCGACGCTGTGCCTAGCATTTCGTCCTCTGCAGATAACTCACACTGAGCAAGTTGGTGGTTGTGAATTCGCGTGCAGGGCCAAAGCAAGAATTTGTGGTCGCCAAAACTGGTCGGCTTATCAATTACACGCCAGTAAGTCTTATTTGGCCAGCGCCTTCCTGCAGCGTCGGACAATGGTGGGAATCGCGTTTGCAACTCCCAGCCGCGTTGGCCTGATTTCAACGACTCCCTCTGTCTTCGCGATCGCTTATTTGTCGAGTTAAACTGGCGCTCCCCAATTTATGACACCCTCGAAGAATCGATACTGGCTCGAACGAAGCCTCCCATATTAACCAGATTACACGCCCTTTCTTTTGTGCCTTTTTACAACGCTATGACAGCTTACATGGCGTAATTGAGATTTTCGGCTCCAATTTTTTTAGGTTATTTTGAATTGGTTTTGCAAACTGGTCTTGCGGTTTTACGGTGACCATAAACCGCTTAACCAATCGAGGTCAATAGTCTGCTGGATACAAGGTCCGCAATAACTGCAGTTTGGGGACTTAATTTAATTTAATAGGTTTACATTTTAATATATATTTGCTAAGTTATCTATTCCCTTGCAATACAGCGTGGTTTCGGTATTTTCCCTTTGAAATATGTGGCTTGAAATTTAGTGATTTTGAAATACGAAGTGCATACAATTTTGGCATTTAAGCTACACGCATATCTCGATTGTATTGTTTTTTCCGTTGATGGTTCTTAGATAGACTTTTCTCATAAGATAGTTATCATAAAAATTAAACGTTAAACTATCAAAATTGGCAAACTCTTCCGATTATGAGCATTATAACTCAACTAAACAATAACAAAAAAACGCAACATCTAGCAAACAAACTGTTAGATAGACTTTTTCTCATAAGATAGTTATCATAAAAATTAAACGTTAAACTATCAAAATTGGCAAACTCTTCCGATTATGAGCATTATAACTCAACTAAACAATAACAAAAAAACGCAACATCTAGCAAACAAACTGTTAGATAGACTTTTTCTCATAAGGTAGTTGTCATAAAAAAAAACGTTAAACTATCAAAATTGGCAAACTCTTCCGATTATAAAAAAAAAAAACGTGTCATAATTTGTTGCCGAAAACCCTAAACCCCCAAAAGTCACTTCCCATAGGTCAATATTGACCATCACATGACGACCAGTTAAGCAAACATATCTCCGGTTCGTCACGCGGTTTTTGCGCAATAGCTTATTTGACAAGTCTACATCTTCCCTTAAGGATTGGTGCTAAAAAATCGCTGCTTCAGAAATGTGGTTGAAACGCTTTAAAGTCGCAACTTTTTTATTTCCGAATGAACAATAAAGATGAGCGAACTATACCAATTTGTTTCTGCCTTACCCCAGCCATGCGATATACAAAGTGTTCTATATTACTTACACCCTTTTCAGATCTAAAGACAATTTTAAGGGATTATTTGTAATGGTATTACTTGCACACTTTTCGGATCTAAAGGTAAAAGGCAGTTGTTGCAAACTTGTAAACTTGTAATGGTTTGATGGTTTTAGAGTGTGTACGTTACTTCCAAGAATATACCCGGCGCCCTTGGCTTTCTTATCCCTAAATGACGAGTTCCTGCGTTTTACGCGAAGTGTGATTCAGGCGCTTAACCGTCAATTAAAAAGCTTAAGACTACGTTCTTTCTGTCGCTTATCAGATGGCAAAGTTTAGTTTCGTCGCTTTTAATGGCCGGCGCTGACAACCCACGCACAATGCCCCGCCCTACTATTCCACTATTTCTCAGCTCTTTACATTGATTAATTCGATGCCAGGAAGATGCTATCAGGTCGGGTTGCCTAAAGTTGTCAACATAACGGATCGTGTAGTGTAAATGGACGATTCAAAAGATGGCACTACAAAGATAACCTTGATTGAAGGAAATCTTATAGGTGACTACCTGGCCTTATAGGTGACTACCAGTATCACAGTTAAGGGTTTTTGCGTATCTCGTATTTTGTGCTAAAACAACTTACGACTATTGTGTTAAGTCGGTATAAGGCTTCTTCCCAACGAGTTGTTTGCCAAAAGATGTCAAAGAACTTTTGTCCTTCTTTTTGTGACGCACAAAACACGCCATGATTCACACTCGCCTACTGATTCGCGCAACACAAGCGTTGGTGTTTTGAATTGCCATGCATCACATATCTTATTGTTCGTTGGCCGTTTAAAGAAATGCCCACTGCCACACGATATTGTCTTTCGCCAACCATTTCCTCCACATTGATTGTCATTTTGAAAGCGCCTTAAGCTTAAAAGATTTACGAATGTTGTGGTCCTGTGGTTTTATGGAGAATTAATGACGTGATATATATAACTGCTTCCAAGTTTTAATGTCCTTCATTTTAAAACAATTATTTGCATGGCTGTTATCTCGACTAATGTGCAGTGTATATCGTGGTAAAAGGTTGGTAAATGTTCAAATTGACCTTTTGGCTGAAACTAATAAAAAATCTGTCGTTTATTTTTTCTCCCATTATAACCCTCTGCAGAAGTCAATCATTTTTTGAAAAGTTGGTGAAACGCGCATAAACGACGTTACACTGTCATCATAAATTGCTGTACCATTTAATCTTTGTTAATACGAAATTTGACATTCAAGCCTCTTAACCCGCGTATAAGCTAAGGCGCATTTTATCGTCGTACTGTTACACCCAATAGTTACGTTTTCTTTAAAATTTCGCTTTGCTCTTCCACAAAAGAAGCAAAAGTTAAATAAACTACTCACAATCCAGAAAATTGACGCTTCGGCACCTATCATTTTAACCAATTCAGTGGCTTGACATACAAAAGTTCCCGTAAACCAGGGTGTGCAACAACATATGTGTGCCCAGATTCAGACCACAGGCCCACATACGTGTATGCAAATTAATCCACGGGCCAACCGCAATTATCTTTGCAGATCGGTTTGGGAATTCTGTGACCTTACTTAGGAAAACAACGCAGTCTGCCGCCAGTAGGTCAGTTGCTTGTACAATCCTGCTGTAAGCAAAACTAAACAAGGGGAAAAATATACCTTCGGCCCTACTGGAAAGTATGACAGATCTAAAAACTAAGGTTAAAAAGGTACCCCGCTAGTGTAACGGACAGGAAATCAGGGTTAAGATTAATTTTTTGAGGGGTCCAGGTTTAGTCTGTTGACAAAAATTGCGGATGCACTTGTCATGATTTCCACAGTGGCTCGGCTCTTTTTAGTTCCGCTTTCGTGTTATAGCAAACATCGGTCTTATACTTTCGCAACGCGGAAATCATTTTAACGGAAGCTCAAACAACATGATAAAATGCACTTGCCATACTTTCCATAGTGGGCTCGGCTCTTTTAGTTCCGCTTTCGTGTTATAGCAAACATCGGTCTTATACTTTCGCAACGCGGAAATCATTTTAACGGAAACTCAAACAACATGTAATAAACAAAGGTCGTTTCCAAGCGTTCGCCTATAAACTGCTCAGTTGTTTAAAGTTTCCAAATCGCCCCGTAAGCAAACTTTCGTCGAGCTGCGAAACCGCGCAGACGTTTCCCATGACGTCACAACCCCATTTCAAGTGCGTGGCGTTTCTCCTGTTAGAGTTAAAGCAAACGGATTGTGCAGTGTTTATGCTCTCGCGGCACGCGCGAAGGAATTTGACACTTCTATATGAATGCTGTTCGTTTTTGGGGGGCTTACGTAATACTTTCTGTGGAAACTCCGCCAATTTTGCTGCCCTTTTTTAGGGTATTGGATATTGTTATTTTTAGCAACACCGCGAGTCGACGAATTTAAAGTGCAGCCCAGATATTTATCGCGTCTGGTATGTAAATCATACTGTACATTGAGTTTGCCATTTAAGGGGCGTCATTTTCAAATATGTTTAAAACTGTGTCGTCTGCAAAAGGCAGCCATCGTAAAGGCGAATTTTCGACAGTCAAACGATTGTTTCACGAGTAATCTGCCGAGTCGAGTAAAGGGTAACATTTTCCGCCACTACAGATCATACAGTGGGTTAAGCTAACGGTTGTTAAACTTTCATGGGATGTTGGTCTCCCTTCATTTGTTCCCAACGTCTTCTGACCACCCTGAATGCTACCGTTTCAGAAAAAAATATTGTACTTTACGTTATAAAGGAGTTTTTTTTAGTGATGAAAAACAAAGCAAATTAAAGTTCAACTGACGTAATTCAAGTGTTTACTGCTAGTGGACTCCCATGGGAATGTGGGTCCCGGTTGATGAACTGTAGGTTAAGCGTTGAGTTTTATTAAAAAATAAATAAACTGAAATAAGGCTACTCTAACCTGATTGTCAACAGCTAATGTACTGTTTTGTAACGCTTTAAAAGGGTCAGGAATTTTTTTCCGCTGCCAAGTTTCTTTTTCAGTAAGTTAAAATGTAATCGATTTTTGATGTCCCCTTTCTCCTGTATAAGTCGCCGACCTTTCGCCGTTCTGAGCTTAATCGAGACTTTCCATTTTTTTGTCTTCATACTGTCGTCCAACTCAGCAAAGGCATTCCTGCGCGTAGGACGCGACCTTTACCGCCATACGCCTAAGTGGTCCTAGCTTATCGTTTTAGTCATCGTCTGTCGCCCTTTCTTACTGCTGTGCAATATGGCCTAACTCTTCTCGTATTTCGCCAAACTTTTCGGTAGTCAAACAACATGCAAGACTAAATATACGCTATTCATAGGTAACCAATGATATTAGGATCTTTAATGTTCATCTTGGCGTTTGTTGGAAAACGTTACCATGTATGTTATTATTGTTATGTGGAAGTGTGCCGCGAGTATTTCGATTTTCTTATTTCTCAAGCCCAAAAAGTTTAAGGACCACTGCTCTATTGCTTGACTCAATCATTTCGGTTAGTTTTTCTTCGCCATCACTTTAAAAACGACCAGGATTTTTTTTTCTTACACACATTGCTTGGGATATTGAATACCGATACCCAATATTTCGAAAAAAATAATGCGAAATACCAAACTGACATCATTACTATGGTCAAATTAGCAAAACTTATAAAATGAAAACGTTTAAACGTATTGTTTTGGTTTTGGGGTTTGCTAAGTGAAATTGGCGCTTAAAAACTTAGTCGTACCCTTTTTTTAACAGGGTATTTTCTAAAAACAAATTGGTTTTAACGTAGAAAAGCTCAGTTACATCGCAAATCATTGCTAAAATGCAATTAATTTAGTTCAGGTCGGCACCACTTCTACCCTTAAAACACCGATACGGCCACTTTGTTTTCCCGGGTTTTGGCTTCGTATATTATCGGACATTCATAAACGCTGCCGAAGATAACTCACTCAAATGGAAAGGCATAAAAAAAGTCCACCCGTCTTAGGCTTTGCATTGGTCCTTTCTGCTCACATTCACGTCATCTTTCGAATAGAATGTTACGAGCTCGTATATTCCTGTACGCAATATGCTAGTTATGGCTTCCTGTCTGCTCCTTGAGCTCGGTTGCTATAAACCTGCCCACAATTCTATTCAATGGCAAATGGGACGCGACGCTCTCTATGTGGCGGAATTGGCAACTTACATTAAATCTAAATAGTCAAATATAGTGTGAAGGGATGCCACAGTCTGCCATACGTCGGTATAGATCAGAGGTTCCCAACCTTTAAAAAATCAAAAAACGTCATTTTAATGATAAAACTGGTTTATACAGTCACCAGTAGGTAGAAGGATAAAATCCTATCAATACAAAACAGATAACTTTTATCATACTTCCTTCTTTTAGCAGGGGCATCCATTGTGCAAATTTTAAAATATGATTTATTAATAAATCTACAACTAAAACAAAAAAAGTAAACTCAAGTTTAAGAAGTAGCTCATTGCTGTCTTTATTAAATCTTTATTTATTTCTTTTGTTATAGTGTAGTATAGACTTAGAGATTATAAATTTAAAAAAATACTATATTTTTTAATTTTACATGGCACCCAGGTTGGAACCCCTGGTAAAGACTATAATATACATCTTATGGTTGACTATAAAAAAAATAAAAAACAGAATTCCTTGATAACAACCGAGGCTTTTCGTTTTTTTTTTCTGCAATTCCTAAACGGTATAATAGCTGCTTCAAAGCGACAGTCTAACTTTTGCAGCTAACGTTTAGAACTTTTTTTTTTTTTATTGTTTGTCAGTTAATATGACGCCAACACAAGCCGTTTGTGTTATCCACGTCTCGTGTATTTGTTAATTCCTTGTTCTGTTGGCCGTCCCTGGAACCATTATTTTCATTTTTACGTGGCAGCCTAATTTTACGCGGACAACTTTTACATTTTTATAAAACTCAGTTCAAGAACCGCAATTTCGTTTTTTCACGCCAGCCAAAAAAATCTTCAAAGTCAACCGGTTTAGTTGCTGCTCTAGACAGCGAACCAACTTTTCATAGCTAGACAGGGTGGAAATCACAGATGGATGCTTTTCATGCGTTTTGGTAATCGAAGTTACGTGCTCTGGTATGCGGATACCATTCCCATAGGTAACGCTACTAAATTACGTTTTCAGGGTTGTTGTGTATTTGTGTAACTGGGAAATGCAAGTCGCCTTCTCTGCATGTTGGACTCGTAATATAGAGGTTGTGACTTCAAATCCTAAATATACGATTCCCTCGTCGTTATGTACCGAAGGGCTTAAAAATCGGCTTCTAGCAATGTATTTTTTTTATAAGTTGGCGCTTTTTTCAAAGAAGCGCAAATTGCCGTTTTGTGTGAATTTTTTTGATTGCGAAAATTTAGCGTCGTTTTTTACGAAAGATTTTGCTCGAGATTGGAATAGCTCGAACGAATGTGCTGCTGCGCTATCTTGGTTTTACGTCGCTCGCCTCAAAGCCTTGCTTTATATTTTGCCAACTTTCTTTCAACCCGCTAAACCTTAAATTTTGCCCGTAAACACTCTATGTCTTTTTGACGACAGGCCTTTAGGCGGTTTCTGGTGTATGGTTTAAGTAACTCTTTCTGGAATGACATTCGAAATGAACCAAGGCCCTCATTTTTTAATAAACGGCGCAATCATACTCCTATTCTGTTCAAATGAGCATTATGACAGAATACTGGCGACTAGGCGACTATGTGGGCCAAAGAATCAGTCAAATTATTGCAAAAAAAAAGTATTTAAAAAAATGTCATAATTGAATTAATTTTCCTCTATTAGGACGAGATCAAAATATAGAAGAATTTGGGGCCAAAAGTTCTTGTCACCAGAAGGCTGGTAAGAATCTACTGCCAGCCTGCCAATGAGGTTTTAAGCCGGAGCGGAAATGCGGCTTATTTGCGATCTCGCGATTTGCCCTTTTCCGAGCTTGTCGCGTGCAGATTGCATCTAGCAAGTTGACGAGATGCGTCTGCGATAGAACAACAAACGGTGTGCGCCTGTGAGCCCCTGTGCAATGTCATGTTGTTTTGCCCGTGCTTTCGACGACGTAACACATGTTTTGCCCTGAGCATAATATCTGAATGTCAATACGATGTTTGACTTTTCTGTTGCATTAAAGTAAGCTAACGCAATCAGCAAGTTGCTTGTAGAGTGACATCGCAAAACATCAAAAAAGCGAAAAGTGGGTAAAGTAAAAAAAACTGTGTCTTGTCAGTTTCTGAGTGCACATGTAATCTATCAACAAGCTTATTTTTCTACTTCTAAACAACGTCCATGTAAAAATTAAGAAAGGGGTTTCAGATCAAAAGTAGGGGATTTGTATGCATCGGGTCTACTAACCACGATATGCACTAAGTTTTCTTGCTTAAATGTTGTTTTTTTTAAGAATTTCTTAAGGTGGAATGAGATAATTAATTTATGCTTAACGCCAATTCACTGGCACGAACTTGCAATTTGTTGAAATAAACTGGACTTGAGTATTTTGGCAAACGACTTGTCTTAAATCAAGTTAATTGTTTACAACACTTTTATCACGATATGTACTAGTTTGCTTACTTAATCCTTTACAGAGGGTAATCGGCAAATACGGTGAAACGCTGGAGAATCTCGTTTCTTCCTTGCACCAATTAGCCGCCTGACAAACAACCTATCGGTTTCCCCTTTCGCCACCGCAACCCACACCGAGCCGTGCCCCCCCTGAAACCCGACCCCCACGCGCACACCCCTCGTGACGTCACCGCTATTCACGGGGGTAATTCGAAGCGGTTTGTCAGCCGACGCCCCAGTTTTTTGTGTGTTGTGTCGTCGGGATTATCGAGTGAGTAGCCCGGTCTTTTATGGGCCGTGGCCATTGAAAACTAGCCACTACAAAGCGATTGCTTTGGGGTTGAGGTACTTAACGTCTTAACGTCGTTTTGCGCCCTGTTCTATTAGCGGCTGTATTGTAGACCAGTGGTTCTCAACCGGGGTGCCGCGGTGGCCTGGTGTGCCGTTTCTTATGCTTAAGGGATAGGTATTTGAGAGTTTTTAAGAATCTGACTTTTTCTCAATTGGTAAGCTTCTTGATAAAACTATTTGTGTACGATTAAAGACCATTATATAAAATTACCTTTTCCTACATGTTTTAAGTTGATTATGCTGTTCCAGTTCCATTTTAGTAAAATACTCAACGAAAATTTCAGTCGGGGTGCCGAAAATCTATTTATTATTTTTGAGGGGTCCCGTAAGCCACAAAAGGGTGAGAACCACTGTTGTAGACTGTCAGTTTACCCCACCGTATGCTTTCCTTATAGCGTTTTTCCATTGCTTTCGCCTTTGCAGTTGCCCTAGCGTGTGCGATCAAGCGAAAACGAATTTGTATTCCTTCTTGGGCCTAAGCGCTGATCGCTTGGCTGGCTTGCGCGGCGCGTTATGATGCCAGTAATGGAGACTGAAGGGCGCAAACTGCTGACAAGAATGCGCGACCTGTAGGCTGCCTGCCCCTCTCTTTGAACCGTGGCTCGTTCAAGACGTAAACAGTACTTTCGTCGGACCCGCCGCACCCAGATCAAAAGGGGGTGAGACTGTGTGATGCGTGTCAACGTGCAAATTGATACTTTCGCCGCAAAAATCGTCACAAATTTGGCAACAAACAGTTGAGTAATGGGCCGAAACAAAACGCCGCGCTTTCCAGCTTTACTAACGACTGTAGCACGCAATTTGAAGACCCCGCTTCCTTTTTTTCAGTCATATTTTTTATGTCTGTTGACAAAGGCAACATTAAAAGTTGAAACCCATCGTTTTTGTTTCCCAGTCAGCTGAAATATCGATTGCAAGATGAAAGCCCTGAATAAAGTAAACGCGTAGGTTACACCTTACAGTGCACCTTGCAAAGACATAATACAATTAAAAGTGTCTTATTAAAAAACAGAAAAAACAAATTTTCAACGTTGTGTTTAGAACATTATAGTGATATTGACATCTCACAAACTATGGCCAATTCCAAGAAACGGATGCTATTTTCGTATTTATTGGCCCCAAATCGCCCAGATACGGTTTAAAAATCTTTGTGGCACTTGAAAATTTTTTTTGTTGGCCAGTGTTATCAAGCTAAAATACAATGACTGTTTTCAACCCCTGGCCAAAATTACTTGACGTTAACTTGACTTAAGTCTTTTGAACGAATCACTTAACTCGGACTTGAGTCAATTTTTCGAATGCTTAAAAATTAAGTGTTTTCATTAAATATTTTTGTATAAAATTGGGTTATTAGTCTCGAATTTTGTACGTAATACAATTTTCATGCAGTTTTATGGCGTGTTTGATATTTTTAGTTGAGTTGTTGCTCATAATCGGGCGCATTCACCAATTGTATTAGTTTGTCAATGACTTGTTTTGACTGGGACTTGACTTGGGCAACTGGTGACATTTTACTTCGACTTATGTTATTTGACTGGGACCAAGGTCTATTCAAAATGACTTATTTGCAACACTGTTCACTACAAACCAGGATCTTACTTTGTGTTTTCGGGTTCCCGAAATACAACAGGGCAACGCAGCTGGCCTTAATGTGAAGAGCGCCGTTTGTGCCTATGTACTTTAGTGGCTTGTGTACCCGCAATCCACATCGATCCGACGAACCCATCGGGCCATTTAAACACACGAAACCGTCCAAGTAGCACTCGAACAGACCGAACGCTAATCGGCCAGTTTACGCGGCCCATTTAGATGATGGCGGCTCCTTTTTTGTTGCCTTTACTTTGAGTTGATTTGCCCGGGAAAGGGTGCCGGCCGTTTTTGGAGTGTCTGTGTAAACTTGCCTGATGACCCTCAACAGGTGCTAGGTACCTGGCTGACACCGCGGCATTCGTGGCTAGGAAGTAGCAATGTTCGATACTTGACATATTTTTCCGATGCCGATACCCGATATTTTGAACAAACCGGTTCGGCATAATTAGACGTCATCACAGTGTAAAGGTTTCTTATAGGGCCAAACTTGTTTTTTGTAAACTTAGCGATAAAAAGCTAGGCTACATTCGACTGTTGGGGAATTTCCTTTGAATGTACAAACGTTTTGTTGGATCGCAAACCGTGACAGAAATACCAGTAAAAGTTTGATATTAGATCGGCGCTGATAGCACCCTGTATCGGACGACTTCCCATACTATCACTCAGCCTCAGGTATCGGTCCTGATAAAAAAGTATCGGGCATTTCTACTGGTAACCTTGTGTAAAGGTCACCCAAGGGCCCTCTGTAGAGTCTGCACCTTTGCCTTTATCGACAACAAGCCTTCTGTGATTTGATGTAGCATTTAATAAGGCAAAAGTCACCTGCAAAAGTGCAGAAGTATACATTCATGCCTTTATACCGCATTTTTTTAGTTAAACAGACCCCCTTCTCAAATGTTATGTACATATCTTTAAAGATAACCATGTCTGAATAAAAACCAACAACCTTTTACCTAGCCCCAAACCCTCACCTGACTTCACCACTTACTGTTAAAATACAACACTAACTCCCCCAATTTTTAGATATTGATTCGTCCATTTAGGACATGTAATTTTATATAATGGTCTCTATTCGTTCACAAATAGTTGTATCAAAAAGCTTACCGATTTTGCCAAAATGAGATTCATAAAAATTCTCAAATACCAATCGGCACCATTAAGCATTAGAAATGGCACACCAGGTCGCACCCCGGTTGAGAACCACTGTCTCAAAACAGTGGTATAATAGATATTTCCGCTTTAGATGTTGTTGCTTTACGAGTCTTATTGTGTGTTCTCACTTGATTCGTACGAGTCTTGCGGCTGGGCAATTTGCCCCACGTTGCATGTCATTACCCGTACTGTGGTATCTCATACTGTGGTTATTCTAGTGAACTAAAAATATACAGACTTAAAGGTGACCTAGACTTAGGCAAAGTCAGGAAGTTTCAATATTCTAACAGTTACCTAAGCGGAGATATAAACGATTAAAAACTAAAAACGGTCCAAATGATCCCACCGGTTATTCTAGTGTTAAAGGCTGGGCGCGTCTTTAATCGCCGAAAGGACGGCACCGCGGGCGAGAGGAGGCCGAATATTTGCGGTAGCACGCAGCAGACGGCTGTGCGCCAACGTGTAAATCGGACAGGAAGGCGTGTTAATGATTGATTTGGCCGCGGCTCCGTCGCCCATCTCGCCGCCGTCTACTATGCTGCCGGTCCGACACCTTTCGTCCGGTCAAAAATGACCGAGTTAAGGGGTGCTTGGTTTTGTTGCCCTTGATAACCTTGTCCGAACTTTTTGTTGGCATATGTCGTTGCTGGGCAGCTTATATTGATCGCCATGTTCAATTCAAAGAACATTGCTTCGTAAACTGGTATGCTCCCTAGATCCTTTGACGAATTTTAAATTACACAAGTGATTTTCAAACCTGACTCAAGAAAATCGCAGTGTACTGCGTAACTTTTTGTTAATTTTAGAAATCACACTATTTTTGTGTTTTCAAATACTCATACAAGCATGCGAGACGTGGTAGCACATTATCCAGCAGAAAACCAGTAAAATTAAGACATTTACCTCTGAAGGTAATCTCTTGACTGGAAGAATTTCGCTGTGCAAATTAGCGTCCACGTTAAAATTCTTTAGGTTCGAAATTGCTGTCTGTTGGGTTTGAAGATTGTAGGTGCACTCAGTTTCACACGGAAGATAAAAATACACTGGCGCCAGAATTTTTTTTTCAATTTGTTATCTTTATTTTTATATTTAGTTAAAATAGGCAAAAAAAAATAGTTTGAGGGTCCATTACCGTGTGTCCCTCTACTTTTTCTATACACCCCTGTACAGAAAGCAATACTCTTTGTTACCCGTCTTAAGACATATTTGTTAATTAAGATCGGTTTAGCATTGATTAAGCGCATTATTAACTTAGAGTTTTCTTCGCGGCCCCCATTAAAGCGGCCCTAGGGGACCGGGGCCCCAGGATGAAAACCACTGTTTACATCATGCTAAATTTTACATTTACATGCTGTTACTACCTTTTCTATTTAAGCGATAGAAACTACCATCTGTTAGCTGTTGCCAAACGTGTTCCAAAAAACAAAATGTTTTGGCGAATTCACATACCTTGCCCCTGTACGGTTTACCTATACATAAAAAAAACGTGCCCTTATCGAATGCAGCTAGCGCAAAAGCTAGCTCGCTTGCTCCTAAAGAAGCACTGCTTTACACCATGCTAAATTTAACATTTACAAGCTATTACTATACCTTATTTCATTTAGGAATTCCTGTAGTTTTAAAACCGTGCCCCTGTATTTGTATACCTAACCGCTCCATTTCTCCACAGATGGGACTACCAGTACTTGCTGCACAACTCCACCTTCTGTATGGTTCCCAGAGGAAGGCGTCTCGGCTCTTTCCGCTACCTAGAGTCACTGCAGGCCGCTTGTATTCCAGTGGTTCTTGCCAACGGCTGGATGCTGCCCTTCGCCGAGGTCATTGACTGGTCAAGGGCTAGTCTGACTTGGGAGGAACGGCTACTTTTGCAGGTGTGTGTATTTTCCTGTGTTTCTGGACTTAATCTGCCGTTAAAATGCCGGTGTCTTGGCAAACCGCTTGTAAATAGGAAACAAGGGGACTTTGAAGATTATCAACATTTGTCGATAGCCACATTTGTCTAATTCGATATCTAAAAATCCGGTTGGACTGTTGAGTGACAAATGAAATAGAATATTGACAATCTTACGCACAACCGTGCATAGGTAAACGGACTAATCAAAAATATTAGTTTAATTATTTTGTCTCTCCTATGAACCATGAAAAACATTCCACAAAGGCCGTTTTTGTATTAAAAGGTCTAACGTGAAAAACGGTTTTATTACAAAACCCGCTTTTTGTCAGCCTAGTTTTTTACCCAATAAATTATGCTTTGTACGCAAATGTTTTTACTACAAACCATCAACGTATTACCTCTACCCCCAAAATTGGTAACCGTACCCACATCACTTCGACTGCAAAAAATTTAACCACAAACCAGACTTAAAATATTGTTTTTTATTGCTAACCGTTTTGTTACAAACAAATTCTGAAGAAAACGCGTTACCCAAATTATCGATTAAAATTGCCCCCACTTAAAGTGTGCCTATACGCCATTTGACGTCTACTGGGTCCACCATCCTAAGCAATCTTCCCAAAAATTCGCGTTTAAATATCCTTAACATTGCGATGCCATCGCAGTAAAGTTAATCTTGTTTGCAAACCTTACTCCAATGATTTATCGCTGTTTTTAGAGCTCGCTTGTTAAAAACCCGCCCTATGTTTGCCTACACCGCTAACACGTTTGTGGAGCCAAGAAGCCATTAGCAGCGTTATTCCAGCAGCACGCCAGTTCTCTTACGAATCGACGATTTTACGATCGAACAATGAGGCCTTCTATTTGTTTAAAGCTTGCAGTTTTGGTCGGCGCAGTTTGCTTTTCAAAACTACACGGCGTATGTAGTAGTTAAGATGCCAGACTGCCACGCGGAGCGAAATTTCAGGCTTAAAATGCTCGCAACATTATCCCAAATTAACTGCCCTTTATAGTATTGCTATTTTCCTTATTTAACAACATCCCACTTTTGGTTGGCAATAAAGCTTAAAGTTTAAAAACCCGAGTAAAACAGAATTTAATACTTTAACGTTTATTTTTTATGACAAGGACTTGACTTGAAATTGACTTGCTCTAATTATGACTTAACTGGGACTTAAAAATATTTTTGTTTATGTCACAAGACGTACTTAATGACGTCATTAACTGTTTATCAACCAGGCTGTCAGTCAGTTTTTCCTCTTTGAAAATGTCTTACTGAGCAAATGTTTGTTTCATTAAATATAAAGATTTTTAGCCTTATTTAGTTAATTAAATTACGAATTTCGTACTGGAAAATCTTTGCCTAAAAAAACCTCTTTAATTCCACCGGGTATTTAAGTTTAATTTAAGTTGTAGCCCTACTGTTGGTGGTATTACTCGTTTATTTTTACTTCAATTCACCAATAAATAGAAAAGTTTGAATGTGCTGTGTTCAGCAACTCATCGTTTCTTAGACGTATTATTTTCACAGACACGCGCCCTTTTGATAAAACAAGAACGACCGGCATTTCCTACCCGTACCGGAAAACCGGGAGCAGCCGCAAGTGCTTATTGGTGAAATTACACCTCGGCGTGAAATAACCTTCGCAATGTATGAGACCGCACGTCGAACCTATGCCACGTTTTTCCCGCTTTGGCGTTACAAATGATTTCTTACGTTTTTAAGTAAAAATTCTTTTTTAATAGAAGTTTTGCGTTGAAAGCAGCCAGCCCAATGGGAAAAGAGCTGACATATTCTTTAAAAACAGTTCAATCAAATTGATATATTCTTTTAATGTATATATAAACTAAATTCCGCCTAAACTGGTAGACTAATTGAAACAGGCAGACACATATGTGTGTTAACGACTGTGATCTAGCGCTCGCCCTTCTCAAGCTTCTTTTTGACCAACGATTACAGCTTACGTATCATTAGTACACCGAAAGCCATCGCAGACTCACCGAATCTGTCGATAAATAATGCAAGCAAGACAGGCTAGAAAAACAACTAGCCTGCAGTGAGGTTCGAACCCACGACCTCCGGTCATAGCGGGACCGTCGTTCTACCAACTGAGCTACACAGGCTCAGAGAGGAGCGAGTCGAGAAACATGGTTGCTTACAAAATGTAAAATTTATATCCTCTCTTTAAATGTTTACCCGCGAAATTTTTGAACATAATGGCCAAGGTAATGTAGTGTACGCGATTTAGTAATCACTGCGTACACAATACCTAACGAATATCTTAATCCGGTGCGGCAGGTACCGGGCACTCTCGGCGACATCCCGGACGACAGGATCATGGAGTTGCGGCAGCAATCGCAGTTCCTGTGGAACACCTACTTCTCTTCAGTGGACGCCATGACGCGTACCACGTTGGAGGTAGGACGATATACTCTGTTATAATTTTGGATGTCTGATAATATATATTTAAGTCCAATACGTGATGTCAAGTGGTATAATGTCGGTACTTGCATCGGTTCCTTCAAAGTTAAATAGGAATTTGGAGCAGGATTTGCTTTTTTGGGACAGGATTTGCTCAACCCTAAGCAGCGATTTTTACCTTGAAGATAAATTTACAAAAAAAATAGAGAAGGCTTACAACTGAAGATAAAACCAAATTTCTGAAATCGTTGCCTTCTAACCTGGTAAAACAAATTTAAACGTTTCCAACTTTCCATTTAATATATTTTGCTTGTTTGGGCATATTAATGACGTCATTTTATATCGTATTGTACGGCCATGCTTTTTGTCTGTCCAATCGAAATAAAATGCTAACTATTATTTATTTGATCTATTATCACACATTTAGAAAATTTGTTAGTGGTGAATGACACGATTGGGATCGGTATTTTTTTCGGTCGTGCCACGGTCAAAAAAAACAAAACAAAACAGGTAATATGAGCTGGAGCTCCAAGGCGAAATATTAATCAAAGCGGGTAACATTAACCCTGTTAAAAGAGACCTGTAGGGACGTTTAAACGCGGAGGTAAAATACAATAGCTATAGTAGAGCTCTTTTGATTTCAAACACAGTTAGATTGATAGTTAAATTTAAGCCATTAAAAAAAATCTTTTTTCGAAACCCAGCTGTTCACAATTACGTTTTGTTAATCGCTGTTTGCGTGTTAGCCAATCGGCAACTGGTTTCCCTGTTTCACCATTCAACCAAATCGAATTTTTTTATGTAGTTTTTTATTTGAACATGTAAAGCCCCGGATTTCATTAAACTTTCTACCAATTTTTAGACTTACTTGATAAAGCCGATTGGCTTACCTTTACGAAGCCCCAATTTACGTGTTTACTTCAAAAAATCGTTTCTTGCGTTAACAAGCATGAAAAATAGGAAACTGTGGGCTTGTAAAACGGCATTCTTAACAATCCTGGCTTACAAAAAGGCCCAGCAGTCTACTTCTAAAAGGAACCGTGGCGCTTTGCGAAGTAGTCGTGTTATACGTATATGGTCTATAGCAGGGGTCGGGAATATGTTCCTTTTAAAGAAGGAATCTTGTTTTCAGCTTTTATGGCTCCTTAACCTGAAAAGGTTCCCGACCTCTGGTCTATAGATACATGGCGGTTGCTATAAAAAAGCAAAGCAGCAAGGCGTACAAGTGAGGTCATGTTGTACTCTATTCTTGCTCACCCCTCGTCCGATTTCGTTTCCTTTGTGTGCTTCTATAATTATCCCGCCCACTCTGTGGTGTCCTCTGTTCAAACGGGCTCCTGTCTTGCGCGCGCGTGTACACAAAACACCGAAACCCGTCGTTCTCGATTTGAATTTCTTCGCTAGAAACCGTATGCTATTTCCGCTCGAAAAACAATTTTAAAGCGCATAGGGTTGTATAAAAATAGGGATTGGTGCAGCCTTTACATGCCAAGTGGTAGTTTCGGTACTCTTTCGATACTAGGGTGTTATCGGTGCCGATCCGATACCTAATTAATATTTAAAATTTGGCAATCGTCGGCGATCCAACGTTTCAACTGTATACTTTGTAAGCCAAATAATAAAAAAATATCAGTTAAAAACCGGAATTAATGTAATCTTTTCAATGCTAAAACAAATTTCTGCCCTAAAACATTGAACTCAATTCGATTTTGACCCTCATTTTCGATAACATTTCGAATTTTTTATTCAAGCTCGTTTTTTTTTTTTTCGGGTATCGGTATCAGAATAAAATGCAATATATCGGATATTCCTTTACTAAATGTTATTTTTGTATAGCAACAGAGTGAGTATTTTCTGTCTCCTGTTTTTTCAGAATCAAAAAAGTATGATGGTAACGCTTTTTAAACGTGTCTTTAGTACGCCATACTCATTTTTCATTTTATCATCTCTTATCCATTTTCGTCTAGCGCAAAAGCCACACTGTTAAGAATCGCGATTCCATTCGTGATTTTACGACCTCGCGCCAAATCAACATTACGGCTCGATGCCAACTCTTTATTATTTAATCGCTTCCCGCAGCGATCTAATATTGACCCCCCCTCCCGTTCAAACTCCCACACGACTTCTCAGGAATGGCAACTATTTCTCCTGGCTAGGTCGGCATAACGCGGGCAATAAGCCGCATGTTTTTTTATCGCTACTAGCTCTGTGTTCGTTAACTCCTATCTCAAATAGGTAACTGGGCTTTTTTATCTATACACAGCGATAGGAAAACGCGGAAACTGTAAAGGCATTTCGGGAAACCGATTTCTTTCACAAATCATTTTTTTGTTGTATGCGGTGAACAATTGAAAGTGCCCAGATACCACTCGAACACGTGGACTGGTATTTTAAATTTTTGCGCAAAACGGTGTAAACAAGTTCTTAGTTTGTGGATATTCACAACCCTTGTTAGATTTGTAAAGAAGGCCAAAAACTGATTGTAAATTTGCCCAATCAAATACCGCCCCACGTTCCTGGATAAAACGTTCAAGATTTTTACTTGGATATGCGCATGAAAAATCCAACGAAAAAAACACTTTATACATCTACAAAAATTTCCGAAAATCCCGGTGCCATTTAACAGGGTGCCTTGCGTACTTTTCCTTGAAAAAAAAAACAACCACTTGCTACTCATGGCTGCTTAAACTTGTTAAGGAATCAAGTCCTTTTAACTGGTCAATGCGTCCACACAAAATGTAATAAAGCTCAAAAAAATCATCGCCTGCTAAAGACAGCAAATTGTGTGTGCCGCAAAAGCGGGCGAATTCTGGCTTGCCCCGGCGGTAAAAAGGAATGCCGAAAATTCGGCGTGCCGGCTCGTTAGCGAACAAAGAAAGTCGCGTTCCGCCTTGGAAAAAAAGCGGGCTGAGACGAAAATGCCGCTTGTCATACGCCGATATATTCGACGGCGTCAATTGTTTCGCTTCAGTCGAAATATGTCGATTGACGTGTGTTGCGCGTCGCCCTGAATAAACCTGCACTTGCTCCTTCTTCCCTCACTCTCTCACGCCCTCTGCCTTTCTCTTTTCTTCTCTCGTTTTTCGCGTTTGGCGTCTGACTCGCAAACTGCGTCTGCGGTTGAGCTTTTTCGATTTCCGTGAACGGAACTGAAATACCACAGACGCCGTTCGACTTGTTTTTTCCGGTCAATATAAACAGTGGCACACTGTCTTACGTTAAATGTCGTTTCAACGGAGTAAAAAAACACAATAAAGATAACAAAAAGGAAAGCCGAACTTAAATCTCTTCTAAAAATCTCTTGAAAATCTCTTTTTCTCAATATTGTTATTTTTACCCCTCAACGAAATATAAAGTTCTGTTTGGTAATGGGAAATTTAGAGTGTGAGGTTATAATTGCATTCAGAAGTTGAGTTCGCCTAATTGCTTTAAGCAATGTTAATCGATGATCGTAGCGTTGCAGTAGTTTTCTTTCCCACATTTCTCGCCTTGGGTGGCCGACAGTAGAACTACGTATTTTGGCGTTCAAGGTTCTGCAAGGACCACAGTGCACTTGTCCCTTATTCTGTTTACCCGCAAGTCAATTTCAGCCTTTAGTGGTTGTCATACTTTTTTACATGGCGGACCCCTTCTGCTTTCTTATATTCTGTCGGACCTTTTTAATTTTTTAAACAAGTAAAATAAAAAGGTCACGGTACAATAATTACTCTAATGGTCCAATCAATACTCTTGCAAACTACCAACTATACACAAGCTGTGATATGATTGTTATCATTAATACTCACTGAGAAGTATGTGTTACGAATAATATAATTTACTATTCTGTGTAAATAGCCGTATTTGTCTAATTCTAAATAGGGTAAGCAGGTGGCACAATTTAAGGCAAATTGTGTTGAATTCTTGACAAGCTTTCACACAACCGTGCTTTATCATGTCAAAGTAGCTACTTTGCTTGTCTAGAATTTAATACAATTTGTCTTTATATAGCGCCGCTGCCATCTGATTAGTGATTAGTTTGATTACCCTATAGTTTACTAGTTAATGATTAAAAAGACTGTTGCACCGACCCAAACGGAACCCAGTTTAAAATCTGCGTTTTTGTGTACACTTGACCCAAACGTCCGACAGTCTCGTGCCCGATTTGCACGTCAAGGTGAAAATGACCTTGAGGCATGATGGGCGAGCTGTCAAGGTCGCTCGAAAACGGTTCGTTGCTGCCTCAAAAAACGTGACTCAAGTTGTTAACGAGCGATTATTGTTTAATGCGATTTTGATTGCGTCGAGTTACGCGCTGCGTGTTTGTGTAAAAGTTGAACAATGGCTTACAAAATCTAGTGGCATTTACTTTTCTTAAATTCTTAACGTGATGACGTTTTGTTCGTTATTACGAATGACAGGAATTGAACTCTGCGACTCTTAATGCTGGTAGATTCGAATATCTGTATTTTATATATACTAGACTGAGTTATGCAGTTAACGAAAATTGTACACGAATTTCAGCCGTATTTTGTATAGCTTTTTAAAATTACATTTTACGTCCAAACTATGCGGAATCGGAATTTCAAGTTTTGTCAAAAAGCCAAAGAAATGTGCCTGACATATCGGAAACACTGTATAGTTTGCTTTAAATTGCCGTTTTCCTGGATTGATTATCAGTAACCGAACACTCGACGAGTAATTTTGTGATACTTACAAGTCATAACTCATAACTCAGGCGAATCTATAAAAACTCATAACTCAGGCGAAAAGCGACAGTAAGTATGTACTTCTGTAAATTGACTAACAAAATCCTAGCCGTTATGCGTTTATGATTGTTTCGCCGTTTAATTTTACTACAAAAAATACAAAAAGGTAATGCGTACTTTTTTGCAATAAACTTAGCTAGGCACAGATCTCTAAACATCCACACGGAAACACACAATGATACCTATCGAGAAACAATATTTACAGCGAGTAGTCTATACGAAACAATAAAAACTAAACGCGAATGATACATATGACGGAATAATACCCAAACCCTCCGGAATAAGTCCTAAACCATATGAATATGTGGTACACTATGCACAGATCTGTAATGTAGCTTGTCAATAAATTTGAATAGATCGACATCTACCTAAGACTGCAGCCCAGAATTCAACGTCGACACCTTATCAACACCGCTGTACCTGGTCAACACCTGAATGTGCTAAATAATGCTACAACGATAGAAACTTTAGAGTTAGACTGATAACAATTGCGTTCCACCTTTTATAAGTGAAACGTATGAATAGGGTGCTGGAAAATTCTCCGCCGCTGTTTTGGCGCCGGACTGTTTTACCTATTTTGGGGTTAGGGGTGGGTAATGGGCGTGATTAGAAGTTGGGTTAAGGGTTGAATTATTTGAAAATTGGCGATAAAGTTGGGGCGGGGTTTGATGTGAGGTAAGAGGTCTTCCCGTATAGGCGTTATTTTAGTTTGTTTGAGTAATTGTGACCTTATTCCGAATTTAGTTGTATTTCGATGACCCACGCTAATGTTATTGCAATTTCAGCCTATTGCTCAAGTCTGTCTACCCGTCGAAAAAAGCGTTAGTCGTGCTTAAGGCAAAACAGGAAAAGCCAACTTTTTGCCTTTCGGTTGTCATTGTATGCGACTTGGCCGACGGCGCTTTATTGCCGCAACACAGCTGTACGAATTGCCGTGTTTTAGTTGGCAAATATGCCAATTTGCTGCTTCTCATAACTTCGATTAAAAATAATAATAGGTTAACTTAAAACTCTAAATTGCCAACATCCCCTTTGATTAACGTTAAACTTCGTGTTTCAAAGTTAGGTACTTTGTGAAATAATTCAGATTCCAGTCGCATCTTTCGGTGCAAAACCACAAGCCAATACCTAGTCGAAATAATTACAACAGACTTTAATGTACTATTGACGGCGAGTCATTAGTTTTAATTGCTCGTAGTTTTCATTTCGGGATTCCTAAACTTTGATTCGCAATAACGAACCCAAGTTAGCGAATCCAGTTGTCCAAACGGCTAAAACTCTACTCAGTGATATGTGATTTTCCCCAAAAGACGAAATTTAAGATTTAAAAGCATTGTTAAAGTTAATAAGCTTACTTGTACAAAAATAGGGCAATTCCCAGCAGAATTTTGTGAACGAAGATTTGACATTACAGTAGGGGCCAAAATTGCCGATAGGCTATAAATAGGTTTTCCGATGAGCTCATCGTTTAGAAGTATAGCAGTAAGACGTAATCAGAATATCCGAGCCCATCCAGAAGTAGGTATCTTTTCGAAAAAAATTGAACAAAATGGAAAAAGAGTAATTCAAAACGTTCAAAATGCTACCTACTTCTATATGGCCTGAGATTCTAATTACGTCATCGTTCAGGTTTAGAACTTCACAATGTACACACACAAGACACACACAATAAGCGATAGACGCCATAAGCTGTGTGCAGTGAAACACAAGCGGCCACCGTCCATTAGCTCACAACTCGCTCGTGTGTTGGAACGGAAAAGGCCAATCCCTGGTCAGAGCCGAACCGTGGCCTCAGTGACACCGCATTACCGCTCGCCCTGTCACTTATCCGGCCTCTGTAGCAGCTCAGTCACTCGGTGGGATGTCCGATACATTTTATTTCGATGCACATACCCGATATTTTTGGCAGAAAGTATCGCGATCCGCTCCTATACCGAGTGACGTCATTCTGTGCTCACAACAAGCAAAATAGACCAAAAAAACACGGCCTTTTTGCCTGGCACTTATCTAAAATTTGCTTATTTTTGTACTTTACTTTAGTCTAGCGGTTCTTAACCGGGGGGGGGGGGGGGCTTTTTTTTCTTACGTTTGTTCACCTTTTCTTAGCAAAATAGTAAAACACATCTCATCGAAGGTATAACGGCCCCATTTAAATCACACTTCTGCTAACTTATAGATGAATGACTAAAGGCCCCCCCTTCTCGAAATATTTTTATCGATATTTTATATATGATCACACAGGCTACAACAGGGGATCCGAACTTGTTTGCGTCAATCTATATAATGTTTTTGCAATATTATTGGGTGTCGTCACACCTTTTAAAAGCGATAACGCAATGTTTAAATTTTGCGCTTTTCTTTCGGCGCTCGACAGACGACATCACAGCCTTCCAAGTTACAACTGTGGAGTCCATGCCCTCACAACACGTTTGTCAAAAACGGCTTCTTTCGAGCACGAGGAATTTGTTGTGTGCCCAATGCGAGGTCTTCTGAATTACCTACAGTTTAGCCAATTTAATCAAATAAAACTCAAATTTTTTTCGCGCTTCGCGCGGCCATTACTGCACTTTCCTATTTGTTGTCTTTGCGATATATTATTGAAAAATTACAAATTGCTTTTCGTAGGTGGGGCGTAAGGCATCGGAAAATTACCAAAGGGGGGTGCGGCTTAAAAAAGGTTAAGAACCACTGCTTTAGTCATTTGTGCATCAAATTTTTGTTTTTTGTCGAGATACAAAATCGACCCAAAAGGGCGAAAAAAAAGTTTTGGAAAGATAAAATCTACAAAAGCATCGTTTAGGTTTAGGAAATGGAACCCGTCCCCTCTCTATTGAAAAAACCTAACATGTCGTTTCGAAAAAGACGGCATTTGATACCAATCAGCTGTGGCCCAGATTGCGGGGTATTGTACTTTTTAAAAGGGTTTCTGGTGATGAGTCATTTTTTCGAAACGTTGTTCACTGGTTATTTTCTCGCTTATCTGCCATGACGCAATACAACTTTGCATCTCAGTTTTCACTTTAGTGCCTCGTTCGGAATTTGCGCAAATGGGAATCATTTTGTCGATTGAGCCTTCTTACTAAGGCAATAAGGCATGGCTTTTCGCTGAAATGTAGTGGTCCTTGAATATGAGCATATCCTGGAAATTGAAGTCCTTTCATCAAAATAACAGCTAGGTAATAAAAAGTCGACCCTCTGTTTTCTTCAGCGTTATGTAATTTTAATCAATCTAGTTTGAGGTGTTTAATATTAATACCTGATTCTGCAATAAGGTCTCGCAAAATTTTTCTAAAAATATCTAAAAAAAGTGATTTTTGTAGTTTTCGAGCGTGTGAAGTCACATATATTCATTTCACGTCTGTAATCTTTTCTTTAAAAAGTTTTTTAACAAAGCCACTTTTGTTGTCTTGTTATATAAATTTAAGACACCGCCTTAAAAATGACACTTTTTTTCCTCAGATCATCAGGGACCGGGTATTCCCCGACCAGGCGCGCCCCTCCTTCGTGTGGAACACTTACCCAGGGGCAATATTCCACCTTCCCGACGCCCCTGGGTCCTACGCCCAGCAACCCTTCTACTACGGATTACTAGGTGGGTAAATCGACTGGTTATCGACGCCAGTGTTGTAAACAAGTCATTTTAAAATAGTCCAAGTCAAGTCATTTGTGAAATAACTCAACTGTAAGTAAAGTATTTTTGAAGAAATATCAAAAGTCATGTCCTAGTCCAGTCAGTATTAGAGAAAGTCAATTCCATGTCAAGTCCTTGTCATAAAATTAAACGTTAAACTATGAAAATTGATAAACTCTTGGGAGTATGAGCAATAACTCGGCTAAAAACTAACAAAAACACAATATATTGAAGCAAATTGTTTTATGTGCCAAAATTCAGTTGAATAACCCAATTTTTAATTCAAGTCAAAGTCATTTGACCAAAAAGCCTAATTTAAGTCAAGTTATCTTGCCCAAAATGCTTAGGACAAGCCATTTGAAAACAGTGACTTGAGTGTAGTTAAAAGTCAGCCATTACAACACTGCTAGACGCACCTCGTTTTCTAAATGTTAAGATTGGTTCACACCAGGCGCGTTTTGTATGTGCCAGTTCAGTCGCTTGGCCCAGCGATAAACAGCAGTCATGAGTCGCAACCGCGTTGAACTTGTAAACACTCCTTTGGAATCGCAGAAAGATAAATAATCATAAGAAAGTGGGTAACACAGTATGAACGTTTCAAATTTTCGTGGGCATATTTAAAAACAATTTTTTTTATTTCAAACCGTTCACCAAGTGTTAGCTTCTGTCGATCTTTACTAGTTTTTTTTCGCACGAATGTTTTACCGCAACCTTCAATCATCGTTTTCCCAAACGTGTCAATTTCGCGAAATCGGTCTGCCACAGTCGCACGAAATGACGATCACGTCATACCCGAACGCGGTCTGCGGGCGTGACGTCATACCTTTGTGGCGGCGGGCCTCAAGGGGTGATGCCGGGCCTCAACGGCCATTCGGGGATTCTCTTATTGCCTTGGCGTAAGTAAACGTGTAAGCGAAAGGTCGACACTAGTATCTTGTTCGCTTAAGTAACTAAACAAAGCCCATCGTTGGTTATAGCTTGCTCCCAGCCCGCCAAGTATACGAGATCTCCAAGGACCGCCTTTGCGTTTATTGTGCGGCTGTAATATCGACCTTTGCGGGCCGCCGAAGTTTTATTAGTTGGTCGGTAGATGTTTGCAAATGCAATATTAAAAACACTGGCTTGTGAATGAGTTTGTTTTTTAAATCACTTTCGTGGCGGCACCTGCTCCCTAGTGGAGACAGGTTGTCGGGGAACTGGGCTCACACTGTGATGGATGCGTTCAGAAATTGCGGGCCTCGTTCTTGGCCAATTGGAAGAACCCAGTCACATCCCGTGCCTTCTTTACTGTAGTTTTTTACCTTTAACTGCTAACAAGTTTTCGAAAGTTTGCTCTGCGCGACACACATGACCCAGTCAAATTTTACTGAAATGTCGAATTTGGAAAATTGATGAACTTGTAAACCCGAATAGGTGATCGAAACGTCGGTACTTTATTAAATTTTGGCCGGAAGGACAATTTTACGAGTTAAACAACGCCTGGCAGCAACAGCAAATCTTAAAAAATTGATGTCGTAAAAGATGTAATAACATTTCATTTAAGACAGTTTTTGTGCTCAAATTTTTTTAATTTTGATTACTAATAAAGCACGACAAGCACGTTTCCGTTTCTGTAATAGAATGTCTTCCAATTGAAACTTTGTAAAAATTACAGCTGAAATAAATGTACAAGCAAAGCCGCCACGAAACCCCTTCAATTGTTGCTTTAAATTTTTGTTCAACCCTATTTTGCACCGTATTCACATTTTAGAAATTGACCCAACAGGGGGGACGTGGCGTCGTTTAACACAACGTGCTCGCAAAAATGTGCGCACATTTGATTATGCCTTTTAAAAATGTGCCCACTTTGTTTAGAATTAGAGTTAATACCTAGTTACGATTTTCGTGTGCGCACATTCCGGAAAAAAGTGCGCTAATTTTTGAAGGAACTTTTAAAGGCATTTTAAAATGTGCGCACTTTTTTGCACATTTTCACGAACACATTTTTGCGCACCTTGTGCAAAAAAAAACGTTCATATACCAGTCTCGTTTAACCAGCATGCCGGTGGGTCGCAATAATAAGCCTTAATTGCAACGCGCGTTTCCGTAAGCCGCTTAAAACCCAACGCAAGCTCGCGTAAGAACGCCAACTTGGCGAACAGGGAGGCCTCATTAAAATGTCTAGCGAGAAGTATGTCAAACCACACGAATTTACACAACAGTGAAAGCTTGAATCCAACCGTAAGCTTTGCCAGGCAAAGGTTCACGACCCCGTGTGAAAGCAATCACGTTTTTGTTTTACCCTTTGGTTTTTGTGCCGATTTTGCAGTGTTTAGGTGAGTGATTTTTCACCTATGGGTAATGACTCGCAAAAAGGGTAATTTCCTGAAGGCGATTTTGGCAGTGATATGCATTGCTAAATATGACCACCTAAAAGCAGACTTGGACAACTAGATAATTCTAGTTTTCTAATTAATGAATTAGAGCAAAATGCGGCTAATTCTAATTCTAATCTAATTTGTGATTTGCTTGTGTGCTCTAATTTTAGTTCTAATCTAATTCGGATTTTACCAAAAATGCTACTTTGTCCAACGACGTTCTTGGTCTCTTAGTCAAAACAAAGAATTTGAATTGAAACTCTTTGGTTTGAACTTAATTTTTACAGTCTGAAAAACATATGTTAATCTAAAAGACATCGAAATTAGCATAAATATATTCACCATTCACACTCTTACTAGAATACTTCTCGATTTAAATGAAATTGTTTGTAAATAATCAAATGTTATTCTAGTTTAAATTCGATTTTTTTTAAAAATTCGGTAATTGTCACTCTAATCTAATTTGAGAAAACTCGAAATGATCTAATTCTAATCTAATTTTAAAAAGCTAAAATAAATCTTATTGTCCAAGTCTGCCTAAAAGCTAACAAAAGTTTAAGACAATGCTCAAATTTTGTTGTTTACTTGAACTCAAAGTATTACGCCATTTTTGTGTTGTTTTAAATGATTGATTGTAGCTCATAAGTTATAGGAAGTTCTCTTTAGGGGTAACGACGCATAAAAGGTTAAGAACCACTGCACTTCATACGCTTATGTTAGATAACGCAAAAAACGGCCGACTCGCCAAAGGGGAATTGACAGGTTATTTTCAGGGCCACGCTGTTTACACACCTCTATGTAACGGTTCCAACCACAGTTCAAGAAGTAAATGTATTTTATTTTTAAGCGGACAAACTCACCAATATTTGAGAAATTTTGCTTGTAAATCAATTGCAAAGCTAAAAAGGTCAGGTAGATATAAGACGTTTTAATACTAGCTTGTATTATCTTCAGTTAATGTGACTGAGAAATAAATCAAGCTTTACTTATAAAAGGTGGACGCAAGTTTTATCATTTCGAGTTTATATAGTCGGATCTTTAATTAGCCTCTTCAAGGTGTTCAAAAGGTACAGCGGTGTTGATAAGGCGTCAAGGTTTAATAACTGAAGATAATACAAGCTTGTATCGAAACGTCTTAATCAAGATGATGTCGACCTACTCGAAATTTTTGGCTTTGTAATTCATGATCAAGCTACATTACATGTCCGTGCATAGTGCAACCAGGTATTATTTTATCCTATAAATTGCCAGGTTCTTGATGTTGCACCATGTTTCTGTGTTGTTCAGGTATTTCTCTATAATGGCGCAATAACAGGTCCAACTCAACTGTATCCCGCTCGCTTTAACTGACTATAAGGCTTAAAAAACGCACAGAAAAAGCGTTGGTTTGGAGCATAATGGTTGGAGGTTGTAGTAAGACGTAACAGGAATATCAAAGCCCATACAGAAGTAGGTAGCATTTCAAACGTTTCGAATAACCCTTCGTTGTAAATGAAGAAAGAGTTTTTCAAAACGTTGAAAATGATACCTACTTCTATATGGGCTTTGAAAAGCGCTCCTGTAGAAGCGAATTTTGCCATTTCACAAATTCTCGCCTAAACCAACCTTGTTGTGTCTCCGACAACTCCACAGTTCCGGCCTACGCGCGCTCGCTCGCGGTCATCTATGTGCGCTCACAATGCCGCCATTGTGACGCGATTTCGAGCGCGAGAAGGTGTGTAACGCCTTTCCTGTTTGCTTTAGGGATGATTTTTCGCGCCCGTCGACCTTGGATTGGCAAGGCGAGTAAGCGGAGGCTTGTTTAGCCTTGCCAGTTCATCGTTCGGTCGCCGACCACCCCCTTTGCTAATCCTTAAGCAAATAAACCGTCGTTTTGGTCGGCCTCGTTTTTTTTCTCGAAAAAGCCGCCGCCTAGACAAGGACCATCTGTTTCCGTTTTTTCTTTTTGTTTTCTTCGGGGAAAATCGATTTGCGCCGAAAAAAAACGCAAAGGGTTTGTCGGGTTAAACGAAATCGCATTTCAATCGCCACAGCGATCCATTTTAATCTGATTTCGTTTTAGTTTTTTATTCGAAAAAAAATCTTGACGAAGCCTATAGTTTTATGTGGACGCTATGACAGAGTGCTGCGTCCAAAAACCCAATGATAATAACTTTAATGCCAGGTGCGCTAAAACTTTGAGTTGGCCTCGCGATAGAGTATAACTAAGCCCTGTGGTGCCTAAGAAACGTTGAGGTAAGCAATAGACAAAAAAAAAGAAAGGTGGTCTATTTGTTCTTGAAATCCGTTTTAGTTATGGCAAAGAAAGTGATTGAAGTATTTTAAAAATAAAATTGCCGTAAGCACAATTGGATAAACTACTCACTACAATCTTTCAAATTATACGCGGTTCTTAACAGTGAAATATGATTTTTAATTTCATGCTGGGCAAATACGACCGTAAATATTGATATGCAGGTCAAACTTGACATATTACAATAAAATGTTCATAATTTCAACCATAGACTTTTGATGGTTATAAGGTGGTTCTATAAAAGTAAGAAAAATCGCTTGGGGGCATAGAAACAAATAATTTCGATAACCAATCCTGAAGTGCAAGTTCAAGCAAACTAAAATGCAAAGATGGAAAGGGCATGCTGTTGCGGCCAAAATAACCCTAACCTCCACTCATCCCCACACATTCGTCATCCCGCCTTACTGGTGATAACGAAACGCCCCGCAGCTCTGTCTTGTGTCTGTCTGGGCTCGCCATATGCCGTTATCTGCTTTCCCTTCCCTAATGCGCCTTTGCCTTGTCGCTTGGCTCAGCGGTGTACTTCCCCCACGCAAGCAGCCTGCCGTAATGTTAATAAATATGCTGTTGCTACCAGGCATAGTACACTAAAAAGAAGCTCTTCCGGCACTTCGTTGTTTAATTCGACGTTTCGGCTATTACTGTACAACATGCCCTCATCAGGGAATGCAAAAACACCACGCAAAGTTAAACAACAACAAAAAAAGGAGATAAAAATGTGACAACCAACAAACAAAATGAAAAAAAAAATGAGTTGTTATCTTTTAACACCCGTGTAATATGCAGCTGGAAATAAAATTACTGTCCTAATGTTGTCCGATATTTTTTTGAATCGCAGTTGTGTGGAAGTCGTTTTACATGCCCGTTTTGCTAAGTTATGTACCCAGCCCAACTGCAAGTTTTTGAAATTTTTCGTAACTGAAATTTCATGGCAGTTTTGTATCAATTGACTCCAGTTGTTTTGACATTTTTTCATTGACCTAATCACAATTTATTTTATTTAGGTTCAACTTAAAACTAGGTAGTTGGCTCAACGCGAAAAAACGAAATGTTAATGCTAAAAATCGTGACTCTATATGTTAAACTGTCCATAAATAACCTCAGTTAAACACATTAGGTTCATGAATATATTAGTTTTTCCGTCGTGTTAGTTTCCCTAATTCACGGAGCCGAAAATTGCTATTCCACATTTTACCTAAAGTGGTGTTATATATTTTCATACCTTTTTTTGTCTGAAAATATGAAGCAAGTAGCCTTCGATATACACAAAATAAGTGGAATTTTAAAGCGTTTCGAGTCCTGCTACCGGTACAAGTTCATTTTGCACCGTTCAGCAAAGCAGACAGGAAAAGTGGCTTGTATGAGGAAAGAGGAAGCAACTAGTAACGGCGTTCTTTGTGAAGAATAGCAGGCGCGCCAATCGTCGCCCTGTAAGTGCTAATCCCTTTCCGTCTGCGCTTTCGCACTTAAACCTGTCCCTTGAACCCCACTCAAGATCTATGATAGATGAGTAAGCAGCGCTTATTGCCACTTCTGCTCGCCCGACTCGCCTAGATTTCTGCAAATGTGGAAATTGTGAACAAAGGCCCTTGGTTTACGTGTCCGCTGAGAAAAAAATGGGTTCCTCTGTATTTTTTTGTTTCTTTTTTTACAGGGTGGCAATACTGAAATTAAATGTGAAAAAAGTTTGATGATAAGGTGCTTTTAAACCAGGGGTTCCCAACCTTTTTAAGATCTCGTGCCACTTGGACGCTCTGTAGTGTCACGCGTACCACTTCTTGCAGAACAACTAACTTGACCGAATCTTATTTTTATGCATTTTAAGCTTACAACTAGCATCATTCAACGCTATTTGTAGCTTTTAAGCTATAAAACAGTAAATTATATCTTCAAGAGCAATCATTTGACATAATTAACGCCCACTTGTCCAACAGCGCCATTCCACGCTTTTCAAATCAACTGTGCTCCTTGTTGACAACTGACATGGCCTGTATTTTGAAGATCGCATTGTTTCGAAACAATAGGAATAGTTACGTAACAATAAGAATGGGCTTCGGGGAATTTTTTTTTAGGTTAACAAAACCAAACAAACAAAATATAAAGTTGTGAATCCAGGGTTTTGTGCAAAAACCGGAGGCTACTCGCGTACCACAGGTTGGGAACCCCTGTTTTAAACGGTACGTGCAGTTCGCCCATTTAAACGATCTGCTACAAAATAATATTGTCAGTTGTTGTGAAAACGTTTTTGTGATGAATAAAAAAGTCTTAAATATTTTAAAAAACGTACAAAATAAATATAAACCACCCTAATTATGACGCTATTTAGCATCTTTTTAAGCAGGTATGCTTTTTTTAATGTCAGTGTAATGCGCAACTTGTAATCGTGCGATGCCCATAGGTCGACCAGCCCTTGTTTAAAGAAGCCTATTTTCATAATAGCACATACCCTGATGACGCTGACCGTTGTCGGACTTAGCACGACGTTGTATTTTGTCCGCAGGCACAGAACCACCACGGAAATTCACGGCGGTCATCCAGGCCACTCAGCCAGTGACCAGCTCAGCCGCTCCACTGGTCAAGCTGGTCAAGACCCTCCTGCAAACGGTTGCGTGTGGACAGGTAAACGATTTTCCATATTGGCTGTACTTCGCAAGATCTTGTTTGCTTTTACTATGTGCCTTAAGAGTGAAACCGATTTATTTAATTCCGGGTTAGCCAACACGTCGATCGCGATCGACCGGTCGGTCGACAAATTTTACCTGGTCGATCGCGTCGAATATGTGTTACGTCATTACAGTAGCTGTCGCGCACAAGCGGAACATTAAAATGACCATTTGCTGTCTGGACAAGCCTAATACGCGTTCTTTGACGAAACAAATTAACCTTTATCGCTGGCTTGGAATGCAATTAACGCTCAAAATGTTGAATAAGTGTTCTTGTGACATTTTTCGACCGAACCAGTCGATCGCGAGTCTCTAGAAATATTTTAGTCCATTTCAATTTAACAAACACCTTTGTTGCAGCTCAGACCATTCAACCAGTGGTTTTCAAAGTGGCACATGCTCCCCAAACGGTTGGGCATAGAAAAATTATAAAAAAAAATGGCGGGCATGTTGGTTTCTGTACTGGCACAGAGCAGAAACATATTTTTTGTAACATTTAGTAGTTATGTGTCCTAATTGTTTTGAGGACAAAAGTAGGACCTGATTTCTGTGGAACCTGTGCTGTAAATTACCACCTAAATAAGCACTCGTATTTCTCTATTTAAACCTCCACAAGGCACAATCTGTGGCTGTTGCTAGTTGTATTAAAAAACAGGGAAAAGATGAATTATAGGTTGTATGGCGAACCTATTACGACATTTTAGGTTTCGGAAAAAAATAGCCTTAACTTTAATTTTACCACACGTTTGCGTTTTAGTTTATTGACCAACTATTATCTACCCCGGCATAGAAACCAGCTTCTATTTTTCCCAGAGGTACAAAACAACGTCACAAACGCAAAATAAAAAACTACGATGCAAAACAGGGTTGAACAAGTAAAAAAAAAACGATTAGCACATCGTTCCAACGAATAACAGATCAGCCCGAAGCCTACAAAAGCGCTTGATTTAGGTCTCACGTGTCGTTTTTTTATTAGAGCTGAACTGAATGAAATGAAAAACCACAATGTTATATTTGCAAGGAACATACGCGACGTGTGTCGTAAAATTTAACTCCACAGTGGTGACAAGGGTTCTGTTGGTTGTCCAATATTGACGTTTCTTGGCTGACTTCCCTTCCCATGCGCCAGATCGACCTTCTGACGTCAACATTGCGGCGTCATTAAATTTCATGTCATTTTCTTTTTTCTGGTCCGACATGTTATATCAGACTGTTTATTCATTACATTGGCAACAGCTACCAATCCATTTTTACTCCCTCTCGTTAGTTATTCCTGGCTGTTTTTCCTAATGTTAGAAATCTAGATCATATCTAATAAAAACACGTTACGTAAAGAATCAAGTCACTTTTAAATTTTTATTCAATATATGCTACAACATTACCCGAAAAAATATATTTAAAACTTTTTTAAATTGATTTTTTCAGTTGTAAATCCAACGTAGATTGTGATTCTGTACATCAGACTTTTAAAGCGATTAAAACACAATGCAGATATAGCGGCGGTCTAAAGTCCTAAACGAAGCGAATCCATTACAGTCACCGCCATATATTTTACCCTATAATTGTTTCAAGTACTTCGCCCAATACCACGTCACCTCACTTTGGCGGGAAACAGCTTGTCGCGGCTATGTAGGCCAATATTTGGGGAGTTGTGTAATTGTGGCGGTGTTGAGTGGATTATGGAAACCCTCGAGAGAGCTGAAGTATCTTGGTTAAACATTATCCCTCATTCAGGCGAATTGCACGTGGCAGTGATGTACAGCGAATACCATCTCCCGCCGGGGTTGTTTCAATTTTGAAAACCTTTTTAATGTTTTACGAAGTGGCTATGGGTAATAATAGCATACTATAGAGGCCTTCGGGAGGGCTTATCGAAACCAATCGGTCTTACAAGTCACTGAGGGTGTAGATCCTTAATATAAATGTTGTATAACAAATGATTTAGTCGCCGTCAATTGAGAAACCTTAAGCTTTTGTGATTTATTACGTTGGTTCCCTAAGTAAAACCAAACTGATAAATGAAAGTTACTGTAATATTTGGTCAGCTTTTGCACAACCGTGCTTCATCAGGTCAAAGTATGACCTTCATCAGTAGAAACTTTGACCTGATGAAGCACGGTTGTACGAAAGCTTGTCGAGAATCCAATACTATTTGTCTTTATATAGTGCCACCTGATTCCTCTATTTAGAATTAGACTAATACGGCCATATACAAAGATTATAATATTTTGGAAAATTATTTTTGAGCGGTTGTTTATGACATTTGTGCTGTAAAAAGAAAGCTGACAGTTTTTAACATTAGTAACACGATTTCAGACCCAAAAAATCCCAATATAGTTGTGTATTTCGTTGTTTCCTTCAAGCTCGCAATTTTATTTGGTTTGTTATGAGAGCCCTACAAGCTTGCAGGACGAGTGAGAATCGGTCGATATAATCCTACCAGCCAGACCATAACATGACATGAGCGGTAACGGCGCCATTAGCGGGCCACAGTCGCCCTCAAGAATGCTCTTCCAACTCGACCGTTCATACACAATACGCATGTTGGAAGTTTGGACGTGACTCTAGTGAACTTACCACAACCCACAACAACGACGCACCTTTTAAAAGTAAAACACGCGATCTTTTTAAAACACAGATCGAAATAGGCCTTTGCAATACGCCCGCCATAGTTCACAGTCCGCGAATCGCAGCCGATACCCGATGCCAAGTTGTAGTGTCTGTACTCGTCCGATACCAAATTAACATTGGAATTTCAGCCTTGGTTTGCCAAGCTGCGGCTTTTATCTTGAAACACAAATTTATCCTAGGTTAACAACTATAGAGGTAACTAACTTAATAACAGAAATTTTTGACATATTGAGTTGGAAAAAATTACCTTTAAAAGATTTTTTTTAGCCTATCAATGACGTCATTAGGTGTCGGATTAGATTTTATCGCAAAACTTTTTATTAGATTTTATCGCAAAACTTTTTTTTTTTAAGTATCGGACATCCCTAGCTCGCAGTATTTCTTTTCACCTTGCCATCCGTTTCTCAGGCCGCGCCGTAATTTTGCGAAGGCGTTGTCCAATAAAGCGGCCACGTAAAAGTGGCGCCAACAGCCGAGGAAAAGTTTGCCGCTCCAATAATGGACTTGCCGCTTCCCCGTTGACACGTTAACGACCATACGCTAGCTCTACGTGACCGCAACGGGTTCTATCGCACGTCGTCTTTGTCATAACACGCTTGCCCCGGCCTTAGCGACTTGTGGGCGTTTGCTCGTAAAATTTTCGCCTTTGTTTATTTTTAGCTTTATTTCAAAAATTTTTTTCACCAGTGAAAACGCGCCAAGCGGCAAAACCGAACCGCCCAGGAATGCCCTTTTCAACTTTTTTTTTTGGGGGGGGGGTGGGGGGGGGGGGTTTGTTTGTGCCCCTGGACGACTGAATTTTTATCCGTTATTTGAGTCTTTTCTCCAACTTGTGTTTTTTATTTTTCACTTGTGAAAACGCGCCAACGGCAAAACTGAACCGCCCAGGAATGTCCTTTTTAACGTTTTTTTTTTGGGGGGGGGGGGGGTTAATTGTTTGTGTCCCTGGCTGACTATATGTCACCTGTTTGTTGAATTTTTTTCTTTTTTTGTGTTTTGAATTGATCTTGCTATTTTCCAACTTTACCATTTAATTAGTCTCTATTTGAATATGCCGTGTATTGTATATTGTATTGATCAGAATAGTACAGCTAATAAGTCTAAGTGGTCTGAGACTAAATTACCAAAGAATCGCATATCGCAGCAAAATATACATATTCGCGTTACACCGCGATTTGGAAACCTTTCCAATGGGTCTTGGAATTTAGCTCCAACGGATCGGCCTCTAAACAATCGCCTTTGTTGAGATTCGAACTCACGAACTTAGATTTGCTTAGCTTGCTGTCGCATCCATAAAGTAGCCCGATTCGGGTTATTCGTCCCAAAGCCGCCCGACGTACAAAAATACAGCAAAACCCCGAAAAAGTGATGTGTAGCCCAGAAAATGTTAATAAAACCAATAATTATAATTAACCCCTAGAATAATTGTAGGCTTATTGTAAGTGTAATAAAGCCCCTGGAAAGTTTAACCCATCCATTCTCAAACAATAGGTTAGTAAACCATCAATAAAAATTTAAATTTCAAATTAATAACGTAAAATCATAAAAAGCTTATAAAAAAGAACGATAAAACGTGGTAAAATTATGAACAAAAGCCTATAAACCAGGGCTTTGGAGCAGACGTAATAAATGTTGAATTGCTCTGGCTCATGCTCCGGAGCTCTCTTTTATCATAGGTTAGCTCCAGCTTCAGCTCCGGAGCTTAATGATACCACTGCTCCGGCTCCATGGTTTAAGGATGAACGATTAATTTGCAATATCTAGCGTTTCAAAATAATCACAAACAAAACACCACAATGGTTAGTTAGAAAAAGTGACGCCAAAAAGGCAACAATTCTTAATTTTGTGAAGGGTTGCGAATTCAGCCATTAGTAATAGCATAGCATCTTATAAAATACATCGGAGCCGGAGCTATTTTTTTAAACAACTGGCTCCAGCTACATTTGAATTTAACGTTGAGCTCCGGCTCCAGCTCCGTTAAAAATGCACGGCTCCGGGGCTCAGGCAAAAAGCCCTGCTGTAAACCCAAAAATCTTAACGAGGCCTCATTTCTCGCGCAGATCGTGATCCTGTGGCACTGCGGAGGCCCCCCTCCCCCAGACACGAGGTGGCGCAACTTGGCCATGCAGAGGGAGTCGATTCCAATCGTTGTGATTGACGACAAGCCCAAGCTGATGGGCAGGCGGTTCTTCCCCTTCAGTGAGATTCGACACGAGGTGGTGCTGAGCTTGGACGACGATACGACGCTTAACATACAGGAGGTTAGTTTCAAATTCATATATGCTGGTATCTATTTTAATTTAGAGTGGCCTTGCATTTTGTCTATCTTCTGTGTACCTTCGGCAAAAAATGAGCTTCCGCCCCCTTTTTATGTAATGGTTGCGGAGTCACCTTATTGAGTTGACTGTTTGGTGGGATACGACGCTAAACATACAGGAGGTTAGTTAAAAAATCACTTTCGCTGCAAGTGGACAGGTCTTTGTTAAAACCCAGGCCAAGTATGTCCCGAATCCCCAGCTGTCCTTTAATACCTTCCTGTAAAATCGTCGCTTTCTGACATTTTACTCCGCCCCTTTAATTTCTTTCTCATTCGTTTTAAAAACAATCACAAACGTGCCCTTAACAAACTGGTGTAAAACGTTTCCTCAAAAAAATATACAGGAGGTTAGTTCGTGTTGTGGCGCATAAATGTGGCGCAACAGAAACCCTATTGAATTGTTTATCGTTGTGTGGCGGGTTTGGTTGTTTACTTCTGTAAGTACGCCTTGTTCCTCAGTATGATCAAATCAGTCCGAAAATCGGAACTTATCGCCACCAATAATAATAAAACAAATGACTTTCTCTGCAAGTGCACAGGACTCGGTTGAAACCCGGTCCAAGTAAGTCCCAACATTTCCAGCTGTATTTTATTGGAAAATGTACTGCCGGTTTGATTTATTTTTTGAATAATATTTCGCCAGGTAGCCACAGTTTTTAAATAAAATACTGCAATTTTGGTTCGTTCCCACCTCAACTATATTCGTTCCCACCTCAACTATATTCTACTGTTAGTTAAAAACAAACTCGAGAAACACGATAAATTTAAAAAAAATGTTTGCTTCACGCCCCACAAAAATTAAGTTGCTTTGTTTGGTGCATTTTCAAAAAATAATTTAGCAACAAGTGATTTGATAAAGTTCATTCTACGAACTAGCGGTTTCTGACATAAACATGCAAAAAGTTTGCATTGCAAATATGTATCAAAATTAGTGTCTTAATGCTGCACCAATTAGTCATGTGTTTTTCGTGTTTTCAATAGTTAGTTATTTACCAGTTGTTCCTCCGCTAAATAAGGGCGTTTGCCAATTTTTGACTTTTTGGTAAAAAGTTTTACAGGATTTTTTTTTGAGCTAGTGCGTCGCAAGCCAAGATAGTTCCCCTGCCCTAAACAGCATAGTGAGACCCACTTGATCGATGCAGTCATTCTACCTAAAGACAAATGTGTGTAAAAATACCCTCCATTGTCGTCCATTCCGGGTTTTTTCCGTGTCGTAATAAGACTATATTGACTCAATAACCAACAAGCGTTTTGTCGTTTACATACTTACGTTTTTCCACCAATATACACTTTGCATCATGTCTGCGGTTTTCCATTTCGATTCTTAAAAGCGCGATTATCTGCGGCACCTTATCGATTCTGCTTCGCGATTGCGCCTCGTTTGTTCGAAACAACCCCAAAGGGGCCCTGAATTATGCATTGCCGACTGCTAGCCTGGCCGTTTTTTTTTTTCACTTTTATCTACACTAAACAAAGAAACGGCGGAACGCTATTCCCCGGTAAAAACACACACATATATAAATAAGGGCGTATCTTTATTGAATCCAAAACCTTTGTCAGGAGGTTTTTTGCTTGTCGATCACTGTTCCGCTGACGCCTATATTAACAATAAGACAAGTTCAAAAACACGAGTAAACCATGATCAGACATCTTATACTGGCATCGTCAATTAAGGAACTGACGATGCCAGCATAGGCGAAATATATATCCCTTTAACAAAGGGTAAAAATGTTCGAAAATCCTCAATAAACATCGAAAGCCCATTCCGTTCCGCCCGGCCCACACCCATGCCCCACCCCCAATTCTTAAGTCGGTAAATCTTCGTCGAACGAAAATAACTCGTTGCAGACTTTATTTTGACTCGCTCCCCTGAAGCTCAATGCTCGCCACGTCTCCGCTGAGTCATTGCCTTCTGACAGTGACTAATACACACAGGCACCGCAAAGCCAAGGCCAGACAGCCGCAGTTTACCTGGCCAACTCGATAAACGCCTACCAAAGGCTTCCATTTCGCTTCGAAAACGGTACTACATCCTTTCTGACAAAATGGATTGAGCTTTCGCAGTTAAAAGAAGGCGTGATTTTGGAGGGTGGGGTGGCTTTTACCCAAGCATTTTGACTTACTGAGTGATAGAAAAAGCCACGAATCCTGGGATATAAAACTGTGTTGCGCTTTTGTAAGGCGCCAATTAAACTGGCCCGTTTTTTGTGGCCTGGCCTCATGTCTCGTTTTTCCAAAGCGTGTTGCTCGACGACTGATGAGTAATTTCAAGGTACAGGTTGGAGAGCGCCGGGTTTTTTACCAACCACTCGATATTTGCGATAGGATAATTTGGTGTCGACGTGTGCCTTTTTCAAATAAATGCCAGCTGCTAACTTTGGAAGCTCAAGATTATGTTCATAGCCCCCGCCCCTTGTACCTATACTTCACAATTGAAAAACACTGTTGTTATAGGATAGCCACTGTAACATCCATAAAAAATGTGTCTGATATCTTTTTTACCCATCTTTACAGTTTAATCAAGTGATTATCCAACTTCTTGCGGCCCACTGAGACATTTAAAAAACATTACCCCAACAATTTTTCTCAAAATATGTTGCTTTAAAACGTTTTGTATTACCAACTGTAAAGAGCGATGTGTGGTGTGTCCTTTTTTAGAAAAAAATCTGATTAAAAGGATTTTTTGTCGTTTTCAAGTACAGCCCTATTTCGTTGTCGATTTAAACACATATCTTTCGTTTATAGTTTGTTTAATTTCTGTCAGAGCAGAAACAACTACATTTCCAAAACCAAAATATTTAACGGACAAGATTAGTTTATATGCTTTTCCATCGAACATTAAAAAAAAGAAAGCAGGATTCGTTTCTCGCGTGCTTGTAGTGTATATACCCATCGGTAATACTAAAATATTTAATTAAAAAAGTTCTGCGGCACCCCTAAAAACCCTTAAAAAAATAACAGTTGTACAACCACAGGTTTATATACCGTCCATCGTTCCAAGATTAGTTTAAATCAGGGGCGGTCAACATACGGAGGGGCGGTCAACATCCGGCCCGCGATGGGATTTTGAGCGGCCAGCAGACAGTTTCTGGTTTTACATAATAATGTGGCCCGCGGCAACAGTCTGCCGCAATCCCCCACTACTTGTTTACTACGTCAAATAATAGTGATTCTGTTATTCTTCAGTTTTTATTTTTTGGGTAAAATTAGAGGGCTTCAGCCGTAAAATCGAAATAAGAACAACATCAACCTCGGAATAGGGCAAAAATAGGACTAATACCTAATAGTCTTATTACTGTCTAAATCGGAACAAGGTATTAACCCTCGGAATTAGACCTAAATGACCAGAATCAGGACTATAACATTTTACAAGTGGTCTACAACACTAACTCCCCTAATAATATCAACCCTAACCCATTTTCTAACCCCGCCCATTGCCCACCAATAACCCCGAACAGGGCCAAAAAACAGGTGCCAAAACAGCCGCGCCCTGACGGCGCCCTTCAAACCACGGCGCCCAAAATTTGACACCAAAACGGCCAATGCCGGACCCTAATCTTCTCATACGCTCTTCCTACGGTTTATGTCTTATTCAGACGAAGTTTTTATTCTGCCGTGGGTATTACTGCGTAGTCCTATTTGGCTTTATTATGTCGTTGGTGTTAATACTATGGTACTATTGATTTTTCTGCTTTAGATATTCTTACTTTTTGGGTCTTTGTTGTGTGTTCCCAAATTAGATTTATAATTTAGCCTATATCAATATTTTCGGATTTTGCCAAGAAACGTAAAGTTGACGAGGAGTGTCGCAAACTTAACACGGATTTCAATCAATTCGGCAAGAAAGCAGTATGTTTGCTGTGCAATGAAAGTGTTGACGTGTTTAAAGAGTACAACATTAGCCGTCATTATGCGACAAAACATGCAGGCTATGGCAATACTATTAATGTATCGATTCTGAAATCCGGGCCGCCAAGTATTTCATTTTCCCATATCAGGCCCGCCCACTGAAGAAGTTGCCCACCCCTGGTTTAAATGCTTAAAAAAACGGAAAGCCTAGTATGCGTTTCTCGCGTGCTTGTAGTCGTGTATATTTTTATCAGTAATACGAAAATGTAGTACAAAGTTTCTAGGCACACCCAAAAATCTCCTAAAAACGTTCTTCCAAAAAGTAACAGTTGTAGAACCTTTTTCTCACACCCGTTTACAAAGCCTTATTCGTTCCAAGATTAGTTTAAATACTTAAAAAAAATGAAAGCAGGATTCGTTTCTCGCGTGCTTGTAGTCTATATACCTATCGGTAATACAAAAATGTTTAAGTAAAAAGTTTTTCGGAACCCTAAAATCCCCTAAAAAAATCCTTAAATCGTTCCGAGATTAATGCCAATGCTTAAAACAATTGAAAGCAGGATTCGTTTCGTGCGTGGTTAAAACACAAAAGTTCCGCGGCACACCTAAAAATCTCCTAAAATATTCATTGAAAAAAAAATTGTTTGACCACTGGTTTTAGCCTTAATCGTTGTTTATACCTATCGGTAATACGAAAATGTTTACTTTAAAAAGTTCAGCGGCACACCTAAAATTATCACAAGGCAAACTGATGTGTACTGCGGCATACAGTTGTAAAACCACCGATTTGACCCCCATTCGTCTCTCCAGGTTGACTTCGCCTTCGAGGTCTGGCAAAGTTTCCCGGATCGAATCGTTGGGTTCCCGGCCCGGAGCCACTTCTGGGATGCAAGCAAGGAAAAGTGGGTGTACACCTCCAAGTGGTCCAACACCTACAGTATGGTGCTCACCGGCGCTGCCTTTCTGCATAGGTAGGATTTGGTCATTATCCTTGAGTAAATGCATTTTTTCGTAAGGCCTCTTCCACTTTTTAACCCAGTGTTAATTGAAGCACTGTCATGTGTGAACATTGCCATGCATCTTGGTAAAGTATGATAGAACAAAAAACAAAATTTGTGTTAGTCTGTACATCTCCGAAACGACCCTTTTTCTCACTTAAATTTTCTATAATGAACTTGGTTTATTTTACTATCTTTAGTAAGTGTTTTGTGGGTAAATCTGAAAAACTCATTTGTTTAAAGAATAAAGTGAAGAAATATAGGCTATCGTACCTATCCTATTTCTGGTTTGAAGTTTTAAATCAGTGCAATCTTACATGCCTTTATTTATGGTTGGGCAGTACGACCTCAGAACGGCCGAAATTCTTCCTATCTCCTGTTTAAAAGTGAAATCTCTAGTTTTTCTTTATATGGGTTTTTAAGTAAATTGCATTTTAGAAGTTTGAGAAAGCGGTTTTAGGAGTTCATAACTATATATCTGTTGATTTATTTATGACATTTATCGTTATACTAGAGTTTTTGTACTGACCTTAAATATTTATCAAATTATCTGTAATTTTTTGTAGAAATTGAAGTACTCAATTAAAAAAATTATAATTTGTGCTCCAATATTTACTTTCCCCGCAGAATCGATCTCATCGCTATAGGCTGCCTATACTTCTGTATAAGCTTTGGTATTCTTATTACGGTTAACTAAATACATTTTGTGCTTTTCAGGTACTACTTTAATCTGTACACCGATTGGATTCCGAAGTCGGTTCGCGCCGTTGTAGACGACATGAGTAATTGTGAGGATATCCTCATGAACATGCTCGTGTCGCACGTGACCAGATTTCCACCAATCAAAGGTGAGACTGCTCCCGCGCTTTGTTGAAATGAAGATGAGTTACAAATCGAATTATATTTTCAATGTGTCGTATGATATCATATGGGCCAGGACTATGCTACGAATCGTACTTAGATCTCCAATGTATCGTATTATATCGTATAGGCCAGGACAACATGTATGTTACGAATCGTACTTAGATCTCCAATGTATCGTATTATATCGTATAGGCCAGGACAACATGTATGTTACGAATCATACTTAGATCTCCAATGTATCGTATTATATCGTATAGGCCAGGACAACATGTATGTTACGAATCATACTTAGATCTCCAATGTATCCTATTATATCGTATAGGCCAGGACAACATGTATGTTACGAATCCTCCGTTCGTTTCATGCATTATGTTGTCCCGTCATTTTAGGGGAGGCTCCCTACTGAAAAGCAAATAGCAAACTACATTCAATTATAGGGTTGCCACAAAGTCTATGGATGCAGGCAATGTTGGACCAGGGTCGACATCGAATTTTTAGAGATTACTTTCCAAAACAACACTACTTAAGAAACCTGCTGTTTTCAGGCCAACAGACGTCAAACTAAAATGAAGTCTAATTACATTTATATTAAAGGCTACAATGAAACTGAAAATTTTTAGCAAGCCCTAATGTTTTTTTAAAAAGTTTTCCAATAGTCTTTGAATTTATTTTATGTGTGGCTTAAAGTATGTGTTTTAAAAGTTTCCAACCAATTTTTATTGTCTTGACTATGGCTTTTGTACTGTGATCAAATTTTAGGTTTATTTTGCTTAGACCATGTTTGTCATGTCTTTAAATTTGTTTCAAAAAATGTGTTGTAACCCTGGATTACCACTACACAATACATTTGCTGTAACACACACGTAATGTACGATATAACACGACACATTAGTTACTACAGTACCACATACTAATTCACAGCTCAAAACGATCAGACTAGAACCGGTGGCACAATTGTGACTATTCTTGTTTTACAGTTACCCAGAAAAAGCACTACAAGGATACGACCCAGACGCCCCAGAAAATCCCCCTTCCTGAGGGTGGGGTGATATCCAAGTGGTCGGACCCACAACATTTCGCCGACCGACAGATCTGCATGAAAAGGTTGGTGATGGATTGTGATTCCGCCTAATTATATCGCAGTGGTGGTGACATTAAGATTCGCAAAACCATTTGCTTCTATCTACTATTTAATATTTCTTTTACAATTCTTTGAGTGTTGTGCTTCAAATTTCCGATTAAGATTCTTTTTTTTTGTTCTTTACGCAGCCTAAAAGAGTAAAAAAAATATTTGTTTTCTGGATGAAGTAACTCTGCCAGATTCTAAATACGACTAATAAACAGTAAATAAATCTCTATCCCAAAGGGTTTTTTTGTTTGCTTCCTGAAATCAATCTATGCTTACAACTTACACTTAGTAGATAGCAAAACACTAAAAACTATGGTACTATTTGCATAGAAACGAACTCAGATTCTTTGGTGCCAGCTTATTTGCTAATTTCCTTGTCTAACAACCTTGCAGTAAATTAAGGACGATAAACGTAAACTATAGCCACTTAAAATTCGTACCAAACATTCACATTCGCCTCTTCAGACCAACCCTGATAAACCTTTAATGACTTTTCGTTCTTGTTCCAGTTTCGTCGACTTTTTCGGCTACATGCCGCTTCTCTCTTCCGCCACAAGAATGGACCCGGCCCTGTTCAAGGACAAGGTCTCGGTCACTCGCAAGAGGTATCCAAAAATCGAGGCACCAAGTCAGAAGAGGTGAAGTTCACCGCTAGACGGCGGTCGAGATCCACTGCAATTCGGTAGTAATTCGAGCGAAAAACAAACGGTTTTCTATCGGCTCGCCGCAGCGCCCCGTAGCGACCGCTTTACGGTGGAATTGCGCGCCGCATGGGGGCGCAAGAGAAAACGGTTCTTTTTCAAGTTTCTCCGGTTGCGCAGCATGGGCTGAAATCCCAGTTTGGCAATGGACGCGACTGGTTTTGCCGGCATCCAAGTCGCCTATACGCGAGCGATTTTTTGGTTTGCCTTCAATAGCTTTATAACCCTGTTCGACGCCGAAAAAAAACTGGGTGTCGTTTATCAGTAACCTTAACCAAACCAGCATATTTATACGCGTTGTGTCGCCCCTTGTGCGTTACTTGTCGCCTTTTTTCGTGCCAGTTCTTTTCTAACTTTTATACACGCTCCCGATTCGTCGAAGTGCTATCCAGTGAAGACGGTTGCTTTTTCTACAAAAACAAAAATTATCGTCATTCGCGTGCTATTCTTCGGTCAAACAAGGTTCAATTTTTTTTTTCTGTCCTCTTTTTAATTTTACCGCGCTTTCTTTGCCGCCGCTGTTGTTTTCGCCGCTTACTTTCCACGAAAAGGCCGAAGTTGCCCCACTGCAAAGCGTATGGCATCCTGTTTTGCAGGGGGGGGTGCCTTTTCGGCTCTCCGGTTACCAATTAAGCATCACATTTCGCTGATTGCGGACCTGGCCTGTACAAAGGTTGTTTAGCGCCATCAAATCACCCCGTTCCTCTTAATGTGCGTTCCCCTGCGGCCTTCTAGGATCTTCTCCCCGATGTATTTCGAATTTTAAACGCGCGAAAGCTCATGATAAAGTTTCGATCAAGTGCTTTAGCGTCGGAGAACTGTATTGCAAGAAAGACGACTTACGTGACCACTTTTAACCCAGTTATGTCTTCTTAAATTGTTGTAACGTACATATGTTATTGAGACCTGCTGTTTTTGTATCGGCTTGCGAAGCACTTGCTTAAAATTACCTGCAACCGTTTGACAGCTACACAATGCAGACATTGTGGCTAGGGAAACGTTACTCCTAACCTCATTTGGTTTCCCAAAGTTGTTCTATTCCAAATATTATAGCCCATACGGTTGTAATATGTACGTACGTTTCAATTAAATCGATCTTAAAAACGAATTATGGTTGATTAAAAACCTTAGCGCAGACTGCATTTGGGTCTCACTACAGCATCCAACTGTTATTCTCCAAACTATTTTCTTTTCTTTTTTTTGTGCCTATTTTTTTCGTGGCAAGACATTCGCCTCCAGTTAAACTTTCGTAATGCTATACGTCAAATTGGATGAGTAATGAAGGTGGCCCTTCTTGATTTCGATAATGCTACTCTTGCAACAAACCTCAATTCTAATCAAGTATGTTACTAGTCGCACAGTATGAATATTACAGTTCATTTAGAACTATTTTCAACTAAACTCGCCTAAGTTAACTCTATATCCATCGAATTAAGTTATCAATGCATCCAAATGTTAGGCGGAAGTATAAGGATCATTGTACAAATTTTATAGTTTGTTAACTGATGTTGGTAGCACTCCCTAAACTTTACGCCCTAAGAATAGGTGATATTTAAACGCCAGTCTGTTTAACGATTACAAGTTTGCACTACTGGAAATTTGCAGTTCGGCTCTGGCCGTTTAAGTTTTACAATGCATTTTCGGAATTCAATTGCTACCGACTGTTTCCAATCATTTTTAAAATTCACACACACTAAGCGAACTGTGTAATTGAAAGCTTTAAAAAATCATGCCCGTGAATGTCGTTTAACAGGGATTATTTCGTGCCAAACGTATAAAACGCGATTTTAATCGTAACACTCAGTCGTTTAATGCACCCTTTTAAATTACGCAAGGGACGAAACGAGAATATCGCTACTGTAGACCCTTGTGTTGAATACTATCCAGCGTGTGTGGTCATTCCCACCAGAGAATCACCAGTATTGTTGCCAAAACGCGGACCAATTTGATCCCGATCGTGTTGATTTTTTTTGTTTTTCGCTTTGCTGACTTCATATATAGCTTCTTGTCGTTTTGTCATTTTCTGTTGTTGGTAATGTTGTGGTTGCATTCGTTTTGCGTGCTTTTCTCTATACTTGTTGCAACTGTATTTATTAAGTCCACCTTGTCGGTGCTTGTCAACACCAAGCCCAACAAAAAAATTTTTTAGGAGCAATTAAATGCAAACCAATGGGCCGGGTATATGTTAGATTTATGTTTAAAACCATTTAAAAAATTCAAACACGCCTTCATGGCGAGCATTTCCGAATCGATAGACAGTGTGGTAAACTGTAAATGAAATAAACAAGCATAATGCTCAATTTTCTCATTCTGTTATTTGCACTAATACCTTCAATTTTCAAACTGCATCAAAACAGCATGTGTTAGATTTCTGTTAAAAAAATATAGAAAGTCCGAAAACGCCTTCATGGCGTGCATTTCCAAATCAATAGACAGTCTGGTAAACTGTAAAATAAAAATACAAAAAATGAAGCATAATGCTCATTCTGTTATTTGCACCAATACTTTCAAGTTTCAAACTGCATCAAAACAGCATATTTATAAACCATTAACTCCATTTCTTTATCGCCCGGTCACTCTCCGCATTTCGCCACCTTCCGCGTTTTACCCCGTTCCAGTCCTTCTTTTCCCTCTTTCCGTTGTTGTGTCCACGTTTGTGCGCGTGCCATCAGTGTTCGTGTAACAGCCCTCTCATATATTTGTGTGCTTCGTATCTGTAAACATCGACGGGTGCATTTGACTTTGATCTTCGGCGAAGGCGCTTTTTTTCTCGGCAATCAGATGTTGGCATCGGCTTTTGGCGCAGTGTTTATATCTGGGGGTTCTTAAACTTTTTTTATCGCAGAACCCCTAAAAATTTTTGCTTCGCGTGGACCAAGGTTGGCCTGGATTTTTTGATTGGCGTGAAACTGAAATAGAGTCTAAATAAATAAGTAAAATGCGGCAAAGCTATTTTTTTTTTATTTAACTACTTTTTTTGAAAAAAGATTCGATTTTTTAATTATACACCAAGATTTCAATATACTTTCATGCCCCCCTACAACAAGTCCACGTACCCCCAAGGGGCCCCAGTTTGAGAATTCCTTGTTTATATATAATATATTTTGAAAGCGCCTGCCTTAGCAGCAAAAGTGGAATGAATTTTTTAAATTGTTGCTATAAAACCAGTAACCCTGTTGCTTTCAGGCTAAGGCCAGACACTTTTTAGGAAAAGGCGCCAAAGCGTATTTTAAATATACTCTTATATATTAAAAAAAATGATTCAATTTTTATATATATTACACTAGGATTTGAATAAGGCCTTCATGGACCTCCTAACACTAGTCCACGTTCAGAAGTCGAGAGACCACAATTTAACAAACTGATTTAAGGCTAACGACCCGGAAGGCAAAAGTTGTTTCAAGTATATCAACGCGCGCCCTGCTCTCCTGTGTAGAAACATTGCGCCAGTGCTTTCATTCAACCTGTTTACGCCGCTTGCGATGCGCCCAACACTTCTTCTGTCAAGTATTATATCATTGCGGATGCGCGTTCTCTAACTTCGTTTGCCAAGCATGTTACTGTCCCGTTTTTTTGTTTTGTTTTTGACCGACGGCGTTTCGGCCTGACGCGATTTCGCCTGCGCGCTACGCAATAAAAATTAGAGTTTTTTTGATTCTTGTGTGGTTTTGTGCAAAGGTGTGAGTTGCAGCGGTGGGCGTTGGCCACCTTCCGAAGAAATAAATTATTTGGAACAGTGAAGTCACACAAAACGCGTAGATTCGTCGAAGGGTAAATTGCGCAGTTTTTTGGTCGAAACCGGTTAATTGATAAACTAAAAAAAAACAAAAAAAAAACGCGCTATCGGCAAACTAAATCCTCTCGGTTTTAAAAAGATAAACAAATGTCACACAATTGGGTATTGGGTAAGGATGAATAACTGGTTTGTTATCAGAGAAATGTAATTCCCCACAAAATACGGCCCGCTGTTTAAACACTGTAATTGCCTTCTCCATCAATTGTGGTTAATTTGCTCAAGCTCTGCTAAAATAGGAATGTCGGTAGCCGGTATGCATTGCAGTGTTTTCAACATAAATTAACGCTCAGGCTTGGAAAAAGCTAGTTCATTGACTTTTTAACTATTTAAGGTAGGTTGAGAAAGTCCAAGGCTTGTTGGCAAACGTAAACGCTCCAGGGGTAGCATCTATAGGTAAAATTTTAACGCGTATCATACTTAACTTGAAAAATCTATGAACGGCAACGTTTATTCTTTCAACATCAAAAACTAGGCCCATTTTGATCGAACATCATCCAAAACCATCAGACATCGCCATTCAATACTTAACTAAAGCGAATTTGAAAAAATACTTGCTGTGTTGCAGGTTTAGTACCTAGTATATATGTAGAGGTTAACTGTTTAGATTTCTTTAATGAAAAAACAAAACTCCGGTGCAAACGTGTTGATCTATAGGGGTTAAGTTGTTCTTTCGGTCGGGACACGAAGGGCAGTATTATTATAAAGACAGACTAATCAATGACCTAAGACGCAGTCAATTCCTTTGAAAAATAACTTAAGTCCAACTCAAGTGTTTTATAATAAAAATAAATAAAAAAGGTCAAATCCCAGTCAAGATCTTTCTATTCAAGTGAAAATAAGAGCAAGTCAGCTTCAAGTCAAGTGATTGACGTAAAATCAAAACGTTAAAGTATTAAAATAGGTTAAATCGTCCGTGTTTGAGTAATATCCAACTAAACAATAACAAAAACGCGACACACCATGTTCTGTTACAAAATGAAGTCAAAGTTAAGCATTTTCCCAAAAGACATAAGTCAAGTCATTTAAAAACAGTTCCTAAGTCATTGACTAAAGTCATCAGAACACTGCAAAGCGAATTACCCACCCCGTACAGCAATACAAGTGATAGCAAAAGCCAGGTTGCTCCTAGGCCCTTCACAAATATGAACCTCTAAGTTTGGCCTTAAATTATTTGTATAGTGTCAATAATATAGTCGGAATATTTGCGATACCATTCCGACCTTGTGAAAACCTGTCGATTAATAAAACTCTGCTGAAAATACAATTTAAACGAAATCAACGCGTGTAGTTACAAACGGTAAAACAAGCCTTAACTTGGCTTTGCAGTCAGCACAGCAACGATGAGCGTTGATACATGGATAATAACTGAGTGTACTGTGTCGACTAGACAATTTTTTTTTTCAATGGCGAAACGACTGTTTTGTGGACAATAACGTAACATTTGGCAGCTTGCCGATAGAACATCTCTAGCTTTGTAATATTGCAATCAACGTGATTGCCGCGTAACCAGTTTGCGGGCAAGTTTAATTTACAAAAGCAGTGCGGTCGAAATTAGAAAAGCGCCGGCGCCTAACTGATTGGGGGCAAGCCAGAGAAGTGAGCTGCTTGCAGACTGTAAGGACTCTAAAGCAAAAGACTGCGTGACCTGAAGTTGAAACCGCACATTTGTTTTGCCTGAATAATGCAAAGGTGGGCAAATCTATTCTTAGCTCGTCGGAAAACGTGCCATGACACCCACGCAACAGTCGGAACAGCTGGACGCCTGGTGAGTTAACATTCAAATTTGATTCGGAGATTACGCGCCTAATTTGACTTCCGCCAGATGTCAGATTTAAGTAAAAATAGCTTCATGCTCTGTTTGGCCTAATTTTACCCAGTGACCTGCAGAATCACTTATCTCTAGTAGCATCTTTGCTGTACATTCAACCGCTTATCAAACCGAAAGTGCAAATTTATGTGTATTTTGGAGCATAATGGTTGGAGGTTGTAGTAACAATATCAAACCCCATACAGAAGTCTAGGGAAACATTTTGAACGTTTCGAATAAATCTTTGTTCATTTTCAACATCGTTTGTATTTTATTTGTGAGTTGTCAAAAAAGTAGCCTAATCCAGTGTTATCAGGTGTTTTTGAAAATGATAACTTGAAAATCCGTGCCGAATCAGGGTGACTTGGCTTTGCGTCATGCCATCGCATTCCATCAAAAATATACAGGGTGGGCCAAAAGTAGGCTTACAGTTATTCCACAGCGTTGGCATGGAAGAAGAGGTAGCATTGAATGGTCACCACGCTCACCTGACCTGACACCAATGGATTTCTCTTTTGGGGTGTCGTAAATAACAAGGTGTATGAGAAGAACCCCAAAACAATAAACTTACTTTTAGACCCAAACCCTATTTTTTATAACTGTAAGCCTACTTGTAGCCCACTCTGTATATAGCGTTTTATCGGTGCACTTAATCGCACTGTAGTTTGCGAGACGCATTTATTAGCGTTTCTTTCGGAATTTCACGTGCCAATTTTAACTGGATGAGACGGGCGATAAAGGTACGAGATTGGCGAAAACCTTGCGTAAGTCGACAGCTTGTCTGATGGGATTTTGATGGCACACCAAGAGTGTAGAATCCCCGCCATAACATCCGTCCGCCGTTCTGAGGTTGCATTTAGCTCAAACCGAGTGTGCCAAGTTCGCGCGAATTTCGGTCACGCAGTACCGAGACGAATCGTAATAGAAATAAAACTGCCGGGAGCGAACGTTTTTGTAAACAAACCGCTTCTGCAGTCAGAAAGCGTCTGAGCGCGGCAGTTTAATTTTTGCCTTATTTTTCCGTCGTTTATATAGAATTGTTTTTGGTTTTTACGTTTCCGATTTACTTGGCAACTTTTTGCGCAGATGCTGACATTAAGTACAAGCAAAAAGTAAAACATCTAACCCATTTGACTAATAGGGCCTAATATTAAAAACGTACTTTTCTTGGAGCACGTTTTCCTTATTAGGGTGAAAATTTATATCCAAGAGGGATTTACACTTGAAAAAAAAATCGTGATTTTAACGGTATTGCTTTATTACACTGAGACACAAAGTACCCACTCATAAATTACAAAACCTAATTGTTATGGACAAAGTTGACGACCAAAATGCTCGAAAAGATTTCTGTCCAAACGGTTTCATTAAAACAATCGATCAAAATGCATATTTGTTAACTAGGTTTTCTCGGTGTGGAAAATCCTTAACGACCGCTGCGAAGCTAAATTAAGTTGCTCGTTTAATTAAATACCGGTATCGATCAAACTGTGGCAAAACACCCCTATCACTTTCGGTAAATTTAGATAAATGTATTGTTGGTATTGACCACCATAAAACGTTTTAATTAAGCACCCTATAGTAAAAGTCCATTATAGGATTGCAAAATTTAACCTCTGACGTGCAACTTCTTTCGTTAGGAGAAAATCACGATAAATATAATGCGATATGTACACATTAAAGATATATACAAACCAATAAAATATTTACGAGTACCGAACATAAGCGCAGTTATATATTAATGGATCCAGTTCACGGTTGTTGTACTAGATCACGGTTGTGTATAAATATTGCAGTACTTCTAATAATGCATTAATGATTGAACCAATCAGAATTAATTATGACAGTATGTAGAATTTCAGGCAGACGAGATCTTCATTTTTTTGCTTTGCATTTTTTTGCGAGCACCCGCCTTTTTATCTTTGCCTGTGTGCTTTTTCCCCTGTCACTAATAGTAGCATACATCCAGTTTTATCATACTACCGTGTCGCTTTTTCGTATGGACGGTGACTCTTTCCCACTTTAAGTGACCGCGTACGGTTTCTTTTCTTCCAATAAAAAGCCAAATTGCCAGATGCACCTGCCCCCTTAGCGCGGTGATGTACATTCCGATAAGTGAGGTTTTCGCCCAGTAGTTCGCACCTTCTGTGGTTTACATATCCCAGCAACGATACGCCAGGTCGTAAGGCATTTCTCCTATATAGCCGTGTGAAATATTTGCTAATTACCAAAGATGCATCTATTTTCAATTAGAGTGGACAGCTGCGTTTTCTTCGATTACCCGTTGACGTGAAGATTTGAAGAACCTTTTGCAGTTCCTTTGTTGTCAAATTTTTAATTAATAAATAGCTTTTGACGAATTTTTGACATGCATTTTTGACTTGGGCGCATCTTCATCATTATTTTAAATGGGTAGTTTGCATTCGGTCTTTCATACTTTCCTTTATGTATATTTGCAGTGTATTGACTTAAGTCACCGTTTATAAATGTCCTGACGTGACTCAAGTCCTTTGATCAAAATTATTTCACTCGAAGTCTTTTGGCAAAGTCATTTTGTCAAATACCCCGGTTAAAATGTAATATTTTAATTACTTTTTTTGTGAATCAAATTGAGTCGTTGTCTCAATTTTTGTACGTAATGCAATTTTCATGCTGTATATGTTTTCTATTAAGTTATTGCACATAATCGGACAAATTTACCAATCTAATTAGTTTAACATTTTACTTTTATCTCTTACTCTACAATAAAGGACAAAAACAATAAAGGAGAAATATTTGTGGCCGGACGAACTGGTTTTGTGCACACCCCTCTATTTTTAACCATCGCAAATTGGCATCAGAGACGCGCGGTTAAAGAAAGATCGGACTCGAAACGATTTAATCACTGTGCTGTCCGCGAAAAGTCGATAAAAGGCCTAGATTGCGCAGCTCGCAAAACGGAGACGAATACACTTAGAGCGGCGCTTTGTTTTGCGTATGTCGACATTTGCGGTGCGAATTTTTATCCAAACCCAAAATGACATTTCCTTGTAAGGCCCCGAATCTCGGATCAAGCGGCGGAAACAGGTCCTAATTTGTTTTAGAGCGTCCAGACTGCCAGTCGCCGCTGCAATCTTGCGCCTACTAATCTCGCGCGAGCAATTATGCGATTTCCAGCTCAGCATACAAAAATTGCCTTGCCTCTGTCCGGCAAAGGCCGCTGTTGTGCAACAGGTTTGCAACTAGACGTATAAACGATAACGAGGCTGTGCTTTTAGTTGTATGAACCACATGAAGCGTACTGACGCGCTTCTAATTGCGCCCGTTCCCTGTAATTTCTCGACGCCCGCGCCCAACGCCGTGACGTATGTAGACTTTCATATACCTGCCATTTTTCGCAAGGCGTGATGTTTTTGGTTCAATGTCGAACGTCACAAAAACACCACCTACTGTGCTTTCGGTCAGCTGACGCCCAAAACAAGTTACCACAGTGTGTAGGTCACGACGTGGAAAGCACATTTTGGGCATAATAAAAAAAAATGATTAATATCCAAACGACTCGTGTCAACTACCAGGCTATATTTACGAATTAAATATTTAGTTCTCACAAATTTTTAAGCCATATTTAATTTTGTTGTTTGCTTGTGGGCGACTTTCAAATATAGAGGCTCTCTCAAAAAACGGCTGGTCATCCTCTAATTTTTTGATGTCTAATTCAGTTCTTCGACAAGTAAAAGATCACAAATCGTGCAGCTTGAAATGCGTTGCGTATTTTGCCAAAGATTAACCAATCTCTTTTAAAAAGTGTTGCTCGAAATAACATAAAAGAGAGTTACGCCGAAAGCGATACTTTATTTCTGCAAATATCCACCTTTTTACGTGCTACCCTTTATTGGGCACCCCGTAATATTATTTCCCAAGGTCACACATCTACCCCTTATCAATATAGAATCAATTTTTCTTATAAGAGTATGAATGGCCAATATTTGTACGCCTTGTTTTTTTACCTTTTAGGATTGATTCACCTGCATGACTAAAAACAAAATACGCGGTCGGACAAAGTGCAATTTTCGGTAAAATCCAAAATTAGATCGAAACCGCGATTATAGAGCACGCAAGCAAATCACAAATTGATTAAATCATAATTAGCAGCATATCGTACTTATTTTACATTGAATTGGACAGCTATAATTTTCTGGTTGCCTAAATCCTGCACGTGCTGCATTCTCCACCCGGTCGCCACTCCCCTCTTAGCGGCCCGCAGCCGTCCCCCCAAATGTGCCAATTATCTCCAAACTATTTCTCGCCCATGCCTTGCGCCCAAAAGCGACGGCAACCGGCATTTACTTGCAATTTGCGGGCGGCTTGAGCGCTGAAAACACCGGGTTCGGCCCCCGTAAAAAGCATACCCGGAAACACCATGAGCCAATAAGCTATCTAACTATACGGAAGGGAAGATCCGGCGCCATTATCAAATATATAATTAATGTTTGCCTTGTGTGCCCCGGCTTGCGCAATTCGGCACTAGGCTTGTTACGAAAAAGGACGCGACCCCGTTCCTCCGTAGGGGTTTAATGATGACGGTTAATTGATAACGTCCGGTTCAGGTTAGGGCAGGGGTTCTTAAACTGGGGTCCATGTACCCCTTGGCGGTCCGTGAACTAGTTTTCTACTTGAAATATTAGTGTATAGTTAAAAAGTAATCAACTTATCAAAGATTACACATAATTAAAATAAAAAGATTTTTCACTGAATGTACCTTCATTTCACTTTCACATTTTTGGACCGAAATTTGCAGATTTATGACGGCATTTTTTTTTTTTTTTGCCTACTGTGGTCCACGCAAAGCAAAAAAAGAAATTTAGAGGCCTACGGTAAAAAAGAACCCCTGGGTTAGGGTGAAGTATGGGATTCCACCTTTTGGGGCTAACGGCACCCTATATGTAAAATATAAGTAGGTCGCGCCATCCTTGGTAGCATTTTTTTTTTCAAGTTTTTCAAAGTAGTTCAAGTTACAACACACGAAATAAATCAACACACATCTATGCTGTGCGTTATGTAGAGCAGGGTGATCCAAGGATTACTGTATCGCGGGCCACAATTTTTCTTGCAGATTCTTTGCGGGCCACATAAAGTACTACAAGCGTACCAGGAAAGAATCAACGTTTTTCGTTTGATCGGGGGAAAAAAATGGTGAAAAGTGACGTCACAAAGCACCGTCAAAGACATGTAAGCTCCAGAAATTGCTGCTATCGTCGAACTTGTGCGCAAAAACCGCGTGCGTATCTTACTAAAATTTTAAGAGAGATGCTGCATACTACACAATCGCCAAATTACAAATACCTTATTGTTTCGCGCAAAAAGGTTCTATTAACCAGATCAATTTGGCTGAAATTGCATCTTGGAAAGAGTCAGGGCGTTTAGCCTCAAGTCGCAGAGTAAACCTGTAAAACAATACTTTCCAGCAGAGCGATATATTTTATCGCACATTGATTTTAAAACGCAAATATAACTTATAAGTTCGCAATACAGCATTTTAGAAAGTTCCATATAGGACGCACTGCGGCTTCTCTCAAAGGGGTCTAACACATACCAAAATTAGGCGTTCTTGCCACCCCTTGGATCTGAATTTGGTGAGCGATAGGAGACTGGTTTATTTCATGGTATAAGCGGAAAAATGTAATCATAACCAAACAATTGCAGTAGTATTACTGTTCGTTGAGCACTTAGATTTATTTGATTAAACCCTCAACGGAACGCATTGCAATAATTTCGCGGGCCACGAACAATGATGTCGGGCCTGGGTTTGGACCACCCTGATGAAGAGCACTCTTGATTTGTTGCATTCCAATCATAGGCTACAATTGCATCTAGAAGCTTACCAACGAGCAGAAATTTTGATCCAGAGTTTGAATTATTTCTTGGCACCCTTGAGCATTGGCAACCGTACCCCAGTTACTTCAAAACTCGCAAAAAACGCATTTTGACCTTTCGACTTTACTTTCCAACTAACACAAGTGGATGTGTTGCGTCAATCTGCTGTTTGCTTACTGCTTTGGTTCAATCATGCCATGAATGTGTGATATTTGATATCAACTTGACCTTCGCAAACAAAATTCAACATCAGCTCCTGATTAGTGAGAGCGGTATAGTCTAGCAATGCTTGTTATTAAAGTCCGGCATCATAACTGTTAAAGTAGGAGTTCTTACTTTTTTACCGCGAAAACCAAAAATATTTTTTTGTTTTTTTTTTGGACCACGATGGACAATCAATTTCTAAAAATTAAACCATAAATTGATGTCACAATACAAAAAGACTTCAGAAATCTGGTGTTTCAGGTCCAAAAAAGGTGAAAATAAAATGGTGTCTAAATACCTTCAGTGCTAAAACAGTTTATTTTTAATTAAGCTCTTTTCTTAAAAAAATTGATTATTTTTCAAAATTAAATTTTTGCCCCTCCTAAAATTAGTTCACATACCCCCGCGGGGTCCATGGACCCCAGTTTAAGAATCCCTTGGTTAATCAAAGGAAAGTTCAGAACACATATTTAAATAATACAAAACAAGACACTCGTATGTGTGGGCTTTTGTTTGGTTGGCGCTCAAGTGAAAAAAAATATCGCATTTTACATTGAAAGATTCACCTTATTAACTAAACGACTGATGACTTTGAGGTAATAGCCAACCAACCGAACTACGACAAAAAAACACGAATTTTATCCTAAAAAAAATGAGAAAAAATTTCCGCAAAAATCTCGAATAACAGCCATTAAAAACGTTTTTACAGCCACCCTCATCCGCCAGCCCTTCTTCGAAACCGAATTCTCTCAAAAGAAAAAAAATATATAGCTACGTGACGTGGGTCTTTAACTGTGATCACTTAGGCCATTAGTGGCTTGGCCCAAGGCGAGGACTTGCATTGCACTTCAGCTTGGCCGGCCTTTGCGATTACCCCTAAAACAAAATCTCTCCAAAGTTTGTGTAGGTCGACCTTGCTGCATTTTTTGCGTTCGGGTTTGTTTGCAGACGCTTGCGTTTGTGACGTCACGGGCAAACGTCACGGCGGCGTCGGGTTTTGCAGCGCTGAATGCGACCTATATAAGTCCATCGTGCAAGCGTTGGCGCTCGCGCGTGAACGTCGAAACCGGCCAAAGGGCTTTCGCGCCGATCGGAAACTATTGAAACGCAACGGCAAAGGTGCTTTGCGCGTCACGTTTGCAAAACAGCTACCTTACATGAAAGCCCGGAAAGAACGAATGTCGTTTACCTACGGCCCACGACCGTCCCACACCATTTCTATACAGTTTCAGGCGTTATTTTGAACGATATATAATAGCGACGTGGTTTGGATCCAAGGCGCGGGAAATTCAATACACCTACACGTTCTGGCAGCTAAACGCATCCACCGGCCTTTCGCCTTGTCACGCAAATCGAGGCGGCCTGGCGTAAACATGACGTATCGAGGGGCCTATCATCGCAATTGCTGCCCCCGTGTGACGTCACAATGGCCCCAAGATCAGTCAATGGGCGCGCGCGGGCTCGGGTAACAGCCAATCAAAAGGGGCGTGCCTGAGGCGGAATTTTGATTCGAATAATTTGGCCCCGATTAAGGCGCGACCTTTTCGGCTAGGGGTGCTTTGCTGGCCAAACAAGAAAAGGAGCAATTCAGCTTTGATCATGCCAGCCAGCACTGGTATTCTGCTGGATGTGAGCTTTTGGACCTGGTTGCTACTTTCTCTAATGGCCGATTTGACCGCTTTGAACATCTCAAGGCTTCGTTTTCTTCCGTGCTATTTCCTTCATTCCATTTGTGGCCACTTTATCTCCTATTTTTGCACCTTTAAGAATATCACAGATGCGAGTTTACCCCTGGCAAAGGCGGCTTCATTTAAAGAGGCCGTGCTAATTGGCACGTTCCTCGTGCTGTGTTTGGGAAAAGCGGAAACAATACCTTTGTATTGCGACTTTCCACCTACCGATTGCTCGTGACCGTTCCGAATAGAGCGTGGGAAAACGCCCTACCCTTGTGACTTGTATACCATTTTGGGCCAAAGAAGCGTCGCGCGCCAGCCTTAGACGCGAGTGTTCCATTGTTTTTTATTGGCTTTAGTGCAATGGACGTAGGCCTACATTGGACAATATCGATTTTGGGTGATCGTAACTTTTTATGACAAGTGCCACATCCACGTTCGCTAGTAAGACACTGCCGTTTAACTTCTGAATAATGTTAAATATGTAATCTAAGCTGTTGGGCCTAGTCATCGGACAGAACGTAAAGTATAGGAACCCCAGTATCTCGTGCCCTCAAAACTATCTCGCAAAAGCCAACAAAAAGTCATGCACAGGCTTAAAGAATGGAATAATTTGGGGAAACATAAGTACAATTAAAACTACAACAGTAGCTATATTTGCAGAATGCTAATACAAATCATTTTTTATTAAACGCAAAATTGTTTTGCTCTATTAACTTTTAACAATTGTTAAATATTCTACTTACAATAGACTTAATTTACACAAAATTGAAATTTGGCGAGAATCGTTTTAAAGGGACAATCCTTTTAAAAGAAGGGACAATCATTTTTTTTAAATACACGTTTTGTTAAAAATCCATAATATTCATCATAAGTCGCTCTTTTTTTTTTTAATTGGGTTGTAGAAAGTTTTTTTAACCTTTTTAACCGAATCGCTTAGGGCAAAACATTTGCCACTGTCATTACTGTTACCTGAAAGTGAGACTTGCGTCTGCAGTCGCTATTGCCGATTGCCGCAGAGTGATGTCAAAGAAAAAATGCAATTGGAAGTTCTTGCGTGCCAAGTTAAGTAGTTTCACCCGATCAAGGGACAAACTACTTCCGATAAAACAAAACACTTCGATTTTGTTCACCTTCGAAGCGCCAACTGCGCCTTTCCGTTTTATTTCTATGCACCGTGCTTAGTTGGTATGTTTATTTCGCAGTATTTTCCGACCTCGGACCTTATATCTTTCGGCTTTCTACGGATAAAGTAAATTTTGTTGGTTAATAGTTTTGCTAAATTTCTTTGGAACAATACACATCGACTCTACACCACGTGGAAAATGTTTTGTATTTTTATTTAACACACTCCAATTATGAATCAACAAATGTAAAATACTCGAAAAAATCCAAAATATGCGTTTACCTTTTTGAAATAAGCGTTTACCGCTTGATATTTCGCACCCTGGTTTGGAGCCATGTTTTAATGTTTTGGTAAAATAATTACCGCCTCCAATTTCACTGTACTAATATCTATCCACTTTTGTTTCTTATCTTTATGCAAGGAATTCGGTCGATTTTACTGTAATCGCAGGCCTATACGTTAAAATCGTTTAATGTTTTAAAATCAATGACCGCAGTGGACAGAAGCCGGATTTAATCGTGTTGTGGCGTAATTATGTTACGTTAAACTATTTCAGGACTCCCTACTTCACGGCCTGTCGGATGCCTGAGCACTACACGAGACTTATCTCTATTGTATATAGTATAGGACGACAGAGGCGAACTAACATATAAAACCTAAAACAATGGAAGCGCGTAATATAAAGCGACCAGAAATTAAAATAGGGCGTAAACGACGACGATCTAAACGGGTGGTAATCCCAGCCTTGAACAGCCATTCGATTTCGACCACGTGAAACACAACAACGAGAGAAAGAAATGGTGTCTGTGTCAAACGTAACTAATTATTAGGTGCCAACGGAAAACGTGGTAAGATAACAAATAAAGCGTGAAAGGTGAGGTGCAAAAGTGGAAAGGCAAGAAAATTTAAGTGAGTGACAACGCAATAGTGAACATAAGGCGAAAACAACACACAACGAACGATAAAACATTTTGTGCAACGATTATAGGTGGAGTGTATGTGCTCGCGAAACCCAGGTTGTTCATAGTGCGGTCTCCGCAGACGGCCTGTGTTTCCCGCCCTTTTCAGCCTCGACTTAGTCACGTCGAACCGTTCCCACAAGCGTTGAGTAAACTATTTGAATTTAGTTTAAGTTATTTGACAAATACCTTAAGTCAAACTTAAAAGTAGCAAGTCAAGTCCCAGTCAAGGTTATTAGTTACTCAAGCCCTAAGGCACATCACAGGTTAAGTCATTGCCACAGCAAGTCAACTCCAAGTCAAATAACTTGCAACAAAATAATTGTCAAATTGTGAAAACTAGAAAGCATGTTTATTAACTTGGCGAAAACCTTAATTCAAACTTACAAATAACAAGTCAAGTCCCATCTCAGGCTTAGTCATTGCCACAGCAAGTCAAGTAAAAAACAACTAATCTTGGCGAAATTTTGATTAGCAAACCAAAAAAATCAATAACTTAAGTCAAAGTCAAGACATTAGGTAGAAAAGGCTGAAGGCGAAGTCGATTTAATTTAAAACGATGACTTAAGTGCACTGACTTCATTTCAAAACGATTAAGTGTATTATTAAGTGTATTACAAACCCGGTTCCCATCGGCCTAGAGTTTGACTGACTCCACTCGACCGATCTGAGAAAACTAAGTAATAAAAATTTCTGGCCGACGACCACAGGCCTTAACCGCCGTGACACATTTCTGAATCAACAAAGTGCTCAACCCGGCCTGAGTGGACCGCATTTAGAACTGGCCGAGTGGCCGGTAATGGGTCCTCGAGTCGGAATTTCCTTTAATCTGGTTTGCACCGCAGACGCGGCACCGTCGCTGATGTTTTGCTATCACCGATGAAGTTCAAATAAATGGGTGTTTCGACCTTGCACTATTAAAGTATTATACAAATGGAATGCTGCGCCTATACAGTATGTTCCCGTGAACATTCTAACATTTCGCTCGTCTTTAAACGTTTGAAATACCGAAATATCGTCCCATTTAGTTAGTCTGGTTTTTCGACTGTCCGCGCGACTGTAATTTGACATTTTCGATTATTGGTATTCGCTTCTTTTATCCCGTTTAAGTGTCGTTGCGCTATAAATAGAGGTTTTCACCGATCTTTTCATCTCCCCGCAAGGCAAGCGAGAAATCGTTTTTTTTTTACAAAGTACCCCGAAGTGAAAGAGTGAATGTAAGTCTATGTAACGAGTTTAAATCAAGTAATTTGTGATATTAAAAATCTTAATTCAGCCTATCATATATTGAGCATTTATGTAAACTAAAAGAGCTTAATAATGTTGCAACTACAAATTTAAAGAGGCGTATTGTAACTTAAAATGGTGCTTGAGTAAACTTTAAGGGGACAAGGTGTCTAACGTGCTGTGTTGTAATCAAACTCAAAGTCAAATCACTGGAAAATAAATATTAAACTCGTAAAGTAAAGTAGTAAAATCATTCTATTCAAATCAATATTTCGCATATCAAACATCGAAAACGAAACCTTGTCTTAGAAAATGGTAAAGACCTATTTTTGTAAAGATGTTTTAATTAAAACACTTAATATATAAGGTAATGATAGTTGTTTGCCTAACTGACTTAAGCCCAAGCCTAGCAATTTGTCCAAATTAATCAAGTCAAGCCTATGAAAACATAGTGACTTAAAGAAAACAAATGTACACGTCACTGACTTAGGATTAAACACTGCTAAAAAGTGCTATATGGTACAGAGTAAAGGACAGTGTTTTTCAACTATAAGAGACACCCACAGCTATTTTCTATTTCACCGGGCGCCGCCTTGTTGCTGCCAGGCTTCAAATGCAGCCTGCGGTTTCGAAACCTGCTCAAAGATTGCGCAAAAAAAGTTGCTCCGACAGGTTGAACCCAGCGAAATTGAGCGGTGCGCGCGCTTTTCCGAGAATTTGTAGCCCGACCGACCAGCGATTGGGAAGGGCCACGTCGGAAGGCGACAATTAACCTCCGCCGCGTTGCGCTAATCCAAACCGAACCGGCGACGCTCGCTGTTCCCGAAGTGCAGTTGTGCAAAGCCTTTGCAAGTCGGCAGAGTTGCTACCTTTGCTGTTTGGCTAATGGTCTTGGTTGATGGTCTGGCGTCAATCTATAAGTGTTGTTCCAAGTTCGCTGCACTGTACAATAGACTCCGAATTCAGTCCGTTTACCCGACGGTTCTATATAGCTAATGTTAGTCCAGACGGCATTGTACAGCGAAAGGTGCTCCCGCAATGCAATGATGGTTGATATGTCACCCTTGTGATATTCAACACAGCAGTACTGCGGTTGATAAAGCATCTAAGCCATTTGCCCTGAAAAGCCTATTCCCGAAATACGGCCATACCACGTTGCCTCAATAAATGTTAACACATTTCCAACAAAAAACACCACACCGATCCCAGCCAACGGAATCTAGAATTATGAATATTTCCTGAGCGGTGTTAAGAGTGCCTCGACAAAAAATCAAGTGTACGTTTTAATTTTGACCCCCCTCAGACGCTTGGTGTAGCAGCCAGACTTGGACAACTGGATTTATTTCATATTTTCCGAATTACATTGGAATTAAAATTAGAGCATTTGTTTTTTCAAGTTATAGATTAGAAATGGAATTACCGAATTCTTGAAAACTTGAAAATAAACTAGAATTTGAGCTGAAATTACTTTTAATTAATTCACCATTAATTTAGTATACATCTCAATCTTTTCGAATGTAATTAGTAAATATTCCTGTCGAAATTTTGGAAAAGTATTAATTCAAATTCTTTGTTTCGACTGGGAGACTAAAAATACCTTCGAACGTAATAGGTATCATTTTTGGTAAAACCGAAATTAGATTAGAATTTGCCTCATTTTGCTCTAATCCTTTCCCAAGTCTGTATAGCAGCAATGAGGTTAAAAGCCAAAACCAACAACGATTATGAAACAAAATCGTTTTCCAGGAAGGCGCCGGCATTCGGCGTTACTCATCTGGGACAATAATAACTTCTTCTTACCGTTTCGGCACTTTGTAACCCATACTGTCGCTAAATTTGAACCGTGCAATTAAAAGCAGTAAGTACCTGATTGCAAACGCGTTCGCTTGGCGTTCGGAAAACGTTGTAGTCAAATGTCACCTGTCGATTTCGGCAAACTTGTATTCAGTAGCGGCGAATTGGGTGATTCAGCGCCTTGGCGCGTAAATGGTATAGAGTTAGTTCTGTTATTTTTGCAAGCCAAAGCCGTAAAAACACAGCGCGGCGAAAACACACGAAATAGCAAAGTCAAAAGCCCAATGCCGACCACCACTATCCTTCATTCCACCAAAGCCTGTTTGCAAAAACGTGTTGGCTTAACACAAGTTGTTGTATCATTCTAGTTTGACTTGAACTCAGTCCATTAGACAAATGGCTTGACTTGGACTTACAATTATTCAAACAAATAGCTTAACTTGAACGGACTGGTGTTGGATAAACGTTTGTTATTGTGTAAATTTTTTAAACACAACTATATTTTTCCAAAACAAAAAAGATAAAGTTTTTCAGGCACAAATACTTGAATACAAAACTATAGCAAATTTAAGGGTATGTTTCAGCTTTCAAAGCTGCAATGTCGATTTGTTAGCCCAAAATGTTGCCCAATAATTCGTTCTCAAAGGTCCTCAGCTTAGGTTGCGCAATCCACAGGAATCGGCATTTGTCGACTTGCTCCAAATAAGGAGTAACTAGCTGGCAAAAGGAAAAAAATGGGAAACAAAGCTATTCGCGCGGTCAGCAAATTTAAAACCGGTTTAAGGCACGCGCTTTCAAGCAGCTCGCCGGCCGGCCGGCACCTTGCGGTATTGGCTTACGTCGTTTGCAGAAAAACAAATTTCCTGCAAAAAGCGCGGCGTCATGCCCCTGCACAGGGTCTTTTCGGCCACTTTTGAGTTTGAAAGTAGCTGCTTTTCGCTGCAAAATTTCCGTCGCTTTGTGGGTAACCTCTGCATCAACTAAATTCAACGATTTTTTGACATGTGGCACACTAAAAAGTAACATGATATGTGCCGGCACAGTTTCTGCTGCTTTATTATGAGATCTTGGCAATCACCGTTACTCATTACATGGCCACAGGTAAATATCATACTATTATCAGGTTTTACTCAACGCACAGTGAAAATTGACAACCAGGACTTTTTAACCTGTGACAAAATTTCTTTGTAAAATTGGAGATTACTTTTTTTTAGTATGTGGCGAACCAGAAAATAACAGAATATATCCCGAGACATTTTCTGCTGCTTTATTACGAGAACTTGGCAATCACCGTTACTTATGACACAGTCACAGGTAAATATCATACTACTATCATGTTTTACTCAACACATAGAGAGCATTTAAAACCAGGACTTTTTCACTTGTGCCAAAATTTCTTTCTCAAATAGGAGATTACTCAAAGCACAAACTGCGGTCAAGAAAGTCGGTCTAATAAGCGCAAGCGATTTTAAAAACGGATAAAACCGCCGCTTCTATAAATAAAAACTATTTTAAGTTTTTGAAGCGGGCGACCAGAGCTAAAAGGCGCCGAATCCCAACGTTCAAAATGACGCCGAGTTCCCACGGATTAGTCGCCGCCGAAGCGTGTAAGTAATTGAAGATAGCGGCCTATACACGCTCGGGCGAGGCTGCGAAACAGCACTGACCGTGCATATGTAATCGCTTTCCCACGAATGCGGCGCTTCACCCAAGCTACAGCCGCCGACGGCCACGCCCTTTTATGTAACAGACCACATTGGCTTGTTTTCTTATTCCGATGTCTGCGCGCTTGGTCGCTCCGTCAAAGCCGCGCCGAAGCTATTTATAATGCAGAGGCGGTGTATTTTCGGCTCCCTCCGCCTTTCAGGCCAAGTGCGCGTGCCCGGGGGCTGGCGAACTCGTCTGTTTACCGGCCTGGGGGCCGTGACCCCCCATTGGAAGGGGGGCGCCGCCAGACGCCGGGCGAATCTGAGCCCCCATCGCGCGGTTTCGAGATTGCCCAATACGCCGCCGGTGCGGCAAAAAATTGCGGCGCGCGAGTACAAAGGTCGAATAGGCCAATAACAGGGGACCACAAGTCGGTTGCGAAATTGTCGCGTTACGCGGAAAAACACGTGGGACGCCAGCCGCGCTGCAATTCGGCGTTTCCCGCTTTGCGCCAAAGTAACTTGATCTACGAACGAACGCACCCATAGGCATTTGAAGCGATCAACAACAGCCCGACTTAGCTTAAATTTGTCTGCTGGGACGCAACCTTGTCGCCTACACACGCGAATTTCAACGTTGAAAATGAATAAAGAGTTATTCAAAACGTTCAAAATGATTATCACTTCGGTATGAGCTTTGAAATTCTTATTACGTCTTACTACAACCTCCAACCCTTTGCTCCAATGTAAAGCCAATAGTTTGCTGTGCATTTAATGCCCGATCACCTTTTCGATTTCCGTTCAACTTGAAACGAAAACATACAGCAACATCAACATCCTAATGTTCTTTTGTCGTTGTTAACAAAAACATTGAACGAATGGAAAAAATCCTCTTGGTGGTATTTTTACTTAACCTTGATCTCAGTTATAAACAATATACTGCAGGCAATTGTGAAGAAACACTGATAAATAAATCCCTGGTTTAAAGATGCACCATATATTATGTGGAATATACTGATATTAAACGCATTTAAAGGCTTCAAGTTGGAAAGCAAATCATAAAGCAGCTCCGTATTGGGAGCAAAATCCTTAACAGTTGGATTAGATGTCCTACATTAAAGAAATAATGGTTTGGGGGTATTTATGTAGTGGTAAATAAAAAAAAGCAAACTTCACGGTACTTTTATTAAACCAAAATCACACCATTTATTTAAAAGATTTAGCCGGCACTAACGAACTAGAAGTTTTATTAATAAATGATTGGGCTTTTAGCTTTTATATAAACTCATATGTCAACCAGAAGTGGTGTTCCTCCGACCAGGACTTGCTGGCAACGCAAGCCTGGCAAACTTCTGTGTTGTAGTTAATTAAGTCAATGACTTGACTTAAGTGCACTTGAGTCACTGTTTTTAAATGAATTGACTTGACTTGACTTGGACTTCTGTCATTGTGTCAAATAACTCCGGTTAAGTTAAGTGTTTTCATCTCTAATATTTTTTTCTTGAAATTGATTTATTAATCTCAATCTTTGCACATAAAACAATTTGCTTGCTATAGGTGTGTAGGCCTATTTGTTATTTTTCAGTTGAGGTAATGCTCACTGTCGGACGAGGTTAACAATTTTAAAAGTTTAATGTTTTATTTTAATGTCAATAACTTGACTTGAAGATGACTTGCTGAAATAATGACTTGACTGTCTCTAGCTCTTGGGCACTGATGACTTGAACTGGGACTTTACTTGTTTATTTATATGTAAACGACTTGACTTGAGATAAGGTATTTCGCAAATGAATTGACTGGGACTTGAGTAATTTCAAAATGACTTGTTTACAACACTGTCAAACTCCCATACCCGGCAAACCGCCCCAGAACCAACGGTTGTTGTGAGCCGACTTCGCCACATTCGAAAAACAAGGTTTATCAGTTCTCTAACAGCTGATACTGCCGATTAGTGAAAATTGGGTGGTCGTTACATTACCAAGAGCCGGGCTCTCCCTAACCTAACACATTGACAAAGGCACAAAACGACAAGCTTTGGAGGTTCCAAGACGGATAAAAGCAGTAATATCAAAAGCTTTGGGAAATTGCGACCGGGATTTTTGGTTACATCTGGGTTGTCTGTCTTAAGTTAGCTCTGCAAAATCGACAAGGGCTGTGAAAATCGCCTAAACACGGTTGACATCCAGTTATACGATAACAGTGACGGTCGGCTCCTGTTTCAATCCAAAGCATGGGAGAGCTGTCGCCAAAAAGTGCAACCGGTCGTCATTAGTTCATGGAACCAAACCACAACCCGCTATCGACCAATAAGCAACCGAAATAATTGCCAGGTGCGTGAGACGTGATGTCGTGTCAGGCAGTAATGGACGACGTCCTTGCCACATGCAGCTGATAAATTATGGTTTTGCGTTTTCTTTTTTGGGGCTGTGCCGTCCGCCTCCTGTATAAGCTAAATACAGGTTTCCTTTTTGATTTTTGCCAAGCACCGCGGCCTATATGATGTGGAGTTTGCGGAACAATCCGGGATTTAATAACATCCCAACATCCGTTGGCAGAAAACATTAAATTCGCAAAAAAACGCTTCTGCATAATAGAGTCACTTTTTGTGTGATTAGGGGTTGCTGCGTTTGCCTTTATAGATCCTGTTCGCTTCGTTGTAAACTACATCTGAGTTAAGAAGCCAAGAGCAGCAACAAAACAATCAATTTTAACTGATTTAATTGGTTTCACATTTTGGTTGGAACTAAATTTATAAATAAATTGTCATTTGGTGTAAACGCCCAACTCGACCCAACTAGACTCTTTTATGCAATGAAATTTGAGGGTAAAGAATTCCACTGCGGGAGAAATTAATTTTACATAAGGACAGCACTTTGGTTTATTCAAGTCAGCTATCTAAATGGCTTGTTTATAAACCAAATTACGTTATTATGTGATTTGAAAATGTAAGTACGCTCATTACTTAAGTTGAGCATTTTTGACGTTGGCCTACCAATACTGTGGTCTAGGAATGTCTGATATCGGACTTTTTATCCGATACCCGATAGTTTGGACAAAACGGAACTCGATCCGATCCAATACCAATGACGTCACTACTATGCTCAAACAAGCAAAATATTGATAAACTGAAATGTTTAAAGGTATTTTTCAGGTTATTTGGGCAATATGTGCTTTAATATATAACGGAGTGTTGCTCTTCCAGCAGTATATATAGCAACACTCCGTTATATATTATGCCTGGCAGCAATAGCTTATTTCATGTGCTTCAATGTTAAGAAGTTTAGTTAGTTGTTAAATCTTATTGGCACCAACAGGGTTTTTTTAAGGTTTGGTTTGGGTGACCGCTAGGTAGTTTTAAGAGACCGCAAGTGTTTCATTTAAATACCAAAAAGTTGCAAGTCCAAAATTTGGGAAACCGCTGGAGAAATATTCCTTGAAAAAACACTGGGCACCAATACTACTTGAATATCGGAAGAGTACCGATGCTACCACTTGGCATGGGGTATCGGCGCCTTCTTCTTTCGTGTTGGTTACATATCTAGGCAGTGGCTTGTAAACCACTGCGTGGTAGAGGGTTTTGCGGCCAATATTGCTGCCCAACCACCGGGGCAGTAAAACTTCGGACGTTCTTCCACGATGTGGTGGTATCGGCTTCTATACGATATTATCGGACATCCCTAGTTAAGTCTCGTGTTAAGCTGACAAACAAAGCAAAATGATCGCAATACAAACAACATAGTGTGGACGAAATTTATGTTTATTCACTTTAATTTATTTCGTAATCGCTCTTCATGATTTATTCAATTGGTTTATTTGTCTTGTCGGATTAAGTTTGTTTGTTCGCTAGCTCTTTATTTCAACAATATTTGAAATGTTAATTGCAGAATGTCAGGCCGGCGGGTCAAATATGGACTATATTATGGACCAGCGAATGATTAAAAAAGTACGTGATTTTTAAAATACGTGATTTTTGTTCAGCGATTAAAGTGTCGAGATGATATTAGCGCTAATATTTTTATATGCCCAATGCACCATTAGGGTAAACGCTTGCCCAACTGAAACTAAATAATCGCAATTTTTGAGCTTTGCGCGATTAAAGTTTTGGTTCCACAATTGCACACCAGTTGTATTGCAAACAACAAGTTTAAGATTATACTTGAATTATTGCGTAACTGTGACGTCATATGTGTCCCAAAACTAAAATTCGAATAGGCAATTTCAAATTTGGCCCGCCATATGAAACGCATTGCATCTGTGGCCCGCTTCAAAATATGGTTTGGATCGCGCTAGTTTATTGTAAATGAAAAAAAAACTTTGTATCCTATCTTAGTTTCAGTCCCACTATTTATTCCCTTTTCTTCGTAATTTGCGATATCCCACTTTGTGCAAAAGTATTGACGAACTGCCGAAACTGCCCCGCGGTTTCGTCTTGGTTTTGGCGCGAAAACGAACGAATTCGAAAAACGGGAGAACAAAAACTTAGAAATGACGAAAAAAAAAGCAACATCAAACGCGGCAAAAAATCACGAGGCGAACGCGTGCTTTTCACCGAAGCTCGTTTGTTGGCTTGGCCCGGTTATAGGCAGCACATATCGCGCTCGAATCTGTGGGCGGCGCCGTGTCTTCTTAGTTCGGACTTCAATATCCGCGCCCGCCGCAAAAAGGCCAAGTTCTGGGCGCGAACTCGCAACGCTAAACATGCGGGAGGTTGTCGTACCGACGCGCGAGCTCGCCGTTTCTGTCGCTTTGGCCGCACGAGCTGAAGTTTAGTTTTTTTTTTTAGGAGAGAGTTGATCTATCGCGATATCGCCATGTAAACAGTAAGCCTTCATTATTAACAAAGAGCCCAAATAAAGAACGGAAATGTCATATACTTCTATTACCATAGATTAGTGTTGTAATGGGTTAGTCGCACTTTAAACACTGTTTTCGAATAGCTTAACTTGACCTTGGACTTATACGTCAAATAACTTATTATAATTATTTTATTTCATTTAAAAGCGTAAATAATTTGCTTAGTATTGGTTTCGTTATTGTTGTTTGCTTTGCGAAATACTGCTCGAAATTGATGCAATTTTACAAATTTCTTGAATTGGACTTTTACACATTGTTTACAACAAGGACGCTTTACATAAAACCTCGTCTGGCGAAACTCCATGCAGACTGCGCGTCCCTTATATTGGAACTTAGCGTTGCGCAAATTGCTAAACCAGCAACAAAGCCCGAGCATTTTTTTGGGAAACAACGCATCGACTTATAAAACACATATTTAAAACAACAGGTTCCTCTGGCAATATATATTATTTTCCACCAACGTTTCGGCTTACTATCCGGCAAGCCTTCGTCAGGGACTGACACACAAAGCCAACAAAACGCAGTCCCTGACGAAGGTTTGCCGGATAGTAAGCCAAAACGTTGGTAGAAAATAATATATATTGCCAGAGGAACCTGTTTTAAATATACTATGCCTGGTAGCAACAGCATATTTATTATAAAACACATGTCTGAAAGCTAAGATTTAGCAGATGGGCATTAAAATACAGCATAACAATCTGGAATAACTGGGACTGGGTTTCAACAGAGTCATGTTCACTTGCAGGAAAGGTGTTTATTTTATTATTCTTAGTGGGGGTCAGGAGTTACGAACCGGACAGATTTGATCATACTGGGGAACATGCTTAAATTCGGGACGGGTTCGGCGTACCATAGCAGTAAATAACAAAACGCGCAACAAAACAATAAACAGTTCAATAGGGTTGCGGATTTATCTGCCACAATACCAAATAACATAGCGAAAAACACCGAATTCTAAAAGTACAATAAAAATACCAAATACCGAAAGTACAATAAAATGCACAATACCGAAGCATGGATTCAAAGCGTAGGTAATAGTCCCTTCTTGCTGCTTCGTTTGCATGAAATGGCGAGTTAAAGCTAAAAGAAAATCTGTCAACTATATTTTGTTTAACTGAAGATGATACAAGCTCGTATCGAAACGTCTTAATAATCAAGATGATGTCGATCTACTCAACCTTTTTAGCTTTGCAATTTATTATCAAGCTACATTACAGATCCGTGCACAGTGTACCCAAGTATATTGGTATCTATTACGGTAAAGCATTTAAATTAACTGAAGATGATACAAGCTCGTATCGAAACGTCTTAGTAATCTAGATCGTGTCGATCTACTCGACCTGTGGACTTTGTAATTTATTATCAAGCTATATTTTGTTTGATTTTTAAATTTCAACAGTTTAAAAAAAAGTGAAAATTTCGATGGAAATAAAAACCAAGTTAAACTATAATCAAGTTTTTTTGAAAGCTTATCACAGGCTTCAGCGCTCGCAATTTGCGACTTGGCAATTTCCCACGCATTGCGACTTATAGCGTTGCTTAAATTCCGATTAAAACCAGCAAGACGTTGCTCGCAATTTACAGCGAAACGCGGCTGGTCACATTTAAAAAAGGAGAGCGCCGCCGGTGGCGACTTGAAAAGGCGTAAACAAAGTCGTCTCAAGGTTAATCGCTCGGCGCTCGGCCGCGTGTGTCTTAGCGCTTTGCCGCGTAAAGACAACAATGGCGGGCACACGGCACCCGCTGCACATTCACATCGACTTGTCAAAACCAGCGGCTACGACGAGCCTGTTGCTGATAATGTTGCTACTGTTGTTGTTGTCTTTGAAAGACGCAGTCCTTTGGCCGTTTCTATAAAAAATACATGTCCCGGCGTTGGTAAAGCTATAGCTTACATAAACCCCCCGGAGAAAGTAGAATTGTTTTGTTTATAACGTGTGCCATACTTCTTCTTTTCCAGACGTTGTTAAATAACTTTATCATAGAAGCGAGTCTTTCGGTTTTTAACCGAACCTTTTAAGCATTTGTAACTCTTGACTATTTCACCATAATTATGTGCAAACAGGCAGGACTCTTTAACAGTGGCTTTTTTTATTTTCCACCCGTTTTTTTATTTCACGTGATCTCCCTAAAAAGTCATCGCTTAATGCTCCAATACTCCTAACATAACCACTCGGTCTACTCTACACTTGTTTATTACCTGTTTATCTCGATAGAGCACGATTTGTCGTGCAAAGCTTGCCGGAGATATAAGCCTGATAGACCAAAACAACGCGGGAATTTGGTTGCAAGTCGTGATAAAATACTTCTGTTTTTAAAGATGTTAGGATCGCAACTAAGAAAATTGGCATTTTTTATTTACGCTAACGCACGCTATATATAGTTAGTTAATGAATTGCAAAAAAAGATCTACATCATTACAAGCTAGTATCGAAAACGTCTTAATCAAGATGATGTCGATCTTGGCGACCTTTTTGGATTTGCAATTCATTACCAAGCTTCATTACTAATCCGTGCATTGTGTACCCAAATATATAGTTAGTAATTTCATGTTCCCCCTTACGTTAACACCAGCACATTCCCACATTCACGTTGCTGTTTCGTGTTTAGGGCCGCGTTTTACGACGTCACCCGCCCAACGTTTAACTTAACCAAGTGCCGTGCGGCTATAAACAGTTCAGCCGAACGTTTGCCGACCGTGCTACGTCACAACAACGTGGCGTGACGTCACAAAAATGAGTGTGAACGCGGGAAGGTGTCAGTAGACCAACTTAAGTGGAGAAGCGGCCGCGTTTCCACAAAAATACACCGCTGTGTGTCTTGTGTGGGGTAACCACTTAATTATCGCTTCAGTGTGATGTTGAAGCGAACCAATCGACTTGGCCGAACAGGCAGTTGCCGCTAATTTAGGAGCGTTTTGTTTGCCGGCGTATACAGCCACGACCTATATCGAGCGCTCGTTCGCCTCGTCTATTCCAGTAGATCGAAGTTGCGAGACGCTTTGCCATCAGAGAGACAGTGGGCTGCCCAGGAGCGTGTTTGCTTTAACGGCTTTATCAAGAGCGCCTAGCGTGCGTCATCAGTTGATAAGCACCCGGCCAAGAATGCCGCGCATTTTACGAGTTCACCAGCACCGTCTACAGCATTCTGATAAAACCGTAAAAAGGTGCCACGAAACGTGCACACACAGGTCGCGTGCCGTTTTGAAAGCAAACTTTCTGCAATAGTAAATTTAAAGAAGAGGCGGTCGTTCGCAAATGGTCCAGGGTCAAAGGTCGCGTGCCGTTTTGAAAGCAAACTTTCTGCAATAGTAAATTTAAAGAAGAGACGGTCGTTCGCAAATGGTCCAGGGTCAAAAAACCCTGGTGTGTTTTTCACTCGAAGTAAGAGTTACCTTACCTCCAATGTCGCGTGCCATAAAAATGGTACTTTTTTTTCAAAGGCACCTTTAAATTATCTTCTTAAATTCCTAAACGCCACCCTTTTCCCTAGCAATTCTAGATAGAAATACAAACCTGTTTGTTTGGTTCATTGAACGTATTATGTTACTTTATCTGACACTTATATATTTTACTTAAGTCGTACGTTTGCCCCTTCTTTCACTTATACTGTCTGTCTGGGGTTAACGATTCCTTTATATTTCGCTGTCGAAGAAAATTGCTTACGCAAAACAGTTAACAAACTTTGTGCTTTCAACTGCTGTACTCCTTCCCGTCTATCTGCCTGCTTTCCTTGCTCGAAAATTAAAAAACCGTGTCACGTTTCTGAAGCCTCGGTATATTTTGAACTTTAAAACTCGCGACCGCGCAACAAGCAGGAAAAACGACACGACGACGACTCGACGACACACTTATAGCGCGAGTGATAATAAATCAACAATCGAAAAACGAACGACGGCGATACCACTCGGTCGCCAAATGTGAAGGCGGACCGGAAAATCGCATCGGAAACTTGCAAACGGCCGCTTAATACGCTACGAAGAGATATGGTGCACAATTCAAGCCGAAAGGGGCAAGATTGTTTCGGTGCGCGGGTGACAGTGATCTATACGGGAGCGACAGCGATTTGCACTGTCCAGCAGTCAGCGTTGCAAACGCCAAGAGCCGATGTGCAAGTCAAACAGTGTTGTGCTGTATGTGCGTGGTGTGCGTGCGTGTATTGGTGCGTGTGTGTGTGATTGCGATGGTGGAAAACGTTGCACAGCATGTTGGGAAATCACTACTTCTTGACGATGCAATGCGATGGGACTGTAACACACGGGAACTTTGGAACAACAACAACAAGCAACGACGCACGACACGAAAATTCGGCAGCTAATTCTCCCCTGGTTTGTCGATTGGGCGAGCACAACGCCTGTGCCGTTGTTTTCGGTCGCCGTGAAACTTCTTCGAGTGTCGTTGATGCGTTTCACAGTGAAGTAGCGACGTCGCTATAACGCAAGGGCGGATTATTGAACGTGATTATTTGACGCTCCCGGAACATCCCGGGCCCCGATTTTTTTCTCGTTTTCCTCTTCGGGATCTCTCTCCAACTTCAGCGTCGCCGGGAGTGCTCGACATTGTCTGCCAACCACGGGCTCCTCGCTTTTTTGCTTTTTTTTGTTTTCTCGGTCTTTTATCGTTTCTCCCTCTGTCCGTACGACCGCCATTTTTTGATGGAAAAATGGGTGGTTACGACGACGACAACGATTGGGGGTTGTGTGGTGGGTCCCAGCGGCCCCAGGGGGGTCTCGAGGCCCCTCCTAGCCCACCCTCATGACACCGCTGCCGTTGCAGAAGTGCTGACGGACCTGGTGCTTGCTGCAGCTCATTCGACAGCAAGCAGCGGAAAGTCCGACCTGCTGGAAGCTGCGTTTTACTCGTCGCCGCTCTTCAGTGAATTGTCGAGTTTCTTGGAGGATGGAAGACCAGTCTTCGTCGCGCAACTGTCGCATTTCGTCGCCGGCTCTGCAGAAAGAAAAATCAAGCGTTTAAATATAATCTAGGCAAGACACAAAGAGTTTTACTCAGAAAACGTAGTCGCCAAAACAAATTTCTGCGTGGAGTAAAGAGGTACAGTGCTTCTCAGCATACTGCGAGGATAAAGTGAGACCTTGTTTGTTCAAGGGTTACTCAAAAAACTCTGTCGCAAAAACAACTTTCGGCGAGTTGATTTAACGTTAAAGCGCTTTTCAGTATACAAGGATAAAATTAGAACTTGTTTGTTTAAGAGGCAAACTGTATTGTAACCGGCTATAAATATACAGAAAGGGATCGTCCTGTATTTTAATGGCCCTACTTTGCCGACCCCGTCCATTAGCGACTGCAGCGACTGGCACAAACCGTAGAAGTGTAAACCCAAGAGTCAGCATGGCCGTTATTGCAGAGGACGTTTATGCTGTTTACAGAAAACAGCGGGCTGAGAACCGGCGGTTCACACAACCTTATGTAATCTGCGAAACGGCAATTTCGAAGGCCCAGGGCGGGACATCGTACAGCTCGAATGCTGAAGTTCAAGCAAGAAACTCTAAACGGCGAAAGCGCTCGCTTTCGGCTTAACGTTAAACGATCGCGTGGCAAAGGTCATTGCCGTCGTCTCTTGTTTATCAGCTCTAAAGCCCAACGCGCTCTAAACAGTGATGACCCCGCGAGGCACCGGCATAATTCGTATCTCGTCACGAAATCGAGCACAAGAAGGCCTCGACAGTTGTGCGGCCAAGTATAGACGTTTTACAAGTCATTGTTTCTGAGTTCGGCTTACCTGATCAATCGCCGGATGGCGTTGTTCGCTACCGCCGCTTTTGTCGCCGATGTCGTATCGCCAGAGTTCATGACGTCAGAGAAACGGATGACGTCGAAGAAGTCGCCGACTGTCGATCGCTTGCTGCGGTTGTACAGAAAACCTGTTCGGAACAAAAACATTTTTCGCGTTAAAACGGGTCGCCAAAAAGTAGTAAAAACTATAGCCATACACAGTAGAAATGAAAGAGTTGTAAACAATCTTACTACAAATCTAAAAAGAGTCACGCCAATCCTTTAACAGACCCACCCGCTATTCTAGTGAACTGCGATGGCAAACAAGTACAATGTCGGGCTATCGGGTTTAAGCCTTGTGCTTATATTTAAACATAACCATGGCAAATGTTCTTGGGTAAGCAATTAATACGTTTTATTGGTTTATTAGCGGAAACCCGGGCGATGCCTTAGGCTTAGGTAAATGAAAGTGACCTGAACAATGGCGGTATTAGCGAGAATTTGAACGGTGAATAGAAATGTGCGCCTGTCGACAAGGACCTGTGTTTTAAAGTGTTTAAACAATCGAGTAATGTCTTGTAAAAAACATATTCTTTACAAAGGCAAAGTTATCTGGTGGCGGATAGTTCTTGGGGCTGCCCAAAGGTTTTAAATTTAAGAAAACAGAATGTCGAGAGTAATAAGAAATAAAGTGAGTAGCCTAAAACGTGGCTGACAAGCCAATATTCGCAGAGTCGTCCCAATCGTAATGGGTCAGTATAGTCGGAAGCATAAAATCGTAAAGAAGCCAGCACTTACGTCGCCAGGAGTTGGGGCGCTTTCGCTTCAGATGCTCAATCATGCTGACGCTGGGGCCCCGGCGCCGCGAACTGCCGCACACGCGCCCGAACCAGTTCATAAGGGTCGGGCCACAGCGTCGCGTGCCGTAGGACTGGACTTGGCAGGCTGCGAACATTAGGCAGAGAAGGAGAATCGCCAGAATCTTGCCGTTCATTTTGATTTGCTTGAGAGTCGAAAAGGCCTCAGCTTGCGTTGGTGGCTGGTTTTCGAGAGTACTGCTGCTTCACGGTAGAGGCTTCGCTTTCAGACCTCACGGCTGCTGCGATGCTTGTCGTGATGCTGCTACTACTGCTGCTGGCAAACTCAGGTCTGCAATCAAGTCGTTTACGTTTACAAGGTAATTAAAAGAGAAGAAAACAAAGCACACTTTGGTTAGTGAAACTCTTTTAGAGGTGCACACATTTATACATGACACAGCAAAACAAACAAAGCCAAGTTCCTTTCTTGCGCGCGTGCCTCAGCGCAAACTCATTACGACGGCCCATATCGCAATCAAAAGGCGGCGCTGATAAGACGCTCTAATGAGACGTGGGTACCTGCTGCTACTGACGCGCGCCTCAAAAGTTGTTATCTGAACACTGGCACGCGCCCCTACTGTGTACCTGAAGCCGTATCCTTTGTTCTGCGTTGTTTTTCTTTGCGAAGATTACCTCGGATAACGCCATTAAGCAAATTCTGACTTTTGTGCTAGCGACATTTTAGTAAAATAGAAACTGGAGCAACACGTCTACTAAAATAATAAAGCTATTTTTTGGCAAAGTCTCTGCTACCAACAAGTTATGACTGTTTTGAAAATCTGCTCGTTCAATGGAATCATTTCTTTCCTGGAAGGAACTTAGCGTTGGCGGTTATTTGCGGCAAGCCTTGTTTCAGAAATAGCCCTGGCATTTCAGTTTCCCTTTTCTAGATAAAACGCAGATTAAAAGCGCGGCGTCTTCGGGAAATGTTAATTACGCCGAAATACGTCTCGGTGATTCAGCTTTATCTGCATGTTGACGGCGATAAAACCGGCTCTCGGTATGTTTACGCTCTTCGCCGAATCGCGCTGCCCTAAACGCTCATGCGCTTTGCCCCGTGGTGTCCTAATGCCCTTGTCGAAAACGCCGCCGCCAAGTATAGCTCATGCCTGCAAGAACGCGCACTACGCGACTGGCTGTGTTGTCAGTTCAGCAGCGGCTTTTCGCCAGCTGATAGCTAGACCTCAAACTGAAATAGGCATATGAGCGAAGCGAGTGTACGTGCAGGCAGCGACTGGGCGCTTTATTGATCACGCAAAGTGCACTGACCCACTTGCCGCGTAAATACACACACAGCGCTAATTGCAAGCGCCGATATCGCTCGTCCAAGGGTCAGTGCTCGGCAGGGCAGCGGCTAAACAAAGTCGTAACGCGGCAATAAACTGACGGGCACGCAAACGGTTTGCAGCCTATGGGAAGTTTCAAGCGTTTATTTCCTCGTTGCGACCGCGGCGAATCAGCGACTATTTTGCCGCCGACGCGCTGCTCGTCAATTTTTGTCCATTGTAAAACGAAAATTTTCAACTCACATCCTGACGTTGGCCGCAACCGGATTTAGCAACAAAAAGCGCGCGCGAAACTTCGAGAAAAGCTCGGTTCAAAAACACAAGCCACTAAAGGCCAAACGCAACTCGACTCACCTCGACTCTTCGCGCCGCTGTGTGCGTCCAGTGACGGGCGCCGCTCGCGCCGGCCCCGCTTTTATACGCCCGAGCGAGCGGCATTCATTAACATGCGCAACGTCAGCGGCCAGAGCTTTCTTCTCGCCGAAAGTCGCCGCCGCCGCTCTTGCTCTTTTGCGAGCTGCCCGTAATTTTTTCTTGCCTTCGCACCCGACCTAGGCGTGCACGCTGCTGCTGGGCAGATCCGCTGCGACTTCGCTGCGGCAGATCGCCGGTCCGCGACACCGGTATAATTGTATTTCCAGCCCGTTTACTGTTACTTTAAAGCCGTTTGTTGCCGTTGCTGTTACTGCAAAGCGCAAGTATTTGGCAACTTGTTGACATTACAGGCTGTTGGTCGCTCGAATTGCTTTTGGTTTTGCTTACATTACACGACGATTTGTTCCCTGATCCTAATGCTATTTAACTTACTTTTGCGCCGTAAACCGAGGCCAACAGAGCCCCATAAACTAGCGACTTTTGTTGCCGGAGTCTTCGTCAAAGCGACATGAGACTAAATTTTGTTTGCTTTGTTGGGTTCAACACACTTACGAAGAATGCGAAGTTATAAACAACCATCCCTTTTCCCCATGCTTCAAACATATCAGGTAGTTGTTGCGCGTCGTCAAATGTTCATTCTCTACTGCTGCTATTTAACACTGGCGTTGTCGCTAGTTTTGCTGCTTGAAAAAGCAATCCATACAAAGTTTAGCTTCAATAATCTTGAAACGACTTAAACTCTTGTCAACTGATTGATACCGCATACTATTTAAGCACTGAGCGTTCCAATCTTAACTGAATAAAGTTTAATTTCATAAGCATAATTTCTCTTAAGTTTTCAGATGAACAATTAGGCGTTCAGTGTTAGCTGATCAAAATTCTACTTGCCTTAGGCAAATTTTCCCTTAAGTTGTCGGGCAACAATTACGCATTTATAGTTAAAAGACAAAACTTTACTGGTAACAGTCACGCTTCCAAAGTCAGTGTTTTCTTCTTATACATCCGCTGTTCTTCGTAATAAGAGTTAATTTTACGACAGCGAAACTGACCTGTTGCTTTCACATTATTGAAATATCCGTTCTTGGTTCAAAATAGAACAAATAATCACGCAATACTCGTGTTATTCGCCGCAAGCGAAATTGCCAGGCGCCCGGAAACAGTTGTTTACAGGCTCGACGGCAATCCACAATAACAGGCTTTTCCTTTCCAAATGTGTTTACTAGCTTTCGAAAACGAACTGATCCAGCCTCGCAACGGCTTGTTGACCGACGGTGTTTCGCCGAACTTGGAGTTGGCGGCCGCTATAAAGCACCCAAACACCGCTGCAAGGCAAGGCGAAGCTATTTTCCGTTTAGCTGCCGACCGCGCCCTCGTTCGTTTCACAAGAATATCACTTTCGTTGCGGCCTCGAGCCCAAACAAAACCCTTTCCTAAGTTGGTATTTTGAATAGCTATACTTGTTTGTAAAAGACGGGGTATTTTTGACCTACAACAAACGAACGTATTTGCCATTTGTAAATGCATCTAAAGTAGAGGCGTTTCTTACATACATATGCACGTGAGATCCGTCCCCTAACACAGTGCTTCTTAAACTTTTTTAGTTTTGTTCACCCCTAGCATCTATCTCCAGATTTCATTCACCCCTTTCTCATGATTTGATAAAACTATCTCACCTATATATAACAGCACAAAATGACTTGGTTGTTTTCGCAAGCTATCATCGATTTCTGACGATTCACCCTTATTCACCCCTTTTGGTTGGTTCACCCCTGCAAACATTTTATTCACCCTGGGGTCAACCATTCACCTGTTAAAGAAACACTGTCCTAGCATACCATTTGAGTCGGGAGAAACAGAGTAAGGTCAGAGGTAAAATCTGTATTAATTTTTCATCATATTTATATAATGAATATTTATCAGTTTTTCTTAATTTATTTGATAGGAAACTTAAAAAGAAAAATCAGTAGAACTCATTTTGGTAACCGAAAAGTCATTTGACTTATCTTAGATCCGTATCTCGACCTGACACATAACAATTTAATTCTCTAAATAACGACCAGGAAGAAAACGAGAAATGCAAAAAGAGGACATTTAAGACAGATTTCAGTGTCCTTGAAGGACCATTTAATCTTCTTTCGAAAAGAGGTCAAATCCTCTCAAGAGGACATATGATATTATCCAATAGGCTTGAAAAAAATTATCAGACAAACCGGTGACACCCAATACGCTGTTAAAGCTTCAAAATGCGTCTTCTTTTTATGCAAGTATGGATGTTTAGCGTTCAGAGCTGTATTGTTAACCAAGCGAAAATAGTTAAAAAAAAACAAAGGCATTTAAAGATATTTTTATGACGTTTGCCTATTGTTGTAGCGTGGGGGTGCAGGTAGGTCGACGGCTCCACGATTTCGACAAACAGACAAACCGAGCCGCACTTCCTGTTGCGTCACAGAAGCAGGTATTGTTACGCAACGGTGACGCGTGGCGCATTGTGCAGGCCCAACATCTACACGCATTGCTCAACGGCGCACAATGCGACGAACAAGATGATCGGCGTCGCCGGAGGTGAGGGTACAATGCCGAGGGGTACACCACAGCAGTCGGACGGGGGGGGGGTCGAATTCGTTTGTCCATTGCGAAACAACAACAACAACAACAACAACAACTGGATATTGCGGCTAAAAATAGCCAGGATATTTGCTGATGCCAGCAGCAAACTCCCCCCCCCCCCCACATTAGGACGCCGATCGTTTTTTCATTGTATGTTCTGCAGCGCGCGCCCATTGTCTTTGTTGTTTTCTCGTGCGGCGTTGGTCCATTGTCGGGTGTCATAAGCCCCCCGCGTCAGGCCGATCTAGTTTCGCGTTCGGGCCCGCCGCTGGCCCCAGAAAGAATAACATCGTCAGCGGGCAATTTCGCCGAGCGCCAATTGTTTAATCCTGTAATCACGCTCGGCACGTTTTTCCTGCCATCCGGTCCATAACACCCTCTGCATGCCATTTGTTTTTCCTTTTTGCTTTCCAAAGACTGCTGGTGCCAAAAATAGGCCGCCTGATTTACTTTGCATGTGCTGGCTGGCCCGGGGTTTCACACACCCTTCATAATAGCAAACTTTTTATAAGAACTTTTTGGGCAATGAGCACGTTGGCACAATTCCGTCTTGAAAATCGGCCGTGACACAGCACTCAAAAACAAGAAAGTTCTGTTATTTCAAACCGATTTTCCTAACAAACCAAGAAACGCTTCTACAATAAGTGATTAAGAGTGTTTGCATAATGTCTATGAAAAGAATCACTTACAAAATTACACGGGTTCATTCATATGACTTTATAATGCGGCAGCTTAAAAGAGTAAACTGGCACATTTATGGACAAATTTTTGGAAGTTGAACATTTACAAACTTGTGTTGAACATTTACAAACTATGCGCATAAACTTAAAAAAATTAGAAACTGTTTTTTTAAATAATATGGAAGAGTTTGGAGTCCAGAGGCAATAAACAAAGCAAAGAAAATGGTCGTTAATCAAGTATACGATGTTGCTTCTTCTGGTGTGGCTCTTTCGGTTCCTTCGCCGTGATTGACGCCCGGCTAGCACGCGACTGGCAAGAAGCCAGTCTTTTGCCATCGCGCCGTTCTCTATGACGTCACAAACCCTTTTGACGGGTAAAGGTGGCACCAAACTGCGGCGTCACGTTACCGGTTTAACCTGACGTTGATGAATGACCTTTGTGGACGAAATAAATTATTCTGTTATTACGTTTTTTTCTCGACCTATTGTGAGGCACCCTTCTTTTGTTTGTTTTAAATACTTTTTGGTATTTTTTTGTCTTTTAGTAGGATATTATTATATTTCCAGGTAACGTGAAATGTTTTAGGTTTGCATTTTGTATATTTTTTCGTAAGGTTTTGCCATATTTGGGGGGCGTTTTGCTATTTTCTTATGTCTGTGCTTTCACACTCTTTCAATGTTTTTACACGCTATCTATAGATATTTTACTAACTATCTATATTAGTTAGAATCTAAGAGTGTGTTTTATAATCTTCATACAATTGTGGGATTCATTGTCGCCCAGTCTTTTACTCCTTACTTAGCGCAGTTGACGCGATTTTTCGGTTTTAAGAATAGCGCTTTCGCCCCCCAAACCCTTTGTCTCAGTCTAGAAAACATGTTTACACTTCCTGCCAAGCAAATGTCAAGGTGGCGCAAAGAGAGATCAACATCATGCCTATCTGGAGCGACACTTTAGCTTATTCCGGGCACTGGGCGAAATAGTTTATTTTCGCCCTTTGTAGAATGCGCCCATTCAGGGCAAATGGCAAAGCGCCCGTGCATAAACGCAGTCCGACAAAGGGCCGGCTCATTTGCGGGCGCATTATTGCCTTTTCTAATCGCCTATCGCGAACGCAATCTTGTCTGCGGATTTGTCGGCGAACAATTGGCCCAGTCAACACAAGGCGATCCGGCCAGCGATGAGATATACGTTTTCGCGAATCTGTACGAGAAGTTGTTAAGGCTGCAACATGCGCCTCTTGCTTTATTACGTTTCAATTCCCTTCAGTGACGTCGGAAACCACCGTGACGTAACATCAAGCTCGTGTAATTAACAGTGTTGTAATGACTTGAGTTAATGCCAATGGTTTGGCTTAAGTGTACCTATGTCACTGTTTTCTAATGACTTGACTTGACTTAAGTCTTTCGGGCAAATTACTTTACCAGGACTTTTAAGTGTTTTCATAACGTGGTGACATCGATCTCAAATTTTGCAGATGGAACAATTTGCCTGCTGCATATTTCTGACATTTTTATTTGAGTAGTGGCTCATTATTATCGGACGAATTGGATAATTTTAATAATTTCACGCTTTATTTTATGTCAATAACTTGACTTGAAGTTGACTTGCTCTAATAATGACTTGACTTAGGCAACTGGACTTAGACTGGGACTTGACTTTCTATTTTTTGCAAAAGACTTATCTAGAGCTTAAGTCATTTCAAAATGACTTGTCTACAGCACAGATAATAACCGTAATGTCAAAACTCAAGGAATATGCCATGCATTCAAAATTGTTGGACACCAATAGCGGCCTTTCCCACGACAGGGAAGGTCAAGCAAGTCCACTCTTCGCGTTCAAAGTTCGTGACGTGTTCGACCGGTATTTGTCACGTGGCCGCAGGGATGTTGCTGCTGCTGTGACGTCAGACGCTCGTGCTGACAGGCGGATTTTCGGCGCGTCGGTGTTGGATGGCCGGCCGGCATCTAGCCGACCATTAGACGGGTGATGTTTCGTAAACATCTAAAGTGACAAGCACCCCATGCTTTGTCCTTAGCCATCGGTGGCCAGCCAAAGCCGGGGATGTCTCGGGTTACCCCAGACGAGTGCCCGAACGACCGCAGGCAGCCCAGGAACGCGCCCGCGGGCCCCTACCACCCCCCCAAGAATTCGCCCCCCGACACTACCGCGTTAATTTGAAATCGCCCGCAAAACAACGGCAAAATGGCGGTATCGTTGTTTTTTCTCAAAGTGCCAAAATGCTCAAAGCACTGAATTTTAAAGCGGTTTGGAAAAGTAAGAAAGCAAGGAAGTATTGGTCTTGATTGTTTTACAAGAGTTATTGGCAAATCTTTCGGAAATCAGGCCAAAAAGTTCCAGTTCTATTAAATCAACTAGCTTTTTCCTTGCTGCGTTGGCTTATGGAAAATGAGTGGCAACGAAACACAAGAAAATCCCAATTTTCGACATAATTTTCAACTATATCTTGAAAATCAGTCGCTTCATATTACACTGAATGACGATTGACGATAACAGCCCCGTATCTATGGAAAACCTTGATTAGTTTTCCCGAAGGCTTTAGACGAGACAAAGCATTACTGATGCGACTAACATGTCGTAAGCGGTTATATATAACACAATGCGGCGCATATAAAATTACGTCATCGTTGTATTTTTGCACTAGGATGTCTCTAAAGACGTAAACACATGGCAATATTGTCACACAAACTGAATCGAATTTTACGGATAAATTTAAGGCCGCTGTTGTGGCAAAAGCACGTTTTGAACGAACTTTCGCGCTTTTGGTGACAAAAAAACAAGCGAATTTGTTTTTTATACGATTTTTTAAGATTTTTTCTGTTGGAGATACGAATGCGAGTCTCCCTTTAAGGAAACGTCCACATTTTGTGACCTAAAAAAGACAGGGGATTAGCAGTTAGGGAGTCATTTTCGTAAAGTGAACATATTTTTTGGCAACTGCAAGTGAAGGATAAACCTCGAAAAATTCGAGGAAAACTGCGCAAAAATGTGCAGCAAAACCACATTTCGCCTGTTTTCAGTTGGCGACGTCGGCGGTGCGCAAGCCTGAGATCGAAACACAAGACCGTGTGAAATCCGCGAGACATTTACCCGAGTTTCATAACTCTGGCGCGCCACAACGTAACTCCGCACCCCTGGCCTTCTTCGCTTACCAAGGCGAGCTTCTCGATTGACAAACAAAAGAAATCACTAACTATAGGTTGTTTTTTTGTGCCGCATAGATATGCGAAACCTGTATTGTGGCCTCATTATTTCGGCAAGGCTGGGCGACCCAGTACAACTTCCCAGCGGAATCGAACCGCGCTCCGTTCCAAATCGGAGCCAAAGTAAATGTAGCCTTTGCCACCCGCACTCGAAACGGAGCTCCTTGCAAAACAAGCCTTGACGCAATTTGCAGGCGACAGGAGCGCAGATCACATGCAACTGCTTCAGCATCGGCTAAAAAACAACGTCTCCAGGCCCGCTTTTGACCCGCGTTTGGCCCCGCTATGCTCGGCCGAAACAGGTGGGTGTGCTTCCTCGGCGCGCACGAAATTGCCGCTTCTCAGAATATTAAGGTCGGATGTGCGGACAGCGCAGGCATCCTGTGAGCCCAATGCCTTCGCTGGCTAATCGCTATTTACTCGAAATCGGACACTGGCCTTGCAAATTTTTCATGGTGCGTCACCGCCGCAAAACAGAGACGATTGAATGGCGAGAATGAGAGCTGATTGCAGGCTGCCAGCGCCAAGCCGCCTCCATGAGGCAAGTACAGGTGAAAGCTGGGCGTAATTGTCGTCAAGCCGCGACGACAATTGGACGTTTTGACACACTGGGCCACTTCAAACACGCTAAACTTTTTCTAAACTGACTGTCTGGCCAAAAAAAGGCGTCCGAGGACCTCTCATCTTATAGACAAGAGGAGATTTAGTAAAACGACCTACAGGAAAAGACTCAATTTGCAAACTGGACTACTCAAATTTGGCACAAAAGAAAGAATAACCCACGGCGTTTATTATCATGTTTCAAACGGTTTCTGTCTTTGAAGTTATCCCTAAAACTCTTGCCCCCTAAAAGTTCTCCTGGGTGCCTGTCGGTAACCACCTATCTCAACTTCTCAGAAAACAACTTCTCGAAAAAGGCGGGGCGAATGTCGACTTATAAGTTCGCCAGGAGGGAGCACATGGGGGGCAGCAAAATCTCGCAAAAACAAGTGAAAAGGTCGCTTTTGGGACGGTCGTGTAATCCGATCAAGTCCGTGTTTTTTTACCCAAATGACCGGGTCGTTTTTGTGCGCGCAGAAAGCGTGGCAATTAATACGTCGGAGTGCGAGTTCAAATGGAGCTGTCCAGGCCAGCTGTCTCGCGGCTGGGCCGGGCCTAATTCTAGGTTTTATTTAACGCTACCTGGAAGCTGGGTAAACGCCGGTTCCAAGTTGCTTTCGACGAATCGCCGGCTGCGGAATCCCGCCTTCACGCCGTTACAAAAGTAGTGTTGGCATCTCAATAGCGGACCATATACGCCAGGGATGTCCGATGATAGCGGATCAGGACCGGTACCCAATGCCAAGTTAAGTATCAGTACTCGCCCGATACCAAATAAACAGAGGAATTTTATCTATGATTTCCGATCAGACGCAGACTTTTCCACTTTAAATGGCTGATATATTAAAAAATAGTGGCCTAATACCTGAAGGTCACCCTAATACCCTGAAGGTCAAGTCTTAACGCTAAGTCAATTTTGGGGCTAACAAACTAGAAAAAATGTCTTTGGACTTCTTAAATTAATCTATTGCATTTGTTTGAGCATAATATTGACGTAATGGGTATCGGATCGAAGCGCGATATCTTCTGTTTAAAATATCGGGTTTCATTATCGGAAAATTAATCAGTGAACTTAGCGCCTGGGATCTTTCTGCATCCCGCGACCGTGTTCCTGCCTCCTCTCAATCCTCTTCGGACCATCCACCCTCTGGTAGACATCATCGCAGTGGTATCTTCGTGGAATGGAGGACACGCTTCTTCCCCTTCCGTCTGTATATCTTAATTGGAATGAATAAGCAATGCTAGAATATTCTGCTGTCTCCAAACAATAACATATACGCTTATAACTGGTTTATTGTGCCAAATTTTCCAGCCCCCATAAAACATAAATATAGATACACGCTTTGTTAATTTTAGACTATATGGAACCCCTCCTGTTCTGTTTAAAATCAAGCTGTTTAAGAACTGCTGCATAACGAAAGAAACTTAAACAATGCTATCAATTTGTTATTTTATTTTGAGTTTTTATAAAATATTTATTTGTTTTATGTAGTTTTCTTACTACTTGAAAGTTGTCAGTATAATTTGTATTTGTAGCGCTAAACTTAGCTAAGGCAGTTACAGAAAAGTCTGCTCAATTCTTAAAAAGACGCTGGAAATAAATTTTATCAATTTAAAATTAAGGGGTATGGCAATGGTTGTTTTGTGGTGTTACTTCAAAACTTTTGTTTCCAATATGTGTTAGTTGTTTGTTTCTAAAATTAACGAGCGGAAAACGTGATAAAACTGTAAACGTTTATCTTTTTAATAAGGGGCTTGAACAACGTTTACACCTAGGTGAAAACGTTTTTTGATTTTTTAGCTGTTTTAAAAAAGATTTGAAACAAAAACTTCAGCTTTCGGTTCACCAAAATTAGCGATTTATGCAAGTCTGCTCTTTTTTGCGACCGATTTTGACACGGCGTACGCGCGCCCAAATGCGGCGGTAGCCTCCTGCCATTGCCGCCGCGCGTAACTGCTGCTTTGCTTTGCTGCTGCTTCTGGTGCCGGCTTTATCGTTTGACCTCGGGTCGCCGGTTTGTTGTGACTCCGTTCGGCCGGGGCTGCGGGCGAAATTCCTCGCCGGATGACTCAACTCCGGTCGCGTGCTACAAGGCAATAAAGCGACACCGGGCCGGCACCCGCAGGCTTGCAAAGCACTAGCGCCGAATCATCCCCAAATCCGCGGCGCGCGAAAGGAGCGATTTCGGCCGGAGTTGATCGCTACTACATCGCGCCCTTTACCTAATCTCTCTCTGTTTGGCCAAGGCGCGGCACGTTTTCGCGCTGCATTACGCTTTATCGCGACTGGTGATGGGGCGTTTTGCGTGACGGCCTTGATCTTTTCGATGTGTCGGGGATCCGCCAAGCCGCAGGTATTGCGACCGCCGTTTGCCAAAAGCGGCGACTTCCAAAACGTCCCTTATCGACAGAGTATTACTTACCACGACGGATCGTGTTTTTTTGCGCCGGATTTAGTTTTTTTACAAGTCATGAATGCCGACGAAGTAAGTTGTCAAACGGGAAAAAAGTATAGAAGCTTAAAAAATGAAAGCGAACATTGTCAGGTGAATTTGTAAAACTAACTTAATTCGATCTTATAGGCCTTTATTTTTCTGTCTCCCGGTCGTAAACTGAGATTTAACCAACCTGAAAGTGTTTTGTAACTAAAAGGCCAGTCTTGCTCAAAATCATGGTTGTCGAATGACCATAGCCCGTTACACTTTTTAAATGTTTTTTGGTCTTTAAACTGTTGTGGCTTTGTAACATGAACTGCCATATATAGGCTTGAACTACGACAATTAGTTTATTTTGCCGTTTTCAAACTATTTAGGTAATAAGTTTGTAACCCCAAAATTGTAATTGTACATTTTACAACACGCGCTGTTACCACAAAATCGGCACGAAACTATAACATAAAGCTGGTTACCAAAAATATGCGATGGTCATCTGCCCAATAAATGAACCAAGAGTTAACTACAAAAATGACGTATTAAACACAGTAATAAGTAAATATACAGTTGTGTTAAAATGTTTGTGCTATGTTTAAAAGTATGTTATGCTTAAAAATCGACGGCCCTGACAATTTTAACTGACTGTACCCATTTTGAGTCTTATCAAAGATACTGCGGAGATTGGAAATATATATATGACGCTTGGAAAATTTCTTGTCTTACTATTTTACTTGGTATGGCCGGCATTGGATCAATTGACTATTGATGCTTGCGGCGGATTGTGTTTCACAAGTTGCGCCGCTCTTTGTCAAGAGAATCTGACCCGAGCTCTTTACGCTTGACCTCCAAATTCGGGTGAACTGTCTTATTGCGGGGCAATATATACCGCGAGCTGTAAAGGGGCCCCTAATAAAGGTCGATTACCCTTGCTGCACAGAGGGGAAGCATTGTTTGGCGTGCTTTTTTCCTGACATGGCTTCATAAAGGCGCCATTGCCCCTCCGATTGTCGTTTCGACGTTTGTGGAAACAAACACTATATTTAATCGATCGGCGCTATATGGTTTGGACACCACAGGCGTTCTTTCAAAGTGTGTATTTTCTTGTTTTTATGATCATTGGCGCGAAAAGACAAAACAGCCTGGCTGAACTGTACTGGTAATAACCGCTTCCCATTTTAACGTGGTCATGTAATACAACCCAATAATAAGAGTAAAATGGTTAGATTGTATCTCGACAGTGACCCACTGTGGATTTACGGGGAGTTGGAACGGAATGAATAGTGTCGGGACAAAAGGAATACGACAGACATTTCCTGTTGCAAGTCTAGGTAAATTGCCGGTTCAGGCTGTAGGCCTTTCCTTTATTTTTTGCTAAAGCTACACACTTTTATCCGTAGCGTATTTCCTGACTTTGAAGAGCTCTTTTTTACTAATACATGTCATTTTTATATGTCGTCCTTCTAAAAGAAATCAAAATCACCAAAAAGTTCACTTTCTTTCAAACAGCAATTTAAGCGGTTAAACATGTGAATGACCAAAAGGGTATTTTTTAAAGTTTAGCTTACAGCCATTAAAAATTCCGGTTGTTGCCAAAGTAGAAGGTTATCAGCAAAAAAGATCTGTACCGCTAAAACTTCAATATCTAAACATTTCCCCTCAAAAAAAAAAAAAAAAAAAAATAATAAGAGGACGATGCTTTAAACAGGCGTTTAATAAGTCTGAGAAATTGTGCTGTTTCAAATAACCATATTTTTTTATCCTGTGCTCATATTTTAAACCGTGTGCGTATTTCCAGCCAGCCCTACATCTCTGCACAGTGGACTCCCAGAACCTATTGTTTGTCAATCAGTTTGGGCGTCTAAAAATTAATTTTCAACCGAATACCGGCGGTTTTCAAACGTGCTGACTTTGCCACCTCTATTTTATGGTGTGTTTGCTCGGCGGATTTTGTTCGCCCCGCAAACTTTGCACCTTGCCGCTTCACAAAACAACGATCGAACTTTCCAGTTGCTTGCCATAGCCAAAGCAAAATTGTTTTACGATGTGCGTCGATTCCCGAGCAAGCTGGTTTACGGCATCTCTTTGTGCAAACAGTTCGTAATGAGGATCACGGTGTCCCTATAACAGTCACGACCAGGCGCGTATCAAGGATTTTTGTTTGGACGCGCTTAAAATAATTTCAGAGATGACAACACAAAGTACGTAATAAATCAATAACCTTCGCAACACTACACAGTTCGTTTATTTCGTTAAATTTCAGGTTTGAGAGGTGTTGTATACAGTAAAATAAAACTGCACCACAAATGTATTATCGATTCGCGCAAAGCAACATACCGCTTTATGCCGTTTAAAAGTTAAAATAAACCTAAAAACACAGTTTGGGGGGCAAAGCAAAGTAGCCCTTGCTGGAATCGCCTTTGCTCACCGCTGTGTGATATGTGGTTTTAGTATCATGCTATGCTTGATATTTCAAGTAACCCCCTTTATTCATTGTACATGGTTAAAATAAGGACACTATGCCAAAGTAACACTCATATGCATATAAGCTTTAGATAGAAAACGATTCGGTGAATGTAAGAGGTGAACTTATTTTCTTTTTTTCTTTCTTGGATTAAATCGCCGATTTTACAAGCCAACTATTTTTGAAAAGCCGCAAAATAAACTATAGAGAACCAGCAGCGATACCCCGATTCCATATAACCGGACATTCCAATCGCACTGCGAATAACTTCTTCTGTTATTATTCTATATAAAAGTAACAAAATAAATTTGATAAGTTTTCTGGCTCGTTTACAGAAAACCCCTTAAAGCAGGGGCAACCAAACCCCTTAAGGCAGGGGTCACCAAAGGCCTGATCCGGTCCGCCGGGTCAATTGATTCGGCCTGCAGCATGTTTTTTTAATGAAGATTAAGTAAAGTTTAAATGTCGTCGCATGCAATTCCGAATTAAATTTTATTGAAATTTAAAACTGTTCGACAATTTGTTAAGGCTCACTACAGTTGTTACTGTATAGCAGGGGTGTCCAACTCAAACATGCCGGCGTGCCAATTTTTATCTTATAACTTCTTCCCGTGACAAAGTTTCGTAACCGAACCAGTTCTTTTTAATCATAAAAGCGCCTTTTTACCAAAAATAAGAAGGTTTATTAAAAGTTGAAAAAAAAAACTGTCGTGTAGATTTGCGCATCACTGCATCAAAGTGTCTCTCGGTGAACTTTTGTTTCTTTACACCAAGAATGCTAGCCTCCACACAGTATAACGTTACCATCTTAAAAGTAATTGTTGGTTGTCGTGATTGCCGCGATTGTTTTATATTGTGAACAAACAATGGCAATTGGCTGTATAACAAATTTAGTATTTTCTGACAATTGGCTGAATAACAAATTGAGCTTTTTTGGCAATTGGCAAAATAACAATTTTAGTTTTTTGGGGGAGGGCTTGCGTGCCATTTTTTATTAGGTCGCGTGCCCCTTGTTGGACACCCTGCTGTAGAGGTATTTATACTTCCTTCGATAGTAAAGTGTGACAAATATTTTTTATTCTACCCCCAAAAAACTCAAATCTCAACAGTTTTCGGCTCGCGATAGTCAGGACCTACGGTTATCCGACTTATGAGAAAAGTTTGGTGATCCCTGGCGTAAAGCACTTTAGGAAATATTTAACTGTACAAACGGGAAAAAAGGACAGATATTTCCCATTTCTACTACCTATGTTGCAAATTTGTTTAACTGCTAAACCCCAAAGTTGAATGATTCATGACGCATGGACGTTTCACAATAAAAAACAGGCAAAATAAGGTGAGTTTATTTGTAACGGAATTCTGTTTTTTTCTGTGGAAATTTGTCTTACCAGATAAGCACCGCCCCTTGTGGGAACACAAAGAAGGCTAATTACGCCTGAAGTCCAATCAACTGTCCAATCCCTCAATTGGCGCTCGCGGCCGGGCGGAAATCCATGCGAAACCCGTATCCGAAAATCCTCGTCAAAAAGCGACAGTTCTCGAGGCTGTTTACCGCTCAACTTGCGGCCGACGCCCAATCGAACACCTTTTGACATCGACTTTAATGCCCTCGTGCCCAGTTGGCAACCCGAAAGCAGCCGCAGAGTTCGTGGAAGCTGTAGGCTCACCAGACCACCGTGCCTCTAACCGATTTTCTGTTGTTGCTGCTGCTGCCGCGAAAAAGTCTTGATCTGAAATGGGATAAGGCCATAGAGATTTACCTAACTGGGGATAGCGACTATGCCTGGGCTTTAAGGCTATAGTAAGTAGTTTTGTGAGTTAGCGAGTAGTTTTAAGGTTAGCGAGTAGACCTATATCAATCTACACAAATTTATCAATTGTATTTTTCTTTGATGTACAAATGTTAAATTTAACCTAAAACCCGGTTCCCCGGAGTCTCACATTACTTAAGTGAGAGCTAAAGCAGACAACGAAATATATTATGTGGAGCATAATGACTGGAGGTTTTAGACTTGGGTGAACACAAAAGCCCGCAAAGTCTATAGGTAGCATATTTTTACCGATTAATTTCTTTATTCATAAATTTTGTGTTTGTAAGTGCGAAACCCAAAAGGTCGCAAACACCTTTAATAAATTAAAGGGGGTCGCAGACGGAAAAGTTTGTGAAGGCCTGGATTAGTTCAATTGTCACCTTCGCCCTACCGCTACCATTGTGTCGCAAAGGATGGAGGGATTTCTCGTATGGAATGGCTTACGTTTGATCGGCGCTTGACAAGCGTTTGTCGCAGCCCTCCACACTGTCATTACCAGATTTCTGCCCGACTAAGAGCCACCCATGAGTGGCTTCCGCACCGCCACCCGCTAAGCTTATTCCGACCCCGTTTTAAGCCGTTTGCGCCCTTTTTTTTACATTTGTTTGTCGTTTTGAGGCGGCTACTTCGATTGTTTTGTAGCATTTTTGCTGCTTTTTTCCCTTGATTTTCTCGCTCGTTTTTTGTAGATTAACAAAACTCCAAACTTTCAAATGTTCACAACATAAAAATATTTCGTTAAAACTGACACACTTGTTAGTGGGTTAGGGAAAACCCCTTTGTTAAGTGACCCTAGTTTTTAGTTTTCTGTGCCCCTAAACTATAGGGGTCCGTTAACTGGATCATGAAAGACCCAAGCCTTGAATTAAACCTGATCTGTGCAACACTCGTGTTTGATTTGGAAGCTTTTGTACGAAACGTGACTTGCTAACAAGTGTGTCAGTTTTTGCGTGATTAGCTAAAATGAATAATCTGCCATTTTTTATTACAACCATTGACTGTTGTCTTAAATACGTTGTGAAAACTGTGCATTTGAAAAACGTCGACGAATTCTTGTGTCAAAGGTAAAACATATTTACACTATACAGATGTTTAACCAGCCTCGTATTTCTTTCAATAATGATTTATTTGTAGATAAATGCAGTATATAACAAAAACAGGTAAAGTAGGATTTGTGGCTTACTGTTTATTGCGCCCAAAACTACAGTTATAATAGCAAAACACCAACGATTGTTTTGTAACGGATTTGTTATCTAATTCAGGGTTCGGCAAACTTTTTGGCCCTGCGGACCGGTTTAGAATTACAAAATTTACTAATTGAGATTTTTTATCACACAGATCAACCATGGAGTAAGTTTAAACGAAAGTTAATGTGTTTTGAATATTTTTTTTTGGCATTTTACGTACGGTTTGGGCTTACATCAATTTTAATCTGGCAACCCATGCTACGGACCGGTAACGAAATCCCTGCAGACCGGCACCGGTCCGCGGACCGGCGGTTGCCGACCACTGATCTAATTGATTTACTTAACATATTTTAATATCTGTTTGTTTACCGAAGTGTATATAGTTATGCTTTGTCCCTCTATATGCTCTTTTTCTTTCATGCTTTGAGTTTGAGTCACAATAAACCAATTGTTCCGAACTCGTCTTTCGTTTTATTAATTTGTCTATTTATCGATAACCCAAATAAAGTTTGAAACTGCCTAAAGTATAATATGAATAAATCACCTTTTCACAATTGTCTTTTTTGTCTAGCGGTTTGACACGGGGTTTATTTTCGTAATCCCAAAACGAGCTTAGCTCTTTCTTGTTTATACCACGACACACCTTACCCGTGAAAATACATGAAAACATTCCGGTCCTGGTGTCGTCTAAATAGTTATGTTATGTGCTTTGTCATGGTCTTTAATTGGTCATGGTACTCTCACAAGGGTCTCGTCTGTACAGGAACTCAAATGCGTTGCTAAACTTACTTTAAATAACAGTGTTGTAAAGACTAGTAGTAATGAAGTGACTAAAGCACACTTAAATCACTGTTTTTCAATGGCTGTACATGATTTCAACTTTTTTTGACTTATCTTCAGTCTTTTGGGAAAATGATTTGACTAGGACTAGTTAAGTTTTTTCATTAAATATTTCCTAATAAACATTTTGGTTTTTATTTGTTTAATTTTGCCTGTAACACTATATCGTTGCTGTATATTGCATTTTGGTCAATTTTATATCAGTTGGTCATAGTCAAACGTTTTATTTTTGTGTTAATGTCATGACTTGAAGTTGACTTGCTCTAACAATGACTTGGGCACTGATGACTTAGACTCGGCCTTGACTTGTTATTTTGCAAAAATACTTAACCTTTTTCCAACACTGTTACGTACTCTTTAGTCAATTTTATTGAGAGCTAAAAGTAATGTTCGGCATTAAGATATAGTGTCTTCGGGGTTTAGCTTTATTTATAAATGGAAAAACCTCTATAGGATGTAGTTTAAACGCACTGTTCTAATATGTAAGTTGCAGACTTTATTATTAAATAGGTTAGAAGTCACGACGTCTAGCGGTTAACGTCAATTAGGCTCGTCCTAACTTTTGTATATTAAGGAATCTTTGTGAAGTTTAACTTGTAGTATTGCATAAAAGTTGAACTTCAAAACGTCGGTTGTTGAAAATTCTCACATTAAAATTGTCTTAACTTTTCGGCTGCACCTCGGCACAACCTCTATACTCTATAGCAGTACTTCTTAAACTTTGTTCACCCCTAGCATCTATCTCCAGATTTCATTCACCCTTGTCTCATGATGTGATAAAACTATCTCGTCTATATATATATCAGCACAAAATGACTTGGGGTTTTTCGCAAGCAATCGTCCATTTGTGACGGTTCACCCTTATTCATCCCTTTTGGTTGGTTCACCCCTGCAAAATATTATTCACCCTGGGGTAAACTATTCACCTGATTGAGAAACACTGCTCTATAGCACGTTATCACTTCAATGTTTTGTTTTTTTTTAGTTAAATTCCCTTAGTCCGACCACAAGGCTCTAAGAATTTCAGAATCCCCACCTGAACCTTAGTATGACAAGTCAATTTGTTCAACCTTTATAAAAAAGATTGTTTGCGGTTTAGGGATGTCCAAAAATGCCCAATTGCTAGTTTTAGAATCGGTACTATACTTGGACGGTATCGGTGCCGATCTGTTGCCAAAAGCTGATTCCATCGAAAAAACAATAGGTTTGCAACTGGATGTAATTGAAATAATTAAGGCTGAAGTAAATTTTAAGCCTCAAACCTGCAAAATTTTACTTAAAAAAGTCATCAATTTTGCTTGTTTAAGGAATGACATAATTTCATATCGGATCGGATTCTTTTTTTTCAAAATATCGGGTAACGATATCCAAATAAAATGTCAAGTTTCGGAGATCCCTATCGCGGATAAGACGCGAAGATTTTGGGACCTGTTTGAATTCTGACGGGTGTGGTACGTAGCTCAACAAAACGGATATTAGATCAAAACAAAAGCGACTTGTCAGCCGCTGAAAACAGCTTATAGTACAGGGGTGGGCAACTTACGGCCTAGCTTTATCCCTAATTGACTGTCGTTGCGGTGATAATAAGATGCGTAAAGTCTACAAAGTTGACATATTACGGCCCGCGGAGACCTTTTTTAGATTGGTTTGAGCCCACCACTAGAAAAAGTTGCTCACCCCTGCTATAGTACAAGGTTCAGAGCCACGGTCTCCCGCGGTAGGTCGTTTGATTCGCTTGTTTTGCCTTGTTTCTTAACGCACCTGCGAGTTTGCGAGTGGGGCGCGGAAAGGAACCGCCCCCGGTCCTTGTGAAGTTGTGCGATTGTTTTAGCACGCCCCTGCACGCTACGTTGGGGGCCGACACGCGACCTCGTCGTGGTCTAACTCGATTTCAAACTTTCGGCTGTTTTGCTCCATTCTGTGGGGCGCGAAACTTACAGAGTGCGTATGTAATGTAAAATTATATCGTGTGTTGCTTTATTTCGCTTTGTTTTGCTTGGTCTAAATCAGGGGTCGGGAACCTTTTTATCAAAGGGAGCCATACAAGCGGAATAATTTTGGTTGTATTTCGAATAGAGTAATATAACTTGTTTCAAGATTTATAGTTTAGGTTAAAAAAAGTGATTTAAATGGGGCTGTTTATTTTGTTTTTATTTAAAAGACAGGACATATTTAGCGCGAAAAAATACATTGGCTAAGTTTACAAAACTTAGATTACGGAGTGCCACGATACGAAAATGGCCTTTTGAACAATAAGAGATTCCGTCAAACGGACTAATAGGCACCAAGAGACAAATAGGATTCGCGAGAAGCGCTGAAAAAATGTTTTTTTACTTAACGACACTTATTGTTTTACTCTTTTGTTTCAATGGCAAAGGAAAATCCTATGTTTTTGCAAACGCTGGATCAATAAAATCCTGGCTTTATTTTTGGGGTAGTGTGATACAGGCACTTTCGTTAGGGGCAAGCTAGCTAGCGTATACGTGAAACAAAATAGATGACGACGTATGTTTAACTACTATTTATGGAGATTTTGCAATAGGAACTATCAAAATTACATAATCTACCTTCAGTTTCCTCCCCGGAATTATGTTCACAGCTTTCCTCGCCCAATCTGCAACTAACGCAACTGAAATATCATTTAAACAAAAATACATTAAGCGGCAAATTACATCAAGTGACCACAAGGCTTTTAGAAGGTTTAAGGTTTTTGTAAATGTGTGATGACATGGTACAGGTCAAAAAGAACACAATAGTATTGCGTTGAAAATAATACGTTCTTGGTATCCTAGAATAATTATTGGCGTGTGTTTTTGCAAATTTTTACTTAAAATATCAAATAAATATTTCGAATTATAAGAATGGCAAAATATTATAAAAAGAGTTGCTCTTTAGTTACTTTCTATTACGATGTGACCTGATTTTAATTGGACTTGACCTTGAGCTTCAAACCTTAACAGGTGTTATATTACCCTTTTAAGAGTAAAGAAAAGTATTTTACAAGATAATGCGTTTTAATTAGGACAGTTTTCTCATGTATAAACGAACAATATTGCACATCAAAAACAGTATAATGACGTTGCACTCGTCATAACTACATTGAGAATAATACCATCAGTCTAAACCGAATGTTATGTTTGAAAATTTCTGGCATCTGTCGTACTTGTCGTTACATTAATAAGCAGACACGTCTTTTCAGTATGGTAGCAGTGATGTTATGCCTTAAGCGTTAAGTTAATACCTTGACTTAAAAAGTGCACGTAAGTAACTGTTTTTATATGGCTTGACAAGTATTTTGGGCAAATGATGAAAGTGCTTTCATTAGTTTGTTTAACACGATTTGGCCTTTTATCCCGATTTTTGCACATCAAACAATTCGCCTGCCGTATTTCGCGTTCGACTTATTTTGTGATTGAGCTATTGCTCATAATCGGAGGATTTTGCCAATCTTAATAGTTTAAGTTATGACTTGACTGGAACTTGACCATCGTACTTGAACTGGAGACTTTACTTGTTATTTATTCAAAAATACTCGCCTTAAGTTATTTTACAAATGACTTTTGCAATGACTGGAATCTTATTTATTTGAAATGACTTGCTTAGAACACTGCCTGGTAGGATTGCCTTAATGTTTCCCTGCAATAAAGACGGCCCGGTTAGTCTTATCAATGCATTGATTGCAACGAACAGAATACCATACATTAAACGTAACAGCGTGTTTCCCCAATAGCTAAGTCGATTGGCAATTTTTAATGAAAAAACATCAGCGGGCAATTCGTTTGTGTGACGATTGATGTAAGTTAAAATGAAAATTGAACGACCGACAGAGTTTTTAAGGTTTGGTATAGAGTTATTGTGTAGAGCGGTGACCGGTGGTTTTTAACTTGAATGATCAAATTTAGCAGTTAGTACTAACACTGTGTTGTACCATCTGGTATGCAGAACAAGCCTTATGTAACTTACTTAATCGGCCAGGCACAAAACATGCAATAAAATGGCATACAGCGCCTAGCGCAATACGACGAATTTCGTTTATTTTACTATTCGTTGATTCGATGTTTTAAAGAAACAGTAATTATTGAAAAGCTTGCATTTGTAGATTTCAAGCAAAGAGTGAGAAACTGCTGGTGTTCCTCTCGTGGTATGTATTTTACCTTGACTAAAAAACAGTGATTCAGAGAGTTTAAAAATGCGAAAGATTTCAATCTCTGTGAAATGCACACAATAGCTTACATGGTTAATTTTTAATTTAAAACGTAATTTTTCTTAACAAATGTTCGCGTTGAAGAAGTCGTACTGTATATGATTCCTTCAAATCACCTTAAAAAGTTGCTGCCGTTTACAGCTAGCGATCCTCTTGTTTATAACGCTTGCACAAGAGCTCACAGAACCCGATGTCTTGTCGGACCGGTTTCGGGCCTCGCGAAGCCAACGCGAACCGTTGCCAAAACAAAAAATGCGGCTTTCGCTAATGAACTTCGTCCGCCGTAATCCGGGTAATTTAGGAAGATGACTGTTGGAGATAGGCGCAACCGGTATCACCTCAAATCAACGAAAAACCAAGCTGTGCTATTTTATGTTGCCTTTAGGCCAGTGGTTCTCAACCTTTTTACTTCTGTGGCCCATTTTCGTTGCACGAAAATTCTGTGGCCCAATAATTTTTTATGAAAGAACAAACTATAAAAAAGGTTTACAACAAAAAATCATATATTAAACCAGGTTATTTGTTCAGCCGTACATTAGTGAGGTACTTGTTTTTGAACAATAAATTTACGTTCATTTACATTCCCTCTCAATTCTTCCCTAATCCATTATTCCTTTAAAATTAGGTATAGTGATAGTGACACAAATTAAACTAAATTCTTCAATAAATCCAGCTTTTTAAATGGGCGTGTGGCCCACATAAAAAGTTTCCATGGCCCACTGGTTGAGAACCGCTGCTTTAGACCAACCCTAAATGACTAAACGGAAAAGCAAGGTTTTCTATTTTGCAAGTCACGCTGCCGTGTTTGTATATTGTCGCCCAACACACCTTGTTGATTATTAGATAGGTGGTCTTGGGCGTTATACCCTTTAAGAAGGAAAACTCCTTTAACATTAAATAGTCAGACTTGCGTACACAACAAGCGGAAGACACACATTTTTGGTTGTTATGAACTACACTTTTAGAATAACGGTTATTGCCTTTTCATAATAGGATACCCGATTGTCATTGATTTATCTTTGGAACAACTTAATGGAGCTCACATAGTGGCGTCACTGCAGGTTACCTTGATTACGTAAGCGCTGTCTGTCAGTGACGCGATCTGGAAAAGAAGAACTGGACCTAATGGTAGCAATTTTTGGTTCTCTAGCACATATTGAACAAAATACTTAGATTCCTAAACTAACGTTTCTTAGCTAAAAGATTTTTTTGTTTTTACAAAGATAATGTCTAATTATTACTATTAAACTTCAATAGTTGACAGAAATAAAACGATAAATTTATAACCAGGTCAAGTTTTCTGAGAATTAAATAACATATCCAATACTCTTGTGGAATTTTAATTCCCAGAAAACTTGACTTGGTTATAAATTGCTCGTTTTATTTCTGTCAACTATTGAAGTTTAATAGTAATAATTAGACACTAACTTTGTAAAGTTCAATTGTTGCCAAAAGTGATAATTAAAAAAGATTAGAACAAACTCAACTATAACAGAAGATTAGCGCAACCACTACACCAATGGTGTATGCCGTTATACCATAGGCAACATCAATGAAAAACCATCGTCTTTTTGTCCCTAATATCATTTTCAGAGTGCCCATATATTCTCCTCAATGTACTTAGTGGTGAACCAAGAAATTCCCGAGACTTTGAGTGGCTTAATACTTTATATGAAGATCGTTAAAGATGCAAATTGGAAAAATAATACAAAGGCTTTCTTTAAATATTTAAACACATTTTTTAATTCGTCTGGCTGTCTTACATACTCGTACATGTGTTATGCAGGCAATTTTTTTAACCATTTTATAGTGTCGCAAGTGAAAAAAAGGTTGCAGAGAACTGGCCTAGACGTTTAGGTTAAATTGGTCTCGCAAGGGTAAATCTTTTTCGTGGTAATGGTATCTTGAAGCTAAACGTTTACCTGTGTAAATTCCCAGCAATTATAATTTACTTTTAGGCAGTAGCGAATCAGCACCCTTCTATAGTCGAACGGAATACTTTTCAGTGAAATTAAGTCATAACTGTATGAACTTGGGGAGCGTGTGAGGTTTACAAGGGGGGCGCGAGAAATTGACAAACTGTATAGGAATTATGACAACATTAGGGCGAAGTGATATTTCCCTGCTACTAATCCTTGAGTAAAACATTTGATTTAAAAAAAAAAAAACAGTTACATCCATCGCATTAATGCAACTTACCTGGAAATAAATTGTTGTTTAGCTTTACGTTTTATTTTCAATTTCGAATCAAGGTGGGGCGCGAGTTTTGTTAAAATTGTGAAAGGGGACGCGTTTCAAAAAGTTTGAGAACCGCTGCTTTACGACGACAAGCAAATGACACAAATTTACCAAAAGGATTTGACGCCAAAACTGTGGGGAAAAATGGACGATAACAATTCCAATTTCAGCAACAAACACTACTCGAAATTCCGGCGGCCCGCAAATAGCAGCACGCTTAAGCGCTAAATATCGCGTGAGAAACATGCTTTGTTGCCGTTGTTTATGCGCATATTTGTTCAACAATTGTTTACGAGTTCTCGAATCACGCCATTGTCTCGGCTTGAACCAACCTATTCCTGTCCTCACTTGCTTGCAGGTCTCAGCATATCATCAACACACACCTTTGTCAAGAAACAACAAGAGGTGCCACGTCACCACGTTTTTACTGTGACGTAGACAATGCAAGCGAGCGCGGCAGTTGACAACACTCCTCGTTTAGCCTTTGACGGTTTGACGTTCACTGTTTTTCGAGGAATTAGACGTGGGCTTAACACAGAACCCGTGACAAGATGAAAACAGCCTTCAAAGGTTTTCAACACGGGCAAAATATTGTTTTTATGCAAAGCTTTATTTTGGTGTTTGTAGACGTCAATGATATACAACTCAGTATCATATAGGTAAATAAAAACACTACTAAACAAACGTCAAATAGCGGCGGTTTAAGTTTTTTGTTTCGCTTAGTAAATAGCACCTGCGGAAGAAGAGAACATTAAAGTAAAATATTACTTACCGTTTGTAGCACATGGCAGTTTTGTAAACAAGTCATTTTGAAATAATATAAGACCCAGTCAAGTCAATGGTAACCTATCTTATGTCCAAGTCAAGTCTTTTTGAATAAATAAGCGGTTAAGTTCCAGTCAAAGTCATCGGTTGCCCAAGTCAAGTCCGCAAGTCAACTTCCAGTCAAGTCCTTGTTCTAAAAATAAAATAATAAAATTAGTAAAGTCGCTCGACTATAGGCAATAACTCAATTGAAAAATTACAACATCACATAATATGGCAAGTATATTGTTTTATGTGCAAAAAATAAGATAAATTACACAAATTTATAGAAGGTTTCCAATGACAACACATTTCAACCGGGGGCCATTTGTTCCCCAAAAGACTTGTGTCAAGTCAAGTCATTTGTCCTAAACACTAAAGTCAAGTCACGTCATTTTGCCCAAAGACTTAATTTCAAGTCTTTTAATAACCGTGACTTAAGTGCACTTAAGATAAGTCAATCACTTAAGTTTTACAACACTGTATAACAGCTGAATTGGTATAGTTGGACGTGTCGTGCAATTAATAATAAAGCATATATGCAGAATGTATAGCGTCTTTTAAACGTCTTAAATAGATATTGTTATGAGATACAAGTTCGACTGAAATACGTCAATAAATCAAAATCAAAAATGTTTAGACAATACTGACATCTCGTGGATGTTAGCAAACGTAAAGTTTCACAAATTAAAATCGTCCTAAATTTAAACAAGCCTACTACAATATTTAACAAGTTTATAACGTTAACATTAACAAATGTTGGGCTTTTTCAAACAGCGGTCGCTTTGAAATGGCAAGTAGGCCTTAATCAATAAGTAATACATAACGCCAAATAAATGTTTCGTCCATCACTGACGAAATTGAACTTTGTTTATAATTAATTAAAAAGGTCGAAGACAGAAATATTTTGGAAATCTTTGTCATAATGAAACAGTTTGTTAAGAAATGCAGACTATAATTACTATTTGCCGGAAAACTTACAAAAAGGGACTGATCACTAACTAAAAGTCATTTTAAAGTGACTTAAGTTATTAGTATAACTTAAGCTCAAGCCGAAAAAATATCAATTCAAGTCCCGGTCTAATACCCAGTTACCAGTCAAGTCCTTGGCAAGTAATTCTTAGAGCAAGTCAACTCCATTCCAAGTCCTTTAAAAAATAAAGCTATAAGTTTACCAAGCTATAAAATTGGTAAACTCGTCGGATTAGGAGCCTTAACTCATCTAGAAATTGAGACGAACGTAAAATATAACAAGCCAGTTGTTGTACGTGCCAAATATTGGATAAATTGCCTCAACGCATTGAAAAAATGCTTACTGGGTCGGCAGGCACCACGAGTTGGCGAGCCCCAGACTTGTTTATGCGCCTTTTCGCGAGTCGTCAGCAATTCGGATCGCCGAAAAAGGGATTGCGCGTCTGCTTTGGGCTCGCCGAAATATGCAAACACTATCTCCCGCGCTCTCACCTATAGCTCTTTATCGCTCCGGCGAAACGAGCTGCTAGCGATAGATTAGACGCGCAGCCTGGGCAGACAACAATCATTGTTTGGCCAAAGATACATTCCGGCGGCGCCGTCTTATGTGGTTCCACCCGCCCCCGCTGGTCTTTGCACGCCATCAAGCCGCCGTCTCTTTAGCGGCGGCTGTGCATCGCGTCGGATTATGGGCGGGGATGCAGCGTACCGCAAAGGCCTTCGCCCCAACGGAGGCCACATCGCGCCTAAGCCCCTTGATTGGCACCGCCAAGTATCGCGTCACAGCTAGGCGCTGCCCCGATCCGCTGAGAGACAAGATGCAAGCGCAGGCAAACGAGCATTAGGCAACAGGGATTTCATTCTGCTTGGCGAAAACCAGAAGAGGCCACCTATTATGCTCCCGAGCTGTGACGTTGGCCTGGCAGGTGAGCGACAGGCCCTCGTGTTTTGCTTTAACCCCTAGGGGTGCGCCGCCCCATATATTTTTCTGCGCGCCCCACTTGGACCCACTTTCAACGCTCTGCAGCAGCAAGTAGTGTTTTTCAACTGACTCTGCTGAAATTCTTCAAACCGTGTTTATTGCTGCTATCGGAGTCTTATCTATTGCAGCACGTCGATATTTTGCACAATGCAATGTTGGTGGTTGTGAGTTCCAGCTTGTCGTTTCACATGTTTGCGTGTAGCCTGCGTGTGGCAAGGTAAAGGCCTACGGAATGCAATTGAGACGGAATCCACAACAGAGGTACCTGCGGGTGCACGTCTCTTTGCGTTTGAGCTAATCTCGTGTTTTGAAGAAACTACAGTAGCCCTCCCAATGCAGCTAGAAAGAATCCAAACTTTTGCTGATGACAATATAAATTGCACTTCTGTTTTTAGGTGTGAAAGTTGAAGCCGCTTCGTTCAACATCTATAATTAACAGAAAAATATATGAATGTAGGGTGACGCAAAATTGAAACTAAAGCAAAGTTTAGCACCATAAATGATATAATATCAATCAACCTGGACGAATCAACATTTTTTATTGTCTAATATTTCATTTTTACTTTCACGAAAAGGCTTGAGATCCAGGGTTGCCCTACCGTGCTTATTTCTAAGATTTGTGCATATTTTTGATTGCATTGTCGTATAAAATACTAATGTGCTTATTTCTAAGAAACGTGCTTATTTTTTAGTTGTGTGGTTAGTTTGTCTTATTTTAGAATTGATTAGGCCTCACTATAGTTTTTTATTGCATGTTTTTTCATTTACTTAGTTTAACAATATTCAAGTTAATAAAAATCGACAAAAAGTATTATACCTGGCCCGCAATCGTTAATCCTAACACTTGTCCGGACACCGATGTCCTGGCCTTACAATTATATGACACTTACCACTTAAGGCTGGTTCACACTAGACGCGTCTAGCGTTAACGTAAAACGTTTTCAAAAACGCTTTCGGTTGCGGAAAAGTTGAAATATTTCAACTTTGACGCTTTCGGTTATAAGCGAGGAAATTTTCCGTTAACGCTGGAATCGCTTTATGTGTGAACTGGACGACGTTAGCCGTTAGACGCCAGACGCTAACGCTAGACGTTAACGCGTCTAGTGTGAACCAACCTTTACAGTATATGTAAGAAGTTTGGTAAACCCAGACGAATCTGCAACGTTTCCTTTTATATTAAAAGTTTTGCCAATTTAATCAAATAAACGATTTTTTTCACACTTGGCACGCATTTGATGTATTTGGCGCAGAGAATAACAAGTGTTTTAAGGATTATCTGTATTTTGATGCCCTGCAATAAAAAAGCTGAATCCGCCCGAGTTTGCAGTAACGTGTTAATTTTTTGGTGTTACGGTAACCCTGTTTAGATTTCTAAAAGGAGGGATTTGTGACACTGGGGACGTCGGCAGACAAAGCAGGAACTTATTGCCCAACAATAGGGCCGAAAAGAAAGATACGCGCCGTACAGGGCTGAGCTTCAAGGTTGTATCGAGGAATGATTGACAGATGGCGGATTTGTGGGCTAGGGACGGGCGGCGGATTGCTCTTATTCTGGCCTTGAGGCGCATCAGTAGAGGAAGAGAAGATAAAATTCCATGAATTTTGCGCTTTGGGGGACTTTCTCTCCTAACAACGCCGTAATGGTGTTTTCGTTATCCGCCATCGAACAGAGTCTGTCAATTTCTCGCCATGTTATTACTGACTGTGACCCTTTGCATACATTTTTGCTGTACAGACCCATGTACGGCATGACCGAGGTCGTGGGTTTAAACCTCACCGCAGGCTAGTTGCTCTACCCTTGACTTGTTTGCAAACTGTAGGAACCTTAATCAGCCGTTCACGAATCATTATGCTTTAAACCTTGTTGTTTGTTGCAACCCAAGCGTAAAATTAACACGAATTGGAAGCAGATGTATGGCGGTATGTATACATTATTTCATTTGGCGACTCAATTCTCTTCACTGCGCTTGTTGCACGGGAACAGAACAAGACGGAATAAATAACTTTGAATGTTTTAAATTAATATACAACAATCTTTAAATTGTTTTCTTAAATTTCCCAAATTTGGAGGAATCTGGCTCAGAACCAATTTCAAAAAATCTAACAGTGTGAACGACTGCAGTCGGCGACCAAATCAAATTAAACGGCGACGCAATGTTAAGAAGAAATGTTTTACAGAAAACAGTATTTTTCAATTTTAAATTTGATTCAATTAACAGCATGCTCATTACAAATTATATCAATATTTGATTTGGTATTTGTATATTTTTCGTGCTTAAAAGTATTTAAAATAAGTACAAGCATTGCATAACTCTAGATTGGCCGATAGAGAAGTGGCTAATGAAAAAGGCAAACACCAGGATCCTTTCATAATTCTTCTTATATAGGCCTAGGTTGTTTATCGGAAGGCTGCGGGCGCATTCCTGTGCTGTGCGGTCAAAAGTGCAGAGGCGGATAGCGAAAAATAAACAGGTAAGAGCAGTAAATTTGTTATGGCTTTACCGCCCTGTCAAAAACGCAGGCGCCATTCGCAAGCGTCAAAGCCCACCGTTTAACAACGACGCCTGTGTTTTAAGCAGCTCAAAAATCCCGCACGCCACCTGCTGCCAACCAAGGCCGCAAAACTTTAATTGCCGACACTTGCACTTGACACGCCTCTACGCCCAACGCGACAATTTGCTAAATTTAGCGGCGGCCAATATTCTGTGGGGCCGATTTTCGGCTGGGCTCTTTTAAATAGGCCGGCACCGAGTTTTGTTCTGTGAATAAAACGATATAAAGCAGGAGATAAAAGTGAGAAACGCTTGTCTTTAAACTACAACCGCTTTAACTTGCTGAGGGCTGTAGAATGTCATGCAGTTACGGCTAAAAATGGGAGCCTGGCACCCTTTGCCGAACGGCCAGGAAAACCGGCCGTTTCATGTACCAGTGCTTGCTGCTGTAATAAACAACCATGTTCGTTGGCGACGCCCTGGTTACACGAATGAAGCGGAATTCGCGATAAAGTAGATGCCGGCTTTTAACAGCTAAAGCAGGTGACATACCCGACTATTTTTTCGTGCGATAACGGACGGAATGTTCAAGTTTTTTGACTTGCGTTTACGGTATTATAAAGGCGCGGGGGTGAAAAATATTATTCCGGCGATGCCTTAATTGCTGCAGCTGTTGGTGAGTATAAAGCGACCAACAGAAGAATGCAGCATACGAATATATATGTATATACTCTGCTTGACAAAAGGTTATCCATGCTTAAGGATTTGTAATGGTATGACCAAATAAAGTAACATTTGCAGACCATATAGTTAATAAAAGACTCTTGCAAAATTGAAAATTCTTTTTTGGAAAAGTGTGAAAAATGGAGTTATTTGCAGAAAGTAATTAATAGTTTGTGTTGTAAATGTGATCATTTCTTTAACATTATAACAAGCATAATGGATTATCAAGCCATTCGCACAATTCATCGTTTTATTGTTCCTAAAATAAAACGACGGTTGGCTACATAGCAACTTGGACCTGTACCCAAAATTCATTTCCGACTTGTGTTTTGATTTACGTTGTGAATTCGTTGGTGGCAACAGTTTGCGGCTGCTCGTGCGAGAAAAGGCGCGCGCTAAAAATTTAACCAATAAAACGATTTTACCGAAGCGGCTGGCCGCTAGAGTTTACCTTTTCCTTCGCCGGTCGGTTGGACTTGACTAGCATCGCTCCGCCATGCGGAATTTGCCTTCCAAAAAGGAAACTATCCTCGCCAAAAATAGATCTCGGTCCACGCGGCAAAAACAGGCACGCTTTGATGCCGGTTAAACCGACTCTGGGCTTGAATGGGAAGACCGATTTGCGCTCTCAGACAAGCGTGCCGCGTCTGGCGCTTTTCTCCACCTCCCGCACGCGCCCATAAACAAATTTACCCACTTTGAGTGGAAAAGGACACGTGGTTCGAAAAACTGAGTTAGATTTTTGTGATAGCACAGCACAGTGCTTCTTAAACTTTTTTAGTTTTTTTCACCCTTAGCATTATCTCCAGATTTCATTCACCCTTGCCTCTTGGTAGGATAAAACTCTCTCGTCTATATTTAACTAAACAGGTTAAACACCAGGAATATCCACCCTGCTCGCAAGCTATTACCCATTTCTGACGGTTCACCCTTATTCACCCTTTTTGGTTGGTTCACTCCTGTAAAAATTTTATTCACCCTGGGGTGAACCATTCACCTGATTAAGAAACACTGGCATAGCACAATCGAGTGTGGAGTGCACTTAGGTCGCTGTTTTCAAATGACTTGATTTGACTTAAATTTTTGGACAAATGACTCAATTGACTTGACTTAAGTATTTTGGACAAATTACTTAATTGACTTAAGTATTTTGGACAAATGACTTAATTGACTTGACTTAAGTCTTTTGGACAAATGGCTTAAATGACTTGACTTAAGTAGCCATTTACTTGCTATATGTTGCGTTTTTGTTAGTTTTTAATTGAGTCATAATTCAACAAGTTTAATTTTTATGACTAAGTACTTGGCTTCACTATAGTTAATCAAAAAGACTTGACTTAAACTTAAGTTATTTTTCAAAAGACTTGACTGGCAGATTACTCAAATTCGCGAAAAAGTCGATTTCCTGTGTTTAGATGCAAAAAAACTAGTCGATCTGCAACAGGACATGAACGTATTATTTTATACAAATCGATCCTGGTCACAGCCGACCCAGTGATCAGCATTTTCACTTTCGATTTTTATTAAAAATGGGTGAAGTTTTATTTCAAATGCGAAAAAGATGCAGTTAAGGGATACCGACCAGAGTTGTTCCTTATTGTTTCCTGGCAACCGCCTAAAAACAGAAAATATAAACGACACCGACGTTTTGTTGGATTCAAAGCACAAAACAGGCTATTTGTGGTGGGCGCTAACAAATTAATTCCATTGCCAATGGGGCGGTACCAGGCGTGAACCCGTCCAACGACAGACGACTATATGTTGACTTCACCCAGTGCTATCCATTGCGGATTTCTTTAAACCCAGCTTCGCACCAATTTTTTGACGTTCGGTCGCGATGCTTAACACCTACGCAATATACCATAAACCTCATTCCAGTGCTGATTAATGGTTTCTCCAGTGTCTAAAGACTTTTTGAACTTGAGTGAACTTAAGTCACTGTTTTCAAATGACTTGACTTGAGTCTTTGAACAAATGACTTGACTTAAACTGAAGTCATTTTGTGAAATATCTTTGGCTAAAATTATTTGTTTTCATTAAACAACTTTTAAAACAATTCGGTTATTTCTGTTAATTTGTGCACGTACAATTTCCTTGTTCTGTAGCATTTTTGTTGTTAGATGTATTATTGCTCATAAAGGGACGACGCTACCTATTTTAAAAATAGGCCTACAACTTTTTATTTTGATGACTTTGAGTTGACTTGCTCGCATAATGACTTAACTGGGACTTACTTGGGCAACTGATGACTTGGACTGGAACTTGACTTGCTGTTTCAAAATGACTTGTTTACAGCACTATTTTTTTTATTGTTTACCTCCTAACCAGGGGTGGAAACATCATATTTTGTTAATTTTAACTACCCATTGTTGTATTTCCGCTCGAAACAATTTAGCGCCGTCAGTGCCCTAAGGTTATACTAAAATAGTTCATGGTCGGGCCCACTAGCTTGCATAATGTATTTGCGCTTCCCTCTTATGATTTTTCTAGTTTATACTATGTTTGCTCATTTCAAGGGATATTTTTCAGCTTAAATGTAGTTTTTTACTCTTTTCTTTATGTTTACATCCTAGCGTCGTGTGGAATCTGACTATCTACCTTGCAATATGTCTGTCGAGTTGTCTAGCTGATGCAATTTGTTTCTGTTTGAGCAAGTCTATACCGACTTTCCAACGTGGCCATTGTCTATGATTTTGTGAATAACACCATACTGTTAAAACAAGACAAACTTAACATTTGCATTTTGCGCCTTGTACGAACGTTTTATGTGCATTTAGTTTTAGTGCACCCATACAGCTGTGCAGTGAATAGTGCTAACCGTTTCATGTGCCCAATGTGTTAATGTTCATTGTTCAGTGTTATAAACAAGTCATTTTGGAAAGACTTGAGTCCCAGTCCAAGTCACCAGTTGCCCAAGTCAAGTTCCTGTCATAAAAATAAAACCTTAAACCATTTAAATTGCTAAACTTGTTCGATTATAATCAATAACTCAACTAAAAATAACAAAAATCCAATATTTAGTAAGTAATTAGTTTATGTGAAAAAATTAAAATAAATAATGATTTCAACCCAAGTCATTTGTCTAACTTTAAATACTCAAGTCAAGTCATTTTACCCAATAGACTAAATTCAAGTCAAGTCGTTTAAAAACAGTGACTTAAGTGCGCTTTAGTCAAAGCATGGACTTAATGATTAGGCTACAACACAGGTAAATGCTTGGCCAACTGAAACCAAACAAACTCATTTTTTTGTGCTTTGTGCGATTCTCAATAATTCAGTTTAATAATAATTGTACAACACTTCGTTCGAGGACAGCGCGCTTCTTAAGATTACTTAACTATAACGTATAACTTGTGACGCTTTTTAGATATGGATATACCCTAAACAAAAATCCTGGAAACCCTGATCCTAACAGAGGATGATAAACAAAAATGCAAAATATTTTTTAAGGGCGAAACTAGAAAAGTAATTTTAATTGATGAACTAAAATGAATATAAAAATCAATTTTTTCTTTGCTAGTTTTATTCCAGTAAAAATCAGCTGACGGCTTGAATAGTAAGTTGGTTGCACCAAGTTAGACAAATTTTACGACAACATACATTTTATACAGTTATATGACAAAATCGCTTTGTATTTCATTTCTGGCAATCGTCATTCTTCTGCGAATGACTAAATCTTCAACAATATGCGCGGATTTTGAAAGTTACCCGTAACAAAACTTCTGAAACACAGTATTTAGGGGTAAAGATTGGATTTAAATTTTAATGCCTGTACTGAAATAAGTCGGCTTTACTTTAATCTAAACTGGCTCGCCCTTTAAAAACTGGTAAAAGTTAAAGTTAAGCCCTATTTTGACGAACTCTTATTGGTTCAGATGTGCAGTTTAAATTGTAAATCTAGGTGCACACACTTGCTACACCCAAATACAAAATCTATCTCGATCATTTGCTACTAAAATTACGGCAGTGTTTTTCCATTTATTGGCAAAAAGCCTTTACAGTAATTGCTGTTAGAATTACTGCGATAACAGTCTTGAAGATAGGCTTCAACTTTGCGACTGGTGAATTTTTTAACCTTTTTTGCTTACTATTGCCACCAAGCGAAAAAACATTTGTAGGTCACTTCGTCACTTAAACAGTATCTCTTTTAGTTGATACCAGCGTTTGCTACAGTTTATTGGATATAACTGGCGTTTTATTTACTGCGCATTTTTAACTGGCACTTTTATCCTATTATAATTATTTTTATATAACTGGCATTTCATTTACAATGTTATGCATTCCATCTTATGCGGAGCATAAACAATATTTTCATTTTTTTTTAAGGAGCCAGTTTTAACGTTTATTTGCATTTCCCGTTCACCTTAGAAAATATAACTGACTAAACTTACTACAAAATTTACGATCTGATAAACGGTTTAACTTTAGAGACGCCAAGATTAAGTTCATAGATTGCGCACTTGAAACAGTTATGGTTCAAAAATGGTACACTTTTAAGTCCCAACGAAAACATCCACGTTACGCACAATACAAAAATGTTTGCTTTTAGCTGGTAGCCTACTGTTGTCGCAAAAATCAGAATAAGTTGCCGTCTTTAGTACATCGTGTCATTACAAAAGATCGCCTGCTGTCATGACAACGCTGACGCAATAGGCAATGTGTTTTGCTGGACGACTGTTGGTTTGGAGAGAGGAGGTCAGTTTACACGGCCAGCTGGAATGGGCCAGGCTCTTTTTATCCGGCCATGCTTTGGTGCCTGTTTCCAAAACTATTGGCCTGTTTAAATGGGTCTTCAACAGTATATAGCAGTCATATCAGAGTTGGATCAATTGTAATTTGTAATTGTATGAATTACAGTTTTTAATGTAATTGTATTGTAATTGAGGCATTTTATTTCTGTGTAATTCTAGTTACAATTGTAATTTGCTAAACTTTTGGCTTAACGCCTTGATATTGAGAAAAAGTTTCAATGCGGAAAATTATAATAGATGTAATTAATTACAATTGTAATTGTAATGTAATAAAAACATTAAACGGAGTAATTGTAATTGAACTGAATTGATGTAATTGATCCAACTCTGAGTCATATTTTTGTATATAGTTATACAGTTTACCGTTTTCAGTCAAGAGGCGGTAAAAAAGGCAAATATTTCAAAGTGGCCTTGTAAGTCGGCCACTGAAGAAAAGCTACAAAGGAAGGGAGCAAGAAAAAAGAGAGCATGGTTTGCTGGATTCCTGCTGAACACTGCTTGGCCGATATCCAGCACTACTTTGAGAGGCATCGCGGCTCGAAGCAATCTTGAAACTCGCCCTCAGCTTTTGTTAATTGCCCGCGCCTTTGCCGTTCTACTAACTGTTGAGCTTTTCTTTTTGCGCAAGCGGCTGGAGAAGAGGGCGAACGGCCTGAACAGCACTCGAGCCCGTCCTAAAAACAAGAGGCTCGTAAATCGGACAGATTTCTTTGTTTTCCTTGTGAGCCACTCGGACAAGAGTTGCCAAGGCGGACTTTCCGAGCGCTGTGTGTGTCTTGCCTAGGGCCGCTACAAAGGCGCAGTTTTCAAGGCGAGTTATGATTCCGCCCCGTCGCTAGTTTTTTCCTATTTCCTCGCCGCCCGTGTGTTGTTATTGCGCGGCGACGTCGGTCCGTTGTTGTTGCCATGTTTTATTGCAGATGTAGCGGGAACCGGAGACCGCGTTGAGGTTTTTTTTTATAGGAAGATGCCCGACTTGAGTTTTATGTCTGCTCTGCTGCGGTTGCCGCTAGTGGCTTGAATTGGTGACTGAAACCGTTTTAAGCCGTATACCGCATTTTAAAAATACTTTCGTGGCCTTAGAAAGGATTTAAATAGATTTGTGAGTTGTCACCTTAAGGCGCAATTGGGGTGATTTCGTGACTATTGCCACCATTTTATTCCCTGAAGCTGTTGCAGTCAGTTTTAGAGAGATTGGCGAAGGTTGGCGTACAAAGCCAGACAGTTCGCAACTTTTTGTTGATAATTTTTTTGTTCTTTTAGTTATGACCTGTGTTTCTGCGTAAGGCAAAAGTTTCAGTCTAACTAAACAACTATAGATTTTGTGATGAACAAGACCTCGGTTAAAATGACAAGGACAGTTGCGATAAGAGTTGTTTAAACTTTAAAGCAGGGAGCCTTGAATAAGTTTCCCGTGAAGCACTTAAGATATATTAAGATTTTGCATAACATAACCTTTCCTGCCTTTAAGGTTATCGGGAGTTCAGAAATTGCAGGTCATTCTGCCGCGGATTTAGTTCGGCGTATATAGTCTACCCCGTTTTTAGAACACACATATTATTCAGGTTTATGGTAATATTTCGGAATGTAAGTTGACAGACATTTCCCATCAATACCTTCCTAACCTGGGGGTCGCCTCCATCATCAGCAGTGATGCACAACTTGCAGCCGTTAATTTTACAAATTTTGCCGCCTTGCGTGTGTTTAGGAAAACAAGTGCTGGGGGCCGTACGGGGGCCGTACGTTGCTATAAACTTGGCTCCACCTAATGCGGAAATTGAAACTTTGTGATGAACAAGGCTTCGGTTAAAAAATAGTTTTTTTTTAGAAATTCTTTTTGAATTCCATTTTTTAACTTACACACCAAGGTTTTAATTAGTCTTTCATGGACCTCCTAAAACTAGTCCACGTACCTCGAACTTCAGTTTAAGAACGCTTACTTTATGGCGTATTTTGTGATATCTTGTTAAAAGTGTCATGCAATCTGTTAGGAACATGATTCTACTTTTAAAACTGTTTTATTTAACTGAACGTAATTACAGTAAAATTCGTTTTAACATCTGACATGTTTTGCCGCAAAACATGTCTTGCCACGCTGTGCGTGGCAATGAACTTATAAGCTTCACAATGTTGCTTAGTAATCGTTAACCAATAGTTAATTTTAAATGTGTCGTTTAATGCTTTCGCTACGACGTCTGTGCAGATTACATTTCAAGTAAGATGCGTACAATGGTTGTCGGACAAATGTATGGATAGCTAACCACCTGAATAGCTGTCTGCCATTTCTAGTTTTGTACATAGCGCCATCGTCTGGAAACACACAAAGAAGAATTAGGATGCTCGGCCGAATTTCAAGAACGGAAACTTTGTTCCTTATTGTAACTGTAAGCATGCGATTCAAATTTAACTGAGCTGATAACATAATTTAAACTTGTCCCATTTGATAATGTTTAAGTGTTAACTTTCAAATAACAATAATATACAAAACGTAAAAATATCGTTTATAATAAGTAATATTCTCCAGTGTTGTAAACAAGTCATTTTGAAATGACTTAAGTCCCAGTCAAGTCATCGGTTACCCAAGCCAAGTCCCAGTCAAGTCATAATTAGAGCAAGTCAACTTCAAGTCCAGCCCTTGTCAAAAAATGAAAACTTTAAATTATGAAAACCGGCAAACTCGTCCGATTATTATGAGCAACTCAAGTCAAAAATAACATAAAAGCTGCATATAACAAGCAAATTCGTTTTTGTGCAAAGATTGGGCTAAATAACGCAATTTTATAATTAATTGTTTAATTAAAACAATTTATTTTAACCCAAGTCATTTGGCCAAATAACTTAAGACAAATCAAGTCATTTGCCCAAAAGACTGAAGTCAAGTCAAGCCTTTTTGCCAAAAGACTTAAGTCAAGTCAAGTCATTTAAAAACAGTGACTTAAGTGCACTTAAGTCAAGTCATTGACTTAAGTCATTACAACACTGATATTCTCTCATATTATACCTGTTTTTATTTTATTGGTTGTCGAAAACGTAAAGTGCTTACTTTCCTATGACACTCATTTTTCGGATATTTCAGATTTTTCTGGCATACGTCATTGAAATCGGAGGGTCAGATGATGCAGCGGTCTACGAAAGAAGTAAAAAACTTTAAATTGTTTTGATTTTTTTTGTTAAATATTATTCTGTACCAACACACTAGGTTTTGTGAACCAAAAATTTAAACTCGCTTTTTCAAAGTAAGCTAACACGTCTAAGCTAGCACTTCACAAAGTCAAGTCCAAGTCCCAATCGTTTACTTTCGTGTCATCAGAGAGGAATTTAAAGTGGTATTATTGTGAAGAGATGTTTGAGTAATTAAATTCTTAAATTTTACATAACATTCACAAATGGTGGCATGCATATTAAACGATGGTATTCTGAACTTATGATATGCATTTGAGAATCACGTTCAACCTCATCTACACAAATTATATTTAGCACCGATTTTTAAGCCAGATTTCCGGCAGGTTGATCCTTTGCAGCAGTAGTCAAGCTATATTATTAATCAAAGTTTTAAATGTTATGTAGATGTTAAAATATATAGATATATGTTTCTTCAGCAAAGACAACTTTAGGGGCTTACCTTAATACTGCTGTCACTTATCAGTAATTAAGATCGACGTATGATTGCAAGGGTCATGAACATATAATTAACATCAATTTATCAACAACAAGATCACAGACCTTGTAAAATACTTTTAGGCCGTAAATCATGTCTTTTTGCGCGGTCTGTAACAACTTAAGCAAACGATATAACGAATGGCGGCTGTCCAATCAGGTATCGACCCACAGTCGTTAAGAAAAAACATTGTCCTACTGTATGAGAGGTCAAAGCAAACACTTGCACGGCCACGGCGGACAGCTGGTTTTTTCAACTCTCATTTGTCAGCATTGATGTCAAGACACCAGGGCCTCCCCGAATGTTTTAGGCTACGCTTAACCACATGACCCTGGCTGTTCAAACAAACTTGAACGTCCCGTTGAAATTCCATACGTGACCCGTATCCAGTAAATAAGTCTGAGAAACAACTGAGTGACGCCACGCTGTGTATTACAATAGGCTGTATCTTTATGGAAAAAGGTTGCGACCTTTTTAGTTTGTCGGTCATATGATTTCAATGGGATCTACGTAAACAAATGTTTTATAAGTTTACCCGCATAAAGTGAACAACTTTAAACAAGCATATAATCCTGTGTCTTACACTGTGTCTTACATGATAAGTTTACTACATGTTAGAATGCTACCGAAATATTTAACATTCGGTATTAAAACTTTACTAAACTAACGTCTAAAATTGCTTACAAAAGTATTTTCCTAACAAACTAAGTTTATGGTCTCATTACTCATAGATGTAGTAGTTCACCTTTTTTTATAGACTTCGTAAGTCTAAAGGCGGTAGTTTAGTTTTGGGGTATGGAGATTTTATTGCCAAGGAAATGTTCATCGTTTTTTATCAAAAAAAAAACTGATGGAAAAATATTCCTCTTTTTCAGTTTCACGGAACTTCATCCGGGTTCGAGGAATGAAAATGGGTGAGTAAACTATTTGGAGTAACTTACAGCTGTGTGGCGTAACTTCAGCTGTTTGAAATAAACAAGGTAACTTACAAACAACAGGCGACACTTCGAAAGGCCACGTTTCGAAATTCAAATGTTAGGGAATATAGTGATTTTATACATTTATATTAATTTTTCCATGTTTCAAATAAGCTACGTTACCGATGAGGCTAAACTTAGTGTAGGATTTATAACTAAAAATAATTAGACATTGTTATTTGATACAACACTTATTTACCATTAAGGCCCGTTTACACTACAGCTGCACTGAGCTGAGCAAAGCGTAATTTGCATTTAAATTCTATTGTGGCGAGCGTTTCACGCTTTGCTAAACTCAAGCCCAGTGCAGCAGCTGCAGCTAGCTTAAAAATACGCTTTGGAGCGATTTTCACGCTTTGCTAAACTCAAACCCAGTGCAGCTATAGAAACACATTACGTTTGGAGCGATTTTTACGCCCAGCGCAGCTCACTGCAGCTGAAGTGAAAACGATTTCACGCCCAGTGCAGCTCAGTGCAGCTGTAGTGTAAACGGGCCTTTAAACTCGCTTTTAAACGGTTAGATTTGCCCCAAAACAAAACTAAAATGTCCAGTTATGTACCTGTATATTTTAAAAACCTACTTTTTCTTGAGTAACTAAATTATTAAATTTATATATAGCATTCTCAAATCGTGGTGTGCATACTAAACGATGATATTTTAAACTTAATGTTTTGCTGGTTATTAAAGTTTTTTATGACCACTGCGGTTTAGTATCAATAATAACTTGGGCTCGTCTTGGCGCGACAAATAATATTCAGCTGAAGTGAAACAATTCCGTTCCGATTCACAAGTGTTTATCGCTTTATCGCCTCCGTGTCAGGATTTTGTTCAAACCGTCGAAATCTTATCGCTGTTTTACAGACGAGTACAATCTCTGGTGGTTGCCCCTATCGCTCGAAAGCTGCTACGTCAAGTGTCTTCAGGAGACTTCATTCTACTGCCGGAGCTTCTGCTACAGTACAGAAGCCGAGGCCTGTTCCCTTTACGAGAACGCCAGGGACACGGCGCCGTCGGTCTATTACAACCCTCCCGGTTTCATACCCGAAGACCCTTACGGCCACGTCGCTTGGGACTACTTTGAACTCAAGTCGGAGAATTACCGCAAGATGGAAGAAGAGGTACATATAGTACGCGTTGCTGTTTTTTTTTCAGCAACCCTTAAATGTCTTAAACGGTATTTAGAGGAAGGAATCGCCTTCTGAGCAGTAAAAAAATAAAAAAAGATAGAAAAGATTTCAGAAACACCAAGACTAAATTTATTTTAAGTAATGAAATGAAAAAGTTGATTTCTTGGACTTATCTAATGAAATCCATGTTCAAAACAATATTTAAGCTGTCATGTAAATAACAGGCAATTTTAGATAAACATGTTTTCATTTAAATAACTGGCAAACGGTCGTTGTTGCCTAGTCCGTTGCAACGTTTTGAAATTAGGAGATATGAACTGTTAAAAAAATTATTTAAAGTTATTAAAAACGAGGTATACATCCTGTGGCTTGGTAAGTCACACATTTATCTGATAGATTGAAAAGCTTTCGCAAATCGTAAAGAGTTTGGCCTGTTAAAGCAATTATAAGTGCAACAAATTGTCAACTTAAAAAATAATTTAGACTTAAAGTGAAAATATTGCAACCAGCTTCGTTTGAGAAAAGAGTGGTGTAACAAGACCCACAAAAAATATATATTTCTAACATATTTGTGTGTAGTGTAAACCAATCAAATAAAATACATATTTCAAATATCATTCAAATTATATTTTGGCATTGAGCAGCAAATTTTACACGTAGGCCTACAACTCAATAATGTGTGTTAGTGAAGCGATGTCTTTGACCCAAGTTTACTCGTTTGTGATGTTTTCTATTCGAGAGAAAAATATATTTTTATTTCTTAGTACCCTGATATGTCTTTATAACCAATACTTAGCTATTGGTAGTAGAAAATTGATTTGAGTAAAACCATAACCACTCTTTGAGTACACTCTACGCACGAATCTGTAATGAAGCTTACTGAATTAAAAAGCCGAAAAAATTAAGACGTTTCGGTGCGTATCAAATTAACTGAAGATGATACAAGTTCGTATCGAAACGTCTTAATCGAGATGATGTCGATCTACTCGACCTTTTGGCTTTTTAATTCATAACCACTTTTGCCAGACCTTGTACAAGATAAAATAAAAATATATTCCTTAAACAAGTTTAGAGCGCTTCATATTTTCCTTCCTGTCTGTCACGAACACAGTAATGTGCCCGCTATTTTAGAAATACTTCGACGCTTTTTTAGCATAGATACCCAGAAGTTTTAAACTTCAGTTAAGCTTTCAGCTTGGGTTTTTAGTCGCACATAGAACCACACGTGTTTACCTTGCAGCTTTAATGTATAGAATGACCTTTTCACACCACTTTTGGTGCATTGCGGCTAGTCGTAAACAACAACAACAAGTTTAACGCATAAGGAACGAATGTTAAATACAATCGTTAGATACTAATTTGTGACACTGTCCGCAGATGGACCGACTCAAAAACCTGACCGAGATTAGCGTCGAAGATGCCAGCGCCGTTCTAGGCAACGTGGCCAACCTGGTCAAGCCCGTCGGGGATTCCCCTCCGCCCAGTTCCAGCGGGGAAGAGGAACTGGAAAACACCCCCACGGCGATTCTGCCCAGCGAGCTGGAAATAGCTGGAGATTCACTGCTGGTTAGTTTGCTCTGTTGCTATGTTTATACTTGCTCCACAATGGTTTTAACCAATGTTGCAAACAAGTCATTTCAAATGACTTAAGTCCAAGTTAAGGGTTTTTTCAATAAATAACAAGTCAAGTCCCAGTCCAAGTCATCAGTTGCGCAAGTCAAGTCATAATTAGAGCAAGTCAACTTCGAGTAATGTTCTTGGTATAAAAATAAAATATTAAACTATTAGAAACGTTACACTCGTAGCCTACGATTATGAACAATAACTGAACTAAAAAACAAGAAAAACGCAACTTATAACAAGCAATTTGTTTATTGTGTAAAAAATTTGAATAAATAGTTCAATTTTAAAGAAAACACTTATTTTTAACCCAAGTCATTTGTCCAAAAGACTTAAATCAAGTCATTTTTGACCATATGACTTAAGTCAAGTAAATAAATTTGAAAACAGTGACTTAAGTGCACTTAAGTCAAGTCATTGACTTAAGTCACTACAACACTGGTTTTCACTTGCTGCGCACCTACAAGGCATTAGAATTCAACAGCACACCTGGTAGTTAGACCGCGCAAGTGGCATGAACGCGCATTATATGGTTTAGGACCTCTGTTTTTAGTAGCAGTGTTTCTTAGTGGTGGGGTATTGGTTATGTGGGGTCATTAGCGGAGGCCTTAATTAAGATATATAATTAGAGAAAAATAACTTGAGAGTTATACTGGTTAATGCAAATAGTAAACCAGGCCTTAATTTCAATAAAAAAACGCTCTTTTCTATATTTTGTTTTTATCAGTGTTGTAAACAATTCATTTGAAAATAAACTTAAGTTCAAGTCAAGTATTTTACAAAAATGACAAATCCAGTCCAAGTCAAGTCATTGAGAGCAAAGTCGATTTCAAGTCATGTCATTTGACATAAACGTAAAAGACTAAACTATTAAAATTGGTCAACTCGTCCTATTATTTCAACTAAAAATAAGACAAACTCAATATACAGCAGTTACATTGTTTAACGTGCAAAACTTTAAACAATGAAAAACACTTGGTTTTATTCCAAAGAATTTGACTAATGACTTAAGCCAAGCCAAGTATATTTGCTAAAAAGATTTATGTCGAGTCAAATCATTTAAAAACAGTGACTTAGTGCACTTAAATCAAGTCAATGACGCTTCACCTCCTCCTGTACGTAGGTCACCTACTTACGGCTAACAAACTGTGTACTAAGGCTAGTCAACTGCCTGGCTGCGGTCCGAATTGACAACGGTAGACCAAAACAAATCTCCTATTTACTGAAATAGTGCACAACTACTTGGGGTACTTTTGGATTATCATTTTAAGGAACTGGGAAAGAGACATATTTTCTAAAAAGCTGTCTCGAAAAACAATAATTCGCCTTTTGCTTGCGAGACAATTTCCCCCGATATTTAAAAATGTTTAACCGCATTAACTGGACCTGAAACAATTGTGAACTTTCTGATCTGGACCTCAGCTGAAACGAGTTGATTAGGCTTGCTGTAGGGCATACACAAAGAAAAGATAGAAAAGATAAAAGAAACAAAGCAACCAACATCACGATAAAACTTGTTCTAAGGCTTATAGAAAGCGAAAACTTTAAAGAGGGATAGCATAGCTTAATTTGTTTTTGTTTTATTGATAACAATATGTCTGCCAGTAAAAATCGATACAAATTAACACTTTACAAAACTATCGTGTCCATCAGGTGCTTATACAGTAAAATTTTACAAAAGGGTCTACAAAATTGAGATTAAAATATTAGAAAAAGATATACGCTCATAACATATCTTTTAATGGCGGGATTTAACGTTATTTCCCTTTTTCTCACAGAAAGTTATCGGCCTGAACCCAATTGCGAATACGACGCTAGACGGCGTAAAAGCGTTTACCAAAGTGATCGCCAATGTCAGCAGCGTAATGATCGACTCAAGCTACGCTTCAGCCTGGAAAATGGTCCAAAAGGTTGGTTCAAGTTTTAATGTGACTGATCGTTTGTCAAAGCAAAAATTCATTTTTCAAATCAAAGTTCCGTTGAGTTTGAAAGATATCCAGGCCTCCTAGCTGCTATTACATTATATGCATGCTTTCTAATAAAATGTGTGTCATGTTTTTGTTTGCAAAAACAGAAATTCAAAAGCCTTGTGTTGTATGGATAAATAGCAAAGTTAAAAGGTCAAATAACTATAGGTAAATGCTGTGGAGGACCTATTCTATTTGTAAGAATACCTGCTATGATCCTATAGTCATTTGTTGTTTATTTTGTGAAACCTTTTGATGTTTAATTATGGTTGTAATAGTATCGGGCCAAAAAGGTACTTTGTATCAGAGTGTGTAGCGATTGTGTGATTCCTAGATTTTCTAACATATATCGTTTTGTTGCGCAATTGGTTATACCTTCTGATCCGGTCCAAAGCCAACTTTTCGACTTCAAAAATGTTGTTTCAAGGAAATTGGCAACAAGTAGTCATGTGCTTATACCAGATTTAGATACCAACAACAGGGCAACCAACGTTTTGTTCGGTTTAATTTTTTATTGAGTTCATATTTAAAAATTTAGCAGCAGAAATGTGTTACTGGTTGAAGTTTCGGAGAATTATTATTGGTTTTATGGACCTCCGACACTTCAAATTTTATGCAGATTCAGATACGTAATATTTTTTGAAAGAACAACTTTTGTGCCATATGGTCGACTAACAAAATTGATAAGTGCAGTGATTCCAGACTATTAGAAAGAAGTTAGATTTTGCGTCAGGAAGTCTTTGTATATAATTGTACTGTATAGCTTTTTCTTAATACTGTACCTACTCTACTTTGGAAAACCTAGCTGAAATGCACAAACTAATCTAGTATCGGATCATCATCGATACCACAGTTATACCAAACGAGATGCCTACCTTGGCATCGAGATATTAACAGACTTCTTTTCAATAATTAAGATCCATATTTTTTCATGCAAATTTTTATGCAGAAGGTCGAATTTACTTCAAACGCCTTTTTTGAGTTGTGTGACGAATGGTTTGTGATACATTTGTTAGCGTTTATATTTATGCAAACAAGTTAGCCGATAGCTTACTGAGATGTCTAACTATTCACGTCGACCGACAACTGCTCGAACTTGTTGCCCTTCAGCTCTGCATTGTGATTTCAAATAAGTTTTTTTGCTCTGTCGCCAGAAAAGTGAAGCAATTACAAATCTGTTTCCAAAGCTCGCTTTTCTTGTTATTAAAAAAAACTTAACCAACACGTTTAAATTGTTTGTGCTCACAGATTTTTGCTACGGCGCCAATCCTTTTATTAAAATACTTAGACAATGGAGCTAAAACAAAATCCTCCTAAACATCTGTACGGTTGTCACAGTCACGGGTCACTTTTCCTCGTCTGAAGCGCGTTTGTTTTGTTTGACTGTTTGCGCTTTAAACGGTGCACAAATACGGCGATAAGACGATGTGTGGTTTTGACGTGCCGATACACAGTAATGTGTAAACTGCTGGTTCTGTTTGATTTAACCCAGAAGTGAGGTTAAGTACATTCGGCTAAGGGTTCGCGCGTAGGTCAGGCTAAGTTCACATTAGCTTAAACAAAATTAAAAAATGCCACAAAATTATATAGAAAAAACTAAGAAGTTGTTTAAATCGATATTTAACAACTAATGGGTGTATGCCTACTCTAGAGAGCCGGGCAAATAGCTTATAGGCACTTTCTGGGACTATTTACCCGGCTAACAAAATAATCGAATTGTTAAGGGAATAAATCACAGAAATTATGCAAGACTCAGAAAATTAAAATTAAAAATGCTACCACCCAAATCAAAACACCAAGCCCAGCCTTAGCTTGAGTCGAACCCAAATAAATGTATAACCACTGATCCGGGCAAAAAGTGACTTCCTAAAATCAATGCGATACTTGTTGTAATTAACGAAGGGTGGGTGGCTGTGCAATAGAATGGCTGTGGAAGTTCAACAACATCGATACAACGGGTTTTTGTTTATTGTCGCCAAACGCAACGCTGATTATAATAATAACGAGAAAACACTGATAGGGGCACCGACAAACTGCGGGCTCGGGTCCACTCGTATAAGCCGAGTTTACACCTTTGTATAATACAAGAAATGCGCTGAACTTTGCCAAGTAAATCGAGACCACATCCAAAATCAACTAAAGCGTGTACGATGATTTATTCTGTGTATAGAAGGGACTTGACAAGAATGCTATACAACCCTGCACCCCTTACTTCACACCTTCCTCCCCCTTGACACCTTATTTTCAGTTTGAATAAAAAAAAATATTATCAAATATAGAACCTAAACAGATGTGACTCGGCAAATATGCCTCGGCCCTTGAATATAATATTTATTAAGCCTTTTTAACGTTTGTATAGTTTGTTCCTTTAAAATACGACACTCTAGCACCCATCTACGTAGGGTCCACGTCGCGGGAGGGAGGGGGGTATTTCCCGAGTGAGGTTGTATCCACATTGTTAAAAACCGACCTCGTTTTTTAGTAATGTGAAAACAACGTTGACGGCACTATAGAAATCAAAAGAATGACCTTTCAAATCAAACGGTGTTAACTACGGAACAATAGAAAACACTGACTGTCGGATTACAACTCGCTGAACGCTCTGCAGAGTTTAAACCAAAAAGTTGCCAAGCCTAACTTCGTGATTTAAATTTCAAGAGCGACCCCGAAAACTTGTAAGTAAAAACGAAACGATGGTATGATGATAATAAATTAATGCTTAAAGCGACCGTGCGTATTTTTTACAGAGTAAGATAACACAAAAACAACCTGAATACAACCGGCGGGCGCGTGAATTCGACAACAGGCGAAGTTTAAACGCGACGAAATTTATCAAATCCGCTTCGTGCGTTTCCGACAAGATCTTTGGCGCGAATCTGCGATAAAACAACAAAAACATAATAACGGACAATGAAAACTAAATACATGCATATTTTTAACGGTCGAAGCGCACAGGCATCAAGCCGGAGGTAGCCCAAGGACAGAAAGCTAAAATCACCGGGTGCTAGCAAATACTCCAGGCGTCTTTGCAAGCGGTATACGTTAAGCGACAAAACCGCTCAATGACGATGACGCGTCAACACATATAGCGACAACAAAAGCATTTTTGCATTGAAGTTTGCGACGACAAAAGCTCAATTTAAGTAGTTTTTTGGATGTGGGCAAACCCAGAACGCGAGCCTAAGTTAATGCGTTTTACAACTTGTGTTTCCGCAATACGACAATATGCCAGACACGGATAAAAAGGTTTTCCACTAGTAGGACTCGAACTCGCGACCGCTGGAAAACGCGACCAACACTCGCTGACTGAGCCATCATCTGGATAGAAAGACCTCAAAACGCCAATTGCAAGCACACATCTATTTGCGGCGTCTTCATAACGATCATATTCCCTTGCACGATACGATCTTCGACCGATCTTATTGCTTTTCTCTGTCCGCGTCGTTTACAAAGGCGAAATGCTGACTTTAAAAGGTTCCGGCTTTATCGTCAGCCCCAACTTGGAAGGCCAGGGGTACGCCGGTTCGATTCCCGGGCGCGACTGTGCGATCAAACAGCGCCTTACAATCGTCGTAATGAAGATGAAAAGCTGGTGACGGGAAAGCTGGGCTCCCAGGCATTGGCGGACCCCAAGGCCCCAGGCGATCACGTTCTTGGCCATGTCACCCCTCAGTTCGTCTAACCCCGTTTCGGGGTTTGTTCGCAGAAAGCGTTCGGGACGAAACTCCTCTGGGTCATCCCAAAGCAATGGGTCTCGCGTTGTCTGTCAACAAAAAAGTTAAAACCGTTATTGATTCTTTGGATCATAATTGTTGGAGGTTGCAGTAAGACATAATAAGAATATCGAAGCCCAAACAGAAGTAGGTATCATTTTGAACGTTTGGAGTATCTCTTCACTTATTTCGATGTTTGAAAAAAGTTGTTCGAAAATGATACCTATTTCTGTATGGGCTTTGATATTGTTACGTGAATTATTATTATTGCACGTGAAATTATTATTTCTTTGGAGCCTAATGGTTGTAGGTTGTAGTAAGACGTGATAAGAATGTCGAAACCCATACAGAAGTAGTTATGATTTTGAACGTTTTGAACATATCGTTATTCATTTTGATGTTGAAAAGAGTTATTCGAAATATTCAAAATGATACCTATTTCTGTATAGGCTTTGATATACTTACTGTACGTTGGAGCATAATGGTTGGAGGTTGTAGAGTAAGACGTTATTATACGAACATCAAATTTCATACAAAAGTATATAGGTAATATTTTGAACGTTTCGAATAACTCTTTACTCATTTTCAACACCAAATGAATTAGGAGTTATTTAAAACTTTAAAAATGACATCTACTTCTGTATGGGATTTGATATTGTTACTGCGTGTTATTAATTCTGTTATCGATGTACGTGTTAAATATCAGGTAAAAGTGAATTGATTCTGATCGATTTCTAGTAATAGTTGTGAGGTCGCTTCATAGAAGGATGCGTTCAATCTCGAGTAATTGTGGACAATTGTTATCTTTATATGCTTTACTGCTGGCAGACTTGGACAACTAGATTTATTTTAGTTTTTCCAAATTAGATTATAATTACAATTAGATTGTTTTAAGTTTTATCAAATTAGATTAGAATTAGAATTACCTAATTCTTAAAAAAACGAATTTGAACTAGAATTACATTTGAATATTTACAATCAATTTCATTTAAATCGAGAAGTATTGTAATAAGAATGTGAATGGTAAATATTTTTTTGGCAATTATGATGCCTTTCAGCATAGCATATGCTTTTCAGACTGTGACAATTAGGCCTACGTTCCAACCAAAGACTTTAAATTCTTTGCCTTGACTAAGAGACTAAAAATGCCGATGGTCAAAGTATCATTTTTGGTAAAATCCGAACTAGATTAGAACTAGAATTGGACTACACAAGCAATTTACAAATTAGATTAGAATTAGCTAGTTGTCCAAGTCTGCCTGCTGGGCGCGATATTTAGTAGTGGTTGTCAAATCTTATGTGTTGTTTGGTAAATATGGTTTATTCTTTTCCAATCGACTTGTTCTGATTTACTTCTCAAATGAATCTAGGTATCTGATATAATTAATTAATCAGAATCAATGCCTAGTAGTAGCTACGGCCCTCACCCGATTCTATAGATGTATCAATGCACAATCAAGATCAAATTAATTTAAGCTTTTAATTTTGCGATCTCACTGAGAGTTATTCGGTTTAAAACGTATTTTTTTTTTCAATTTTACCAATCAAGGTTACTAAATTTTCCAGAAACTTTTGGCCTAACGACCCAAAAAAGTTAATTTTCCACATTTCAATGTGAATCATTTCACCTATTGACAATATAAATGATTTAGTTTTAAAGTGGAAGTAGTTTTTTTCCAAAACAAGGGGTATCGTAGGAATAAATACAGAGTGTCTTACAGTCCTAAACGAGTGAATAAAACTTTCGCTCGGCCGCTGTAAAAACGCACAGAGACTTATTTGCTCTTTACTCAAAAAACAAACAAGGATGTTTTAGAAAAAAATAAAAAGTAAAAAATAAGCACGCACCTGCCAAAAGTTAAAGATCACCATCACGCCTGGCGGAATGTAGCAGTTCTCCAGCACCGTTCCCTTGGTGGTCTGGTGCGGAATAAACAGTGGAACGATTGCCACGTGGCGCAGCACCTCGTACAGCCACGCCTGGGTGTAGGGACATCTCGGGCCGTGGTTTCTCAGGGTCGGCTGTTCGTCTGGCGCCATCACGCGGGCAAGCTCGTCGCGTATCTAAGACGCAAGGTGTCGTTAGAGGGATAAGGGAAACATCCCAAGCCATACGACCTAGATTTTAGTGTCTATACTGTGTAGACATGATTAACACGAATGGATGTGGCGTTTCAAAGTGTTTGCGGTTTTTTTAGAAACGCATTCCTAGGTACAGAGTAAATCCTGTAGTTCGGATTAGTACTAATTTATTTAAAAGAACGAATACACGTTACATGCAATTGCACAGGACAGTGGTACTCCCAAGCTTTTCGCAACGCCTTTCGAGAAGTTTAACATGCGATGCACCCAGCGATTGAAACGCTTATAAGTTTTATCGTTAATTAATTTATTTGCACAAAAAAAAAAACTTAAATAAAATCGTAATAATTAATTGCTGCATTTTTTTCTTAACTATAATGTACTGGAGTTACTGTGTATAATGTACTGGAGTTACTGTGTATAATGTACTGGAGTTACTGTGTATAATGTACACGAGTTACTGTGTCCTTGGTTATGATTGAAGCGATACACTAAGTTGTCACAACGCGCAGTTTGAAAACTCTAGCATAATATTTAGTTAACGGGCATTTTGTTTTATAATTGTATGCGTTGTATATATATAAGCTGAAACACTCTGGGAAGTGAGGAATTTTTACTTTGTAACTACTATTATTGGTATTTTATGCATGTTTGCCATTTGTACAAAAACTGAAAATGCCTTTTTATAAAGCGAAATATATATTTCTGTAAAATTTTAACAAATGATTTTATGATTTATAACTGTTTTAATAAACAGTCTTAAGATCTTTGGAGCATAATGGTTGGGGGTTGTTGTAAGACGTAATAAGAATATCAAAGTCCATACAGAAGTAGGTATCATTTTCAACATCATGAATAAAGAGTTATGTTGAAAATGAATAAAGATTTATTCGAAACGTTCAAAATGATACCTACTTCTGTATGGGCTTTGATATTCTTATTAAGTCTTAAGATCGTTGCATATATATTAATTTATACGCAATGCAGCTTCCACTTTATTACCTTGGTCTGCGTTTCCGGGTACACAGCGAGATAAAAGAAGGCCCACGTGACCACAGTATGAACAGTATCGAAGCCGGCACCGAAAACGTCAGCCGCTGCGTAGTTGGTGTTTTTATCCAGGGGGCTGGCACTTTGCTGCTTGCCGGGCGCGTATTTTGCCGGGTCGGCCGCCTTGCCATTTGAAACGGCACCGTTTGTTTGTCTCTTCTGCTGATTTCCGTTCATGTCTGCTAATAGAAGCTGTGCGTTAGCTGGTCTGTACCGCCAAGTAGTCTGTGCATTTCAATAGCCAAAGAGGCATTGGGTTTAGCATCAATTTTAAATAACATGATTTAGATTGATTACTTGGGTTGAAAAGTTGACCCGGACATTTTGTTTGCTCGATTGGTATTTTGTTTGCTCGATTGGCAGAAAGTCTAGATACATTTTTTCAATCCAATGTGTTTATATTTTCGAACGCTTAGATAGATAGTCGTTAGTTTTATGTCATGTGGACCCTTATTATAACGAAATTGCTCACTTGTATTTAACATTCAAAACAAAGGAGAAAAATCTTAAAATATGTATTTTAATTTGTCTGGATTACAGACCATAACAAAACATCGATTTACCTTAAATTTGACAAAATTTTAACTTATGCGTTTATCACCCTGTAGTAATTTTCGCACTGCAATAAAAAACGGGTTGGTCATTCTCAGTGTTTAAAATGTGAGAAATCGTTCTCTCGTGTGAACGCTGTGCAGTCTGGACCGAATTAAAAGCGCTTTCGTGTGTCAAGTTCAGCACGTTTGTTGCTCAAGTAGATTTCCCCGAATCAAATGATTTTGTCCAGCTAACCGTGATTTTTAGTTCTTAAAAATATTTTACTTCGACTTTATAGGTCATATTATAAATTGTTCAGTAGTATCCCTTAGAAGCCGTGCAGGCGAACATTTGGCGTCACAATTTTTGATCTCTACATTTCGGGCACTTACTTTTTTACACGTGATTGACAAAACGGATAAGAATTCCTGCTTTTTAAAGCCATTTAAACTCGTAACGCCCAACATTTAATGACACGTTAATTTTGCCTTTGAACCAGTGTCTCTTATTATTCAGGCATTTTTCCCAAAATATGTAATTTGCAAATTTTAGTGGGTAATTTAGACAATAAAGTAAGCTGCTGCCTTTGGCCGCTGGAAATAAAATATATTGAAACTTTATCTAAAATTTTCAGTTCATTCTTGTGTTGTTTTAATAATACTTTGATTGCACATAGTAACTTGTTATTAAAAAGAGGCAAGTAAAGTCCATACAGTTCGCATCAGGGATAACGAAGCTAAATATCTCATAACTATACTGCGTTAAACCACTTTAATTACTCCGGCAGGTTAAATAGGGTCCACGGAAATGGTAGGAACAGGAGGAATAACGTGGCACTGAATGTGTGATGGTGAAAATCGCCTTGACCCTTACAACATAAAATGTCAATCCAAATTTCTGATCAGTAATAGCAGAATAGTATATACTGCCAAAAATAACAGAGGAAAACACATAAGGTATTCCTACTTAAAGCAGAATACTCTAGCAAAGCTAGTAACTTAGGTCAGACGCTTTTTTATAAATGTCAAAAAAGATATATAAGATATATATGTTTTGCCAGCAACAGAATCGTCAGTATATACAAATCTATTTGAATATGATACAGGCCTACTCACGATGCCTTGCTGGCGAACATATATATTTCTTTTAAAATCTATAAAAAAGTGTCTGACATAAATTACTAGCTTTGCTAGAGTGTTCTGCTATTAATAGGAATAACTTATGTGTTTTCCTCTGTTATTTTTAACATTCCACTTAGATCTTTCAGCCATAAAGCCAGGTCTACCACTTTAAGCAGCTTACTTTCTTCAGCTGGGTCCACGTCGTCTTCCCTGTTTGCCAGCTCGCTCCTGTACTTTAGGCAGTCGACGAAGTCGCGCATCTGATCTGGGCGGTAGGTGCGCCAGTGATCTTTTAGCAGGTTGAGGACGAAACTCCAAAAGTCGTCCGAGTACATCTTGAGGTTCTGCGCGTTAAAAACGGTTTAGTCATTCATTTGACGCGTTTCGAAAGAGTTATTTTTTTTGCGGCGCGGTACCTAAGTTTTCTTGGGACACAGGAACTTGACTACAGTCTTAGTTGTACATTTGAAGACTGTATGCATTATAATATAAAGTCATGTGGCTGCTTTGATGGAAGATGTTGTAAGATGGTCGTTTAGCAACAAATATGGCCACCATAATCGATATCTCCATAGCTTTGAATAGTTATTTCCGGTTATAATTTTTACCTTGGCCAAACTAGCAATAAATAAAAATGGAAACTAAAAGTTGATCAAACAAAGTATAAAAGTGCGTCAAAGTATTTTAGGTGGGGTTTGAATGTTATTATTTTTTTGTGAATACTAATTGGCACAAAAAAAAAAAAAAAAAAAAAAAAAAACGGATTTGAAATTAGAAAAAAACACATGGATTTGAAAATTCAGCTCACTCCTATTTTTTTATCTCTATAAACAATATTAAAGCTATACAGGATAGAAAATTTCAAAACAGAATATGTTTTTTCTATAGGTAAAACGCGGTTGCAGCCATAGTTAAAACCGCTATTTTTCTGTGCGAAGAAATCGTGCATTGGCATTCAAAACACAACGACTCAGAACTTCTAGAGAAAATTAACGCTTTTCGATTTCTATACCGCTTTGGAAACAAAGTCAGGGTCGGAAATGTTTAGGCGCTTTGACTGCCTGTGCGCCTCACCGACTTCCATTCTAACAAAGCTTGTTTTTTAAACAAGTTTTTTTTTAACTTTTAACCAAGTTTTTGACAAAGGCTACACTCATATGAATACCGCTATGTCACAACCACAGCCTGTGGGTAACTGCGACAAAGCATAGCTAGCGTAAAAGTATTAGCTTAGTGTGTTGTAACTTTTACCGGCTTCGATTCGGCATGTAACATTTTGAAAATCGATGAATCCGATTTTGATGCAAGGCGTGTTCAAGTATAACAGTTGTGAGGTGAGCATCCTATGGTTTCCACCAATGTTATACGGTATTATTAACAATTACTTGATAAACGGTTCAAATAAACAATATTGGAAGTTTTTAATCTTATCTGCCTATACACCTATAAATTTACCACCCAAAGCCCTTCTTGTAAACTAGCTTCTTCTAAGTTTTTTTTTCCCATTTTTTTGTCCGCAAATGTTGCTGATATATTGAATAGCAAGCTAACCATTACTACTAAACAACACTACCCAAAACACAGTACCCTGTTTGCATGAGATTACGTATTGCACATATACAATCTAGTATAGCAGACTTGAAAAGTAACGCCCACAGGTTGTAATAACCTTAAGTGCAGTAAGCTTAGTAAATGTGTATATATACTAGGCGTGGCCTTGAACGTTTATGCCAACTTGCTTTCGTGGAAATGTTTCATGAAACAGCGCTTCAAGGGTTTACACAACATTTGGTGGTTTTCAAAGGTAACACGGTGCGAAACCGCTGGAAAACGATTTTCCGGTTTTTTGAACTATACAAGTGCCCAAATCAGCAAAATGGCGGCTGTTTAGCAAGATTATAATCGCAGGCTGCCAGATTAGCACGTCGGACGTTCTCACCACGCTCCTTCGCCTTAACAGCACACTTCTTGCCTGTACGACGCAATTAAACCTAATTCGAGCAGGCCGCGGTGCGGTAAGGGGATTTCCGAATCGTGATTCCACCGATAGCGTAATGTTTAAAGCTTTCTTTCGGTCTCTGGGTCACAAGTGTGTGACACGCCATTTATTTTTTGTAGAAAAACGCTGCGACTCTTTGATTTCTTAGTTTTAAATATTAACTTAATAAAATTAAGATAGAGGTCTTCGAGGTGTTGACTGGGTAAGTTAAGGCGACTAAACCAAAGCAAGAATAACTTTGAGCAACGAATTTAAAGCAAGCTTCTTAAGAATCGTAAATCAAGCAGTATTGTAAATAAGCCATTTTTTGTTGTATTTGCCGTTAAAATCGGCAGGCTCGACAATTTATCCTCGGGCGAGTCGAATAATAAGAACAGTGGTTATATTTAAAGTAAATACAATTTAGACGAGGAGTTTCACAATGATGCGAAACGCTATCTTTGAACGCTGAATAGTAACAGGTATAGTTTAGCTGTAGGCAATTTTTTTTTAGTTTTAAATAAGCCATTTCAACTGAAATCCGTCAAGTGAACATTATTTTGGTTCGAAGCAAAACAAGCTTAACATCTTCACAAGCTAACTGCGATAAGCAGAACCACGTTTTTAATCGTCACTTAACAATTACAATTTACTTAGTTTTTTTTTGCTGCTAAAATATGGAAAACAGTTTATCTGTCATCGCTTCCCAAAGAAAATAAACAACGTGGAACATTATTGAAACTTCAATTTTCATAATATCAATGTATTGAGCTAAAATTTTAGCTACTACATCTACAACTAGATTTACACAAAATGAAAATGCCTCAATTACACCACAATTAAAAATTAAAATCGATCCAACTCTGGATAAGAATATATAACTAAGATCCTTACAACACATTAAATCCAGACTCACACATGCAAATTACAACTTGTATCCAACTACACAACACAAACTTACCTTGTAGGGAGTCCCCACGAAAGGAACGTACTTGAGAAACGGCCAAAAGTTGACCACTTGCGAAGCGCCCATGGCGCCGTCGAAGTTCTTGTTAATATCCAAAAAAATGTCGAAGGCTCGGTCTCCCGGCTTGAACTCGTGGCCGAAGCACATTTCGCTAATTGAGTTAATTGCGTTCCTGAGAGAAAACGGCTCCGGGGCGACGCCTTCCTAAAAAAATAACGATTCGTGCTTACAAATACTAAGAGTCGTGAGTTTTTTATTTGTTTTTCGTTCATAAGACTTTTATTGCAGAATTAGCGTAACCAAGTGTCACTATTTAAAGACAAATTGTATGGAATCAAGCTTTCGCACAACCAATTTAAAATTAGCAAGCTTTCGCACAACCAATTTAAAATTAGACGAATACGGCCATTTACAAAGACTGCAGAATTAGGCATTCGATGTTAGATCAGTAATTCTCAAATTGTGTATATCGGGAGATTGTCTCAAGTGTGCCACGAAACGTTTCGTAAATTGCAAAATAACCTATTTACATAACAAATAGCAATGCTCAGAAGCATTCGAGTTGAAGGGGATTAAATTGTTTAGGGTGAGGCAACCAAAAAAGTTGAGGACCACTGTATTATAAGCTTTGACAGAGTGATTCATTTTACATAACGTGTAGCATATAGAATAAATATAAAAAGAAGAGATTGTCCGATAAAAAAGAGCCCATACCCGGTGTCAAGCGGTAGCATCTGTAGTCGTCCGATACTAGGGTGTTATCGGTGCCGATCCAATACCAAATTAATATTGAAATGTTAACCATAATTTGCAATAAAAAGCAGCGATTCTACTTTGAAAGATAAATTTATCAAAAAAATTAGATCAACATTTTTTCTCTTCAATTCAACAGTAACGACCTGAAAATAGACAGTTCAACGTCATCTATTAAGCTTGATGATCATTTGGTTTTGGATCGGGTCGCGATACGTTAAAATAGCGGATTTCGGTTTCGAAGTAAACTAACAAGTATCGGGCAACCACTAAGAATAAGCAAGGATATGTGGATGAGCAAGGAAAAACTCAGGCGATATTCGTTTCTGACCATATGCGTGGTTTACCTCTTAACCAGTGATTCCTAAACTCTATGCCGCGTCACACTATAGTGTGTCTTTTTAGAGATTGGCAAGTGTGCCGCGAAACTTTTTGTATTTTCGGAAAATAGATTATTCGCATTTCCAATGGCATGCAGGCAAGCATTTAAGTCTTACATACGCACTATCCATTGTAAAATTGATATTATTAAGACATTTACATAATCTTTGTCGTGTTAAAGGACGATTGCAAATTTGCTCTATTGTTGTTCTGTTAAAAATGTGCCGCGAAGTGGTTAGTTAGGCTTTTTAGTGCAAGGCGAGCCAAAAAATTTGGGAACCACCGCTCCTATCAATTAACGCAGTAAGTTTGACTAACAAATGATGCTCTTGGATTAAGCCCAGTCGGCCATCCCAGCTCCACACACTCACCTCCCGCGAGGCTTGGTCCAGCACTTGGTCAACGAGGTGGTTCGCGTGTCTGAAAGCGCAATCCTCCATCACACTTCGCTTGCTCGGGTCCTTACCGGTCGTATAGAGCTGCAGGGCTTCCTTTGCGCATCTCTTGTGCCGCATCCAGTGGTCGCTGTGGGAACAAATAGAGCGTGGTTAGGTGAAAGCTTTTGTGTAAGGGGTAGGGTATAGGTCAGTGCTTAGGGTCGGGCAAACCTTTTAAAAAACTGGCCATCTTTTTAATTTGGTAAGGGTAGGGCAGTGGTTCTCAACCGGGGTGCCGCGGCACTCTGGGTGCCATTTCTAATCCTCAAGAGTGCCGATAGATATTTTAAAATCTTTAAGAATTTAATTTTTGCTCAACCCGTACAACTTTTTGTGTAAGATTAGAGTAGAATGAATCCTATTATAACTTTATACGTTGTGTAGAGTAGACGTGTGTTGCTCCAGTTCGGTTTATTGTGACATTTTAGTGAATTACCTATAAAAAAATCTTGTAGGTGTGCCGCAATCTATTTATTATTTCTGAAGGGGCCGCTAGCCATAAAAGGCTGAGAAACTCTGGGGTAGGATATAGCTTAGTGTTCAGGGTTGGGCAAGCCTTTCAAAAAGCTAGCCATTTTGTTTTAAATTTGGTGAGCTTGCGGGGCAAACACGCACACCCCGTATGTTTTAACTTCTTTTGTGAAGTTTACGTCTTTCCTTTACTCATTTTTCACTCGAAAAGGGTAGGCTACTTTGAAGTTTATTCCAACTTATTATCACTCTGCTTCTTGCTAAGCTGCGAGTAAAACGCTTACAAATCCACGTTTAAAATATTTTGTGGAATGGTTTACTATGGTCAGATTTAAGGATGCCCATGCCTGATAATGGTGTAAAGTGAGCAAATCGTGATACAAAAAATCAAAAAAGATTGTTAGTTGTATATGGATGTGCTCGTTAAATAAAAATTAAATTACCCCTAGCTTAAACCTTATTGTATAGGCTACACTAAACTAATAATTAACAAATTTATTTGCAAAACAATACACCAACAGTCCAACACCCACACACCCACACGTTACATATTCATCCTCGGAATTTTTGAGGAGAAACTGTATAAAAGGAACAACGACAAAACTGAACTGTGTTTACTTGGGCGTTAGAATTATATCAATTATATAGTAGTTTTATACGGTAACAAAGGGAATGTTCGAGTGATATTTGTGGCTTTAATCCATTTGAAGCTAAAGATTATCAAATTTGGCAATACTTTTAAAAGAAAAATTAAATTTTAAAAGCTTTGCAAAAGAATCTTCCCACAACATAAAGCCTCTTAAAACGCTAGGTCATGGCCAAATTCTTAAAAATTTAAGATAAAAAACTAGTTTCAATTGCTGATATTCATTATATCTGCCTAATGAAGCTGATAGTTTTCAATAAAGTTAAATCAAGGTTATTCAAACGAGCGGTATAGGCGTTTCACAGTAAAGTGCCTCAGCCACAGATTGAATGTGGCACGTAAAGCCCACAATTCACCACATATTTAAAAAGAGGAAGCGTCCACCATCGCTATAGCGCTGTATTCAAAAATTTAACGTACAGAGCGTTGTTGCTTTTTCCCTTGGCTATTCTTAGCTTCAAGTGGAGAGTTCAACCGGTAACGTGGGACCCATATAATGTAGCGTTTACAATCCGTGGTTTTGCTGGACGACTGCAACAGCAAAGGCCAGGAAACCTATTGAAAACCGCGCCCGTGAATTTCCGAGCCCAAAGCCGTCCGCAAAGAAAATTGCTCACCTGTAGTCGTTGAAAGTGATGCTCTGTCTGCCGCAAATCAGCTTGTTCGTTTCCAACTCGGGTCTGCCGGCAAAGTCGATCGACTGCTTGGCGGCTGTTTTCCTGCAGAGACCCAGATAAACGTTACTCTTTTGGCTTTGATTTTGTCCGGCAAATTTAAAAGTCAAATGAGAAACAGATTTTTTAACACCCTTGAGCTTTGCACATTTTAGGTTTATTCTATATAACACTATACATATTTTAATAAAATAAATCCTAGTCTTGCAAGAGCAGCAATTTCCTGCCTCCAATTTTACAGACTCCAATGACCGGATGCCCGCTAAAAGTAATATTGCTAGGGTGCGCAAACTTTTAGCACGCAAGTCACGTTCTACAATTCAGTTGTACAAATGGCCGTTAAGTGGATAAAGGGTGGATTAAAAGTTTGGTGCATTTTGTGCTACAAGTATAGGTGCGAAACAACAGAAATGTTTTAAAATGCGGTCACAAATGATTCGATGTTATGGAGTTTAACGCACTGTGCTCGAAACAGTTACGGTAAAAAGGTTAGTGTAGAGATAAAATTTTGTTTAATTTTTATTTGATTCAGGGCATTGCTCTACGATTTTTGAAACTCTATATCCAATAGTGGCTTCTTAAGGCCCAGGGCAAAGACACCGAAACAATGTCAAGAACCACTGACTTTCACAATATTTCTTTCTCACGGCGTCATACTTTCTAACTCACTTGATGACGTCTAGGCCGGTCACGATCAGAACGTCCCTGGTCCCCATCCGGATGCGGTAGAGGGGCCCGTAGGCGTCGGCCCACTCGGCCAGCTTCCGGTACGGCTCGGCGCCGAGCTGCACCACGTTCCCGACCACGGGGAACCCCCTGGGCGAGGGCAGGTCGCGAAAATGCGTGAGTCTTCTTCCGTCGCCTGAGGACAAAATGGGACGCTTGATTGCTCAGGATTGTAAAGTCAAGTTTTAGAAACCAAGAGCCGCATTTGTTTCTTTTGTGACACTTTACAACAATGCTTCTGAACCGGGGTGGCGCGGCACTCTAGGGTGCCATTTAAACGCTCAAGGTTGTCGATAAGTATTTAAGCATTTTCAGGAATCTGATTTTTGTTCAATTGGTAAACTTCTTGATACAACTGTTTGTTTACAATTAGAGACGATTACTTCAAATGGTATTTCCATACATGTTTTAAGTTGATGTAATTCCAGTTTCATTTTTAGTGACATTGCAGTTAAACACTCGAAAAATTCCAGTCGGGGTCCCGAAAGTCTATTTAATATTATGGAGGGATGCCGTAAGCCATGAAAGGCTGGGAATCAGTGCTTTACGACATAAGCAGAAATGAATGTCACTACGTTTCTTTCTCACTAACAAACACACCTTTCCTCAGCTATAGGTTTAATGTAAATCAGTCCCGACCCATGTGCCACGCAAGAAAAATCGTGTGGCAGTTTTAATTGATTTGTTCGCCGACTGCAGATGATTAGATTTACACATGATAAGATTTATTTTGATCTGAGCAAAATTTTCTCAAATTTGAGAAAACTGGGAAAACAATCCGAAGCCATGGTTCATATCAATTAAATTTGAACTTATTATTGCTAAAATGTATTTTGTTTTATTCGAATACAACAGTTCATTAAAGAGAATTGGGTCGCCAAAACTTAGTTGATGGTTAGTTGAAAAGTTTAAGAAACACAGTGTCAACGAAAAAAAACTCGTTTACCTAAGCCAGTGATTCTCAACCTTTTATGGCTTGTGGCACCCCCCCAAAAAATAATAAATATATTTTCGGCACCCCAACTGGAATTTTCGTTGAGTATCCTACTGAATTCTCACTATGGAACTGGAACAACACAATCAACTTAAAACATGTAGGAAACTGTATTTGATGTAATGGTATCTAATCGTATACAAATAGGTGTTTTAAGAAGCTTACCAATTGAGCAAAATTCAAATTCTTAAAAAAATCTCAAAGACCTATTGGCACCCTTGATTATTGGAAATGGCACACCAGGGCTCCGCGGCACCCCGGTTGAGAACCACTGAGTTAACTAGCGAGATCAACACAATTCATCGTAAAAAAGGAAAGTTAAAAGTAAACAGCCGCATGCGACTTGCGAGCCGCGTGTTTGCCACCACTGCTATTACAACATTTTCCTCGACTTCAGGAATGCCACGTGCACGTATGTGTGCGTGTGTGGAAGCGCGCGCGTGTGTGTGTGTGTGTACGGGCGTGCGCGTAATATAAAGCTACTCTGTTCATTCGTCGGGCCCAGGAGAAAAGTTTCCTAAGTGATTTTATCGACGATATCGGGCTCCGCGATGCCAATTTGAGCGCCAGGTGTCTCAACCGCAAGCAAGGGGACCCTTTCCATTACAATAATTATTTTGCTCAATCAATGGCAATTTTGCCTGTGTTTAAATGGGCATGTTCACCAAAACTCACTAAGCAATACCTATGATGTTGCTACCAGGCGTAGTATATACTGAGAACGAAGCAATGTCCGTTTTGCATATTTTTATTTGCAAATAAATAACAAAACTAATAATAGGTGAATGTTAAAAGACTAAAACGCTATTTTTTCGTCAAAATAGACTTTGCTGGTCTAAAGCAGAATTTTTTTTTTTTTTTTTTTTTTTTTTTAAAAAACGTTTACTAGTAACTATTTTGCGTATAAGAACTTGGCGGAAGAAATGGCAGCAATTTAACGTTTAAAAAGAACAATTTTTTCCATGGGTGTAACACGATTGTGCAAACAAGATATTTTATTACAGGGAAGTCCAAGCCCGTTTATAACAATGTTTCACGTAACATATTGATTGGTGCTAGTGCAAGTCATTACCTCACATTCCCAAAAGATTTAGCGCATAACTCACCGTACACCAAACGAAAGCAATCATACAACATTGCGTAGCCTATAGAACAAACTTGATCCGGTGATTTAATATAAATACTTTTAGGCATGTATGTTTTGCCAGACTTGATACACAAATTACAACTTTGTATGTTTTTGCCAGACTTGATAAACAAATGAAAGTACACCGTAAGTTAGGTCTCTCATAAGCATTCGAACTAAAGTGTATTCGGTTAAGGAATTTGTCTGGCAAATTAGGCATGGGAACAGTTTGTATGGCTTGAGAGTGTTGATATGACTTCATTGACACCTTCGAAATGACTCCTCTTGACTTACGTATTTTCTGTTGTCTACAATTACTCGACTTGTGTTTTAGACAAATGAATTTAGTTGGATTGAAGTAACTTTAAGTGATATTATAACGTATCGTAAACTAACACAGTTTCGTAAAATTTGTTTGTTTAATGGCTATTTTGGTGTTAATTTTGATATTGTATGTAATGAGAATACCACTTTTAATAGTTTCATATATTTGTTCATGCTGATCGTGACTTGACTCTTTAGTTTAGATAAAGGTTTAACTTTAAATAAAAGTATTTGGCAAACTTCACTGGGACTTTCAAAAATCACTAATTCACAGCACTGCTACAGAAAGAATAACACCATTGCCACACTAATATTAAAAAAAAAAAATCCACCTTTGAGTCCGTGGACGTCACGTGATCTCGATTTCCTCAGCCACCACAGCACGACGCTGAAGAAGGCAATCCAAGTGAGCAGAAGACTGAAGGGTTCGCACCAGAAGGCGAATATGCTGCTGATCATGTTCACTGCGCCGCAATGCATTGCGACTCTTTTTATTTTACTCAAGCCTGGCATGCACAGATTTGCAACCTAACACTAACAAACCTAAAAACGAGCAGGAATTCGGTTAAAGGAAAGAACGTGTGCCGTTCCCCTGATTTACAATAGATCAACCAACGATTTAAATACCGAGAGCTAGTTGAAGTGCTGCTGGAGTATTAAGATTCCTAACGCCACAGCCAGGGTTAAAACTAACTTACTCGATTTGAACACCAAGTGACTAAACTAACTTACTCATTTATTTACAAATCACTGTTGAATGCCCATAAATAGTTGAAATATACCGGCATCGTAACCGTTCGGGTTTCAAATACGTCCGTGCTGGTTTACTGTTTAGTAAGCGAAGCCGATGATGCAGCCGGCAAATAGAGAGGACATTTGTTTTTCATTTCTTTTAGGCCATTTCGCGGTGCAACAAGATCGGCAATTTGGCATACGTAACAGGGCGCCCTAGCTCCACTTTAAGTGTTCCAATCCGGGTCATAATTGCCTCTTCCGACTGCCTTTGGCTGAAATGCTACCTCGTCAAAATGGCCGCCCTGATTTGCTCGTTCCAACTGCTGAGCAATCGCATGTGTGGCACCAAAGCCAAGCCAAGTGGAAAGGTTTACAACACAAACAAGGCGCTTATTCGTCGAACCAGCGCCACCCACCCCGACGCTGCACTTTTATTGATGCCTCATCCCTTCAAAACGCCGGTGGCTCGACTACCAAAACACACCCGCACAAAACTGTAGCGACCCGGGTTTGGTTTGGCGCGACTAGGGGCCCGCCGCTGATGCCGAAACGGCGGGTTGACTAAAGGGCCGAAAGGTTGGGCCTGTTGACTTAACGCCGGGCAATACGTCAGCTGACAATTGGCCGGACGCGCCGCCCCCCGGGTCCCTCCCCCAGAGAACAAATAACGCAACACGGAGCGCTCCCGGTCGTCGATGACGTACCAGCGTGTCAAGGCGCGCCCTCGCTAAACGGCAGGCGGCGTTTGGATCCTTTGGGAACGCGTCCTTAGCTGATCTAAAGCTGCGACAAGGATATGTCGGGCTGGTGGTTGTTCTTTTGGCTATCATCACACGGTCGTTGCATTCCGTATATGTATATATATTCCGTATATTCTTAACCAGGGGTGCAGTACCCCTTGGTGGTACGAAGAACCAAAGCAGGGGGGGGACGACATGTAGTGTGAAATTATGCGCAGGCATATATGTAAAAAATGCGCAATTTACGAAAAGCAACAACAAAAAAGTCATTAGTAAATTGACTGAGTGTTTGTATGTTGTAAACATTGTTGAACTTACAAGACTGTTTTTAATGCATGTCCTCAACACGACGTTTATAAATATTCCTATTATTACAATTTTATTTACTTCTGTCGACCATTTTAGACAGAGGGTACGAGAAAATGTCATGCGAGCGTACCCTTCGAGCGCGCTAAAAAGAAACACGGCCTTTAGGCCTACAGTAGCCTTAATGCAGCCCAGACGATAAGACAATGCCGGACTGACAATGGGGTGGTTGTTCTTTTGGTTATTAGCACACGTTTCGTATAGCGGGCTAAAAACGGCAAGCTGTTCCACAGGCGGGGGGGGGGGGGGTACGAGAAACGGCCAGTTCAGCTGCGAGGTGAAAAGTTCGCCCGGCGACTTTTTCCAAGGAACGTGCAGCACGGCGCTGCGGCATTGTGCACTATTTGAGATTGCAAGGGCCGATATTGGCGCGGCTCGAGCGGTCGAATGGATGCTGAATGACTGAGACCCGCGATAGTTGTAGGATTGAAAAAGCAGGCTTGCCGCGGGCGCGTGAAAGTCCAAGATTGGCGCGATTGTTCGTCCTTGTTTTGCTGATACCTTGATTTGCAGCATTTTCCTTCGCCGAGCTCACAGCAGCAAGACAAGGCACTCACACTGAAGCACTTCAAATGGGCTGTGAATCAGATAGGCAGGGCAGAGAAAACAAATTGCAGTCATCAGCCCGTTATTTTCGTGCAGAAGTTTGGACAAAGAAGAATGGTTCGAAGGGGACTAGGTTCCATTTAATAATCACCATAAAAACCTTATAAACAAAAACAACAAATACAACTTGAATATTCTGTACATTTATCAGGCTTACGACAAATTTCATTCCACATTTTGCATGGTAAATGCTTGTCTGCAGCAAATTAAAACCTTAACAAGAATTTAGTCGCACAAAAAAACAAAATAAATTACAACATTTGATGGCAAGCGGTGACATAAAAAGAATTTAACTTGAAAATGTTTTCGGTGGCTCTATGTCAAGTAGTGTCAAACTGCAAACACTTGGCCAACTTCGCAAAACGCGTTCTGCTGCATACAATACATTTTATACAAGGTAAATTAAAATAGCGACGCTTGTGTTCTATACGTTGACTATCTGCTGCAATTTGAAAAGCGCCAATTTCACTATTCAGATGCAAAGAACACAACCTGAGTACAGAGCTGCGGGTCGGGCGCTTGGAGTCCGGCTAATACGCGCCACCTTGCAAATTCCTGCTAGCAAGTAGTTTGCGTGTTGCGCCGAAAATCGTGCAAACCCGATCCGCACGAAATTCCACTTGCCCACCGCAGCCCCACAGCCCCCCGAAATACTTGGGAGTCTTTCGGGGCGAAAGCGAACAGTCGCTGCGGCAATTCTAGCCTTTCGAAACAAGGAAATGCTCAGCCTAAGGGGGAGATGGCGCAAAGCTATACCGGGGGTCGCACGAACCCATACTTCAACGGGCTCGGGCGACTGACATTGGATACGCCCTTTGCACGGTCACACACCCGTCCAAAGCCGCACTTAGCAGACACAGCAATCCCTGGTGAACTCGGCCGCAAGTTTAAGCCTGTCGCTACAGTGCTAGCCTTGTTTGCATGCCACACTTGCCGCGACACCAGTGAAGCCTAGGGTTGCCAAACGGCAATGTTAGGCTATTTAGCTTTATTTCGCGCAGAGAGCCTTACGGATCTCCCTTTTTCCTCCGCTTTTGCGCCTAGGCCAGCACTGTAACAACGGGCATTGCCTTTCTCTGGTGCCAGCCGCCAACAGCTGTCCGGCTTATCGAGGAATGTAATTTCATACCCGGACGCTTGCAAAGAATACACTGAATTTTGGGACGAAAATGTCAAACTCGCGAAATACCCTCCGTTTGGGGGTCCTGAAACGGTTTGTTCGGAGGACTCGCAACAACAAAGATAACTCGTTGTTTTCATTCGCCATAACAATAATCAGCTGACCAAATGTATCGACACAATAATTGAAAAGTAAATGAGGCACTTGTGAAATAAGCTGTTGGACGGTGTATTAGCTGTTCAGCATTTAGAAACAGTTCCCTTTTCCTCTTATCCTTTTGCAATCTTAACCTAAACTCTATTTGCGCAAACAGAAAGTGAGGCGGTCCCCTTTAAAAGGCGTTTAGACTAAAGTTTGCAATTCAAGTATACGTCGCTTCGAATTCGCCTGGTGCCAAACTAGCAATTAAGGTTAGCGTGGTATAGAAACATCTATGCTCCACCAACGCACCTTTCTAAGTATTCTCGGGTGCAATTTGAAACCGAACATTCCAGAGCGTATAGCAGGCTCAAGCGGGAATCCAGCGAAAGCAGGGAATATCGTCGGCCGCTGTCGAGCATTTTAATGGAACCTGACACGACGTAGTCGCATTCCGAGCGTGAGCGAAATGCCAAACACTCAAAAACCCGTGACCGTCTCGGTCGCTGTGGACTGCATGGGGGTAGGGGGGCTGTTAACTCCGCGCGACCTACTATGCGCAGTCGCTTGAGTGTTTGCTTACTGCGTTACGAGCCTATGGTCTCTCTGCGCGTTCGCTCGTAAGTTTGTGACCTCGCTGCAACCAGGTCCTGAAATAGCCCGAGCTACAGCTCAATGGAGACCGGCGCGGATTTGTTTGAGTTTTGCAAATAGCCGTCATGTGCGTTGCGCCCCTTTTCGACCGCATCTCTACCAGCCAGCTCCACCTCTGCTGTCGATGGCCTTACACTCGCAGTCACTGCTATGTCAACACGCGGGCCGTTAAACTGCGCCGCAGTGTCGCTATCGTAAGCTGGAATGTTTTAGGCATTTTCAGTCGCTTATTTGGTCGACGGAATGAAATATAGGGCCGGCTGGGCAACGGGACTGGACCTAAGGAAAGGGTGCGGCTTGATGGTTGGCTTGACTTGGATGGCCAAGAGCATTGTGTCCGACTTGCTGTATTTAGCGACTAATTAAACCAACCGTAGATTTAGAAAACTTCATGCATTTTCCTCCTATATTTTGTGCCACTTTTCACCGTTTAAGGCGTCTTAACATTACGCCAAATACAGGCTGCCAAGCGATATAGTCTACGTGAGCAGTGGACGTTTATATTGGCTTATCGTGAATTCCAAGCCAAACGGGGGAAGTCGGAAATGTTAAGCACCAGGCCTGTATTCAGTCATATTCAATGTACAGTCGCATTTTGCTGTATTACATCCATTCAAAGTTGTGTGGTGGTTCAAATAGGTTAAACCCAGCCTACTGCCTGTTAACCCTGTATTGGCCGGCGCCCAGGCTAATCACACTATGGTGTGACTTATAAGGTGGCTGATCTATAAACAGTGTTAAATAAATCAATATAGCAATTAAGACAGAGTTTGTGCTTTCATTTAATCGGGCGTATGTGGCGAGTTACAGACCTGGCAGAACTCTAGGACTTATTACACATTGCTTTAAACTTATCTATTACATAAACTGTAAATAGCCGTCGTTATGGGTTTGTTACCCTGGTTCATTATATTACTAACGTTGCGGCAACTTCGGCTGTATTACCCTGAATGGCTATGTGAAAAATGATTTACTTCGATCGACAACATAAAAACTTGTTTGACCTAACGTTCCGTAGCTAACCCTTGTGATTACAAACTTAAGCACACAACCGCATTCCTCGAAATACATTTTGCGTATTGGCATCTATTAGTGAAGTATTTACTTTCATTCGTATTAACATTCGACTCACTAAACGCTTTACTCATAATGAGGCTATCAGCAGTGGTCCTTAACCGTTGGAACCCTAGGACTTATCCGGTAACCTATCCAAGCAGCTTCAAACAGAACTTACCTTTGTTTAATTGGTACTGTGGGCAAAGTAGATCAACCATCACCTTTACATCAAGGTTGGGATCTCTGCCATGAGCACACTGCTCTTACTTATCGATACTTTTTGTCAGAGATTGTTTTTCTAAGCTTTGAACATTTCTGGTGCAGAATTGTTTTTACTTAAGTAGGAACGCTGGAAAAGTTCCGGAAAAGTTGCGCCAGACTGGAAAACTTCTGGCCAGACATCAAGGCCCAACGAGCGTAAACAAATAGCCAAGGCGTGATTTAACGCTTTCAGCATGGTTACCGAAAAAAACGTTGTATCGAACAACATTTGCTTGCATTTGAAAACCCAACATAGTACGCAAACACAATAATTCAATTCTGTTAACACTTTGCAATAAATCCCTGCAACCGTAACCAGAATAAACGCAAGCAATATAATATTCTGTCCTGTGTATTGCGCAAGGAAAGTCAGTTGCACTTCAGCTAATTACAAAACGATTAGCTAGGAACCCGGAGTCGCACTGGCCAAACGAACGAGCTCGATAAATGGCAAAAGCGGAAATAATCTATTCGCAATTCGGCTTCAATGCTGTCGGCCTCAATACGACTGTCTGCTGTACACCCTGCCCACGTAACCAATCAAGCCAACCTGCAAGAACGCACGCACGCACTGTTGTTAAAGTGCATAGTTGCGAACCTCTTATCGCGTTTTCACAGGTAATGTGGGACCTGTGTTCCGCGCGCCATGCCCGCTACGGCCGACTGATGCGATTTCGCTTCGGTCGCGCTTCATTTATAAAGCGCCGAATCCGCAAACGCCCGTCTCTTCGTGCAGAGTTCGCATAGGCCGAACGATGAAAGGGAAAGAGGCCCAGTCACGCAAGCACACAGAATGGCGTGCGCGGCCTGGCCTCATGTGATGCACCGTAGTTTACACGCGCGATAAAGCGCCCGTAATCCGCGTTCGGGCCGGTCCGCGCGCCGCCCTTTAAATTTAAAACACTAGAAGCCCGGTGCCGCTTCAAAAATCGCGTGACAGCGACGGCGGGTCGCACATCCACGCGCACCGCGGCTCATCGCCATTAAATCAATAATTACAGCAGAGCCGCTTTGCGCAAAGGCAAGAATCCGCTCATCGCGTGCCACCATAGCAAAGGCCGAGACCCAGGCGCAACCTCCGACGCCACGCTTCGGGAACCGTTGGAAATCTAATGGGCGAGTAATTAATCGCAGAGCCGACGCTCGCTCCATCTTATCAGCCCGGGCCTCTCCCCAAACTGCTAAATTTAAAAGCGTGCTCGTTTTCGGGCAAACTCGGTTCGCACGCCATTCGTTTGATGCAGCACTTAGCGGCGTCACGTGCGAAGCGCTTTTCCGGTTTCTGGTTACGTTTTCTCGCCGCCGACCCCCCCCCCCCACCGGGTGCCTGTTGTGTTTTTTGTGTTTTCCACAGTCTCCCAGCACGCCACCCTGTTTTCTCGTGTTGGTTTTTGTCGACTTTTGACGAGAAACAGAAACGCCGCGATTAGAAACATACCATTTCGCATTGACTTTGCTAAAAAAAATCAGGCTCGTGCGAAGTAATGAGATAATAATGATGAGCAAAACGTCTTAAAGTCGGGAATCAACTTAAAAACGGCATGACATGCACAAACGACGCTATCCGCCAAGGGTATTTTTGAAGCCCCCGATCATCTACATTTAGTTTTGCCGTTTGCGGATGTATTTTGGATAGAATGCACAAATTAACGTCGCGTTGCAAAACACTCGCAAGTTTTCCAAATTATTGCGACTAACCAGTCTGAAATTTATGCTAAATTTGGGGGATTTTTCTTTAAATCCTCTCTGATGACCCACGCCCTGGCGCCGAGCTTGCACGGATTTTGGACATTTGGTGTCTCCTGGCAAACCGGATTTTGCCTACTAAAACTTTTCCGGTTTCCCATGATAGCTATAGCATTCAGTTCGCCATAGCTTAGGCTGGAACATGGAAGGCCAACCACAATACAAAAATCATGTTACTTCGTTTTTACTTTGGGAAATTTTTCGAATCAATATTTTGTGGGCACAATACAGCAAATCGTTTATCGATGGCTTTTTTAAATTCATTCGTTGTGTCATATTTTCAAGACAAAGCTTTTAAAACAAGTGGTAAACCTACAACCGCCTATTTTTGCGATTTATTTTATTATGGTAAAACAATGCCAAGTAAAAGTGAACCCCCATTTTCTTTTTCAGGTGGTATTTCGACATTATTATGTTTCCTTTCGTTTGAAAAAATGAAAAACATACTAAGTTATATTTGTAATACGTTTGAAAAGTTTTAAATAATTCACAAATGGTCTTGCAAGACGGCTCGTCTAACTAGTTTGCATTGTTTTCTTTTTTTTTTGTTCTTTTTCTGCAGTGAAATTGATTTCGAAACATCTATTAAGGATATAAGCAGAAAAACCAATGAAATATGTAACGCAATAAACAAGCCGTCAAAGTTTGGAATAAGGATGAAAAGCTTTGACGTATTTTCAAATTGAAAGCTTGAACATCGAATAACGCTTTTTTAATTTGCTGTAAACCGTGATTATGACGTACTGTACAAATACAACTAGGTGATGTATTTAAATTTCACAATGATGGCATCACGTATGCTTCAGGTTTAAATGCGACCCTATTGATTTACGAGCCAAAGGCCAATAAGAGTTCACTTTGCTATATCGCTCTTGGAATGGTCGCAATAGCTCGGTTTAAAATAGTTTTGTAGCGACAACGCCTCTTTTAAATTGCTGCTAAATGTTAATACTAACTCCCAGCCATTGAAAAGGGAATGTGACCGACAGGCGGGTGTCCCTTTTACAAGCTTGCTAACAGTTTTCTACTTATACCCTTTAAAAGCAAACTCGGAATATTTTTCACGTCATTTCCTCATCGCCCCTGCTGATTTAATAATTAAGGAGCTGTTTTAACACTAGTCAATGTACACGACATTTATCTGCAGTGTTGAATGCTTTGTTTTAGGCAAGTAGCAAGATACAAACAACTTTGAGTTGCTTGTATAATAGGGAGATGTAAATCAGAATGCTCGTAGGCCCTGCTGAGTCATGTACACAAAACGCGGCGCATTTCGATCCCTGCGGAAGCCCAAGCGAGTGGCACTGTGGCAAGTGACTCAGCAAAGTGACAAATGTGTGAACAAGCCGAACCCGGGCAAACAAACCAGGTTCTCGGAAAATCACTCTTTTTCTTTCGCCTTTCATTTCACTATGTCGCGTGTAAACGCCGAATTGCGTTGGGCTCTGGGAAGATGAACAACACGTATAGCGACTTCGAGTTGTTGTCACGTCATAATTAGGTGCGACCGGTCGCTCGAGGCGTTTGCGAAAAGGTGTCGAATCAATACGGAAGGGCTGCTTCCTGGATGGGTCACGAATCGCGTGAAAAGGCGGCAAGGCGCCGCGAAATCCGCGGCGCGCAATTAAGACCCGCGAGTCGGCAAATTACGACTCGGGTGCCGTCAGCTCTTTGCCCGGCGACCGCAAGGCGCTTTGTCACGCAATCACGTGACGGAGCAAAGCCGCAGTTGGACCGCAGTAGTTGCTTGCCCTTTGCCGTCCGCCGCTAGATTTATGGCTTTAAGAGGCGGCCTCATCTGACTCTTGCTGTGTTTGCCTGCCACCGACTTGGCCCACTAAGCGCAAGGTCAATCTAGGGCCGCCTTAAACCCCATGCACTTCACTTAAAAAACATTGCCCTAGACTAAACGGTCTTGTCGTGCGGAGGACTTATTTTTTGAAAGCGAACGTGTTTATTTCATGTCAGGCGTTTTTTTTTTGAGTCGTTGGATTTTTATCGTTGCACCTACCCCTTGTATTTGGCCCTGGTCAGTTTGCCAGAGTTTTCAGAAAAATCCCTAATTTTTCCTTGTAATTTTTCCCACTCCTGACGATTGGCGTGGTGGCACTGAATGCAATGGGCCATAAATGGCTTACACTTAGGTTAGAAAGAGGTCCACTATATATTTTTCGACGCTCATTCGGGCAAAAGTCACTCTTTAAAACCAAAGTAGGCCTACCGGTGACACAATTTACACAACTAAATAAAGCCGCTAAACGAAACTTGCTAAAACAGAATTGTTCAAAAATTCCCGTTACACACAAAATCAAGATTTTAACGTGCATAATTGGTTGCATGTGTAGCGTTGTTAAAATAATTCCGTACATTTGTTTTGTATTTCAATTTTTGACTTATATTTGCGTTTTTGACCAATTTAAAAACTTTTATCTTAGATTTTCGCTGTAATTTGTTTACTGCTGTGACCTTTATATTATATAATAGCTTTTTTTTTTATTTTAAATTTGGAATAAAATTTTGAGTTTTTTAGGTTTAACCATTACCTTTTTTGACGTCAGTTGTCGGTTCAAATATATTCACGATATACTAAAAGTCAACAAAATGCCCCAAAATTTTTTCAGCCGATAAATCCCGGTATTGTTTTCACCACATTACGCGGTCGTAAATCGCAAAACTGCTCTCAGCCGCGCACATCAGGCGAAACACCGGCGTTTCCCAAAAACCGATTTGCCGTAAGCTTGTGCCGAAAATAGCGCTGACGCAGAGGGGCTCGGGCAAAAGTTTGTTGCAAGTTTCCTAGCATGTGCAGCGGAGCGTGACGTCAGCAGGCTGGCGTGGCCCGGGTCACGTGCTTTGTAACCTCAAGCGGTCACGTGACAAGCGAACTGGCGGGTTCGCGCCTCGAGAAATAGTTTTAGGTGTGCGTAACCGACTAAGAGCAGCCGGGCTCTGCCGGGCACCGGTCTAATTGCGGTTAACCCTTCCGTGACGAGTTATAATAGCGTGAGTTGGCGGAAGGGGAGACCAAGCTAAAGCTGGTTGCCTGTGCTTTCCAACCGTTTATTACCGCATGTACACCTTGTGGATTCTCTCTGTCGCCTCGTATACCGTCTGGTTTTTAAGAAAACAAGTTTTGCTTTAATTTACACAGTTTTTTAAAGCCCAGAAAAGAGTTAATACATTTGCTTCCTGAGCAACACGCATATTTTGGTTTATATGTAAATGAACTGGCGGCAAATAGAGGCTATAACTCACGGCAGCCGCAATAAAATTACTTTTACACTAATAAGCCCCCAGGAGACCTTCTATAGTGCCGTCCAAAAATCATTCGCTTCTCTCAACTCGTGCGTGCGGTTTATGGATAAATCAATTGGGGCAAATAGAGGCCATCATATAACTGACGAAAGCCGCAATAAAATTACTTTTACACTGATAAACCCCGATAGGACCTTCTAGTATACCACCCAAAAAAAATCATTCGTTTAGCACAAGTTGTTCGTGCGCCACGGGCAGTGTCCGGAACCACTGCTATAGGTAGAAGTTCATCTGACGAACTCGCATCTATCAGAGTGTCTTTAGACAAAACCGAGTATCCCCGTTAGGGCACTCTTAAAGTCGCTAGGGAACGCGGTCAGGGCGAGGTCTCTTTACCAACGCGGCGCGCAGCCCTCGATTGGACACTTTACCGACAGCAGCAGCGTAAAATGGCGAGCCTCTCCGTTGCTCTGTCGTTTAGCGGCGGCCGACGCCGTCGTTTAATATACGTAAGCGCCGAATCAGGCACACCGATCGGGCCTCCACTCCGGGCCCGAGCTCGTTCGCACGCGATGGGCTCCGATTGAGGTTTGTTTACTTCCTACAACGGCGCCTCTCGCGTGCCAGCTACTATCGCCCGCCCGATGGCTGGTAATCACCTTAACACGCGCGGCGGCCTCTCTTGTCTTAGGCTTCGCTCTCGCGGCCTGCTGAACTACACGCCTATACGGGCACGCGAGCACGCGCCGAATCCCTTGTGGGCATTTAAAGCGGGAGGCTTGAACTTCGGGCGAGTTCAAATAGGCAAGGTTGGATTCAAGGGAGGATAAATGGCCATGCTCCCCAAAACTTTATTTGTTACGTATTTTTTTACTACGTAAATACATTATTTTTTCGCGTTTCTAAAATACGTTTCTAGTATGTCTTAGCCCATTTTAATAAAATGGTTTTAGCTTAGCCCAAAGGCGTCGTGCTTTGCATTGCACATCGCATCCTCGCAAATGACAGTTAGTGCACCCTAAAAAATATAAGGGCGTTTTGAGCAAATCGATAAGATCTTTGTTTTTTTGATGTAAAAAGTACCTACAACTTTTACAAAATATACCAACTGTGTGGTTTTCCAAAGATTAATTTTTATGACTTTACGTTTATATGTAACTGCGTGCTGTCAGGTTGTCAAGTTATGACGTAACGTTGTGACGTCGCGTGACATCATCCCTAAAAAATTATCGTGGCGCAAAACGGATTTGATAATCGCAGCTGTAAAAAGGTTAAGTGGCCCATTGCGTGCTGCTAATCTGATGCAGCGAAATGCTTGGGCATTACCACGAAACAGAAAAACGTAAGCGTCTTATCTTGACGGACAGAAAAGTTTAAACGCCATTCTGACCACTCCATTTATAGCCTGTACATTTTTTAAAATTCAAAACAGTGCCAAAGGCACCCTTTGATTCATTTGGAAAACGCGATATAACCCCCATACACACTCCATCCAGCACGTTTCTAGAAAACACAGTGTCTCTGTAGTTAATCGATTGAACGTTCTGCGTTTTCTTTTTGAATTTCTGTGTGCCTTCGTATTAGACCGGCGTGGTTGGGCAGCTTCATTTTTATTTTAACTATTAGGCCTTATAAAAGGATTTTTTTTTAAACCTGGCAAACCAAAACTCTGTTGCAAAATAGCTTTTAGTTAGTCAAACTGACACAAGGTCAACATAGGACGACAAGGCCGCTGTGCGCACGTTTTGTACTTCAGACGGGTCGTGTCCTTTGAAAGTGTGACTACTTTCAGTTGTGTAGTGTACTTGTCGGAAAAAAGTGATCAGACATGTTTTGTCAATGGATACATGTTTCAACTTGTCAACTTGTAAAGTACACAATCGACAATGGATGCTGAACATCAGTGTACCGCTGTACTCTTGTATACATTCGGTAGTTGGCGACCAATTGGACTTTGCCACGTACCCTACTGTAGTTTGCATCGTCACTAAAGTGACGTTTCAAGAGGCGAATATTTAGTTGTGAAAGCACATGGCGCCAATGGCGAGTCGAAACCACAAATTTGCCCACCCTACCCTTGGATTACCAGTCCAGTGATAGAAAACTTGGCGCGGTAAGTTTTTAAGAGTGTAATATTTCCAGAAATTGCGCCGCTAATATGCTGAAATTTTCACACAATTCTCGTATTTGCTTTAGCTATATCCAGCGCACAAACAAATTGTAATTGAGCCCTTTTCACATATAACTCACTAGCGTACTTGATCAATGTTCATTTTTTGGTATAAACTACTAGACATGATGTTCTTCGTCGTACAAATTGTCCGACAAACGATTTATAGCTACAAACACTTGCATCAGTGCTTTTCAACCTTTTTGCTGGAGTGGAACCCTATGGAAACATTCCACTGGCTCGAGGAACCCCAGTGTAATAAACACACCTCAATTAGCTAAACAATTGAAAAATTGCGGAACCCTTGGACTGTACTAGCGGAACCCGGGTTGAAAACCACTGACTTGCATAATAAACATTGCTGGTTAAAACATCATTTTTGTGGTCTTGCTGCACACAAAACAAAACTCATACGCTTAAAGGGGTTGTTTTATTGCTTCAAAATTTCTAAAATTGTTGTTTAAAGCAACAAACACACCGCAGAGTTAAGTTGTTGATTTTTTCGTTACGCTTCTTCATTGTATCATGTTAACCGTTAACACGTAAAAAAAGGTTTAAATGGTAACATGTGTGGTTGAAAAGCTCAATGATGCACTAGTCAATGTGGTTGGACTTTCACTTTAAAAGCCCAGGTCAGCGCATACTAAGCAAACAGCTCGCTGATAGCCATATTCACACTTAGCTTCTGTAAATAGTTTTCTTTTCGCTTTGTCAAAGTCACGGCTGGCATCACGTTAATTCAATTACCGTGACGGGCGAATTTCGATTTTGCTAAATGCACTTTGGCAGCGAGAAGGCAATTACACAGGGAGCCCGCTATTTAATATGTATCAGGAAACGAATTTAATTGTTACTGATTGCGTTTGGGCGCGACCAATTACCGGGAATAATGTTTCACCCGATTTTAGATCAAAGTCGCCAGCTTTTTTTACTCAAGTGGTGTGTTTTCCTTGGCGTTTTTCTCACGCCAAAGCGTAGCAGCTTCCCTAGACAAACGACATATCCTAGAAAACTCTTTGACGTCAAACCCAGTCGACTTTACAAAGGATAGTATCAATCGTTAGCGTACGCCCTTTGTCACATTCAACATAAATTATTAACACTGTTCATGTGGGAGAGGGTTAACGTTTTTTGAAAGATGACGCCCAGAGGGGATTTGACGAAAGAAAAAGTAAGCTGTTCTATAGGGCTCACGATTGTTCGAGGCACCAGAGAAAACATTGGTCACGCGAAATAAGGAACAATGGTATTGTTTGGCGTTTTTTTTTCATTTTAGAAAGTTTGTGTTACTGTGTACCTTCGCATGCAATACACATAACTGCAATGCTAGTCATATAACTGCAATGCTAGTCTGTGCTGCTTAGTATAGAACATATCCAGGTTCTAGGAGACTAAATAAATTCAGAGTACAGTGTAACTCGTTTCAGTTACAGTACAACATCTATGGCGCTGTATGTTTAGGTATATTTCATTCATTGTCGGCAAAATACATCCTTAACAAGAGTTATCCCACTTTAAAATCTCTACCCATATTACAAAACATTGCGCAGCGGCTATTGCTGGTGACCACGTCATCAAAACCAGCAGCTATTCAATGACACCACGTTCTATTTCTGGCGGCCCGGTTTTTTGCTCATTTTGGGCGATTAAATCGATACCCCGAAATCAAACCGGAAAAATTGCCGCTTGCTGGGCAAACGCAACAGCCAAGCTCGCCGGCAATTTGTCATTCACGGCGCTGTTTAGACTGCAAGGCATCAATCGCCGCCATCTTCGCGCCAGAGCCGTGTTTCTGTGCGAAATCCCTGGATGCCGTTCGCTAATGCTTCGGTTTATTTCGGGTGCTTGCCAATCGCGAAAAAATCCGCCCGTTTCCGGCGCCGCGCGACTAGGACAGACGACTGCTGGCTAAGCAGTTTGCACACAGCCTACGAACTAGGGTTGGGCATTTGACCAGTCAAATAAAATCTGGTCAATTGACCGGTCAAATACTCGTCAAATAGGTCAAATATTGGTCAAATACTAAACACACTATCTAAATGCATATCTAAAAATGAATCTAAAAATGAAGTTAAAAATAAACCTTGATTTTAACTTTAAATAAATATATGAACATTTTGGTTCAAGTACAATGGTTTGTAAAACAAAAACAATTATTTTTTGACTATCAATAAGAAATTTTGCCAAACCATGCCCATCTTGCAAGCAATACTATAGCAGTATTGTTGTAATTTTTACCATTACTACAACCACCAAGTTAAGCCAACAAGTTTATTAACGAAATTTAACAACAAGTAAATGCATCAGTAAAAAAATATTTTTACTCGTCGTCACAATTTTTGTCTATATCTGAATTTTCTAAATCATCACCATGAGCCACTAGAGGCCAGGGATTTGGTTCTTTCAAATTTCTAAGTAGCCTAAGATTGTGGTATACCCCAACTATAGTGTTTCCTTTTATGACAAACGCGATTCATCTTACACGTGCATTTATTCTAAACAAAATAAATCTACTTTGCTATTACAAACACCTTGTTACTGCCAGAGAACATGTGTTTGCATCAGGTAAAGCCTACCATTTATATTTCAATTCTTTAAAAAAGTTACAATCAAGATTATTAAAAACTCAAATCGCAAAACAACCCTTAACAAATTTACAACATTTGAATCCAATATGTGTATTTGACCGGTTAAATGAAGTGCCGTCAATTGACCGGTCAATTGACAGGCTTGCCAACCCTACTACGAACCCTGTATTCTTGCTTTCAGCTTGCGCGTTGCCTGCCAGGCTGAAAGCAGTGTTGTAAACAAGTCTTTTTAAAATGACCTAAGTGCCAGTCAAGTGATTAAAAAAATAATTTAAGTCCAAGTCAAGTCTTTTTGCAAATATGACAAGTCAAGTCCCAGTCCAAGTCATCGGTTTCCTAAGTCAAGTCCCAGTCAAGTCATTATTAGAGCAGATCAACTTCAAGTCAATTGATTGAAACGAAAATAAAATTCTAAACCACTATAATTGGCAAACTTGTCCTTTATAAGCAACAATTCAACTAAAATTTAACGTGCAAAAACGTGAGATGAATTTTAATAAAACACACCTAATGTAATCCCAAGATATGTGACATTATGACTTAAGTCCAAGTCAAGTCATTTGTCCAACAGACTTGAGTCAAGTCAAGTAATTATGGTCAAAAGACTCAAGTCAAGTCAAGTCATTTGAAAACAGTGACTTAAGTGCACATAAGTCAAGTCATTGACTTAAGTCATTGCACCACTGCCTGAAAGTAAACCCTCCTTGTTGTGTACAATTTGATTTAAACCGCCGGGTAATTTACGGCAACTGCGAGCTTTCGCTAAATTGCGCAAGAACCAAGCAGAGACTTTCTGCCTGTGTTGCCCATTCATTTAATTTAACAAATCAATTTAAATCCAAGTCTAGTCATTTTTGAAAAAGTAAATCCAAAGTCCCAATCCAAGCCACTGACAGGATTCAAGCAACAGTCAAGTAATTTGCATCAAAATAAATTGCAACAATATTAAAATTGGTCGATTTTTTTGATTCGGAGCAATATTTTTATCAGCAAACAACAAAAACGTAACATTTAGCGAGTAGCCTAAACTCTTTTACAAGCAGAAATTGAGGTAAAATTAGCAAAATATACCAAACATTGCTGTTTAGATAAAACAATCAAGTCTATAGGTCAAGTCTTCGTTCAAAAACACTAAGTCAAGTTTTAAAAACAGCGACTTAAGTTCCATTGGCTTATATGTCATTCACATTTTTGACTTATGTCAGGGTTCGTCAATGTTTTTAAGTGCCGGTTTATTTAAAGCAGTGGTTCTCACACTGGGGTCCGCGGTCCCTTTGGGGTCCGCGAGACAATATTCGGGGACCGCGAAGCACCTAACAAGAAATCAATACGGCGATCCTAAAGAAGAAAATATTGTGTGCAATAAAATTTTCAGGCAATTTACGTTTCCAAACCAAGCTGATTATTATCATTAGTTGTTAAATCACGTTATTGCTCGCTTTAAGTTGAATGTCCATTATGTCGTCATAATGTTGCGTTCTGCTAATAAAAATTACGTTTTCACAATTTGCTGCGCTGACCCTGTGGGCTATACGGTCAGTCTGTCACGGTTTTAAAACTGTTCGTAGTTGCTTCACTAAAATAAAGTGATTAATTAGAGGTTAACATTGCCGAGCATAAAGCAAAAAAAGCAAGTGCACCCGTCCCATTGATACCATTAAAAACAACGTGTTGTTTTGTGTCTATTGGGTATATTTTTAAGGGACCGTGAGAAATTAAAAATTGCTAAGGGACCGTTGCGTAATTTTTTTTAAAGTTTGAGAACCACTGATTTAAAGAAATAAAGATTACGTGACGGATATAAATATTTGTAGAAACTTTATTTACTTGATTAAACGAACGACAAGTATTATTTAACAAAATATATAGTAAGCTTTCTTGTCGTTTAGGTTAAAATTTTATCAGAATTTAGTTTTAATTTGCATCAGACAAAATTTCCGTAACTACACTATAATGAACCGTGTTTTTTTGGAAATATGTTGCTGACCTGAAGAATTAAATCCGCGGGCAGTAGCTTGGAAAACCCCTAACCAGGATAACCATAACAATTACAACACTGCGCTCTGCCATTGTGGCCGACGCTTTCGCCGTACCTTTAGTTTTCCTAATTTACTAGTAGGCTACTCCTTAGGTTAGGGTAAGTGCCACAAACTTTTCAACAACACGAAATACACAAACAAAAATGGACCTGCGATTAGAGCTAATACATGCAAGCCACGTTATGTTAGAAAATTTATTTGCCTAGTTTGGAAGCTATTTCAAGTCGCTATATAGTCAACAAGCAATAGGACACAATGAAAGATGCACACACCTATGTGTGTTAACAAGTGTGATCTAGCCCTTCTGAAGCTGCTTTTTTGACACTTGACGGCTTATGTATTATTAGTACACCTAAAGCCATTGCAGACTCACCGAATCAGTCGATAAATGATGCAAGCAGGACAGGCCAGAAAAACAAGTTGTGTAGCAATAGGACACATCAGAATTTATTTTGCAATCTGCTTTGAGCATTTATTATGTATGCTCAAACGTTGTAACTCACCGGCAAAAATGTTAGAACACGCGACAGGCAACAGCACGCGTGGAGAGTGGAACAAGTGTTCTACATGGTTCATATCAACCGAACCACTGTTTTTCTGGAAGCCTTACACGTCATGGAAATTTTTTAACTGCTTAAGTGCAGCTGAGACTCCACTGTATTTCTTTTCACAGTCATTTTGTCAAGTTCCCATGGTTTTGGGTTTTGGGGTAATTGTGACACCCTTTACTATTCCACGAAAGAAGTTGACTATCAATATACAACAACAAAAGTGAGAATTAAAGTGACGCGTTGTTTTTTTTGCTTGTGACGCATCTTTTTTGTGTTTTTTTCCTTATGCTAAGGCCTATTCGCACGCGATCTCAAATTAATAGGGAGTTTTTTGTGTATTTTCCTCACACAGACGCACCCCGGAAAAAAAACGTTTTTATAATTAATTCTCGATCAGATTTGGCCTGCGCGAAAGAGCGCGCTAATTTTAGCCGGCACGAAATGCCATTTCTCTTTTTTTCCCAGGACCCTCTGGCTACCGGCAGTGCTGGAATTGTGACCACGGCTGAAGTCCTCTGCAGGGAAGCCAGTCAGCACCTTTTAGCGGATAAAAACTCTACGAACACTATTACTGCAGAATCCGAGTCAGTTGGTAAGTTGACAACAATATCAGTATCCAGTATAGTTACCTCAATTAACGTATCCAGTATTACCGCAATTAACGGATCCAGTATTGTTACCTCAATTAACAACGTTTTGACACTTTTTTCTTTAACTAGTTTGTAAGTTAACAGCACTATCTTTGTTACCTCAATTAACAAACTTTTGACACTTTTTTCTTTAATCAGTTGGTAAGTTAACAGCACTATCCTTGTTACCTCAATTAACAACGTCTTGACACTCTTTTCTTTAACTAGTTTGTAAGTTAACAGCACTATCTTTGTTACCTCAATTAACAAAGTTTTGACACTTTTTTCTTTAATCAGTTGGTAAGTTAACAGCACTATCTTTGTTACCTCAATTAACAAAGTTTTGACACTCTTTTCTTTAACTAGTTTGTAAGTTAACAGCACTATCTTTGTTACCTCAATTAACAAAGTTTTGACACTTTTTTCTTTAATCAGTTGGTAAGTTAACAGCATTATCCTTGGGTACACTATGCACGGATCTGTAATATAGCTTAATAATAAATTTCAAAGCCAAAAAGGTCGAGTAAAATTATTAAGCACTATCCTTGTTACCTCAATGAACAACGTTTTGACACTTTTCTAATTAGTTTGTAAGTTAACAGAACTATCCCTGTTACCTCAATAAACAACTTTTTGACACTTTTCTAATTAGTTAGTAAGTTAACAGCACTATCCCTGTTACCTCAATAAACAACTTTTTGACACTTTTCTAATTAGTTAGTAAGTTAACAGCACTATCCCTGTTACCTCAATAAACAACTTTTTGAAACTTTTCTAATTAGTTAGTAAGTTAACAGAACTATCCTTGTTACCTCAATAAACAACTTTTTGAAACTTTTCTAATTAGTTAGTAAGTTAACAGCACTATCCCTGTTACCTCAATAAACAACTTTTTGAAACTTTTCTAACCAGTTGGTAAGTTAACAGCACTATCCTTGTTACCTCAATTAACAACGTTTTGCCACTTTTCTAATTAGTTAGTAAGTTAACAGAACTATCCTTGTTACCTCAATAAACAACTTTTTGAAACTTTTCTAATTAGTTAGTAAGTTAACAGAACTATCCCTGTTACCTCAATAAACCACTTTTTGACACTTTTCTAACCAGTTGGTAAGTTAACAGCACTATCCCTGTTACCTCAATAAACAAGTTTTTGAAACTTTACTCATCAGTTTGTAAGTTAACAGCACTATCCCTGTTACCTCAATAAACAACTTTTTGAAACTTTTCTCATCAGTTTGTAAGTTAACAGCACTATCCCTGTTGCCTCAATAAACAACTTTTTGACACTTTTCTAACCAGTTGGTAAGTTAACAGCACTATCCTTGTAACCTCAATTAACAACGTTTTGACACTTTTCTAATTAGTTAGTAAGTTAACAGCACTATCCCTGTTACCTCAATAAACAACTTTTTGAAACTTTTCTAACCAGTTGGTAAGTTAACAGCACTATCCCTGTTACCTCAATAAACAACTTTTTGAAACTTTTCTCATCAGTTTGTAAGTTAACAGCACTATCCCTGTTACCTCAATAAACAACTTTTTGAAACTTTTCTAACCAGTTGGTAAGTTAACAGCACTATCCCTGTTACCTCAATAAACAACTTTTTGAAACTTTTCTAACCAGTTGGTAAGTTAACAGCACTATCCCTGTTACCTCAATAAACAACTTTTTGAAACTTTTCTAACCAGTTGGTAAGTTAACAGCACTATCCCTGTTACCTCAATAAACAACTTTTTGAAACTTTTCTCATCAGTTTGTAAATTAACAGAACTATCCCTGTTACCTCAATAAACAACTTTTTGACACTTTTCCAACCAGTTGGTAAGTTAACAGAACTATCCTTGTTACCTCAATGAACAACGTTTTGACACTTTTCTAACCAGTTGGTAAGTTAACAGCACTATCCCTGTTACCTCAATAAACAACTTTTTGAAACTTTTCTAACCAGTTGGTAAGTTAACAGCACTATCCCTGTTACCTCAATAAACAACTTTTTGAAACTTTTCTAATTAGTTAGTAAGTTAACAGCACTATCCCTGTTACCTCAATAAACAACTTTTTGAAACTTTCTAATTAGTTAGTAAGTTAACAGAACTATCCCTGTTACCTCAATAAACAACGTTTTGACACTTTTCTAACCAGTTTGTAAGTTAACAGCACTATCCCTGTTACCTCATTAAACAACTTTTTGAAACTTTTCTAATTGGTTAGTAAGTTAACAGCACTATCCCTGTTACCTCAATAAACAACTTTTTGAAACTTTTCTAATTAGTTAGTAAGTTAACAGAACTATCCCTGTTACCTCAATAAACAACTTTTTGAAACTTTTCTAACCAGTTGGTAAGTTAACAGCACTATCCCTGTTACCTCAATAAACAACTTTTTGAAACTTTTCTAATTAGTTAGTAAGTTAACAGAACTATCCCTGTTACCTCAATAAACAACGTTTTGACACTTTTCTAACCAGTTTGTAAGTTAACAGCACTATCCTTGTTACCTCAATTAACAACGTTTTGACACTTTTCTAACCAGTTGGTAAGTTAACAGCACTATCCCTGTGACCTCAATTAACAACGTTTTGACACTCTTTTCTTTAATCAGTTAGTACGTTAAAAACACTATCCTTGTTACCTCAATTAACAACGTTTTGACACGATTCTAATGATTGGGCTTAGGTTTGACTTGCGCTTGATTATGCTACTTTGATTTCGAAAAGTGTTAAGTGATTCATCATGGCCAGTTTTGATATGGTACTGTGCGATAATATGGCTCGAAATTAGTGTAGCGATTGCAATCTAACTTTTTAATACACATTTAAATTAAATAAGACATGACTTGCAAACAAAATAATTTAAGTTGGTGACTTCTAAATATAAAAAATTGCCAGTCTTAAGTTTAAAAATATGTTATCATGAAATGTGTCCAATTGTAATATGCTTAGCTTACAGGCTCAGTATTAACCGAAACATATAAGAGTTTGAAACACTTTTGACAAAGTAGCAATCCATATTTGTAACTTAAAAAAAATATATATATAGTTTTAACGCTTTTTAAAATCGTGTACTATCAATAACCTTTAATTCGTCGACGTCGAAACTCGTTTTTGCAGAAATACAGTCACTTCTAAAAGCGTAGCCTATATTTACCAATCGCATTTGGAACGTACTCAACCAGTAAGCTGTACCTCAGCTGAGATCCTATATGCAAAAATAGTAAGCACACCCTATACGAGAGACATGCTCTGGCAACTGTGAATTCAACAAGGCAAAGTTACGCTTATTGTCGTCCAAGCAAGCTTGCCTTTATAATCGAATCCCTTGTATTGATTTTTTTAAATTTATAGTGCTGTGTACCGCGAAAGAAAATTATTTTTACAGTTAATTTGGCCCTTTTAGGTGGTAAAAATGATTTTAACATTTTTGAAAGATCTTGTCATATTTCGTGCAATGTGGGGTAAAAGGTTTACCAGCTGCTAAAAATATTCCATTCTGGTTTGTTAACAATCATATCCCTCTTTTTTCACAACTTGGCGCATAAAACAATGGAAAGGTTGAGTTATGTTTAGGAGAGCAACGCATACTTTTTAACGGCAAAAATACAGAAAATCAATATTTCGTCACACACGGTATTTTAAAAAAATGGAGTACCAATCTTGAAAGTTATATTTTTTTAATACTAAGCATTTTCCTAATCTCATTAGCAAGAAGCTATGGGGTAAGCAAACACCTTACAACAGTAAGAATGTCTAAAACGGTTAATTGAAAGCATGGCTTTTTGTGAATTGCTTCAAATCGATTACTGAGGAGATTTCACCCGAGTATCAAACATAACAGATGCAACATCATGCTAAAATGTCTAGAGCAGGGGTTCTTAAACTGGGGTCCGTGAACTAGGGGGGTTACATGAAGGCCCAATTGATATATTAGTGTAGCCTATATTTAAACAACAGTTTAAATAAAATAAAACGGCTTTGCACTGAATGTATTAAGACTCTATTTTACTTGCACATTTTAGGACCGAAATCAGCAGATTTGGGAAGTTTATTTGTACTGTGGCGTAAATTTAAGACGTCATTTTTGAAACTTGTTGCCTAGCGTATTTAGGGGTCTGCGGTAAAAAAAGTTTAAGAAACCCTGACTAAAGAATTCGAAATTGACCAGAAACTTGGACAAGGCGAATTTCAAACAACTACTAACTTTTCTATCGTTTCAAACGTTGTAAAAACGCACAAAAACACTTTGCCCTTAACTCGTACTTTTTGCAGCTTTCTGGCTGGACCTTATCGAAAGCGATCCTTTAGAAGATGACGGACCCCTGCTCCGCTCTTCTGATGCGTCTCAGCGTAGCTCTCATATCTCCTCCGACGAGAACATCCACGCCAGCATCTTGGATCAGAGCTCTTCTTCCTCAGCATCCTCATCTTCCTATGTCTTCCCGCAGGAAGAGAAAGACACGGAAAAGGTTCGGAGTACCACCAGAGGATCAACCACGACCGAACCTCAACAAACGTCGGAAGCCTGTAAATTTAAATCTACGATATTAAGGACAATTTGTAACGAACGTCAAACTAGTTTCTTTAGAAGTTTTCAACTCAGTTATAGTTAGGGCGAATATTTTTTGACTTGTCAAAAAAAAGTCAAAATTTTGTCAAAATTTACACCTTAGGTCAAAATTTGTCAAAAATTTGTAAAGTCAAAATCAAATAAAAATGCACATAAATCGTTTACAAAATTAAAAAAATTATATAGTTAGCTTTTTGAAATTCGTCGTTCAGTTGTTTTGAAATTTATCGTTCAATTTTGTCAAAATAAATTATATTTAGGTTAAAATTTGTCAAAATTTTAATTTTTTCAGGTCAAAATTTCCTGATTTTTAGGTCAAAAAATATTTGCCCTACTTATAGTTTAAAATAGAAGAGAGGGGTTTTATCTGTTATATTAAAGATAGCTAATGATTTTGGACAGTACATGAAGCAAATACAACTTAATCGACTGGAACGACTAACCTCCTTTTAGTTTTTTTTCGATATTGAGGACAATTTTTGTAAGGAAAGCCAACCGTAGGTGATGTTGACACTTCTTTTATAGTTTTCAAAGTTATAGTTTAAAATAGATGTTTTTGAATTTCTTATAGTTAGAGGTTTTATTTTCTTGAATTAATTGAAGATAGGTAATGATTTTGTACAGTAAAGAAAAGACGACTTTACCGACTCGAACTGCAAACTTCCTTTTAATTATTTATTCAACTATTTAAATCAGATTTTTCTTCAAATCCTCAAAGAAAATTTTAGGAAATTTTAGGCATGACAGAAAAAATTACAATTACCTATATATGTAAAATATAAATGTCCACGGCCGAGATATATGACTATCATCCGGTCATGTTGCATTCGTTCATTTCCGTTTTACAGAGCCATACTTTGAACCAATCGCAGTAAGCTCTAAAAACTTTCCAGGCCTGTGGCCCCTAATCGTGCCATACCCTTTCACTGCACACCGAAAAGCCATCGCAGACTCTACGAATCTGTCGATCTATGATGCAAGCAGAGCAAGCCAGAAAAACAACTGGCCTGCAGTGAGGTTCGAACTCGCGACCTCTGGTCAAGCCGGGACCGTCGCTCTACCAACTGAGCTATGCAGGCTCAGAGAGGAGCGAGTCGAGAAACAACCATGCGCCAATACTTGCACATTTTGTTAGTACAAGCAACTTCACACACCTTTCACTGCACTTCGGGGAATATTTTGACCATTTAGACATTTTGGATGTTATTCGGATGGGTTTACGACAGGGGTGTCCAACAAGCGGCACGCGTGCCAAATGTGGCACGCGACCTAATAAAAAATGGCACGCAAGCCCTCCCAAAAAAATACTAAAATTGTTATTTAGCCAATTGTCAAAAAAGCTCAATTTGTTATTCAGCCAATTGTCAGAAAATACCAAGTTTGTTATACAGCCAATTGCCATTGTTTGTTCACAATATAAAACAATCGCGGCAATCACGACAACCACGACAACCAACAATTACTTTTAATATGGTAACATTATACTGTGTGGAGGCTAGCATTCACATAACTTATATAGCTTGGTGTGAAGAAACAAAAGTCAGCTCACCGAGAAACACTTTGATGCAGTGATGCGCATTTCTACACAACAGTTTTTTTTTCAAGTTTAAATAAACGTTCTTTTTTTTTGGTAAAAAAGCGCTTTTATGATTAAAAGAATTGGTTCGGTTACGAAACTTTGGCACGGGAAGAAGTTATAAGATAAAAATTGGCACGCCGGCATGTTTGAGTTGGACACCCCTGGTTTACGACCTATTCCGACAGATATAGATCTTATTCCGACGATTTAATGTCTTATTCCGAAAAATATATTATTTCGGCTGTGGTTTTATTATGTCGTTAATCTTAATACTGTTATAGATAATTCCGCTTTGGGTATTGTTTCTCTATATAGGGTTTATTGTGTGATTTTTTGCTTGGTTCTGTGGAACCCGATTTGATTCGACTGATGTAGGCTCACACCGAGTTCCAGAATAAGGCTTGTGTCCAAGCCCCTTCAAATCTGACGTCATTTTTTGCAGACTCGACCACCCTTCCGATCGCCGACGATTTCCTCAGTGACGTCATCAGTCTGCCGCGCAAAGCGCTCGGGCGAAGGTCTGTGGTCATCAACGTGAGATATAAAAACCTGAATCAGGCGATGCCCACTCGAAAAAACGACGACAGGTACGTAATGTGTGAGAATGCAGCCTAAAAGTGCCACCATGGCGTTTTATAGTGTGCAATATTGTTTCGCTGATTGCTTTTTGAAAGTCTATTTTTTCTTTGGTATTTTGTTAACGACGTGTTTCAGCAATTATAAAGCACCAAGTATGGTTTATTTATATCGCTACTATACCTGAATTTGATGTAAGTTGAATACCTTATCTACGTTTCAAGCTAAAATTTACTATAAAGGCCTGGATTAGACATACAGGTATGATAATCCGCAATATTCCATAAACTATATACAATCTGCTGACTGAGAAGCGGGTTCACCCATGTTTTTGGAAAATAGTGTTTTGCGTTCCATCGAGAACGTTTAATAAACTACCCCACAGTTTCCTTACAAAGCGTCAAGAGCCAACGAGGCATAGCCTACAATAAGATTTGAATCCATTATCATTTGGCAACGACAAATTTCGACTTACCATCTTTGCTAAATCAAACTATGGGAATCGGAACTCTGGAGTAAAACTACATAAGACAACTCGAGCCTTGAATCCGACGTGCGCACGCGCAATATCAAATTTAGTAACTGATAAAGCCGCAAACTATAAACTGTAAAGGAAGAATAGCATATGGAGGAATATTTTTCAATCATGTGTTAATTGTGGATCAATTATGTGACACCCCTATTATGCTGTATATTCAACTTATTTTATTTACGTAAATGGATGAAATACAATCTGGAGTGTCGGAGCCGGACTCGGGATTCGGGAGTCGGACTCGGGTTTAATTTTTGGACGTAGCCGGATTAAGGGTATTGTAAGCCTAAGGCTGTTTACTAAAGAAGGGCCTAATTTTGCAGACCAAGCTACAAAAAGTAATACAAATACATTAAAATTGTTTACTACAGGATCGAATTTTTCCAGGGCCTAAGGCTATAACCTTAGTATCCTAACGGTTAATAAGGCACTGGCCGTAGTCAGAATCGAGTTATTTTTAACCGCTTTTCCAGCCCTGGTTTTGAATCACATTTATCTGTTTTCTACACAGCAGCTTGAGCGAACAAGAATCGGTTCGGCAGAACACGCTCAACAGCGCCGTCCTCACCACCACGGTGATTCCCCGGCCGCCTGATGACGTATTCAAACGTGAGCCGGTCATCATTGTGTTCCGGCACGCCCGGGCGGCCCGGGGTAACGTGACCGGCCTGGATTCCGAGGTGCCCCAGGTCAATGTGACCACAACGGAGCCCAGTAGTCCGGTGATCCAGCACAGCGAAGAATCGGCCCACTGCGTTTACTGGGATGCAGATTCGAGGTATAGCAGCACAGCCGAAATGATTATTTGATTTACCATTCAATTTTGATGTCGACGCTGTGACTTGGACTCAATTTGTGAACTACTTGACTTGGACTTAGCTCATTTGAAAACAATTTGTTTGCATAACCAATATGACTGTTGGATTTAACACCCATTTTTGATGTCGACGCTGTGATTTAGTCCTAAGTTAATTTGCCAACCACTTGACATGGGCTTTATTCATTTGAAAATGATATGTATGTAAATAAAAAAACCTAATTTCAACCCAATTCGTTCAACTCATTGACTTAATTCCAAGTCAAATCATTTGTCCAAAATGACTTAAGCCATTTTAAACAGTGACTTAGGTGCACTTAAGTCAATGTCAAGTCACTGCAACACTGCAAATGAATTTAAAATGACTCTGAACCCAACCTAGTAACTCTCATCAAAATGGGCATAAAATTTCCCCGGACGGAAAATTGTCACGTAAGAGAGTCGCACGGATTTTTTGTCTCGAACTTTGAGTTCGGTGCGGAATTTCTGCCAAGTTGTGGCAACAACAGTCGTCGCCAATGCTTGTCCTTATGGCAAACCCATAGCTGTGCAACCGTGAGAAGTATAAACGCACCGCAGATTAACGAAACCGAGCCTTTAAAATCGCTTGTAATCGCTGCAATTTTAATCGCCTATTGTTTTGGGAGTTGGCCCTCTGTGACCCGCTGATCCGAGTTTGTTATGAAGTAGCTTACGCCTTCCGTACAGTTTCGAATTTACGGCAGTAGCGAAATTCCTGGAACTGCCAAGGCTCGGCCTCCGACTTTTTGGTGCCACTTTTCTCCTATTGCACCAACGAACAAACACCAAAATATAACAGTTAAAAAATATGAAATATTTAATCAATATTCGTCCATTTTCTTTCTTTTTTTACTAGTTTAAAAACCTTTGTCGGACATTTTCACGTGCATTTTTCTTTGGTTTGCTTATTTATATGGATAATAATTCAAACTGTGCGCAATGACTAGTCCAGATACAGCGTTTACTGAAGCAGCGTCATTCAGTAACCAATTTTGCGACTGTCAGACCACTTCAATACAGTATTGTTTTACATATTTCTGTGCAGTAAAATACATTTTCGACAAAAAAGTATACTTCTTAATACGCGTACAAAATTCTTTTTCAATATGGTATAATGTCTCTCAATTATTATTAAGTATTTTAAAGTTCTTTTTTTAAAGTTCTTCTGATTTTTTAAAGTTCTTCTAACAAAATTTTGATTATAGCCGCCGACGTTTGGATTACCTATTCGGTTCTTCTTTAGGACAATGGACGGCAACTTGACAAATAGATAGATATATATGAAATTTATCGACTAAACCAGTGATTCTCAACCTTTTATGACTTGCGGCACTCCGCAGAAATAATAAATAGTTTGCCGCACCCCTACAAGATATTTCCGTAGGTAATTTACCAGAATGTCTCAATAAACGAAACTGGAACAACATACATTAACTCTACACTACGTAGGAAGTTATATTTGAATTTATTCCACTCTAATCCTACACAAAAAGTTGTAAGAGTTAAACAAAACGATTCTTAAAGATTCTCAAATACCTTACAACACCCTTGAGCATTACAAAATGGCACCCCAGCGTGCCGCGGCACCCCGGTTGAGAACCACTGTACTAAACGTATGATATTGTCTTGTCCTGGAGTCGTACCGTACTGACCAACTTTAACGGCACAGTTTGTTTTACTGAGCTTGTGACTTGGAAACTATAAAAGTAGCACAATCACAAAGTAAAACTGACCGACGCTTGCAGTGAGAATAAAGCGGGAGCTTGGTCGACCAAGGGCTGTTCAGTGCTGGAATCCAACGCAACGCACACAACCTGCAACTGCACCCATCTCACAAGCTTTGCTGTACTACTGCAGGTAAGTGTTGGTGCTTTTATTTGTGCACAACAAAATGCAGGCCCATGCGTTTATCTGTACGTTTGTTAACAAGCGTAAAGCGTGCTATCGCATCGGAGTTATTGAAAGAGGCCGTTATCCTTTCATGACCATTTGCCTAAGTCTTTGTCGGTGCAGTTGTAACTTGCACACTGTTTTTGTATGTTAGCTGTTAACGGATTTACAAATTTATTTCAAAGTGCGAAGCTGCAAAAAACAACTAAAGATTGGTGTTATTTTTATACTTAAGTTAAACTATTCTAAAAAGCATTAATCAAAACTTTAAAGCATACGAGCATAACATTTAAAATTTAACCAACAAAGTGGAACATTTCGGCTTACGTATCTAAAATCCTATAAATCTTTGTTTCAAACCATCTGCTCTTTTTAAATGTAGCCTCTATGATGGCGACCTGGCACTTGTCATCTTAACACGTCTTTGAAATGACGTTTCAAGCAATGAAATATTCGCAAAGCTTACTTTTGTCCTGACATCAACGTTTGTGATATTCCATTTCAAGTGTATTCGAATTTAATTCATTTGAATTAAGGAACTGATGATGCCACTTGGCGAAATATATTTTCCTTTAAACAAAACGTCTGATCCTGTTTTTACTCATGTTTTTAACTAAGAGTTTTACTTGTTAATATCCGTTTCAAGTGAGTTTGTTTTTAGATTGTCGATTACAAAATGGACGACGAACAGATAAAAGGCCACGAGGAGGCGCTAAGCATCATCTCGAAGATCGGATGCGGTTTGTCCTTTGTTGGAGTTTTCTTGATGTGCGCCGCTTTTATCAAACTAAAGTAAGTTTCCCTGTCTAATAGAGCATTTTTGGCTAAGTGCATATACCGTATATAATAATAATTGAAACAATATATTTGTACCCTAAACCGAATATAAACATATATAATAATAAGGATGGGCTGAAAAGAAGAAAGGATTGCATTTACATCAAAATAGAATACCAGCATACTACAAACCCACAAATTGCATCTTAGTAAACCAACTTTCTTCAATGCACCAGTTATCGTTAGAGATTTTTCAGTAATCACCAAATAAGTATGGTTTTAAGACAGGTAGGGATAGTATTCCTGTAAATTGTCATAAATGGTATTTACTATTTTCCAACCGTTAAATATTTTACAACTATGATCACGGCATGACTTGAATTTAGCTCTCCGCTGTACAGACGTACATAATGCCCAAATAAATTGTTTTGCTAAACTAGCAAATTACAGACCACAGTTACAAACGTGTAGTCCACTTCTTCATAACTACCGAAATGTAGTCCACGGTCACTACAAGGCAGTTGGTCAACGGCTGTACAATAGGCAAAGTTATCGATCACACTTTGTTGGGTTGTCTTAAAACCAGGGCTGCGGAGTCGGACTCGGGATTTGGCTGCTGGAGTCGGACTCGGGACCCAGGACTCGAGTAAGACCACGTAAAACTACCCGAGTCCCGAGTCCGACTTTTCTAACTGATATTACCGCAAACTGTAAATAGTAAAGGTGTAATAGCATATGGTAAATATTTTGTATTGTAAGTAGATAAATTATATGAAACTCCTAGAAGTGGATTGCTGAATATCTACCATATTTAGTTAAATCGCATATTTGGCCGGACTCGGGTTTATTTTCATGGGAGAAGTCGGACTCGGTTTATTTTTAATCGACTTCGCAGCCCTGTTTAAAACGAACGATTTCTTAAAAAAACAGGTTCCACACCGAGAACATGAAGATCCACTTCAACCTGGGCGTGGCAGTGGGTGTGGCCGATCTGGTGTTTCTCTTCGAGGAACTTGCAGAAGGTTCGAAGGCTGGGTGCGTGGCCGTCACCATATGTCTCTATTACTTCAACATGTCTATCCTGGCCTGGATGCTTATAGAGGGTAGGGCAAGAGTATGTTAAATTTTTAGCAATGTTGTAATAATTTACTTCAATAACTTGACTGCACTTAAGTCAACTGTTATTAAATGACTTGAATTGACTTAAGTCTTTTGGGCAAATGACTGACTTGACTTTAGACATTTGGACAACTGGGGGTTAAAATAAATTGTTTACACTAAGCAATTATTTACAAAATTGGGTTATTTATCTTAATCTTTGCACATAAAACAATTTGCTTGCTATATGTTGCGTGAGTTATTGTTCATAATCGGAGGAATTTGCCAGTTTCAGTTTAAAGTTTTATTTTTGTGAAAAGGGCATGACTTAAAGCAGAGGCGTAGCCAGTGCATTTTGCGCCCAGGGGGCAAATTATAAAATTGGCGCCCCTCCTTCATGTTTAATCACATTTTCTATTACATTAAGATAATATACCTTACTTTATACGACAAAACAATTCAAATTGTAATAAAACATTGTATTTAAAGAAGCAGGAAGCCTCATTTTGGCATTTGTAAGCCTCATTTATGTCGCCCCCAGGGGCCCGGGGACATATGTACCCCACCGCTCCCCCATACCTACGCCTCTGACTTGAAGTTGACTTGCTCTAACTATGACTTAACTGGGACTTGACTTTCTATTTATTCAAAAAGACTTGACTTGGACTTAAGTTATTTTACGAATGACTTGACTGGGACTTGAGTCATTTCAAAATGCCTTGTTTACAACACTGATGTTTGGGGAAAAAACTTTGCACTGCTTGTTAGGGTGGGATCAGGTGCTGATGGTTAATGATAGAGCTCGAGGGCTATATATTGACTTTTAAGGGCCGCAGAGTGATATTTGTTAGTTACAGAGTGGGAACAGAATGCATTATTTTGTAAACAGGATGGATACCAGTGTTTTTAAAGAATTAACTTTACTTGAGTTTCTTAGCAAAACTACTTGACTTAACTTATGTCATTTGGAGAAATGACTCGATATGGTCATAAATAACATTAATCTGAAGAGTTTTAATTGAAAACATTTTTTATAGAAATGCTAGTTGTTTCGTTTTTTCAAACATAAAAACAAAAAACATTGTGTGAAATTTTAATACTTTAACATGGATGTTAATCTCAACTACCTGATATGGTATGAACTTACTCTGGCAAGGAATTGGACTGCGAATTGACTTGAATAACTGACGACTGGTACTTGTTACCTATTAAAAATAACTTTACCACGACCTAAAGCATTTTTGTGGTAAATAATTAAAAGGCTGTTCTGACAAGAGTGTAATTCATTTCCTGACGATGGCCATTACGCAATATATTGTTCAGTTGGTCAATTGCTGACGCTGCATAAAGGTGCAATGTTTGATCGGCAGGTATTCAAAAGTATAGTTTTATACGATGTCCATCCCTTAACCATATATTTACCGATTTGTGGGGTGCTGTGCAAATTAGGAGTACCATGCCATTACGTTTATATACATTCTAAACATTTTCAACATAAAAGGCATTTTTTTCCCACAGGTGTGCACCTCTACTCCCAGGTGGTGATCGTTTTCGTGTCAGCCCGTAGATGGGTCAAGTACTATATTCTCATCGGATGGGGAGCGCCGCTTGCCATCATGGCCATTTCCATGGGAATACTCAACGTAAAGTTGGGCAAGAACGAAGTGTGAGTAAAATAGCATTTGATTGTTTAACGAAAAAACATTTCTCAGGTATTTACATTGAAGACTTTGCCATATTTAGTCAAAATAGCTAAGACACGTCAATAACTAAAATGGCTGAATAATGACTTTCTATAAACTCTTTTCTGGGTTTCTTGTTATTTGTTTGTAGTTCGATGTTAGTTTAAAGTCTGATAATATAATGGTATAGCTCAATGGTATAGTAAAATATCAAGTCGCTTTCTAAACTGTATCACATTTGAATTTGTTTTTACCTGATACCCTACAGTAGTGATATAACTATAAAACGCTTCGGTATAAGTAAAACAAGTCAATGGTATTGAGCTATAGAAATTGCACAGGTCAGGGCTTATATTGGAATCAAACTTCAGTGTTGTAAACGAGTAATTTTGAAATGAATTAAATGCCACTCAAGTCATTTGTACAATAACTAAAAAATGCCAAAATACACAATATAGACCAAGTAAACTGTTTTCTGTGCAAAAAATTAGGAAATAACCTAATTATGGAAAACAAATGCTTGTTGAAAACCATTTATTTCAACTTAAGTCATTTGTGTAAAACGCTTAAGTGAAGACAGGTCATTTGCCCCAAAGACGTAAGTCAAGTCAAGTGATTTTGCTCTAAAAGTCATTACAGTACTGCCAAAATTACAGTACAGTGTAAGCTGGCCTACTATAAAAAGCAACTTACAAAAAAACTACACGGTTGAACCACGACACCAAAACGCATCGCAACGTATATCACACGCTCGGAAGTAGCTGTAACAAGTTTCCCGTCATAGGAACGTTCACAGGAATGATATTTCGTGGTAAGGTTGGTGGGTTGTAAAGAATGCGCACTACTATAGAACGTAATTTAACCCCGTACAACTTATTTGCCACTTTATATAGCTAGTTATACATTTGGAACATTATAAAACCTTAATGGAACTGTTTTTAAAGTGGTATTAACGGCTAGACAGGAAACATAATGTCAAATGTAAACCTATTTGAAAGTATATCGTGGTGCATATCCAGATTTTGCACGCTTTTATGTTATGAAACAAATGACCCAGGCACTTGTCCCTCGTTTCTCTAATAAGAGCGTTTTTCGTCGAGTGTTAACGTTTATAGTGCCAAGAGGCCACTCATTGCTTGAAGCGCGCACTCGACCAATTTCCAATATGCGCGAAGAGCCCTTGTCCGCTAAATATTTGCCGAAAACAAAAGGGCATGTTTCGAGCGTCAGCAAAAAATGGAAAGTGTGGTAGTAGAAGTCGGTCTAATATTTGTTAAGAGTTATTACGTGGTAAATACATCTTTATAGATTTCGAAACTTGTCGTGGAGAAACTTACTAACTGGTTGTTTTACTACTATTTTCCAAACTTTGGCCAAAGAAATGAACATGAAATTATATTTCCTTCATGTTTGGGGCAATATTGTGTTGTTACTGTCACCTGAAAAAAATTCCACAAGCGCTTAACACGTTGGACTCCGCGCTCCTGATAAAACTTGTAAAATTACGAAAGTTTTGTATGAATTCGTCACGTCATGAATATCACATAAGATCTAAAACAAATATGTATAAAATTTGCCAACGGGCAGACGTTTATCTATATCGCCTCGACTGTTTTGGAACTGCTGGCTAAAGAAAAAACACGGAGCGTCCAAAATATGTATGTTTTTATTAAAATACTTAAAACACTTTGCATTCCAATGACTTTATGTACCCAACGGTATTTCACTACTTGCTGGGAACCCGGTTCCCAAACAATAAACCTATCGATCATATCGATCTATATATATATATAAATATATATAAACAACGTGGCCAGTATCTTTAAGTTTACTGCAATATTGCTTACCGTCGCGTTATCAATTTGCAACAGCATTTATAGTTGCTGAAACCATTAAATAACAATTAAGCAAAAAAGTAGGAATACCATCTCTGCCCGCAAAATCGCCATGGACCTACTTGCATGTTTAATTTTCCACCGTTTTTTAACCAACGCCTTTCTTTTGCAGATGCTGGCTCTCCGCCAGGGACAACTCGATCTGGGCTTTCGCGGCCCCCGCCTTACTCGTTCTACTCGTAAACACGGTGATACTCGCCACGGTGGTGCGAGTCATCGTCAAGCTGCAGCCCGAGAAGTCAAACAGCGTCAAGGTGGCAAAATTCAGGTGAGCTTAACTTATGTTGTAAATTATGTCGTTTTTTTCTTTTGTTTCGAAACTTTTAGCGATATGTTGTTGTTGTTGTTGTTGTTGTTGTACTGTTGTACGAACCCGAACTGATTAACCGCCAGACAAAATACGTTGTTTTACTGTTAAATGCTGCAAAACAGTTGTAGTCTTAAGGTAGTGTAAAGGTGGTTTATCAACACCATTTAGTAACGTCGTTAAAGGAAGCATTAACCCTACAATTTATAAAACGTAAGAAAAACTAACGCTTTGTTAATAAACACGCTTTCTAAAGCTTAAGAAACCTGTAAATAGAAGAATCCCAATTTTATGAACCACTGTTAATTAATCGTTTAGTTCTTCTATTATTTAGAAGAACATCGGAACAAAAACGATGTTTAAACGCCGTTGGAAAGCATTATGGCCCGTTTACCCATCAAAAGACATTTTTTCGCATTTAAATATTTAAATCTCTGTAAAATAAGCTTTTTCTGCTTTATGAGTTTTAGTAACGCCGTAAAGACTCGGTACTCTCCTTAACGATTTAAACAAAAAAATCCGAAACAAAACAGCAATTAAATTTTATTTTATTTTATAAACGGCGTAAAACTGTTTTTCTCTTTAAACTTTAGGAACGCCGTAAAAGGAAGCATCTTTCTCTTTCCACTGCTCGGCACGACTTGGCTTTTCGGCTTCCTGTGCTTGAGCGAGAGTACCCTCGTCTTCCAGTACATCTTCGCTATCACCAACTCACTCCAAGGATTCTTTCTCTTCGTCTTTCACTGCCTCTGCAATTCCGAGGTACAGTCATTCGAGATGCGACAATTTCAAATCGAGATGTCGGATAATATCGAATCGGGGACGATGCCCGAATCGAAGTGGTGGTATCGGTATTCATCCGATACCGTGGCTGTATCGTTGACGATTCGATACCAAATTAGTTTGTGCATTTTACTCATGGTTTGTCATTTCACTGGGCGTTTTATACTTCAAAAGGTATATCGGTTAGTTAGAAAATAGCTTAATACCAACTATAAATTTCTCATTGCTAAATCATATATTTGCCTAACAACCCGAGAAACATTACATTTGCACATTTCGATTAATTTTGCTTGACAATTTGGTATCACTTAGGATCGACGATGTATCTTGCCTAAAGTATCACACATTTCTATACGAATAAAATACAAAGAATCTTGCATCCCTAATTCCAAAACATTTTTTTTTATTACACCAGTTCAGGCGATTAAATATATGCTCGAACATCTAACACGCCAAAAATCACAAACTTTTCTTTAAATGTAACTCATCTTGCATAACCGATTTCTGGTGTTCAACTGTGTTATTGCCAAAAAAGACTTGTCTTTCGAAATTGATTAGACCATACTTGGATGCTACTAACGTGGCCAACTGATAACTCAAGAGTCTTACAGTAAAACTTATATTCCTATGGTCAGCAACAACTTGACTTGGATGAAAATCTGTTCCAAATAAGTTGATTATTACAACACTTTTGTTTCGACCTAGATTCGGGAAGACGCCAAACGGCATAAGTGGTTCAGTTCGAGCGGTTCCAAGCGGACCGGGGGGCAGGCGGTCCAGTCGGGGGTGTTCGGCCTGAACGTGGCCAGCGGGATTCGCCGCTTCCGGAACAGCGTCAGCTTCGAACTTCCCTCGTCATCATTCGTCAGCAGCAGCGAGCAGTCAAGCGAGACGGTCGACGTGGAAAAGATGAAAGTGCGTCGACTGCGAAAAATCACAAACCTCTTTCCAAAGGTAAAGTACACCTATATTCCAGCCAGGGCTGTTTAGTCAGTTAAAAACAACTCGAGTCAGAATCCGTCCGGAAAAACTAAAGTCCAGTTCTAAATCCGACTCCGGCCAAAATTGTGTTTTTTTTTTTACTATTTGCCTAATTTATTTCGGGCCGAAGGGTTGGTGGCAAGAATATAGTAGGCAATAATTAGTTTAAACCAGTGATTCACAAACTGTGTGCCGCGAAACTTTTGTAATTTCGGAAAATAGAGTATATGTTTTACCAATAGGCCTACACGCAAGCATTTTAGACTTGAATACGCACTATCCATTACAAATTAATAATATTGAGATATTTACATATAGTTTGTCGTGTGTTAAGGAAGATTGTAAAATGACTGATGATTGTTGTTTTATTAAAAGTGTGCCCCTAAATATTAAAGATATTTTTAGTGTGCCGTGAGCCAAAAAAACATGGGAACCACTGGTTTAAACAATGCGAATCGAGGCACTAAGGACTAAAACGACATCCTTTTTGCAATGGTATTTCATAAGTTTCGATCGGTTGGATAGCTTCTCTTTGCGTCTCAGTATAAATAGTTAAAACCATTGTTGTTAGGACATGTACACATTTATGGAAATAAAACAATTTGTTGAAACACTAAAAGCGTTTTCATAAACAACTCCAATTCAAGTCAAGTTATTTAGCCAAACGGATATTTACCTCCGAGTGTTAAGTCAAGTCTAGTCACTTCAAGCGTGTTGAAGTCTTTGTGAAACTGTTCTAACTACTAACCACACATTTTATAGGCTTCGTCTACCCCCTGTAAGGGAACGTGGCACAAGTTATCTGTTAACTGTTTATCCTGACACCATTCTCCTTTACCCCGTAGATCTTCTCCGAGAGACTCCCGAAAACCATCAGGGAGGAAGTCGAGAAGTACTCGACCGATTATGACGCAACGACTACTACGTCACTGAGCACTCGGGGAACTCCCACTATGCGGAACACGAGCAGCACTTCGAGTCCGAAAGAGGGCCAGAGGTCCATTCCTCTGCCGGGAATGCCGACCAAAAACGATCGCATCATTTCAGGATCACCTGCTAGAGTCCGGCTTCCCAAAGAAGCACAGGTAACAGGGTCGCGCATCAATGTTTTTGTGGATTTACTTTAAAGGTTTTTTTAATGCTGTTTAAACCAGCGTTGTGGAGTCGGTGATAACCCAAGATGTTTTACATTTCCTTGATAGTTGCAGGCCAAAGGTTCAAAAACAAAGCAAAAGTTACAAAAACAGACACAAAAGGGTAGGGCAATTTGTTGGAAAGTTAGGGCAATTCGTTGGAAAGGTAGGACAATTCGTTGGAAAGGTAGAACAATTCGTTGGAAAGTTAGGGAAATTCGTTGGAAAGGTAGGACAATTCGTTGGAAAGGTACAACAATTTGTTGGAAAGGTAGGGAAATTCGTTGGAAAGCTAGGGCAATTCGTTGGAAAGGTAGGGCAATTTGTTGGAAAGGTAGGGCAATTTGTTGGAAAGGTAGGGCAATTTGTTGGAAAGGTAGGGCAATTTGTTGGAAAGGTAGGGCAATTCGTTGGAAAGGTAGAGCAATTGGTTGGAAAGGTAGGGCAATTCGTTGGAAAACCTTTCTTAAACCAGCAATCAGCATGTTTCATGGCTACAGTATTTTTTGGGAATAAATACAACGTCTTGCCTGAAAGTCTTCTTAAAAGTATAAGCAACTAACTCGAAATGCTAAAAAAGAGGAGGGGCCATTCACTTCTCTTGAGAAAAGAGAAAAAATCCTCCTATAAGAGAACATATGGTAGGCCTGGCCTACCTTTGCAGCCACATTTCACCAGTTCTATTTCCCTGCCCTTGATTGATTTTTTTTGGATACTATAAGTCTTACCAACCTTTAATAAAATGTCAACTCGTGCAGATGAAGTTGGACATCATGCTGGCCGACCAGATCGCCAAAAACATGGAGCAGAACGGCGAGGACCGGGAGCAAGACGGGAAGATCTCAGAAGATGGGGTTGGGATCATGGAACAGGGAAAAGAAACGGAAGAGGAGCGGATCAGAATGAGCTACGACTCCGGACTCAACAGCATCGACAATGAGTCCCTCCTGGACGAATCGGATGACGTCTGGATGGCTTCTCTTCTCGACAGGCAGAAGACGAAAACGGAAGAAGGGAATGACGTCACACCCGACACTGAAGCGACGGCTACTTCGAGGGCTTCCGCTTAATATGTAAATAGGATTTTGTCTCTCGCATCTGGCGGCCATGAAACCTTCCGCCGGAACACTCTGTTCGTGGAATAAAATACTGTCGAGCTCTTGCAAAATACACTGGAGAAAGTGCATCTCATTGGTGTTTGTTGTTGTTTGGCAAACGCCATTTTTTCACGTTGGTGGTATTTTTAGGAACTGCTCTAACTCGAAAATTTGCGTCTGAATTCTTTTTGTACATGTTATTCGCCTTCGTGTAGTTTATTTGGAGCTGTGAGTAAAAAGGGTCAATCCTATATTGTTTGAACAAATTTCTTGTAAAAATTTACAGACAATCGGAATTAACAATAATTCAAAATACTTATTTATTTTGAGCGCGTGAACATTTAACCAAACGCTATTAACTCATAGAATGCTCGTATCAGTTTCTTGGAAGTTTGTGCGAAAAAACAGTTAATCCTGCGCTACCGCAGTTCTCTGAAAAAAATTGTTTGAACAAACTTCTTGTAAAAATGTACAGACATTTAAAATTAAAATAAATAAAGCAAACTACTTTGTTTTCTTGCATCTTACAACCAGTCGAGCGGGTGAACACAGTGGCGTAGCCAGCCGAAAATTTCGGGGGGCCAAAAAAGTTTGAACTTTTTGTTTAGCTTTTGTCATTGTATTTACCGGCGTAACGATCACAATAACAATGTTAGCAAACCGTTTCGAGCAGCAACTGACTTAGTGTTAACGCAATACTCCATTTCCAAGAAAAACATTCAAACAGCAAAAACTGACTTTTAAGTAGTAAAACTACATTAATGTATAGCAAATCTAATATTAACTACATCGTTTGTGACGTAACAGTGCATGACAATTGAAGGTGTGGCATGCCTGTGATCGACTGTTGTGGTACTGCTCACAACCGCTAAAAAAACAAAGTATTAGGAGTAAAATGTTTATAAATTTTTTTTTTGGGGGGGTAGGGGCCCTGGCTACGCCTATGGGTGAACATTTAACCAAACACAAATTAACTTAGAGTGTTCGTATCAAATTTGATACTCTTGTCTATGGAAGGCTATATGGAATACTAAACTAATAAACTACTGGCTTTTTGTATTTATCCAAAATAAATCGTTTTGAGTGTTTTTCTTTGATGTAGTCTAAACAAATAAAAAACAATCCAAACGCCTAAAAGTAGGCTAAACTCCTTACGCGTTCTTAAATAAGTCTGATGCTATAAAACCTAAATAAGCAAACAGCCGTTTTTGTTAAATTTTGTTATACTACCCAAAAAGCACAAAGACAAACTTTATTAGAAGTTTATACTTTATTAGAAGTTTTATTCGTAGAAAAAAATCATTGGCCAACAACAAGAATCAGTCAAAAACATCAACAAAGAGATTTCTATAAAATATTAAAACATAGAACATTCATTCAAAGTGAGTCCAATTGGAAGAAATAAACACTCGGGCGTCAACACCGTGTACTCGTTTAGTCCCACGAAACATAAGAAAAGTAATATTTATAACAAAAAGATGTTTCAAACCTCACAGATATTTCCAAAAAGGGGACACAAATGCATGTTTCAACAGCAAAAGGGGCGCATTTCAGAGTTTCCATTTAAAAGAGAAAAGAAGGTCATTATCTGAAGACACTTTGACCTGCTGAAAGGGTTAGGAAAAAGTAGTTTTTTTAAAAACAATGACTCTTTAAATCGTCGTCTCCTTCATTTCGGCGAACATTTCAAACGGGCTTTCCCCTAAAATGTGGGTCCGGTACAACATGGGGCTGGTGGCCGCGTCTTTCACCCTGATCATCGATAACATATCGGCGACTACCGGTTTTGGCAAAGGGTTTCTCTCGAAAATGTGACCGCTAAAAAGCAACACATCGTAGACGATCAATTTCGGTAAAAAGTTTTACTTATAATACAAACTAATCCATTACAAATTGTTAAACAATTAAAAAGTTATAAAATTAAAAAAAAAGGTTTTAAAGGCCGAAAACAACCCCTGAAATTAAAAGCCCAAAAAGCACAGCCTATAAACTAAACAATTTTTTCACGTAACACGAACAATAAATTCGTGTTTACTGTACCGTGATACAATTTAGACGTCTTTTACTGAACCAATATAAGTTGACTTTGGCTCTGAATGGATGTGCGGAGTGTTGTAAACAAGTCATAACAATCTGACTTAAGTCCCAGTCAAGTCATTCGTAAAATAACTTAAGTCCGAGTCAAATACTTTACAATAAATCGCAAGTTCCCAGCCAAGTCATAATTATAACAACTCAATTCCAGGTCAGGTTCTTCTCGTAAAATTAAACGTTGAACTACTAAATTTGATAAACTAGCTCGATTGGCAGCATTAACCCTACTTGAAAATAACAAAAAACGCAAAATATAGCAAGAAAATTGTTTTATGTAAAACAATTAAGATATATAACCCAATTTATAAATAAAATGCCTACTGAAAACACTTCGTTTGAACCTAAGTCATTTGTTCGAAATACCTAAGTCAAGTCAAGTAATTTTTTCCCAAATGGCTCGAGTCAAGTCGAATCACTTTAAAACAGTGACTTAAGCGCACTCAGGTCAAGTTGTTGACTAAAGTTATTACAACACTGAAAAAGCCTTTAATTGTCAGAAAAAAGTGTCACTCTACCTAACAGACGTGCGCTCCTCAACTAGTAGAGATGTGATATCCGGAACCATGTTCTGCTCTTCTTCGTAGGAACCGCCCGCTATCAAACCTACACATCGTTCGCGTTGCATCTAATATTGTAACGCCAAAATAATACGCAAACGAAAAAGTACCGTCCAAAATAAGGGAACGACTTTCTTTGCGTGAAGATCTTCTTTCGTTGCGCGGCAAAAACAAACAGTCATTTCCGTCGCTAAAGAGGACGTTTGTTTCTTTCCGAGCCGTCTTTGAAGAGTAGCCACGATGCTGATCCCGGGGCACGATATCCTGTAGTTTATGGGTTTAAATGTTCTGTAAAGTACTAGTTTTGAATCCAGGATAAATTAAATTTTTGCTTGAATTTTATTCATATTTTTAAATAATGACTTTGAAATACTATTTCGAAAACAGCCACAAAACGATTTTGTCGATAAAAGCAAAAGCACAATTTATGTTGGTGCTGTAAAAAGCGTTGGCGACTTTTTAAGCGTGCTGCATTTTAGTCAATCTCGCAAAAACGGCAAAGTTGAAGTTTTCCTGAAAAGGATGTAAAGCTCCGACAAAAAACCGCGGTAAATTATGTAATTGAATAGATCCTTACAGATCAAATGTGGTGTGTTTACTCCGATTTTAGACATACGACGACTCGTCGAAAATAATCACCTGATATTCTGCTGACCAGCCCTCCTTCTTTAGAGTGCTTGAAAAAAGACAAAAATTAAAACCGTTGCCAAAATACAAAATCACCGAAGGGTTCAAAACGACCAACCTGCTTTGTTTACAAACGTTTATTGGAGACAAGTTGTGCTGACTCAAAGGCCAATCTGCTGTATAACGATCTACAAATACTGGTGTTTTAGAGGGCTATGACATTTTAACGACGACCAATGTGACTTCTTACATATATACCTGTATAGTCCATTGTAGGTCCTACAACTTGACCACTCAAACCCTTTGAATAGGTAAAAAATATTTAGATGTTACAGCCTGTATAACATAAAAAATATAAAGTTCAATGAATCGCCCAATTGTACGAGGCCATGACCTCTCCAGACAGCGTTTTTCGATTATATTTGAACTATACGTAAATACATTTGTTTCGCGTTTAGGGCAAATATAAAGTGTGTTTTTAGTACGTCCTAGCCCAGGGGTCGGCAACCTTTTTCTAGTCGCGGGCCAAAACCAACCTCAGAAACTTCTCCGCGGGCCACACAAAATGTTAACTAAGAATTGTGGAAATAAAATGTTAGAACCATTGTGAATCAGCCAGACCTCGGATTTTTTTGCGCTTAAAACGTGTTTAATTGCATTTAAGGAGGCAGTAAACTATTAGCGCAAACGCGAAAAAACAGCATTTTACTGGTTTAAAATCCGAGTCCACACGTCGTCATCTATACTACTAATGAAAAGTGAAACAAAACTACTATGAGAAAACGCGATAACGTCAATGGTTAATGTAGATTAGTGTTTGTTAACCTTTCTAAGTCAGGGCAGACATGGCGAGCGAAGCGAGCGCGATTATTTTTTTTTTTGTTATCATGGGAATTTTTTTTGGCAAGTTTTTATTACATTGCCAAAAATAAAAAATAAAAAGTTAAAGAATATACGTCCAATATTTGTGAATACGTTTAGCGTTGATCGAATTCAAAAGACAACATTCAAAATGTAAACAAACCGGAAGTAAAAAGATCATTCGCGCGAAGCGCGAAAATATTTCGCATCTTGTAGTTAAAATAGTCAAAAAGTATTTGAAATTGACTCGTGTCTAGTTTGACAAAGAGGAGCAGTGTGAAAATAAAAAGTTGGTAAACTTAAACTATAAAGAATTTTGCGAGCGAGTATTGTTTGTTTGTAACACAAAGAAACACGTCATGTCTTTATAACATCACATTTTACTTAAGTTGTACCGTCACGTTTTGATGTATACTCAACGACAAACCTCTTTGAACTTAACTATAAGTTATAGCAAGTAAAACAATGCTATAAGATTAGCCTATGGAAAGTTTTAAAATTACGACCTCCGCCAACGCTTCGCAGACAGATATTTTTAATACCTACATGACTAACATGAAAGTCTTTGACGGTCGACATGACTTATGTCTAGTTAATGTGGTTTTACTGAAGATGGCTAGACAACAATTCTCTCACGTAGCCAATGGCACTTTGCTGAAACGGTGTAGAATGATACGAGGGTCGTAAGGTTTCTCGAAACAGACTTCTTCCATCTTTTACATCCATTCTTGGTTCGGGACTGCATGCAAAACACCATATGTTTTTGTAATCCAAAAAATGTAAACTCTTCGCAAATGAGCGAAACAAATCTTTCCGGTGCAGACTCGATCTTCATGGCTAAATTATGCATAGATCGCTTATCAATTTATTTCCGAAAATCGAGCAGTTATGGAATGGCAGTATACCGTTACGTCTAGGGCTAGGCGTAACCTTTTAATTTTACATAATGTAAATAACTAGATTGTAAATAGGTAAAAAGTGTAAACGAAAAACGTTCATACAAAACAAAAGGTCCGAAAACATCAACTTTAATATTCGTTTCGAAAGTGATTTCGAAACCCTTACAAATAAATGGTTGGGAACAAATTTGCTGCTTATATAAGCCACAAATAAAGTAAACAATTAATCATCTAAAGTTGTGAAGTAATAGCAAATCAAAGATATGTGTTGATTAACTAAAAAGGATTTATCCCTATCTAATTTTCAAAGTTCTAGTTTGAAAATTATTGATCGAATTATTGATCTGTTAATTGATTGCTTAGCAATTTATTTCCGAAAATCGAGCAGTTATATCGTTTTTGGAATTGCAGTGTACTGTTACTTCTCGGCTTAACCTTTCATTTTTACATAATGTAAATAACAGAATTGTAAATGGTTAAGTTGTTCAAGTGTAAACGAAACACGTTCATACAAAAAAAATGTCCAAAAACATAATCTTTGTTTCGAAAGTGATTTCGAAACCTTATGAATAAGTGTCACATTTGTTAATTACATATGCCAGAAACAAAGTAAACAATTTATCATCTAAAGTTAAAGTAATAGCAAAATTATGGATATGGGTTGATACATATAAAGAGGTTTATCCTAAGTTTGTAAGTGCATTCAAGTTAAGTTTGAGGAAGTAAGCGGTATTAAATCAGGCTATTTACATAAATCAACTTGGCTTGCATATCATAGTTTACAAAACCAGAAGATGTTAAAGCTCTACATACACTAAACTAGTGTTATGGGAAGCTGGTTGATTAGGATTGGCCCAGGATACTTAAACTAACTTACTTAATAAATCGTTTTCGTTTGTCATCTGATAACTTGGCGACTTTACTAAGCCTGTGACTCTGGATCCAATCAGCATCTGCGAGAACCAAATAACGCAAGAAATGCCATTTGTTTTAAGTTTTGAAGTGATTAATCATACCTGATTCATCCCCGCTGGAGTCGCTTTCTGAAAGTACAACGTTTTTCGGATAAAACACTCCGATCAGAAACATTTACCACAAGCACAACAAGTTCAGCAAAAACTTTGCTGCCAATGTCAACAGTTAAAATCTACTGTCCTTTGGAGAAGGCCAATGCGTAAACTACGTAAACTATTGAAGTCAGTGCTGAAATGACTTAATTCAAGTCACACAGTTTTTAAATAATTTCATTAAGTCCTTTATAAAATTTATTTGAATTAAAAAAGTTAGTTTTTTACCCACTTTTGCCTGCAAAACGTTTTGTTGACTTAATTTTACGTTTTTTTTTTATTTCGTGACTTGTACCTAAATCGTTTCAAAATGACTTATTGATAATATTGCTTGAATTATTTATGAGTAAAGGCATACCTATCTGCCTTGCTACTTGGGAAATGCAAACCAACTTTAGCAAATCCTGGCTGGTTCCATGTTGTTTCCTTTTCACTGGCTTCGTAGGATTATGTAACTTTGAAAGTCGCTGCCTCTCAAAGAATTCCTGTACAAGAATATGAATGAGATATCATATTATATATTTAAACCGACCAGTAACTAAATTTGAAGCAAACTCACCTGCTGTTTATTAATCTCGGATTTGCTTTGACTTCGTTTAGTGCTGTAACGAGGTTGAAGGGTATTATTAGCCTGGCATAGGACTTACAGCTTTCGATTTGCTATATAGAAAGTGGAATGCATGTTTAATACATCTTACTTTTACTTACGTTGTGTTTCTTATCCAGTTCATTACGGATTTTTGGAGTTGTAGAACCCAATATCAAATTGTAGCCTGCAACAAATTTTACGGTCAGCAGTGCAGAACGCACACATACAAAACAAAAAATGTGTATTTCACCAAGTACCATATAAGTATTTCCAATATAAATTTGTTTTTTGCTTCGATATTCAAGTTGTTGCTTAATTGTAAAAGTCATAATAATATACATTTGATAAAAGTTTTTTTTATTCTTTACAATGTTTTTAGACAGCACTTGTACTAGCAGAGTTGCTTCTTAGCAAATTAATGTTTAGATACTTTTTTAATTTAGACACATTACTCTGGTAAGCTATAACATTTTGTAAATTAGTAAATGAGATTATTTCATGGTTCAGTGAAAACAACGCATGTTTTGTCTACTGCTCAATACAATCATCATAACAATAAAAATAACTTAAAGTATATACTTGACAAGCCAGTCTGCATTTTATGGGATTTCACGCTAAGATCTCGTCAAATTATGATGTGTGGACTGTGGAGCACAGTGGAGGTGTGCTATCAAGGTGTTATGCACAGTTGCTCACCTTAAAGTTTAGGAATCTTGTACAAAAAACTTTTTCTTAAATTTCAGTGTGCTAGTTGCTAATATAAGTGTGCACACAAAATCTCGGGTGTGCACCTGCCACAGAATGCAGACCGGGTTGACAAGGAGTAAATTTAACAATATTTTCTCGTTACCTATTGCAATTATCGGCGCTGGTCTAGAATCCTACCACAACGCACATTATCTGGGTTAGAGTGCGGTTTACTGTTTGGGTTAGGGTGGGTCAAGGATTTTATTACTTGACACACCCAAACGCTAACTCGCACCATAACACAAATATTGTGTGTTGATCGAATAATTGTAGTAAGATTTTAGACAGCGCCCAATTATCTTTGCCGTTAATTGTTACGTACATTAGGCAATGCTCCATTGCTATAGAAATAATAGATCAGGGTGGAAAGTTAGGTGAAATCTGTTTAATCTGGGTGAAACTGATTCGCTACACGTGAAAAATTAAGCCGGAGTGCAGGAACTAAAGTTTTTTATACTTTGTTTACATTAGCACAAATTCAATTTAACTCTATTACAGCTGTGCAAATTCTAGAAGTACTTACAGTCAACAAATAATGGGTATGCCCAGATTTTTGTGTCAATTCGCAATCGTCGTTAAATCACAAAAAAATCAACTTATTTAAACATCTTCCCTGCTAATTTTTCAATGTAGCTTTCATACACAGGCTGTTTACTGTTAATTGACAATCTTGTTGACCATGGATGGCAATACTGCTGAAGAAGCGTTACCTTCAGGGAACTCAAGTCCATCGAACATTTTCTCTTCTAGTTCGTCGCCCCGCCAAACTGATGACTCTGATCCCACTCTGTGTAATCTGCATGTTTTATCTGCGGTTGCTGCATCCTCATGTGAGACCCAAACTGTAGTGTTTTGCAAATCAGTTACACTTGTGTAGTACGTTCAAGATGTGTAACCGGCTTTTGCCACGCATATAGACTGAGATGTTATGTTTTACAGCTGGTTTTAAATTAAGGCTGGTGATTAAATTGTACTCAGCCGATCCGTACGAGAAAGGCGTCATTGGAATTGTGGGAAAAGTTATTTCCAAATCCACAAGTACACACCGACAAAACTGCCGTAGTTGCATTAGTATTGCTAGTAAAAGCTGAAAATATGAATTAATGTTAATTTGATGTGCGGCCCTCCTGTAAGCATTGTACATTTCCTAACTGGCCCTTATGTTAAAAAGGTTGCCCACCCCTGATGTAGACCAAGCACAGAAAAGTACTCTCTCTATTTTTATTTTCTGTTCAGCAAACAAATTGTTGGAATGCATCTACACTTTTGTTCATTCTTCATAACTTAGATGCGTCTTATACCCACTCAACTATTGCCACCTGTTTTACATTTATGTACATAAACTAAATAGACTTTGGTTGGAATAAAAACATGCATTTAGGTATCTGGGTAGCTAAGCGTTTAAGACACATTTAAGACAGTCAGTCAACAAAAACCTATTTTTAGCCGAACTTCAGTCAAACTCCAGATTTGGTTGGAACGAGCCTCGTCCTCAACCGACCAGTTCATCAGTTTTTGGTTCCCCATTGCTTGTTGACGTTTTGGCAGGTTCTCCTGCAACACCCACTGTACAATCTTTTGCAGTAACTCCGCTGGATCTTAGTCATGGGGAAAGCCCTTTCAGGTATATATATATATAATATATATAGGAGGTGAAGTAATCAGATATCTATAATACAAGTAGAGGTGGACCAATATATTGGTTTACCTATAATACCGGCCGATACTTTTGCCGATATTTTAGTACGAAAAAATGATATGATTTTCCTGTACAACAAACCAGAAAAAATGATATGATTTTCCTGTACAACAAACAAGAAAAAATGATATGATTTTCCTGTACAACAACCCGTTTTTTAATTAAAAAAGTTGGGTTTTAGCACCGCACCAAGTTAACATGCAAATTAATAGTGTACTAATTGTTAAAGGTATATATATATATAAACTAAACATTATTTGGATGTTATTTTTAATTAATTCAAGTTGTGAACATTTCCCAGATATTTAAAAACATCAGTATCGGGTAACGGTTAACAAAATTGTAAAAAATCGGGAAGCGCTATCGGTTAAAAAAAGTGATATCGGTCGATCTCTAAATACAAGTCGCATATCTTAAAAATTGTGTAAAATTCTGAACACTTTATGAGCAGGTAACCCAATTGTTATGGTTTTTGTTGTTATTGTTTATTGTTGAAGTGCTTTACTATTATGGTATGCTGCACAACAACATTTATGACCTCAAACTCACAATAGTTCTGAATATATTTTTCTAGTCTGCCCTGCTTGCATCAATGATCGACAGATTCGGTGAATCTGCAATGGCTTTCAGTGTACTATTGATATGTAAGCCGAATCGTTTGTCAAAAAGCAGCTTCAGAAGGGTTAGATCTCAGTTGTTAACACTCATATGTGTGTACATATGTTTCATTGTACGAATGATATGGTACTGTGGAATCTGTGGATCCCCTTCAATATAAAGTTACTTGTACTAACAGAGTGAGCAAGTATTGGCGTATGATTGTTTCTCGACTCGTTCCCTTCTGAGCCTGCATAGCTCAGTTGGTAGAGCGACGGTCCCGGCTAGAGCGACGGTTGTGAGTTCGAACCTCACTGCAGGCTAGTTGTATTTCTAGTCTGCCCTGCTTGCATTAATGATTAACAGATTCGGTGAATCTGCAATGGCTTTCAGTGTTCTAGTTCTGAATATGTGATTCTTATTATGAAGTTCTAATATCTGTATGAAGTTTAACAGCAAAACATATTTATTTAATTTGATTTCTTGATGTGTGCGTTCTGAGACTAGAGTAGTGATCTATTTACTTTCAAATTAGTATTATGCATAATGTTTGTAAATATCAGGACTACTCAATTGTCTAACCGTTCGATTGTTTATTACTGACCCCAGAACATTCCATGTCAAGTTCTCTTAAAACTTGATTTATCGAAAAAATGCATTTTTCCACTGCTTAATAAAACTACACATGCCTTTCTACTATCAATACATCTATTGCATTTGCAGTACTATAAACTATTTAAAAGCATTGACCAGGCCTGACCAAACTTTTAATCTGAATGTTTGCTAATACAAGTTAAACAAAAAACAACTTAAGTTTAATGTCACTATTTTTTTAAATTTAGATCTCCACCGTTCAGATCAGAATCTTCTTCTCTTATGGAGCTTCAAACAGTTACTCCATCCAGGATCGACAGTTCACCACGAAAAATATTAAGTGCGAAAATCTTTTAAATTTATTTAGAATAAAATATTGTAGTAATTTTTTCTTATAAATTATAACTAGGGACAGTGTTTTTTAAGGTGATTTGAAACGGTCCCCCAAATTTCTCCAGCGGTTTCCCAAATTTTTGACTTGCAACTTTTTGGTATTTAAATGAAACAATTGCGGTCTCTTAAAACTACTTAGCGGTCACCCAAACCAAACCTTAAAAAAAAACCTGACTAGTGATATCCAATATTAGGTTATTAGATCACAATTGGATATGATTGAAGGAGTTCAGATAACCCCAGATATTAACCTACTTTTGTTCAAAGATGTTACTTTTAACTGCAAAAATAACTGGTTTGGATCGCAAATCATGTCTAAAATTCCTATGTTTATTTGCACTAATACCACCCTAGTATCGGTTAAGTAGTGAAACTATCACTTGACAATCAGGTATTCCTAATTTCCTCTACCCATGCATAAATATTAGTTTATTTTATTTTTTTGATTTAACAGATTATAAATAAACAATACATTTATATTCAACTTAAATATATATATACACTTAAGTATATATTTGGCCTATTTTTTATATTTGTTTCCCTTGTTAATCTTCTTAAAATTTTCTTTTAGAAAGTACACAAGGAGGTCAGCAATCATGTGCTGGTACTGAAGACATGAGTAATTCAATTACTGGTTCTCAGAGCTATTTGCCACGGGAGCATACAGCTCCTTTAACCGAAGTAGTTGTACACGATGTATCTAAGTACGAAGACCGATCATTTCAATCAATAGCTACTGACCATGGACAGTTTAAAATTGTAATCGGTGGCGACAGTCCTGAAAAACTTGATTCTGACTCACTAGTAAGTTAAATATGAAATAGATTTATTTTCATAAAATAAAGTTGCCTTCTTGTATTAATACATCTGCATGCCTTTTCGCTAATTAAAAATATTTTATTTGGGTTCTAGGCAACAGTGTCAAAGTATGGTGACAAGTCAATGAAATCACATCAACTTGATAACAGGGTGAGTTGAAATAAAAGGGTTTCAACTTAAATATAAAACCATATATCTGAAGTACTATTCTTCTTTTTATTTAGAAAAAAAGTTCATCTTCCAAGTCCAAAGCTGGAAACACAATAAATGAAGGTTTGTGTGGTTTTCGCTATTTATGATTAAGAAAAAATATATATAATATATATTTTCTGTGTTTGTAGGTTGTATAACAGCCCGACAAGATGAAAATGCTAAAGTTTACTTACTTCACTAATTTTTTTTAACTGTATGTAAAGCAATATTGTGAAGCGAAATTTATGCAAATCAAAACAATTGGAAAAACGCAGAAATGTGCAAATTGATAACAGCAATCAAGGTAGTAAATTAGGGCTTGCGAGCCTGTGCTTAAATCCCAGAGCTCTGAAGCAAAGTGGATTTCAGCAGACCCATTTTAGTTTGTTTCTAGAACTGTAGCTAGAGACACTTTTATTATTTTTGTTAAGTCAAATCTGGAGCTAAAACCATTTTTAATGTTTTGTGTAGTCGGAGCCATTTTTCAAATTTTAGGAGCTAAAGCTATGACATTTTTATCTCCTCTAGCTCAAAATTTTTTGAATTGCCTAAATGTAACTTAATTAAGCATGTGCTGAAGCAACTTAAAAAAAAAATTATTACCACTACGGAGCTGGAACCGGAGCCAATGCTGTTTTACTGTTGTTCGCCAGCCCTAGTTTGTACATAATTTGTTAGTTTGACAGAAGGTACTACAATCATTTACTTTTTATGCAAGAGACTGCTTTGTTTGTTTACAGGAGACAGCGATGATGAAGTAGAATCGCAAAACATTAAAGATATTCAAAAATCGTTGAACATTCAACAGGATAATATTGCTGAAAGCATTAAAGTTGCAAAGAAGGTAAAGTCCTTATTTAAGTGCTAATTTTTTTTCCATAATAAAATATCTAAAAAAAACAGACGATGTTAAGTTGTATACTGTCAATTCAATGATAAAAATAGAGACAATATTTAACCAAATACCAACAACACACATATATACTAATTATGGTTTAAAATTGCTGGATAGGGTGCAAGGAAAAAAACACTAATTCCAAAACTAATCTTATAAGTCGTTTACTTGAATAGAATTATTATTTTTCTTTTATTATGTGATCGCAAAAGGTCTGAAACATGCAACGCAAATTGATTTTATTTTTTGAAAATAATAAGATAAATAGATAACAAAGGTGCCTTACATTTTTTTCAATAAATCTAAATTTTTTTTAGCTTTAGTTTTGAACTTTTAAGGGGCATAATGTTTTGCAAAACTTTTGTAAAATGGAAGTTTGTATTGAAGAAGTGTTAAATAGTTTGTCTGGCTACATGCAAATGCCAAGCAAAAGTATTTTTCACAGCAAAAGTTTATTATCTGCCTGGTATTTCAGGGTGATCATTTTTTGCTGAAATTAAACCCTTTTCTTCAGGGCAAGGTTACCAAACTTCCGAGGGAATTGCGTGGCTTGATGGGGGAAGCCAACCTTCGTTATGCCAGGGGAGAGCATGAAGACACTATAAAGATGTGCCTTGAAGTGATAAGAATCGGTGAGCGCTTAGTTTTTTTTCCCCGCATGATTGGCAAATCTTTCGCAGACCAACTGTTCAATAGATAACAATGTTAAAAAGAAAACATTTCATCTGAAATGCTTAGATGTATTTTTTTTGGGTCTTTGTGCTTTTTACAAGTATAACTCCTAAAACACTTAGGCAAAACTATCAAATTTAATTTATAAAAATACATACATATGTTATGCATCTAATATACTGCTTTAATGAGCCCGTCACTGTTTTGAATGACTTGACGTGACTTGAGTCTTTTGACTCGAAAACAGTCCAAGTCAAGTCATTTGTCCAAGAGACTAAATTCAGTTCAAGTCAAAGTGTACTTAAGTCAAGTCATAGAATTAATTTATTACAACACTGCTTCAAACTGTTTTCAGCCCCTTATGCCGCCGAACCCTTCGAAACACTAGCGATGATATACGAAGAGCGCGGCGAAACGGTAAAGGCACTTCAGTACAGCTTGCTGGCCGCCCATGTCACACCGACTGACGCCGAACAGTGGCACCACCTGGGCCAGTTATGTCTGCGCCAGAACGACCGCTTCAAGGCCCTCAACTGCTTCTGCAAGGGTTCGTGCTCGTGCAAAACCGTTCACTATATTGTGAATTTGTTACTTTCGACAATGACGCAATCAGTAAATGAACAATTGGGTACACTTTGCACGGATTTGTAATGTAGCTTGATAATAATGAAGAGCTTGTATCGTCCTCAGTTTTTAAGCAAGACCAGTTTTATAAAAAAAAAAAATTTAGCTAATGTGACTGACAAGTAATTAAAGCATCACCTATTATTGTCCCGACTAAACAAACTCGGAATAATAACAATTGCGTCCCCACCTTTAATAAGTGATTCTTTAAATACTTCGCAATTACTTGTGTAATTTATGTACTAATTTAAAATAATGTGTTAGTCGTAGAATCACATTGGAAACGGCAGGGTTTTAATAAACAGGGTACTTTTAGTTTATTTGCGAAATTATCGCACATTACCTAAACCCCCCAAAATATATATATCCTTATTTTTTCCCCATTTTGACAATATACGTTGCAATCCAGTGCCACAATTAGGCAAAATGGCAGCCGAAGCAAAATTAATTTACCGCAAGACTTCGGTTTTGCGCTTACTATTAATTATTACCAACGAATTTTTCAGCGACAAAGTTGCGTTGGATCTCTCAGAATTGGCAAAATAAGCGCCGGTTTATCTTAACGTTTTAGCTTTGCTGTTGTGTGCGCGGTTTTTTTATTTATTGTTGTAAGTATGCAAAGACATTAACGATGCCTTCTATGTTTGTATTTATGATTAGGTCGATAAAACACTTGTATATCTGTGCTCTAAATTCTGAAAACTCGCAATTCGTAAAGTTAAGTGGGATGACCTTTAGCCCAACCTGTCGCTTCTTAATAGGTGCTATTTTTCGTTCTCGTCCTTTTTCCTCTTTTGTTGTTTAAGCGTAATAATTAAACAAAACATTTCAGCTTTTAGCGCGGATCGATCGAACTTCGAAATCGCGATTCGTTGCGCCAAGATGTACCTGGAGATCAACAGTTTCAGCAACGCGCTACACAAGTACAAAGGCGCAATGCTGGCCATGAAAGACAGCCACGCCGCCGTTGAGTTGGCCAGGGAGGCCGCCAAGTAATAAAACTAAACTATCACCTATACTGAGAGGGTCAAATGTAGGCTTACAGTTATAAAAAGTAGGGTTTGGGTCTAAAAGTAAATATATTGTGTTGGGTTCTTCTCATACACCTTGTTCTTTAAAACACCCCAAACAAAGAAATCCATTGGATTCAGGTCAGGTGAGCGTGGTGGCCGTTTAACGCTGCCTCTTCTTCCAAGCCAACGCTGTGGAATAACTATAAGCCTACTTTTGGCCCAACCTGTATGGATTCTCCTCTGTTAATTATTTCTGCTTGTTTTTGTTTTTTAATGTTGCGATGTCCGAAACAAGTCATCTTCAGGGTGAATGGCCCGAACGCTCTTAGGAAAAAAATTACTTGCAGAGGAGCTATGTTGAATAATATTATGCCTGGTGGCGATAGATATATCACCTATAGTTTTAATGCTAACCCTCTTTAATAATATAATGTTTAACAGGATACACAATATGATGGCTTTCTTACCAAAAAATCAGATTATTTCCCAAATATATACTCTTCGGTATTTGTATTTTTATTTCGCCTGTTTCGTGTACAATGGTTTTACAGGTATGGTTACCATACTTTTCCTTTTCTTTCCTTTACCATTTCTGATTAAAAATATTTAACCTATATCTCTTTGCAAGTTAGGTTGGGGGAAATGTAGCACAAATGTCGTAAATTTTGTTTCTTTAGTTTTACGAATACAATTTTTCTCTCAACATTACCATCTAATTTGCTGTTATAATTGGCAGGTTAGGTAATATGATTACCGATTTCCCTGTTGGCCTTGGGTTTAGTCATATATTTTAGGCGTTTTAAGTATCTTTGATACAAAAACGCATTGTTATGCCCACCTTAGGCGACAAAGCAAAATGGCATGACTATGGTGTCAATTAAAATCTCATCGCATACTAATGTATTCTAGCTGTCAACACATACACGTTTTTCTGCATTAGAAAGGGCCTTATACTTATTTACGGTATGTTTTCTGAAAAGTTACTTTTAACCGTTACTATAAGCACAAAGAAATGTAGAGTCAGAAGATATATTCGGTATTGAATCATAACTCCGTACTTTTATTTGCTGATCCTTTAAACCAGGGATGGACAGACCTTTCCTAGTCGCGGGCCAAAACCAACCTCAGAAAGGTCTTAGCTGGATGTAATAAACTGACAATTATGCATTTAGATACAATGAATTGGCGACACTTTTTTTGTTGATAGTTCCAATCCAGGGTAGACATTACGCATTCTTTAGGCTAATGAATTTTCGCGTTTACCTGAGATGACCTACCCATTTCATAAAGGAGGTGGCTGGCCGGTTTTAGCCCGCGTGCCGTTGGTTGCCCACCCCTGCTTTAAACGTTGCTTTTATAATTTTTATGTTCGACAAACTACTTGAACCTTACCGATTTCGCGAATCGCTTTCATTTCACATAATTGCTTTTATCCCTGCGTTAAGGCTCTTCCACGCAAAAGAGGAAAACCAGTGCGCGATCGAAATCCTGGACGAGGCGCTTAAACAACACCCGCTCCTCTTTAAGGACCAGGACGCCAACATGCTCTGTGAGCTCCTGCTGCTTTCGGGCAAGTGCGGCGCTGCCCTGCAGGTAGAACGCTTGTTTCGTTCCCTTCCGTTTTTTCGTTTCCGTTTTTCTACTGATACTAATCAGGAATTGAGGTCGACGTTTATCTTGCAAGGGTCAAGGTGATTTCCCTTATCTCATATTCAGTGCAACATGTTGGAGTAAAACAAATCTTCCTGAATCCTTTAGTCTGAGTGTTATTTCCCAAACATCACCATTTCCGTTTTTCGCAAAGCGTTGGGGAAGCCTTGAACCCAGTGGTTTCCTACCTTTTTGTTGTTGCGACCCCCCATATGGTGTGGTATACATAAATGCACCTATTAGAGTCAGAACGAATCTTATTTAAATTGGCAAAAATGACGTTCTTAGAGTGGTGGTTTCAAAATTTGGCATGGGTGCCTGGACAAAAAAATCTTTTACACTGATTTTAGGCCTTAATAATATTGTATTATCCCATCCCAAGTCTAACACTAACTGAGAAGTCAGTAATATTTTTGATGTGGCTGATGGCCAACACCCAAGACAACCTTAGAGTTGTCTTTTTATGAAAAAAAATTGGCGACCCTTGGTTTGTAACAAAGCCGACTGAACTAAATCACCAATGCAGTGTTGATCTTGTTTTCACTTAGTGTAAATAATTCTGTTTATAATGAAACTTCCAAAACCATGGTATCTCACAATTTGGGTATGTTTCTGTTTTAAGTGGTATGTCATATTTACTCCTATCCCAATGTTGTTTGGCTTCTATATTTGACTATTCCAACAGACGTTATTTGCCTTTTTCTTATTGCGTTTACCGATAAAAATACTTGGTTGCAGATGCTAGTCAAGCACTCAGGAATATCCCTCAAACTGAAGGGACGTGATTTTAACGAGGGCATTGAAAGCTGCGAAAGCATCACAGGTATGTTCCAAATCTGATTTTGTGTTTTATTTCTTTGGCGTCATTTCCCTATAGAAATGCATATAGCGGTGTATTTTTTTAAATACGGATTTTTTCTTAACTTGCAACGAAATTGGTCTTTCCGCAATAACATATTACATCCGTAAAGATTCTGATTGTTTTATGCTGTATTAATTAGTACCTGTAAAATTTGGTATTTAACTGAGAAGCACCAGGCAAAATACATATTTCCTAAAAAAAAACATTTTAAGTTGTTTTGACGCAAGTGTTTTTTGACACAAAAGTTTCGCTTTTAAATCCAACGCTAAGTATTCATTAATACCGAACATTGCCTTTATTTGAATTACCTGTTTTCTTTTTTTGATTTTTACATGTACAATATTGCTAATAAATCTGGCGACAAATATCAGGCAACCGAATTTAATAAATATTAAATGCAACAAAAGCTGACACGAAAGATGCAATTTTAAAACAGTCCTCCATTTTTTTAATTAACGTTAGGCACAGGTCTAGATAGGCGACTGGTGTGTAAAATACGTTCCAAATTTTTTTTTTGCATTTTATTGATTTACGCAGCAAATAAGCTGAAAAAAAACATACAAAGATAACATGTGAGATTTACCCAGCTTTTTCTGCGCAGATTACGAATCTCTGGAAGCGGTAAAAGTGCCACCGGCCGTTCCAGTCGACCTCAAGGGCAAAATGGTGGTGGCCATGATACGACTGTCCAAGTCGGAACTTGTACAAGATATCGTGCAGGACATTTGCGCACACGACCCAGCCGACATCGGTGAGTAGCTTGGAGCATAATGGTTCGAGGTTGTAGTAAGACGTCATAAGAATATCAAAGCCCATACAGAAGTAGGTATCATTGTGAACGTTTCGAATAACTCTTTATTATGCGACACAACACATCTAATAGTTACGTATTTGTTAATTGTTGCATAAATATTACGTAATAATACTGCAATAATTTTCTGATCTAATAGAAAACTGTAGCAAGCGACCCACTGGTTGGGAAGCACTGCTAAAACTAATATTATCCTATGGCAGCTGATACCCCATGTCAGGGGGTAGTATCGGCACTGGTATCGGTGCCTATTGGACTCATTATTAAAGCTTTTCAGCCATCGTTTACAATCTTACTCAAGGGTTCTTGTACTTTTTTTCTCCCTAAAATATGTTGGGCATTGAATTTTTTTTTAAGAAAAAATTGACGTCAAAAAAAATTGGACTTAAGAAAATGTTAAACTGTAATAAAGTTGAAATACATTGAACTAGAAGGCGCCAAAGCGTTTTTTTTTTTTTTCAGTTAAACATCTTTTCAAAAAAAATTTCCAAATTATACAACGAAATTTTTATTAGGCCTTCATCCCCTAAAAGTAGTCCACGGACCAAGATTTAAGAACCCCTGATATAACTGAACGTTTCGGTCGTTCTTTTGGCCTGGAATTATGGGTGTCGGTTTCTGGGTAAATTTTGAATTATTGGATATCGCAATTACGTCGGTTCTCGCTAAATGAAGTCTGAGATCAGGCCTGTGTGGAAGTAATAACAGAAAAAAGTTCACAATTAAAATCTCAACATTAAATGGCAACAAACTTAATCTTAATCAGCTCAGTCTTATTTATTGTCAGTTTTGTGTTAAAAGATATTAAAAAAAAAACAATTCTACGCTAAAATTTTAGAACTCAAAAATGCAACTGATTCAATGTGCTCGTATCTCACAGGTGACCTCCAATTCGACCTTGCCGAGACCTACATGGACGTCAACGAGCCACACAAGGCTCTGAAAATTCTCGACGGCCTGGTAGCCTCTCCTCACTACGGACTGGCAGCTGTCTGGCTCCGACATGCAGACTGCTGTGAGCAATGCGGCGACACCGAAAAGGCGCTTTTCAGCTACCGGCAATGCATTAACCTGGCACCTGGCCACGTTCACAGTTACCTCGTATACTCGGGCGTGCTGCGTCGCGTCGGACGATTTGACATCGCAGTGCAGGTTGGAATTTAGTTGCGATTGCTTATGTTCGATCATATCGGAATGGAGCCGAAACCGCAGGCTATGTCGTGGTATCAGTGTTCGTCCGATATTATGGCGGTACCAAATTGATAAACAAATTTCAGCGATATTTTGCTATCCAAGGCGGTGATTTCTACCTTGAAAGGTAAATTTGTTTAAACAGCATAAGTTAACCACTCAAAGAAAATTGAACTTCTAAACGTTAAGGCAATTTTTTTTTAGTTAATAACCGAGATCAGGGTGGTCCAAACCCAGGCCCGCGACATCATTTTTCGTGGCCCGCGAGCACTGCTGAATTATTGCAATGCGTACCGTTGACTGTTTACTCAAAGAAATCTAAATGACAAACGAACAGTAAGAATACTGCAATTGTTTGGTCATGATTACATTTTTCCAGTTATACCATGAAATAAACCAGATTCCTATCGCTCGCCAAATTTGCAGCAGGGAGGAGCAAGGACGCCTAATTTTGGTATGTGTTATTACTAGGGCTGGCAAGCCTGTCAATTGACCGGTCAAATACGGTCAATTCACAAATGACCGCACTTTATTTAACCGGTCAAATATTCATATTGGATTCAAATGTTGTAAATGTTTTTAAAGGGTTGTTTTGTGATCATGATTTTAACTTTTTTAAAGATTTCAAAAATAAAAGCGTAAGGTTCACCTGATGCAATCACACGTTCTGTAGTAATAACAAGGTGTTTGTAATAGCAAAGTAGATTTATTTTGTTTAGAATAAATGCACGTATATGAAGGAAACAGTAGTTGGGTTATACCACAATCTTAGGCTACTTACAAATTTAAAAGAACCAAATCCCTTGTCTCCAGTGGACCCTGGCGATGATTTCGAAAATCCAGATAGTGACAAAAGTTGTAATGAGGAGTAAAAAACATTTTTACTGATGCATTCACTTGTTGTTAAATTTCGTTAATAAAGTTGTTGGCTTAACTTGGTGGTTGTAGTAATGGTAAAAATTACAACAATACTGCTATAGTATTGCTTGCAAGATGGGCATTGTTTTGCAAAAACTCTTATTGATAGTCAAAAAATAATTGTTTTTGTTTTACAAACCATTGTACTTGAATATTTGACCAATATTTGACCTATTTGACGAGTATTTGACCGGTCAATTTTATATGACTGGTCAAATGCCCAACCTTAGTTATAACTAATGACCGGTTTGAGCCGCAGTATGTCTTATACGAAACTTTTCTAAAAATGTGGTTCTCACTGTGACTTTACCCTAACGCGCTGACCTATTCCAAGATGAAATTTCAGCTAAATTGATCTGGTTAAAACCTTTTTGCGCAAAACGAAAACGTCTTTGTATTTGGCGATTGTGTAGTATGCAACATCTCTCTTAATTTTTTTTGGTTTCCGTGAACATTCTACGCTTATAAAATGCTGTCTTCTAACTGAAAATTATTGTCAAATACGCAAAATTTTTCGCGCTTCGCGCGAAACATTTTCCACAGTCTCATACTCTACGATTTCATTGCGCACAAGTTCGACGATAGTAGCAAGTTTGTGAAGCTTATATGTCTTGGACGATTATTTGTGACGTCGATTTTTAAACATTTCACGCCCTCGTACGGATGTAGCCTTATGTTTTTGGCCCGCAAAGAATATGCAAAAAATATTGTGGCCCGCGATGCTGTCAACCTTGGACCACCCTGACCTGTATAAAATATCGATACGGTATAACATCTAGTATGATACAACCCTACTAGTAAGAAGCGTCTGGTTCGGCAAACGTTGTACTTTCGTGGCGATCCCAAATAGACTTCAGGCGAAATTGGGGAGCGTACTGTACATCAGCAAATCGTCGGCAACCCCTGTTACCTAGTCGCATTATTGTCAAATATTATCATACCAGTGACGATCACAGTGAAGGATCAATAGCATTCGCCCGGCACTTGAATAATATTTGCCCTGCTTTCTTGTAGTGTTTTCATTTAAGGCTCATATGAAAACATTTTTCATGGAACGATCTAACATAGTGATTTCATTTCTACCTGCAAATATATTTCTATTAAGTTTATCAAAATTTCGATTATTCTACTATTATATAAAATCACCTATGGATTGCATAAAAGTTCTGGTGTGTAATGTAGCACCAAAGTGTTCAACAAACAACATGCAATAAAAATAAATTGTTCCATCTATCAGAAAACAATAGTCGACTAAATTTAATCCGAATTTGGATTTTAAAGTTTTACCACTCACAGACATCGTACCAATTAGGGTTGCCAAGAAAAAATCAGTTTAATATAAATAGTTGACTAGTTTTGGGGGGTTGGCTGCTTTTGAATCAGCACAACGTGGTGTGGATATTTGGTTAAGATAAATATCGGTAAAAAACGCCAAGTGTTTAAACAAAAATTAAGTTATAGAATTTTTCCTCTTATTGCCTGTCAAGAAGCCCACAATTTATTTTTAACAATATTTTTACTGCCTTGTTTTAAAAATTATTGAGTCTCAAGTTAGAATAAACTGAATTTTTAGAATAAACTGAAATTTTTATTGGGGCCGACCAGGTAAAACAGTTTGAGAACAACTGGGTTAATCCCTCTTAGTTACGAGTCCATTATTTTGTAGGCTTTGGACGAGGCATCTGCTTACGAGTGTGACGGCAAGATTCGAATGAGACTTCACATCGAGAGATATAAAGTGTTCAGGGAATGGGGCGAAAAATCACAGTGAGTAGAACGTTTTTTGCACTCGGAATTCTTTTATTAGAAACAAATAATTTTTTTATTAGGAAACAAAATATCTTTATTAGGAACAAATAACCAATCTTTCGGTGGTGCGACCCCTTATGATTTGTTAAAACTTTCGACTACCAATTAAGTTTACAAGTGTTGAACAAAACATATCTTGTTGTATTGAAGAAATGTTTTTTCCAACTATTAAAAAAAAATTGTCATGATCCCGAACGGAAAGAAACAGTTCGTGTATTATGGATAAAGTTCTCTGTGTTTAAGTGTTTTACACAGACTGGTGACCCCCTCACACTCGTTGTGCAACCCCGTGTGACGGAAGTCCTGCTCTATTTTATAATTAGTAGAAAGGCTGAAATCGAACCCATTAAACAAATACGTGTGCTATTGTTCGTAATACCACATACGTATAACATTTTGTATACTGGCGGCAGTGCTTTTTTTGGGCTGCAAACATTTCGATTAAAATCATTCAGTGATTTTTGAATATTTTAAATTCCTTATTAACGTCGTGACTTTGTGTTGATATTTAAAAACTAGCGAAATGACATTTGCAATTTTTTTGCCGACTTTGTTTTCACCCGTCATTCTTCTCCTAAAAGTTGGTCTTTACTAATAAAAATGCCTGATTTAAAAAGTCCAGGTAATCACTGGATTGACGGGAAGGTGCATTTTGGTAATAGAGTTGGGCAAAAGTGTTTATTCCAAAACGGGCGACTATATTATATAAAAATAAAGCCCATTTAACACATTCAAAGAATATTTTGTGTACGGTTGTTAGTAAGAAGGGTGCCTTGGGCCAGTATTTTTAACGGGGTTCTAGTGGAATGTACCACATTTTATGTATGTTTTTGTCATGCTTTTCAGGCCCGAAAAGTTGGGTTCCGCTGCTGACGAGGCTCTCCTTATGTTCGCAAATCGTCTCAAGATCTGCTTCATCGATGCTAAGGTCGGTTAAACTTGAGAAGACCAGTAGTTTTAACCTAATCTATACTGATGCAAATTTTGGTTGATTCGGAATTTGTCTAAATTGCCATTTCGAGCATTTTTTTTTCATTTGTTGTTTTGCAAAAGCCAAAAACTATTGATAAATACCAAAAGATAAATTGTTTTCTAAATATCAAAATTGTTTGCAAAAAAACCCGACCTTTAAATGGTGCTTACCTATAATACTTAAGGTAACTAGATTAATAGCGTAACGGTGTGACTCAATAACCTAAAATACATTTTAGTCTCACGTTTCAGTTTAAGGAAATTTGCTTATTTAACCACCATCGTAACAGATCGGGCACTGAGCTTTACTTATCTAAAGATCGGTATCCAAATCAAAACAAAGTATCGAGCAGTGAGCACACATATCCCTTTTTTCGCCTAAGCCTACATTTGTTAACGCAGATCATCTAGTAACCCCGTTATTTACCTGATGGCCTCTAGTAACCCCAGTATTTACCTGATGTAGTGATGAAGTCTGTAGTTTCAGTCGATGGTTCCTTCCAAGCTGATCCGATAGTTGACAAACTACCGGACACATAGCCCTTTTTTACCTAAGCCTACATTTAACGTCAACGCAGATCCTTTTGCTGCGGCGAAAGCGACCGCCCAACGACCCGTTAATGGGCGAAGTGAAGTTGATTAGGAGACGCGACCGCGAAAAATACCACGACGCCGTTTTCAACTGCGACCAGGCCTCGTCGGATGGCGATCACTCGATGCTGAGCAGGGAAGAATGGCTTCAACTACTCGATGTGAGATTCTAATTCGTTAACTAGACATAGACCGAATAATTGAGTAAATTATAAACTTTATTCACAGTGTGGTAAACAAGTCATTTTGAAACGACCTAAGTCCCAGTCAAGTCATTTGTAAAATAACTAATGTCTTTTCGAATAAATAACATAAACGCAGCGTATAGCAATCTAAATGTTTTATGTGGCTGCAACAACTCGATGTGAGTACTGACTCGCCTATACTACTCGGCGTGAAAAACCTAAAAAATCTAAAGCAAAAGTGCTGTGACCTAATACACCATTATTTAACAAAGAAATATAAACTCTTCACTTTAGCTCTTTTGTAAATGACAATAATTCTAAAAAAGCATCGTATCTTTCGTTTGTTTTATATACTGGCTTTTTGAGTTTAGGAAAAGTATGAGCACTTCCATTAGTTAAAAGCCAGAAAATATTGTTCAATAACTGCTATTGATTCGAAAGCTTATTAACTATAATAACGCGACTCCAATCCGGGTAATTTAAAACTACACTCGCGGGTGCCGAGTAATTAATAAAATCGATTCAGAATCGAGTAACTTGATTTATTAGTTTCGAAAACTGAATAACTAAAACAAACTCGACTCAGAAGCTAAGAAACTAAAACAACCTAACATTTTTTAGAAAGCTCTCGGATCAAGAGTAATTAAAAAAAACTCTACTCGAAACCAGGAACTAAAAGATAATTGCCTCCAAGCCAAGCACTTTAAACTTGTGTAGAGCCGAGTAGAAACTTCACTCCAAGGCTAAGTAACAAAAACTGATTAATCGCGGTACCTAAACAATACTAGTAAGCATTAATCGCACTACCTAAAAAAAATCGGTTAGAAATGCTTTTCGCATATGTTTGATATCATAAATACAAAGGAATAAACATATCGAAAATAACCCTGTATAAACAACATGAAAACACCTTTTTAAGCATTTCATTTAAGCCTAAATGCAATTTTCGGGCAGGAGGACAAAATGTTGGGCAAAATGAGTAAAAAAGTTTGCAGCATAAACAATAAACATGCAGGTTTTATTTTTTATTTTTAAGAAGGTTTTGCAATTTAATTCGCCTTGTTAACATGCATCGGCCAAGTTTCCAGCTATACGTAACAATGTTTCTCCTGCGTAAGGACACGATCGTGCTGCTGATTGGCTGTGGTCGGTTCCGCGACGCAGTCAACCTTGGCGAAGCGGCGCAGCACCTGAGTATATGGAGCGACCACCAGCCGACCAAACAACTGCTGGAAAACATCACCTTCTCCGCTTGTCTGCTCGCCGGCAACTACCACAATGCATACAAATACGTCAGGTAACGAATGAAAATTTTGATATTAGATTGGAGCTGGTGGCCGTAGCGAAGTGGCAATAATAGTACTCGTACTATATTAGGGTGGTATCTGTCTATCCAAAACTAAATATATTTGTACCTTGTCCTTGTTTTGATTTCATAATTTTTTGCCATTATACTTTTTTGTACCGGCAAAAGGGCAGAAATACTTGGAGTGGTGGGCCATTGCATGGGGTTATATAAAAACAAATACATCAGCAGGTAATGGTGCGTTACCAACCTCTCTTGTTGGTGGTAAACATTTTGTTTTATTTATAAACCTATGTAATATGCATCAATCCTGCTCGTTGCGTCCCGCTGAAAATGGTTTGTACCAATAGATTAAAAATCTCTACCCTTGAAGCTCACGACTTGACCCACACTCTATTTTGAATTTGACAGTTGCTAAAAGATGAAATTTGGTCTCTTCTTGATTAGGCTGTGGCTGATGCAAGATCCGGATTCGTCGCAGATGTGGAACTTGTTCAACCAGATCACGGCCAGAACGGAAGACCAGCGACATCACAGATACTGTTCCCGACTTAGTCTAAAGGTAAACTGACTGTTCTTATAGTAGGTGTGTCGGGAACGCACAATAAGGCCTGTGACGCAAAAATAAAAGCGGAAGTATCTATATTGCCATAATGTTAAGACCAACGACATAATAAAACAAAATGCGCGGTAATAACCACAACAAAACAAGATCGTAACCTGCATTTATAAGTCATATAGCTGTCCGAATAAGACCTAAATTTCCTAAATGACGCCTAAAACTGCAACAAATGGTATGGGACGATTAGGACCACAGGTCTGGCTTCGTCCGATTCGGTATCCACGTTCGGACACCCTAGTTTTAACGGCGCCGTTCGTGCAGCACCGTTATTTTGGTACCAAACTGTTTGCAGGCATTAATAATAATGAGTGGGGTAAGAATTTTGCTTATGGTTGTGTTTTAGTTAGGTAAAAGGTTCCCAGACCATATACTGGCTGTTTTAGGTCTTACTCCGAATACTATTCCTGGAGTCCAGTGTGTCGTTATCGTTGGGAATTACGATTTTAAAACGGCCTTATCAGCTCCATACAAGTTTTACTGTCGACCCCTTTGCATAACAAACAAATGCAACCGTTGCATAACAAAACAAAAAAAATCGTTGGTACTGATGATCGTAAGTTCGAATCTTACTAAAAGCTTTTTTTTTTCTGGCCTTCTGTACATGATGATCAGTGATGATGGACCGTGGGGCCTAAGAAAGTTATGGTTGTTCAAGTTTAACTCATTGACTTGATGTACATTTTTAACCGCGTTTCATAGCATCCAAACCACGACGTGCTGCGAATTCTGAGCGGCCACAACTTTCTCGCGGCAGGATCGTACCGAAGCGCAATGGCCGACTACACGCACGTGCATCGCAAGGTAAACCACCGTGTCCATGTATGTTGGACACTCAAAAGTGACTCCTGATAATAGACTGATAAACTCTTTCCCCGTCTTGATTGTTTATCGATCGATCAGTTTGAGTTATATGACTATAATTTTTATTGTTTTTTGAATAAAATCATACTTCCCCGACCTTTTATAATTTGGGGGATAATCTTTTAATAAACCGTTGTGTCCTGGTGTTTCAATTGATAAATTGATAGTTTTGTGGGCGTTTTAGCTTAACAATGTGCATTTTATAGATTTATGTTTGTATTACGCAAGATGTTCAAAAGGTATTCGCGTTTTATCATTAAAGGTACTTTTGAAGTTGATTGAATTACAACATTATTATACACTAAAAAATCAAACGTCAATCAGGAATGTGCAACTAATCCTCAACCTAAAAATGAGACGCATTGCTATTTGCTATAAGGCTTTACAAACCACTTCCTTTAGCTATTTTTTGCGATTTTCATCACTTGTTTGCGAAATGGGTCCTTGTCCTTACACTAGCAAACGTTTCTTTTTTTTCGACTCGCTCAGATGCCAAACGACCCTCTACTGTTGATGCTGATTGGCGTGATCTTCATTCACATCGCATCGCAAAAGTTCAGCGAGCAGAAGAACTCGCTCATCGTTCAGGGTCTGGCCTTCTTTAACAACTACGCGAAGGTGAGCCACCTGGTCGTGTACATTGTGCGAATTTTCGACACCCTATAATAGAGATATCCTATACTTGAATCTTATTCCAATACCAATACCCTATATTTTGGGAAACAGGTATCGCGATCCGGTACCGAATGACGTCATTATCATACTCAAACAAGCGAAAATTAAATTAAAACGTTAAAATTTATTTTTACCAAGGTATTAGACCAAAAATGTGCTTTAGCATTAAAAAGTTTCCTTTAGTTGTTAGTCTTTACTCCTATTTAATAAATTACATTTCACGGTAGAATCGCTGAATTGGGTCGCAAATCATGGCTAAAATCCCTATATGTGGCATAGGATCGGCACCGATACCAGCCTAGTATCGGACGAGTACCGATACTAACACTTGGTATCAACTATCGGCTCCGATCCGATATTGTCAAACATTATTTCGCCTTTTCCTGCCAATTAAGTTGTTTCGTCAACATTACCGAAAAATGCAAATACTTTATATAAAACAAAGTGATTTGTTTTATCTCATTCACCTTAGTAGCATTCACAGGCCGTCTTTCGAATCTCGTAACCCCCCCCCCAAAAAAACACTAACATATCTTCCTTTACGACAGGGGTCGGCAACCTACGGCCCGCGGGCCGGATCCGGCCCGCCGATGTAATTCATCCGGCCCGCCACCTTTTTGACAAATTAGACACGAGTCGATTTCACATACTTTTTGACTATTTTAACTACGTAATTGTGAAAAATTTTCGCGCTTCGCGCGAATAATTATTCTGCGTCCGGTTTGTTTACGTTTTATTCGCAATGGAAGGCTGTTTCGCGAACCGCAATACAAAGCAAAAAAATAACACAAAAAACTAACATTAATGGGTAAAAACTAGAAAAAGGTTGCCAGCCCCTGCTTTGCGACAACATAGCAATAACCGAACGCATGGTTCCTGTATTCTTAGGAGCGGGACATAGAGCAAGAGTCGCTGTACAACATGGGACGAGCTCTGCACCAGCTCGGCCTAGAACACTTCGCAATCCACTACTACAACAAGGCTCTCGAAGCCCCAGTGCTCAAAGTTCGCCCGCCTACCATCGACGGCGCGGTTACAGAGGTTGCCGGTTCGAATCCCGCCGACCTCGACCTGCGCTGCGAGATAGCGCACAACCTTTCGGTGATCTACCGTCGGTCGGGAAACCACGACATGGCCAACCGCATTCAGCAGCGCTATTTGGTTATCTGATACTATTAGAGTTGCAGAAATTGGGCGAACTTGAAATTGCGTCTTGCGCCTATAGCGTGTCCATTGGTGAAACGGAATCGTCAAGGGCAGGGGCAGGCAACATACAGCCCGCGGGCCGGGACGGGATTTTGAGCGACCCGCAGACAGTTTCCGGTCTTACATGATAATGTGTCCCGCGTCCACAGTCTGTCGCAATTCCCCATCACTACTTGCTTACTACGTCAAATAATAGTGATTGTTAGTTATTTTTTAGTTCTTTGTTTTTTTTGAGTTTTCAGATTGTTTATTTTGGGCTGAACTTAGATTTAGAATTTACAATAACTATTTTGCCAAGAAACGTAAAGCTGACAAGGAGTTGTCGCAAATTTAAAGGATTAAATGCCAGAATACTTTTTCACTCAATTCGGCAAAAAACTACATGCTTTCTGTGCAATTTAAGTGTTGCCGTGATTAAAGAGTACAACAAAATACGATTTATTCCTTGTCAAGATGATGATACACAATTATTGTATTGATTCGGCAATACGACCCGCCAAGTACTTAATTTTACCATATCCGGTCCGCGACCCTGGTCAAGGGCTTGCTGTTCTTTACCGCGTTTCGTGTGGATAGATGTGGGTGGAATTGATGTGCAACTCCAGCAAGGCCAACGTGCATCAAACAACTTTGAATTGTCTTGGAACAAAATTTTGAAGATATATTTTGCTTGAACCTTTTAAAGCAGTGATTCGGAGCCTTTTTAGTGTTGTGACCCCAAAAGAAGTACTTCAAACTTTTTTTATTTTAATACCTATTTTTTGTTTAATTTGAGCTTATGGATTAAAATTAGCGAGCAAACAACAGTAATAATATAGAAACAAATTAAAAATTTAGAACGAATAAATTCTTTAAACTACTCAGCATTCAAAATGCTTCTCATACCATTGTTAAAATTATTAGTAGCTGGCACTCATGGCCATGGGTGGAACCAGAAGTCACGAGGACAAGTCAACTTCTACCGAAATATTCCAATAAGTGCAATTGTTTTGTTTTTTTGCACCAATCTATAACGATTTTGCCGTTGTATAGAGAGCAACACCTATCCAACTTTCCATAAAAGATAAACGTAATAAGATATTTTTGAACCATTAATGCAATTTCGTTGCAACCATTCAACTAAAAGAAGTCAGATACTGCCAATACTTATGTGCCAATCTAAGGTAAGGTTTTGCCAACCGGAACTAATCAAACGCATTTGCCTTCGCGTTTAGCCTGAATAACTGAACTTTTCATGTTGCTCATTTCTACACCGGTCGTTTGAGAACAACAAGCTTATCAATATTACTCAGTATGGTGTCGTCTGTTGTGTATGACAAATTTTATGCGATTTGTAGATAGTTACTGTTTGCTATGGAGCATAATGGTTGGGGGTAGTAGTTAGACTTGGTAAGATTATATCAAAGCCCCTACAAAAGTAGGTAGCAATATAAACGTACCATGTTGCTAATTAATAAAGAGGTATTCGACACGTTTAAAATCCTGTATGGGTTTTGATCTGCCTACCGTTTTCTGATTGTCGATTTTCCGAAGAGTTTACAATGTACGAGTTTTTGTATCTTTTACCTAAATGATGTTGCAACAGAAGTTATTTATTATAGGCATAAAAGTATGAAAATTTGTTGATCATGGCAAATTTAATTCAAACAAAGAATAACTGGCAATGTTACTTAAAATATATCTTGCAGTTAGATATGTCCTATAATACCTGATCTGATACCCGATGCCAACTGGTAGTATCGGTACAAGTCGGATACTATGGAGGTATCGGTACGGCGGTGCCAATCATATAACAAATTACTTTGAGCAACAGCTGTGTTTTGCGATCTAATATAGAATTTTCTACCTTCAAAGAAATTTCCAGCAAAAAATTACGATTAAAATAGAAGCTAAATAGGGTTTTTAGCGCAAAAGCGAATTTCAGCCTAACACCTTGAACATTAATAACATTCCACCTCGCAATTTGTTTACTTTTTGCTTGTTAGACTATAGTAATGACGTCATTTCGGATCGGATCGCGATACGTTTAGTTTACAGTATCGGCATCGGAAAGAAATATCAAGTATCGGACATTCCTACTCGCAGAATTAAAAACAGCGGCAGCAAATCTTATTAAAACTTAACAGTGATTGGGACACAGCGAAACACGTTAATAGAGATAAGAATAACAAAGTCTAAAAACCTTAACTGGTCGAAACCTGCCAATATAGGCATAGATTTCTTATTTTTTATACCTTCATTTTTTGTTTTGTTCCACTTTTTTGTTTTGTTCCAATGATGAACAACAACAATGGGAAGTTTACACATCATGAATTTTACTATATCGATTGTGGCCAAGCTTGTGACGTCACTTACAAAACGATTCTATGAGTTTGGACGTCATGTGTGAAGCGACAGCGTTCCAGTTTGAGCACCAGTTTAGCTGTCAGTGCACCAGAGCCCAGTCTCCCCGTTTTCCACTTCACACTTTTGTTCTAACTAGCAGTAAAACAAGACTGAAAGCGTAAGAAAGGCCTCAAAAGAGCTGAAAGTCGCTATCTCATCCTCTGCCAGACTGGCCGCCTTTTCCTCGCCGGCATTTGCGGCTGTGGCAAGTCCATCATGACGCTTTGGTTCTCCAATGGCGGCCTTACGCCCTGTCGTCGACGCCGTCGCTCTCCGCCCTGTATCGCGCCCACTCTTCGCACTGCTGCCACTCTACCACCACCGCGCGTCGGATTTTCCGTTGCTTCTTCCGCATGAGAGGGCGCCCTTCTCCAGTTCTCGGACGCCTCAAGCGGTTGCAGTTCTCTGGAATCCGGTCTTCCAGTTCGAAACTGTCGCATTAAACACAGTTCATATTACAGGTCGAACAACGGTTAGATTAATTATACAGTTTACATCATTAGTCCTCCGTCTAATAACAATTGGAAGCTTCCAATAGTGGTGTGATTTCGCAAATTAGCGAAACGAAAAATTTACTCCATAAAGTTACTCAATTGAGTGATTTTGATATGAACGAAAATTCTACGAATATCAACAAAGTTTCTGTCACAGCAAATTTCATATTTTTTTCTTTAGCAATTACAACTTTCTTTTAAATAAAAATATTTACCCGAATACAAACAGAAAAAAAAATTTTAAATTAACGGTAGAACACACGGTTTTTTATATTTCTCACCTATGCGACAGTTTCATTAGAATCAAATTCAATGAATACCCAAGTAGATGTTTTCTCAAAGAGTATTAACACCGAAAAACAATGTAAGTGTTTTTTTTAAAACAAACGAGGTGCGTGAAAAACAAGAACTTGCTTCGAAAACGACCACTTCACCTCAGAAGTATGTGCAAGACGAGACATTGCAGCTTTGCGAACCTCTAAAAACTTTGTAAATGGCCGCATTTGTTTTAAATTGTAAATAAAGGAAACGGTGGAACTATGTAATTGTAAAGACATGACTTGTCGACAATTCAATACAATTTGTCTTTACACAGTGCCACCTGATACCTCTTCTTTAAACTCACTTCTCTGGTCGGTAGCCTGTCGGTCAGTTTCCTTCGCAGCGCCATTTCGCCTAGGGTCGGTGACGTCACTTTGCGGAAGGCCGGGTTTGCTCCGTGACGTATCTTCGACCTCCAGCGCACCACCTGGCGGAATATAGCATTAAAGTTTAAGTTGATGTTTGGTTTGTGGTGTGCGGAGGTACAACAATGCCCGGATAAACAAACTGGTAAAATAACACGAATTCGAATTTGAAACTGAAATTAATTTATGAACAGTTATACACCTGATTGAGATATTTTTTGTCTCATAAGGTAGAATTAAAATGGCATTAAAAGTCTTTGGGTTTTTAAAGAAAAAAAAAACTTTCATTTGGAATTTGTCAAACGGTTAATAACGGTACAATCCAGATGATGTAAGATATTGTTTTTTGATTGAAGCCTATCTGCATGCCACGGTTTGTACACCATGTAAAATGTAATCCCTGCTATTATTATTTTATGTTTAACTTGGGTTTTACCAAACCTTGAACCAGTGGTTCTTAACCGGTGTGCTGCGGCATACTGGGGTGATATTTCTAATACTCAAGGTTGCCGAAAGATATTTTGAAATCCTCGGGAATTATATTTTTGCTATTATTGCGAAGCCTTTCATTCTTTGTGTATGATTAGAGATACTTTCTACATTGCTTAGAGTTTATTTGTTATGTTCCAGTTTTGTTTATTTATATTTAGAGTAAACTACCTAGTTATAATAATTTACTCAACGAAGATTTTAGTAGTTGTGGCAAAATCTATTTATTTTTTCTGTGGGGTGCCACAAGCCGTAAAAGGTTGGCGAACCACTCCCTTAAACGATGACGTTAATGCAATAAAATCAAACATACAGTCCGCACAACACAGCTGACAAACACAAAGGTCGCTTTTGCGGCCATAAATAAACACTATACAGTACACTTCTCACCTGGTCGAACACCGAGTCTTCGCCTTTCCGCCACAGCGCGTTGCGCCTCCTAGGGGCGCCGTGCTCCCACCGATAGCGCGTGATGTCATCATCGGCGACGACGCGTGAACGGTGACGTCGCGTGACGTCACGCACCGGGGCGAGCTCCTTTGAAGCGCGACTGCGATTGTCGTTGTCTACGTTGTTTTCCCCGGTCGAGTTGGCAGGGGGGTCAAGGGCTCCAGGGGAGTCCCCGTTTGTTGGGGGGTGCCGGTTTGACCAGAGGGTCCTCCGGAGCCGGTTGAGGACCCTCAGGTTCCTTCCGCGCAACGGAGGGAGGATTGGCTTGACCACAATGGACGTGACCATGTTGGGAAGCGGTTCGACCCCCATGCCAAGGTAGTTGGCCATGAAGATGGCTGATTGGCGCGATAGAGCCTCGCTGTGTTGCTGGCTGCTGCCGCTCGTGTCTTGGTAGTACTCGAGCTTGCCGTTGCTTGAAAATAGGTCTTTTGTCAGCTTGGAACATTAAATTCACTATGGTATACTCTACAAGCGGTCGAAGTACAATCAGTGGTGAAAGTAAGGCGGGACGATCCGCAACGGCGTTCTGTTAACTAATGCGGGTATGCCGTACCTGGCTACTGCCGCTCGCGTCTTGGTGGGACTCGAGCTTGCCGTCGCTTGTGAAAATTGGTATTTCTGTCAAATTCATACCAGAAACTTGACTGGAATTCATACCACAAAATTCATACCAAAAGTTAAGAAAAATGGTCGCGAAATTACGAATAGCGATTACAGTTTAAACTCCGTTCTTAGCTTATAGAGAGTTGTACTCCTATTAGACGGTTTATTCTTTCTGTATGTTAGACAAGAATAAAATCGATAGCCATATTTTCAATAATAAAAACTGCTCATTTAGCCCTCACGAATGCCAATTTAACTTTAAATTTTAAACTAATGAACACAAGTTCCACGATACATTTTATTCAAATTATAGGTTATAACAGTGGTTAATGAAATTTGGTAAACTTTGTCGGAGAATTTAGACAAGATTTCAAGCCATGTAAGTTTTTTGTTGTTGTTTTTTTACTTTTTTCATGCAAGCAGCATCCTATATTAGGTATATTATTGTCAATATTAAATAAAATGACTTGAAGCACCATTTTATGAATGGAACGTTGTACTGTATAGAAATACTAGAAACATAAAACTTTCTTAAAAATCGAGATACAGTTTAGAATAGTATATTCTAACGGGTCTTACCGGACGGAAATACGGGCCAGTTGTGGTGTCGGCCTGTCGTACAAATAATCCCGTGCGCCGAGGGAATTGTGAAAGTCCATCACCGAGGCAATCGGCGGAGAGAATTCGCTCTCTGCAGGTCGGGATCTGTTGATTACGCTGCAAAGAAACAACTAGGCTTTGTTACTTCACCTAAGCCTAATACAACCTTCAAATTGGAAAAATAATATACTTATTGTGTGTTGTATTTATATCATTTTATTACTCAACTACTGGTTACTGTATAAACCAATTTTTTGATTAAAGTGACTTTTCTTATTTTTTAAAAGGTTGAAACAAATATGGTGGCCATTGATTATACCTTTGTTGGCTTTCATCTTCTGTAGTTTCTTTCTCAACTTTATTTTCCTCTAACATTGGGAGTTGGTTAAGATCCAGAACTTTTAACTGGGAATCTTTTAACAGGGTATTTTCGTTGTCATCTTCCCTTTCTTTTGAGTTGTCGGCAGAAACTTTAGCAGGTGGGTCAAAGTTGCCTTCGCCGTTCGCAAAATCCTAGGAATACCGAAACTCGTAAAAGTCAAAGGGGATAAAATGAGTTTGTGCATTTCGATAAAGTTTCACAAACTTATAATTGTTTAATAAATGTCAAACATTTACTGCAGGTTAGTTACATTGTTTTTTTAAATCTTGCTAAAAGATAACTCCAAATTGGGATTTTGACCGTTCAAATAATGTAGACCTATTTTAAATACTATTACTTTTGCTATGTAGGCAATATTTTCTGGAACGTGCCTATAATGTGTCGAATTTATTTAAGGTGGGTGATATTTTTATCGAAGGTCCTTATACTATACATAGGTAAGCCGCAATGTTAATGAAAAAAATAGTAAATAGAATTATTAGGTACTAAAACTCTCTCGGTTTTCTCAAAATCAAAGTAGTGAAACTTAAATTGTGTATAACTTGTAAAATACTAACCGCCACATGGTAGGGCTAACTTTCTGAAATTCCCACTTTGGGATTTCACCTACGGTTTAATTAAATTAAAAAAAATAATTCTACTTCTGCCCAATCTAATGAAGCTTCTTGCATTCCCTTATTTAAATAAATTTTACATGACCTAGTTTGTCAGGCTAAGCCCTAACAAGTCGCTCGATTTACCTTTGTTCGATTTTTCTCTTGTTCATTTATCGAATTCCGCTTATCATCCGAAACGTGGTTTTCCGGTAATCTCGGACTAGGCGCAATTTCAGCTTCGTTCGGTTTGGAGACGAAAGCTGGCAGCTTTATCACCGGCTTGCTCAGCCTGATTCGAGTTCGGCGCTGTCGTGAAACTTGCACTTTCGACATCGGCTCGTCCCGAGCGATTTCCGCGGGCTTTTCGGCCTTGGTAGCCGGCCGAGGACTCGGCGTAGAGCCGATGTTTTTCGTTGGGGAAGTTTCGGAACTCCGCCTTTTCCCCTTGGCCGTGGACCTCGCGTAGCTGTCGTAGTCTCCCTGGATACATAACACTTAATTACGAATGTAACAGGAGTGATTTCTGTTCAATACGTAGATTGTTGGTCATTTACGCTTATTCGGTCGACGTTTCTGTCAAACTATGTTCAGTTTACCTGGGTTGGTGCTTCGCTGTATTAATACAGTCTCACAAAACAAAAACAAAAACGAAATTACACATATTTACAAAGATGGTTTCATTTACGATTGTGCACCTGATAGGTAATTTTATAAAGCTGTTCAGTGTCTAACTACCAATTATTTCCGTTTGAAGAAACAACAGACATTACATTTTAGAATATTAGCCTTCTTAAAAAAATCGTTCATCGGAATAATTTTTACGTCACAGTTTAATGAATCAAGAAGTGTATTCTGCATATTGGTTGGAGGTTGTAATAAGACTTAATAAAAATATCAAACGTTCAAAATGTTACCTATACGTCTGTATGGACTTCGATAGTCTTACGATGTATTCTACAACTTTTGTATATTATATATGTATATATATGTAGCTGTATGTTAACCACTAAGAAGCAAAATTATTAATTGTATCCAGATTCAACCTCGCTATAAAACTGATACCCCTAAAATCTACCAGGTCGCCACATCTATAGAAACTAATACTTTTGATTGATCACCTGAATTTGAACTTCGTTCCACAGCGACCTGTATTCGGGCGACAATGACGCGAGTTCGTTCTTGTGCTTCGAATCGCCCAGAGACGAGCTGCTGGCTTCGACCAAAGACGAACCCTCAGTAGACGTCTTTGACTTGGAGCGCCTGTACTTGTCTAGGTTGATCAGGCCCGGCGGTTGCGATTTTGTCGGAGAAGAGCTGTTGGCGACGGCAGCTGGAGAGTTTGAAGTCTGAGCCGATACCATTTCGACCATGGTCTGCGGCCTCTGCCTGTGCTTGCCCCTCAAAAGCCTTCGAAATTGGATTGCTGTCTGCAACTGAAATTTACCGCCACCAAGAACAAGAAGTTACTTATGTGAATTCGAACCAGTTGCAAGATTGAACACGCCTTATAAACCTCACTGTCTGCAACACAAAACAAAATTACCAATCAAGGGTACCTTGCCTAATTTTTTAAGCCATGTTGGTGAATCACTTTGTGCGAACGAAACACTTCTCCAAACTAAATATTTGATTTCCTTGTTTTCTCAAATTATACAAGATCCTGAAAGGCTTGTTCACCAACTATTTCCTATACTGAGAAACTATTCACTCCCGGAAAGGCGCGTATTCTCTGAAAAGATGCATAGTCCTCTGTATCTGGCTGTGGTCCTACGTTGGCAGATTTAAGTGTAAACCTTAAAACACCGTGCGCGTCAGCATGAACTCCTGCAAGTTTTCCGCGCCGGGCTGAACGGCAAACCTGACGCATTTTACGGCGCCGGCATCGGCACAAGATACATTGGCCGTGTGTACGAGCAATGTACGCTACAACGACCTGAGCAAAGCGGGCGGGCGTCAACAACTTGTGCTATTGTGTAAGCACGAGCGGTCCACAATAGGCGAGGAAACGTGAACCCACAGGTCCGGGCCCTTCCTTTAGGCAGGGGGCGGGATGTCACCTGAACAATGCACAAGTCGCACAATAATCTCATTGCTTTTATAAGGCACGCCGCTCGATTTTTTCTGGCCTTTCGTCGCATTGGCAATCGCCACCTGTGGCCTGCGTGTACGTTGCCAATTGCCGAACAATGTAAAATAGTCTTGTGCTGCACATAGCTGGAAAAACGACTTATGCCGCTGGTTTTGCTCTTATGACAGGCTGTGGCTTTCGGGTGCCGACTTCAAAGGCTCAGAAATCGCGTTGAATCACACTCGAAATTTGATAGATTTAAGCGGTTTTCTTCCGCCACTTGTGGGATTTGTCATCACTCTAAGATCGCGAAAAGTGGCAAAACGGCGGGTTTGCTTTGCGGCTGCTGCTTGTGGCTTTTTGTCTTTCGAAGGGCCCCGCTTTTTCTGTTGACAGAGTCGTCTTTTGTGCGTCGCGGTCTCTAGCGCCAGGGGTATACCTTTACAGAGCCCGCGGGTCGTCGCAATCATGTAAATAAATTACCGTTCGATTTTCGCGCCTATAGAATTCTCGACTTAATTCTACACGCTCCCAATTAAAGGTCGTCACGTGACGCCGAAAAGGTTAAGAAGGCGGAACCTAATTTGATTAAGTTGACGCATCGGCTAACCCGTTTGCTACCGTAAGTTGGTTTACATTCGCTGTGTGTATTCTAAAAAGCACTCTAGTAGCCAATACCTATTTCGCAAAACTTGAATAGAGGTTTTCTTGAACATTAACAATTTTTGGTTATTTTACAATCGCTGTGTGCTTCTTATTACTAATTTCGAATTACGATTTGTAAATTGCTGTAATAGAGTTTTCACCCTTTGAGGACCCAAAAAGGTTTTAGGCGAAATAAAAAGGTTTTAGGCGAAACATCGCTAGTTCAAAAAGTGGTTTTCCAACTTTAAATAATAAAAAACTATCTAATAAATTGCGGTCGCTTGCAATAATAATAAATTAAAAAAACGTAAAACGTCTCTACGTAAATACCGAAAAAAAAAAATAGCAATCAACATATTAAATTTAACAAACATATAAATAACTTTTTTGAGTGGGTTCACTTTTCTTCGCTTTATTCCCGCCAAATTTAGGTTAGTTTTAGAAAGTAAAAGAAAAAAACCACTGCACATTTGCAATTGAAAAAACATTTGCTTTCCGCGCAAGAATGATTTCATTGAAGAGAGCAGAAAGCACACTATATTTTTCCCTAAAGAACACAAACGTTTAAGATCAATCGATCTTCAACGGTCGTTTTACGCTTCTATCTTCGCGGCTTTGGCCTTATCCAGCTGCTTAAAGGGATGACGTATTGGCGAGAAACGTCTGGTTGGCGACAGAAACCCTAGACAACCCGTGTACACCTCGGACAACAATCGATGTACTTCAACTCATAACGTCTGGCCCTGTAGACATGAACTTGGCAACTCGCACGAACCCTTTAGCGTAGTACGTTGTTGCCCGCTATGGCCACTTGCTGATTCTGTAACACTCCAGCATTGCTTTTGTATATATACGCTTTCGTATATGTACTCTATCTGCATACCTACTCTATTTGCATCTCAGCTTTTATATACCTACTCTATACCTATATTTTTTGCTACCTATATTTTTGCAGTTGCCTTGCTTGTTCGCCAATGACTTGACATTGTCAAGGAGGCTGCCATTCGACAGGTAAATTGTAATAAAGCCCTATCCTATACCTTATTTACTGTTTAACTGTTGTATTTTAAAATCCACGATCTAACTACCTAACCAATGACCGGATGAGTAGCCCAGGCGTGTAGCTTGTTACATGATTACATGAACTTCAAATCGCGAAAATGCGGATTCGAACAGTTCATTTTCAGATGGAATGGCGCCGTATATATGCTTCGCACTATAGCTTTCGAGGAAGTTAAAAAAAATTCAAGGCAAATTTCTTGGGCGAGAGTCAATTCTGAAACGGATGTCTCACCCGGAAAGCTAGCAAACGCGTAATTCCAAACGCCACAAGAAACACCAAACAAGCAAACCGGTAAAAACTCGGCACAAAATTGGCCGCCGACTCGGGCTTAGGGGATCAGCTACTGTATAGCAGGTAGGCTTAGGCTCTTATTCACAAATCGCGGAACTGGGCAAGGGTTCCCATTCGCTTTTGACCGCAATTCATCTCCAAATATAAAAACGTAAAGCCGGCTTCGGGCAAATGAAAAGGGCCGGCGCATTGACGAGTGCCGTCACGTATAGCGGGGGCGTTTTTCGAACAAAAGGCCGAAATCCGGGGATATATAGACCAGAGGTGCTCTGTAGTGGGCACGTCCAATGCCGAACTTTAAAGCCGCGCGGTCGTGTTTTACGCGGTGGGATCCGGATTTTGTGCTTTATTTATTCAAGTTGAAACAGCCAGTTGCCATAACGCGATTTCGTTTTCGGGGGAAAGTTTGCCAGGACGACTATGTTTTTTGTTGTACTGCATTAAAACGAATCCCTTAAAATGCTGTGCGGTTTGAAGGTTTGTGATCTTCATTAAATTGCTCTAAAATGAATTATATGTTACAGGCAGGAAGATTGCTATCCCTAATACCTACCTCAACCGAAATAACCAGAAATTGTTACCGCTTAAAAAAAAAATTCATTCCAAGTTTTGAGAAATTGCTATTGGCTACTAGAGTGGTTGGTACAATTTGAATGTGTCTGAATTACATATTCATTTTTAGGAAACTTTACCATGTTTCAAACATTTCAACGGGGTGATATTCAAGGTTACATTCCTGAGGAGGGCGTTTCATTGTTATTTACCTACAATGCAGTATTTGCTCAAAAATTTTGTTTTCAGAGCAAATAGGAAAGTTGTAATTTCGGAAATATAGTGTTAAGAAACAACTTGATTATTAACCAAAAAAATAGGCAATTGCTTCTGCTTTGACATTTATGATTTGTAAAACTCATTTATGATTTGAAAAGTGCAACAGTCAAGAAACCCAAATTAAGCGTACGAAAATAAATCGCCCCGCATTTAGGAAGGCAAATCTTTTGCCGACAATTGGACAGAAACTATAGAAGTTACGTCAAGCTGTTTTACCACCCTACACATTTATTTTACCTTTTTCGAGTATTTATTTATCCATTTCAAGCGTGTATATGGTTTTTTTGCAAAATACAGCAAGAAACAACGAAAAATACAGAAAGCGTAGAATCGCACATTTCCTTTATATTTTTAATTTTGCCCAAAATCTTTCTCTCACAAATACAGCAAAATATTATAAACCAATACCGTGTAAATAGACAAGCGTTATACATGCAGTTAAAACATTTACGTATAGATAATAATATATTTCATCCCAATATTACAATTTGTGATGTCTATCCGCCTCAATATTAATCTTCTTGTTTACTTTTGTCGTTGAAACGGGAGCCAAATCCCATGCCTAAAGAAAAGCCATAGGACTTGAACGGAGAGCCCAACTTTGAATGAGACGACGCCATATAAGACGAGAAGTAATTTCCCGATTTTGGTGAGCCGTAAGTTTCCTTGCGAGCAAAGAAGTTGGGTCCAGAAAATTCCTCGGTCGATCGCTTTTCTCTTGCACGGAAACTGGCAAATAGCACCAACAGTGTAGCACAGAATATCAACTTGTACATTTCTAAAAACAACAATAAACTGCTTGGGAGACGGTTGTCGCGCGTTAAACAGGCCGGCCTGTGTATATAGTAAGCAAACTAAATGAGTAAAATATGAAGATATCTCCTCGCCCCAAAGTACAAAGATATCTTCGCGACTTCAAATGAGAGCAAACATTTTTTAGACTTTCCTGTATTTGTTTTACTAGAACTTATGAATGACTGTCTTTGACCAAAACATAAAAGTCTAAAGAATATTTGTGTATATTTATTACTGAAACACTTTTATTTTTGAGAAGAACCATTTGTAAGATTATTAATTTTGTCACCCTGCATGCTTTCAGCAATCACGATTTAATTGACTGCTCTGCAATATTTGTTAATGAATTAGATTTTTGAAAGAAAATTCACCTCGAAAATACAGAACCTCGTAACTTTAATGTTAACGCCTGAAGCAACATTCCAAAGAGTCTTCGGATCCTACACTTATAAACGTGCAAAAAGGGGACTTGATAATAAAAAAAGATAATAAGTTTAGTTCAAACTCTTGTGATTTCTACGATTTTCTATATTGGCAACAACTACTTCACATTAAACCGGCTTGTGTTTCGATAATATTGCCAGACGTCCAATTTCCTACACCTTGAAGACGTATTACGCATATAAACATTTTCTTCACTAACCTTTTTGTTTGTCGAGAACCCCCTGAAGTTTGGTGAACGCTTTTGTCGAACACTGGCTTTGTATGTATCGTTCTAAACCCTTCAGTCAATTGACGCATGAATTCCCTGAAAAGCCTCCGCCCCACGTTCCTGTTTGTTACCAGTGTAATGCATCGACAATGTATCGATACCAGGGAGGCGTATATTACCTCCAACAAGCACAAAGCTTGTAAATAATCGTACCAAATGTTAAACGTTCTTGCCTTAAACCTAAACGACAATACACTTGAGGGATAATGTCCTGGATTTGCTATTTTGACCCGATTTATTTAAGGTTCATAGGTAGATCTCAACGTTGTTTGGAATATATGTACACCGGAAAAACATTTTCGTTATGCCTATAGTTACACCACAAAAAAAAAAGAAATACTTTATAGTACGATTTGATCCTAATAAAAACTCTACAACGTTTTGAATAGATTAAAATAATGCGGAAACGGACCACTGGATATAGCAGTAGTTGAACATTTTTTAGGAGTTAATAACAGCATGTTAGTAGGTCATATTTTTGTTTTATGTTTGTAAGACACTATTCAAAAAAGATTGTTTTCTTCTTAGCCTTTGTGCCTAATTTATTACTGTCACGCCTGTTAAAATACTGTATAAACCTACACTGAGTGCAGTACGTTGAAAACATACAACAACAGCCTGAACATTTTTTCTCCCATGCACGTTCAAGGGGAAGTTGTTGTCGCTGTATATTCTTCATACGCGAAATATTTCGGTGAATTTGTCGGTCATGTGATTTTCGGAAAAAGTTACGCGAAATGCATTGCATCAGCGTTTTCTAGTTCCATGTTTTTACCAGAAAACTAAACACGTTGTCGTTCATTAAATTATCGACGTCAGATGTTATGTTAAGCGTTTCAACATGGCGCACTATCCACCTACAGTTTGCTTAACTAAATATCTTTGTGATGCACTTCATGAAATAAACTGACATTTAATTTGCTTAAACAAAGCATTTGAAATCGTCCACTTGCTACTGCAGGTTGTCTGAGAAAAATGAAAGCAAATACAGATTGTGATACGTCTCGAAACAAGTTGTTTTTGACAACCTCAATGGTCAAAAAGTCTCGTTAAAAATGTGAACCATTATATCCGCGTGGTGTCGCACGGAGTTTTCAAATTTATTAGTCTAAAGTGCAGGTGTATCTAGAATCGAACCAATGTACTTTCTGCAAAAAGGCTACCAAACCGTATGCCACCGGTTTTATTTGTGTCCTGCGATGTGTTTATACTGGGAAAACGTGATCGCGTGTTATGAAACTACTAATATGATGTATTTTGTTCCAATTACTCTTCGGAGTGCATAAAGATGAACCGTGCAAAACATTTGTGAATTGTATCTTTTTATGTGCAATGTATGTCATTTATCAATAAAAATATGCTAAAAGTGCCCCGACCATGTTACGCTTTTTCGCTACGTTATCTTCTGTGCGAACTTCCGAGCAATATTCCGCTTTTAAAAGAGAAAGTATGGCGACACACAAAAGTAAATGGTGGCTAAAAAAAGTGTAGATGTATCAAACCGTCTTGTACTACAACCACAGGTTTTTCGATTCATGTGCAATAATTTTCCGTCTATAGCATTTACTTCGCTTTTAATTTGCTAAACCTTTTAACATTTATAAATACAAACTTATTACTGATTAAAACGACTGAATTGAGCTGTTAAAAAACGCCAACAGGCTAAGTTTGGTATACACAAACCCAAAACCTACATACATACGATTTTATGTAGGCTACGTCAATCGACATTTGGAATACACGTTGTAAAACAAGGGCAATATTTGTTAATCATACGTATGTCAATTAGACTAGTATATTTAACAACATTTTGTTACTCTATTTTTAACCTTTAGTGCACATCGTAAATAGTTTTACCTCGTGTAAAAAGGCTGTAGCAACGCCTTAAGAACCAAAAAACGAGTTTTGAAGCCATGTTTGCAATCCAATTTTTACTTTTTCAACACATCTGTCAAGTTACCTTTAGTTATTTCAAACCAGGCGGCTTATATGTAAGTAAGGGTTTGTCACCGACGCGGATCTAGGATTTTTGTTTGGGAGGACATAACATTTTTTTCAGAGATGACGTCAAAAGGTTACGTCATAACACGGTGTCACAAGCTCACGTCAAAACGTGACGTTACCAGAAGTAAACTTTGGAAAATTACATTTAGTTTGATGGGTTTTTTACTTTTGATGTTGGAGAGTTACCTTCAACACAAAAGCTATTACAAAGATGTTATCGATTTGCCCAAGAAAAAATGCCTTTATATCGTTTAAGTTGCTATTTTTTTTTATTTTCGAAGATGTTGTGAGACGCACATTTCAACACATAAGGTACGAGAAAGATCCCACTTTTTAAGCCTTTGAGACCCAAAGGCTGCTTGCATAAGATATGTGAACGAAATCGTGACGATATGCAAATCTTCGGGCATGCTTAGACCTGTCCGCGCTTATGCTTCGTTTCATTGCACCATATTTATGCAAGTCAAGGGAAAGCCGATTGGCGCAGGTCGTATAGGCGATTCCGGACCTAATCGCTACTACTTGTGCCCAGCGTCCGAATATATCGTAAACACACCCGATCCGTTAAAAATCAGTGCATTTCTAAGCAAAAAGGTCTACGACAATTAGGGCATCCAATGGCAGAAAAGTCTAGACTTTTAGACCTTGAGGTCGTGGCAATGCACTAATTTGGACCTTTAGGTAAACTCCCGGCGTAGATAAATTGAAACTAATCGCTGAAATTTCAAGTTTACAAAAAGTGTGAGATGGCATTAATAACACTTGACCCACCCTAACCCAAACGCTAACCCGAACCCTAATCCAAATAAAGTGCGTTAATGTATTAATTATTTGAATGCTGGGGAAAAAAAAAAACTTTCGGTGGGCATAAGATAGTTTCTCGTCCATGGTATATAGGATTGTTACGTCACAAAATGAGATATTGGGGCCTAAAGCGTTTATGTAATTATTAATTCAACGCATATTATTTGAGTTGGGGTGCTGGTTTGCGTTTGGGTTTAGGTGGGTCAAGTAATATTAAACTTAATCTTTTTAAGCACATTGTTAAGTCAAATTAGTGCATTGTCCGAGACCTCAAAGTCTAAAAGTCGGACTTTTTGATCCTTTGGATGCACTAATTGTCGTAGACCTTTTTGCTTAGGAATGCACCGATTTATAACGGATTGGGTGCGTAAACAACAAGCTAGACTTGGTAAATTGTAAACGCAAAACCCCAAAAGTACACAAATTAAATAGATCATCTTGCCGTCTCTTTAAAATTAAATAGCTCTTTGTAGCACTTTTATACAGTCTAACACAGCCTTTCTTAACCGGGGGTAAATTCACCCCAGGGGGTAAATTTCCTAGTTTTGGGGGGTAAATGAGCTATCAATCAAAATATCCACATCAGTTGACGGGACAGGAAAATTGTGCCAGCTGTAGGTATTGGTTTCCTACTTTCATAGTTCAGACTAACTGCTAATTCGAAGCTAGCCAAGTAGCCTGTTGATTTTTTGTTTATTGGCAACGTCCTTATCACTTAGTTTTCATCAGTTTTTTCGGCGGTCACCACGGCATAGATTCAGCCAACGTGTCTGCGAGCATACAGTGTGTATTATGTTTAATTTTTGTGCAGTTTAGGCCCACAAAGTTCCGCGATAGCGGCAAAATTACTGGTGTAATTTGTTACTTCCGTTTTTTTTTTATAAATGAACACAATTTTATATATTGGGGGTAAATCTGATATTCATCTTTGTTAAAAGGGTAAAGCAGAAAAAGGTTAAGAACCCCTGGTCTGACACAACATTTTAGCACATCGAACAATAACCGTCGATTCCTTGTTTCAAAAGTCCCTAAATGACGTAGGTTTTTCAACGTTATACGATATTTTTTTTTACTTTTACGCCTGTTTTTTATCTGCCCGCTAAAACAGCATTGATTACTTTTGATGAACATGTTGGCACTGGACCTAACACTTTGAAACATTTAAATGCTCTGGCACGATTTCTCTAAATATAACGTTTTTTTGGTGCTGGTCACAAATACCCAAATTAATGTTATGAAAAGTTGACGGGCTTTATTTTGGTTAATCAAATAACCGTCACACTGATTTTTTTAGTTTGCTTTATTGGCGATTTAGCGATACCAAGCAGCTACAATCGATGAAAGAAAGAAAATAAGAGCACAACATCATTAAGAGCTCTGGCATTTTTTCATATGCCCATAAAGTGTACAAAATATTATTTTGAAGGTTTAGTAAACTAATTTTAATTCGGTCAATAAAGATATAAAACTATGGACATGATCATAAAACACAAACATAGAAATCGTCGATAATGTCGTGCCACACTGAAAACAATTTATTGTTACTGTTGAAAAACTGCAGCGCACTGTCTAGCGGATGAATTTTTAACAATCCTTTGGACACTGTTAGTTTTTTGCCTCTCGCTATTGCTCCATTTCTCGCTTTTGCGCGCGCATAATGGCGCGACGCATCGCATACGCACACTCACTTAATTAGGCGTGGTAGTGCGCGCCTCTCACGTAAAGAATGCAACTAGCTTCTAGCCTTTGGGGCCAATTTAGTTGATATATAAAGCCTTTGTTTTGCGGTGCTTGGTGCAGTCACCACCAGCATCATTACTGAAGACACTATACACGCCAGACATCAAACTTTGGTATGTTTTATTTCGTAACCTTTTTTGTTTGTCTATGAAGTATTGAGCGCTAACAATTTACTTTTTCGCCTTACAGAAAACCTGCACCGATTTCTCTACTGTTTTGATTTGTACCGTGCGAAAATTGTACGTTCGCTATTGTCCTTGTAGACGCAAGTAATAATAGAAAGAAGTGCTGAGTATTGCAAAGCTTGATTCCTACAAAAGTTTTCAAAGTCTCCCGTCTTACAGCTGGTGAGGTTGTCCCGTTGCACTGAAGTGCAGCGTACGAAGTACCGTCGCTCGGCAAGAAGTGCCAGCGACTCCTGTTGTCCCGTTGCACCGCAGTGCAGCGTACGAAGTACCGTCGCTCGGCAATAAGTGCCTGCGACTCCTGTTGTCCCGTTGCACCGAAGTGCAGCGTACGAAGTACCGTCGCTCGGCAAGAAGTGCCAGCGACTCCTGTTGTCCCGTTGCACCGCAGTGCACCGTACGAAGTACCGTCGCTCGGCAAGAAGTGCCAGCGGCTCCTGTTGTCCCGTTGCACCAAAGTGCAGCATCAGTGCTTTCGACACGCTCAAGTTCAGCACGTTGTGCCGTTTGCGCTCTTTGTTTCCGTTGTAGTAAAGCACAACGTCCGTCGTCTTGTGTCACCACGCATCGTGCCTGCAGGGCTCTGCTTAATTTCCTGCAGCATTAAGTTTTTCATTGCACGCTCTGACCCGAGGCTTCTCCATTGTTACCTGAAGTACAGCACATTGCGCATACACCATGGATGCCATTATTGTCGCATGGCAAGCGCTAAACCGATTGTACGTAGACGTCGAAAGTGAGATGAAGCAAGCCGAAGGTCGCCCTACAGTCATCTCGTTGTTACCGGATGTCAACGCCCAATACCTTCACCTTATGTCTCTATGTGGCAACATCCTCGACAACCAAGTCGTGCCAGGATCCAGCTCTACGAAAGCACAGTGTATTATTGGCTACACAGAATTTCAAAAGCACGTGCAAGAGTGGCTTGACCTCGTGAGAAGTTCTTCCGCAGGCCCATTGCATACGCCGCTGCCTGACAGCCCCGCTGATGATGCAGCTCGTCGTTCAGTCCGAGGAAGCATCACAACAAGAGCATCGTCGAGGCAAAGCAGCACTCGACAGCGGGAGAGCCGAAAAAGGTTGGAAATGGCACGCCTTACTAGAGTACACGAAGAGGAACGTCTCGCGTCGCAAAAGCAAGCCGCCGAGAGACAACTTCAGCGACAGGCAGAAGAAGCGAAGGAAGAGGCTCAACGTCGGGTAGAAGAGGCGAAGGAGGAGGCTCAACGTCAGGTAGAAGAGGCGAAGGAGGAGGCTCAACGTCAGGTAGAAGAGGCCCGGCGTCGGAACGAGGAGGCGAAAAGAGCGGCTGAGCGGAAGACCCAACGTGAACGAGAGGCATTGGAGCTTGAGTTTCAAGAAAGTTTACGCGAGACTCGTCATCGCCACGAGCTATCGGAGCTAGAAGCTGCCTGCGACGAGGAGGAATCGAACTGCGGCTCTAGTCGTCGAAGAGGGCTCTCTCTATGTAACTATTCGGATTCCATAAATCCGATTAACCCTCCAGTGTCAAGAAAAGAAGAAGCTGCGGAGTCCAACTGTGGTTCAACTCGCCGAAGAGGGCTCTTGCAACGCAACTTTTCAGGTTCTATAACTCCGCTTCTTCCCGCAATCGAGTTTCCGCACATATCTTCTACTCCCAGATTGAGCGGTCCGGCTAGTCTTGGCCATGTCCCCCGTTCAACTCTTTCTGCTTCCGTTGCAATTACGACGTCAGAACGGTCGACAGTTCCAGTTTTCACTACAACAAGCCACGCACCGGATTTCCGCTACGTTACCCAACGCTCGACCAGATTTCACCCGACCGTCGACACTTTTCGTTCTAGTCCTCCGAATGAACCCCGACACCTTCAAAACCCCTCGAAAAGCTTGTACAATACGGGGTCACGCCCACGTGATCACACGAATCATCCACGTGATCACACGAATCATTGTTGCAGAGGTGAAGTGGGCGAACGCTTTCTACCGAAACCTATAGTGGAGAAGTTCGACGGCGATCCGATGGACTATTGGAGCTTCATCAATCGATACACCATACATATTGGCAGGAAGGTCGATTCGTTTGACTTGAAGCTCCACTACCTTCTGCAGCACTGCCAAAAACATGTTTGCGATAAGGTAAAGCATCATGCTGTAAACCGGAATCCGCAGGATGCTTTCGAAAGTACTCTACAAGATTTATACAACCGCTACGGGCAGCCACACATAGTAGCTCGTCGCTGTGAAAGCCTTCTAAACGAACAACGAAAGCTAGCTGCTAACGATGCCGAAGGTCTAGAGAGATTCGCCGTCCTTCTAACCAACTGCTGCGCAGCTCTTGAGCAAATACGCGGCGCCTCTACAGTCGATTCTGTTGGCTTTATAACGGCCATAGCAGCAAAATTGCCAACTAAATTGAGGGACCGTTGGGTGACTTTTTCTCTACAAGTACAAGATACAGCCGGTCGAGTTGCAGCGTTTTCAGACTTTTCCGAATTCGTCAACCTTCAGAGTAAGGAGGCCAACTCAACTTATGGAAGAAGTTTTTTGGCAGGTCAATACAACAAAGATGTAGACCCGCATGGCAACAAAGCTGCCACCTCCAAGTCTAAGCGACAATTTGCTACAACTTACACCACCGTCGTCGCACCAACTTCTACTGAGAGCGAGGCTGTTCGACAATGTCCACTTTGTGAAAAATCCCATCGCCTGGAGAATTGTGAAGAATTTCGTAGAAAGGCCATCTCCGACCGAAAAGAGTACTTGCGAACTGCATTTCGCTGCTACAGATGCTTGCGCCACGGCCATACTGTTCGAAACTGTCGCAGTGACGTCACTTGCAGTCAAAGTGGCTGTAGAAGCCGTTTTCATCATTTTTTGTTGCATTACGTCAAGACTGAACGTCCCAATATCACAGAAAAGACCGCAGCTCGTCAAAGCTCTGCACGAAGTAACTGCCTACATTCTTTATCGAAGGATGCGGATACGAAGCAACTTTCTGCTTATCTAGACATGGTTCCAATATGCGTTCGTTATGAAGAAAAAGAAGTTCAAACTTATGCGCTGTTAGACTCCGGTTCTAACACGACGTTTTGCGAACGAAAGTTGGCCAGCTTACTGAACGCTACATCTACTGAAAGGTCAACAAGCATCCACCTAAGCACGTTGGGTTCCGAAAAGCGGGAAGTCAATACAGCGTCTATATCGCTATCAATACGCCCCTTGGATGGCAGTGGGGAGATCTTCTTACCGGATGTGTTGCTCATCGACCAAATCCCCGCAAAGCCAACTGTTGCCCCACCTCAATACGAATTGGATCGGCATGAATACCTTCGCGGTGTTAATTTGCCATGCATTACTGGCGGGTCGGTAATGCTACTGATCGGCAACGACAACGCCCTTGCTCATCGTTGCCTGGAGAGTCGTTTCGCACCAAACCCTCGTTATCTTCAAGACGCTATTAAGACACCCTTAGGATGGCTATTAAAGGGACCCTCACTCGCAACTCGATCAACCGAGGATAGCGCTAACTTCCTGTTAAGGACATCGGGTATACCACGAGAGGTAGACGAACTTGCAAGCGCTATTGTCAATGACGAGGGAGAAGTTATTCCCTCTCCACACGAAACTGACGTAACGCACGTCGATTCTCTCATGCGCTGGATAAGTAACCACAAGGAAGCGGCCGAATTCGGTTTACAGTATTCCAGAGAAGACGTTGTAGCTTACAACATGATGTCCACCAGACTGGTGGAACTTGTAAACGGCCATTTCCAGCTCCCTCTTCCATGGAAGAACGACTCCGCAATCCTCCCCGACAGTATACAGATGGCACGTCGACGATTGACAAGTTTAAAGAAACGCTTATCAAACGACGCAAGGCTTCGCCAACAATACATCGAACAAATAAAGTGTCTACTCGATAAAGGATATGCAGAAGAAGTACCCTCCGATCAGAGTGATACAACGAGTCGCACTTGGTATTTACCGCACCATCCAGTCATAAATCCACAGAAGCCGGACAAGGTTCGAGTCGACTGCGCTGCGAGATGGCAAGCAATCGGCATCAACGAGATGCTAATGAAAGTCTTCGTCACGCCTCGAGACCGTGACGCTCTGCGGTTTCTTTGGTGGCCAGGAGGAGATTTGTCCAAACTGCCCTGCTCAAATCGCATGACTGTCCATGTTTTTGGTGCCCGATCTTCTCCAAGCTGCGCAACATTCTGCTTGCGGAGTGCACACACTGTTTATAGAAGTTGAAGATGTCGTGAACTCCCGCCCATTGACGAAAGTTCCATTGGAAGCCGGAGAAGACCTTCCTCTTACTCCAAATCACTTGCTGAAGATTAACCCTGCGATCAGCCTTCCCCCGCTCGTCACCGATGCAAGCGACTGCTACACCCGACAACGCTACCGACTTGTACAGTACGCCGCCGACGCATTTTGGAGGCGCTGGGTAATCGAGTATCCGCGTACTATAATTGCAAGAGGAAAGTGGCTAGACAGAAACGAAAACTTACGACAGAACGACATCGTTCTAATAATGGACCACTCCACTCCTCGTGGTCGTTGGCCTTTGGGCCGTATCGTTAAATTGCACCCGGACAAACACGGAGTTGTCCGCAGCGTTGATGTTACCACATCCGGATCAACATTGACCCGACCAATCGCAAAACTTTGCGTCATCCTTCCAGCAGCCGCAGACGATGACCAGTGACGGTGATCGGAAACGGTGATCCCCGATGTACATCCATTATCCCTGACGTCCATCCATGCTACTCTTTGAGTAGCAAACCTCCACGCTACATCCGTAGCAACGAACATTACGCTGGCCGCGAACGGCAAAACTTTGTTTTTGTATAAAAAATATGTTACTTATCGTACCCTATTTTTTGGGGGGAGTTTGTTAGTTTTTTGCCTCTCGCTATTGCTCCATTTCTCGCTTTTGCGCGCGCATAATGGCGCGACGCATCGCATACGCACACTCACTTAATTAGGCGTGGTAGTGCGCGCCTCTCACGTAAAGAATGCAACTAGCTTCTAGCCTTTGGGGCCAATTTAGTTGATATATAAAGCCTTTGTTTTGCGGTGCTTGGTGCAGTCACCACCAGCATCATTACTGAAGACACTATACACGCCAGACATCAAACTTTGGTATGTTTTATTTCGTAACCTTTTTTGTTTGTCTATGAAGTATTGAGCGCTAACAATTTACTTTTTCGCCTTACAGAAAACCTGCACCGATTTCTCTACTGTTTTGATTTGTACCGTGCGAAAATTGTACGTTCGCTATTGTCCTTGTAGACGCAAGTAATAATAGAAAGAAGTGCTGAGTATTGCAAAGCTTGATTCCTACAGACACAATGGACATAACATTAGAAAACGTACATAAAGTTTTTTACAAAACATTTCATACTTTTTGTTTAATGAATATTAAATAATTGTCAAGGTGAATACCTTTGTTAACGAAGAACCAAAATGTGTTACATTCAAAAGACTTGTTTATTTCTAAATTTAAGAAAGATCTAGTCTTCATAGTACATCAGATATAAATTATTTAAATCTTTGTATATGGCCGTATTTGTCTAATTCTAAATAGAGGAATCAGGTGGCACTGCATAAAGACAAATTGTATTTGATTCTCGACAAGCTTTCGCACAACCGTGCTTCATCAGGTCAAAGTATAAATGAAAACAATTAAAATGCACGTAAAAGCAGAGGCGGAAGTAAAAGGCGATAAGAATGGTGACGTCTAACATATCCACAGGCACATGCTTGAAAAGCGTGTTACTGACGCAAAAACAATTATACCACGAGGCCTGCGCTTCAAGGGTGTAGTACAGCTATGAAGTGTAGTGTGACATAAAGCCCAAATGCCGATTGAGCCCGACATTAATGGCATGGAACTTTTTAATTATGTTTTGTTCGACTGTGAGCCTCGCTTGGGTGTCGTAACTTACTTTTTTGATCACCGAAACTCCAAGGTCTTTTACACTGTGTGATCCCAAATTATTTAAAAGTTATTTAGGCATCTACTTCATCAACTGTTTATATGTAATTCAAACAGTTTTTCCAGTGTATGCACAAGTCACGTAATGCATTGGCAAGTCAATAAATATTTGTTTCAGGGTGCGCTTTTAGTTTGTTTATATTATGTTTTTACAACACTGTTTTTTTTTCGTGATATACATTTATCAACTTCTTAACAAGGTCAAATACCTCACCAATTCAAAGCACAAAAATTAAAACAAAGTGATTATATCGGTCGTACTCGCCATATGCTAATTTGATAATGTAATCCTGATTGCAAATAAATCAAGCTTTTATTTATTATCATGACCTAAATAAACTCCACGCGGCCATAACATCTTCCAAACTGTATTTTGTTTTAAACAAGTATGACAGTAAAATTTTCCGCAGTTGCAAACTTATCAACAGTATTTTTTGTGCTTACTCCCGACCGCTGATCTAGACGTAGCTGCGTGGGTAATTCTACCGGTTCCCTTACACCAAGGGTCTCAAACTCAAATTGCTCTGAGGGCCAAATGAGGACGTGTCAAATGCCCAAGGGCCGCAATTCACAACAAAATGAACACAATAAAATATAAACACATGTAGGCTGATTTTAGGCTATAGTTGTTTGTTCTGGCTACTTTGGGCTTCAAATTGTCAGCAGAATCAAATCTGGAGTTGCTTGCAGATGTGGACTGCCTAATATTGGCAAAGAAAATTCTTTGTTTGCAAAGTGCTGGTTTAACTTTTTATTTTTTTACTTTGCCCTGGTAAGCATATTAATTATCGCGGTGCATTGTTTCGAAGTGTAAACCCTTGTTATACTTCTTCATAACAGCGATCTTCTGCCGGCAAATAAGGCAATAACTAGTACCTCTGACCGCGGTGACAAAATATAGCTCCTCCCACTTATCTTGAAAAACTTTTCTTTCGTCTGTGATTTTTCTCATTTTTGAAGCAAAAGACAAGTGTAATTTAGCTTTTTAAGCTATAGAAATTTATTTCAATACTAGGCTAGAACAATCAAAGCCTACAACTCGACAATCAATTTATACATTATGAGATGACCAATTACACTAACACCTGACTGACGCACTTTCCAGCGTTATTGTGACAACTGTACAGAGTTGAATAGGCAATGTGACGTAATAGTAGATCTTTTACCGCATAAATGGTAGCGTTTGAAAGTGATATGACAGTGAAGTTTGGTGAGTATAGTTTCAGTTTTTTGAAGGAATTTTAGAGTGAATTTTACCTTTCAAATCTGATAAAAAAAGATATGTGGCACTTAAATATTGTCAATACTTAAAAATCCAAAATTTCTACACGGGCCGCACAAAATGTTCTCGCGGGCCGCATGCGGCCCGCGGGCCGCGTGTTTGAGACCCTTGCCTTACACCATGTATTGCTCTAATTAAGATATTATACTGAAAATGTTCTCAAAACTAAACTTTGATTGTTTTTTACCTGAATCACAGTTTAAAAATCTTTGGCTGAGACTTTCTCAGACTGCAAACGTATATGACATGTATATTGTATGTTTTAAAAACATAGAAACATCAGTTAAATATAAACATTCGACTTAGAGTCAACATTGTTTTTATACTCTTTTAAAAAGTGAGTTCTGTTTGGCCAATCCACAACTTATGAGAAAAAAATATTTGACGGAATTTAAAAGGTTATTGAAACGATCCAAATTCAGTTTCGAAAATCAGGATTTGCACAAACATTAAGATCCCACAAAATAAAAAATAAAAAAGCTATAGCTAATGGTTTTAAATTGATTTCGATGCATTTATTCCTTTCTAAACCATTTTATTATATTTCGTTGTTTTTAGATTAACAAGTGGCTCGCCAAGTATCTGAAATGGATCTCTTTGTGGGTCAGTGTTTCGGCATCCCTGCTATAGTCCATAATTGCAATATTAGGGTAAAAAAATTCCCGTCGTACTTGAGTGTTTACGCATTCTAACATATTTTGCACTGCCTCCGTCATGTGTGGTATGGCCTAATGGTAGGTTTCCAACATGATGTTCCAGTGGTCTATGGTTCGATTCCCTTCAATTGCTCATTCGATGCCTGGTAAATTCACCGTGATGTGCTGCTGTAGATGTTACACTTAAACCGTTCGATATATCATAAACGTACAACCTTGTCTGTATAAGCATTGGTAAAATGCACACAGCAAATGTAACCTTAACCACGGCAAACTTAACTGCAACTACGTAGTTCGTCAGTTGTAACTTCGTCGACCTTAAATGTAAATCAGGTTAAACCACCTAAACCGTTCAAAATTCAATACTATAACCTTACCACAGCCAACTTAACTGTAACTTCATAGCTCACCTGTTGTAAACTTAATCGCCCTTAAATGTTAATCAGGTTAAACCACCTTAACCGTTAAGACAATAATACACTGTAACCTCAACCACAGCCAACCTGTAACCTCAACCACAGCCAACTAAACTGTAGCTAAACTTCATCGCTGGACAACCAAGACACCGAAAAAAATATTTTCAAAAATTATGCAAACAAAGTCGCTGCCTATACTGCTCGTGCGCTGCTTCGGGCTGGTGCCTATTGTGTGGCTCTGAGGCACGCCCTCTGAGGGCCTAAGTTTTTCGAACACTGTTGCCAGCCCGAAGCAGCGACTTCTTGCCTGACTAAGCTGACATAGGAACCTTGCGGCTACCTAACCAGTGTTCTGACCTGTGTGCATTTGGGGGATTTAACGTGACATACAAGAAACTTTACCGGGCTAACCGAATCCCGCCACAGGCTGGGACAGGATTCGGCGACTCCTTGTTCATTGTGAGGTTGTTTATGGTTAATTCTACCATTAACAGAGATTGAGAAATTACAGTTAAGTTGTCAGGTTCGAACCCATAGAAATCTATCGGCTACCGGGGAAAGATTTTACCTTTAACCGGGTTCGAACTCGGGCGTAGCGGTTTCTAACCATAGTGCGTTTCCGCTACGCCACAAAAAGGAGCTGAAGAACTGAGTCGAAGATGTTTGGTTAACAGCAATTTAAATGACCCTAAAAGTTTAAGATTTTTACCTGGCCGCATAGGCTTACTATAGTTAATATCAAGGGTTTTAATAGCCTATGAAAAGTTAGATCGGTTAACGTGATTTACAATTACGGGCGATGAAATTACAACAGGTGAGCTATGGAGTTAAGTTACCTGAAAAATACATTAAAAGGATTTGTTACGTAAGGTGCTGTATAGCGCATAACAACAGTCAAGCTGAATTGGTTTAGTACATCAGGTTTGATTATCCACGCAATACATTGGCAACTGAAGGGAATCGAACCATAGACCAACGAAACATCATGTTGGAAACCTACCACTAGGCCATACCAAATACAAAACACCACAGGGGAATATGTTAGAAACAGTAAACTATCTCTAATACGATATGATACGCAATTTTCCAACTCAAAAATGACGTATATACGTTGTTGGTGGGCGCTACAACCCCTGATAAAAATACACATACCGTAAGTGACAGGTATAAATTGCAGTATTAGGTTAAAAAGATGCCTGTGGTACTTAAAAAGTGTTTACTGATTCTAACATGTTTTGCATTGTCTTCTGTCATGTGTGCAGTGGTCGGCAAACCTTTTTTGTCGCGGCCCAAAGTAGCCTTTTCAGAGCTATTGAAGGCCCACGTAAAAAAACATATCATAATGTAAACCATACTATAAAACGAAGAATATACGCGCGAAGCGCAAAAATATTTTCACTAACCGGTACTTTCAGTTTAAGTTGGCAAAAATATAGTTGGACAGGCTCCCACATTTGGCACGTGGGCCTTTGTAAGCTGAGCCGATTTAAAAATTATGCCACACCAACTTTTAAAAAAAGTGCAATGAATGCACGACTAGCACGCGGCCCACAAATACACTATAAAACTAAGCAATTCAAAAGTGATACACGGGCCACTACAAATGTCTCTGCGGCCCACAGTTTACCACAACCAAGGCAAAGAACATTATGTTTTTCAAAAATAATGAAAAGCTTTCTTATTTATTATAAAAACATATGGGTGTAATTAGTTTTTTGCCTATTTAGACCAGTATATAATAATGAAAAAAAAATATATATACTTGTCTTCGACATTGAATCTAACTTGCGTTATAAGAAAATTACAAAAAATAACAAAAAAACACTGCGTTTCTTACGTGAAACGTTGTAATTTTCATAATAATATTTTGATTCATATTTTAACGAGAATCAACCAACAAACTAAAGTTTAAACGCAGATTACTTGTTAACGAAAAACAAATTTTTAACCGCTTCCTGGATGCCCGACAATAAAACGTAAACGAGTGTGACCTTGTACAGAGGCGATATCGTAGCTGGTGAGGTTTATCCGAGGCGCGATTATTACTAGTTAAAATAAAAAAAAGAAAAGATAAAATTAAGTTATTATAGGCCTACGGTCCATTAATTAAAGAAATTACATTGTAGACTTCAAAAGTAAAATTCAAAGTGTTTGTTTTAACTTTTTAGTCAACTGACATCATTTGCTTCAAACTGTGAAAGCGGCTTCTGCAAAAATATTAATGTGAAAAACATTAGAAACGAAATAAACAATTTTGAATTCTCACTGTCTGGTTCTCACGGAGAAACTAAGCTCTACGTCGCCAACCAACAAACGAAAGTTTAATCGTGGATTACTTAAAACGAAATTTAAGGTTTAAAGATCTCTTCTTCAAGATTGGCGAAGTGCTGCTTGACAAGCCCTAAATTTTGGGTGAGCTTGTCCGATCTAGGAAGTTAAGGAACTACGAGCTTGGTTTGTACTTAGATTGGCGATTGTAAGAAGACTGCTCGTAAGTGTCATTATAGTTAGTTGGTTGCAGGTTAATTGGAATGAGTGGAAATCACTGAGAACAGTTGTTTCATAAACCAACAACGTCTTTTTCTGGATGTGGCAGAATACTATACTACAACGTTACAAACATCGCGCCTAAAAACAACAACTCACCAAAAAACACGGCTAAAGAAATTAAGACATCTTCGAAAAAAAAATCGAACTTAAATTAAAAAAAAAATTAAAAAAAATATATTAGACAAAGAACATTTTGTTTTATACTAAGAAATAAAAAAAATTTTTTTAGCCAGCCGAAATATTCGCAGTTTGTCCAAACGCACCTGGAGCAACTGCAAATAATCATTTATTCATTCTGAAGTCATTTTCACAAAAACAGTAGCGTTTGTGGATTCTAAAGATTGGTGGTTAAAAGACTTCTGGTGAATATACACAGTTCATCTTAAGTTGGATTTCACATTCAACAATTTTCCCAAAACGACTTCTAACAGGTTGACGACATGAAGCTTGTCGCAGCCTACAAATAGTTATAAGAACAAGATTTGTCTGTTTGATATAACGCTTGACTATTTATTATAGCGCATTGCACATCATCAGTATTCCCTATTTTATAACATAGGGCTAAATCGGCAAAATTGGCCAATTTCGACGTGCATATACCAGCGATTTTTTTCGAATTATTTTCGACCTGCTCCGATTTGGCTGAAATTTTCACAGAGGATGCGCTAGGACAATATATATCCAACGGTGTTACTTATATAGTCCAATTCTTTATAATTAACGAGAAAATGGACATTTTTTATAAAAATTATCCCAAAAAACCCGATTTTTGGCATTTTTTAAAAATCGACCTTCTCCGATTTGAGTGAAACTTTGTGTTTAGACGCGTCTTGGGCGTAGAAACAACATGGTAAAGTTTCAGCTCCCTAGCACCTAAAGTAAAGCCGAAAAACGACTTTAAAGTTTTTTTTATTATTTTTTTGTAATTTTGCGAATTTTTGAAAAAAAAATCCCCGGGAATTTTTTTTTTTCAATATTTATTAATTGTTAATTTTATTCAGTATTTGTTATTCTGACAATGTCAGATTTCCTGCGTGCAGATTAATTCACCGCCAAAACTTGATGCTAGCAGGCAACAATCGGCAGTAAGCAGTTAACCGAGTAGCAAAATACATTCTCATCCAGTGAAGCTCTTAACGGGAGCAATTTGCTGCGCCCAAAAGCCACAAGTCGGGTGTTATTCGCTTGTTGTAATGCAAAACCTCCATGTTAAATTAAGGTTATAAACTGTATGAAAAAACTTTCGTTTGTTGGTCGAAAGTGTAGCAAAAATTACCTAAAATGTTTCGCTTTAATGAGTTTGGTAAATTGTGATTAATTTATTAAAGCAAAGCATTTGAAAAATTCAGGCCAAGATATAACAAACAAATCTCAACATACAGTTACCTGCAGTTTGTTGCAAAACAAAGTGCGTTTTTTAACTAACTAAAGACGGTAAACTTTTTTTTTCTTCGCCTGCTGAACTTAGCTGATAGAATGTAAGTTGTAGTAAGCGTTTTGGGCTTTGGCTCGATTTTTCCAACTGAAGAAAAGGGCCGGAAATACCACAACACGGTTAGTGATGGTCTGAGCCAAGCCCTTTATTAAACCTGTCTCCACCAGGGAACAGGTGCCACCACGAAGGTAGGGTCCGCGTTGCAAAGCGTAGTAGGGCATTTTTTTCACGATAATTTTTATTTTTGGAAAAGTAACCAACTTTTCGGAGTAATACGCAAATATAGATATATTTTGGTACCGAATAAGAAGTCTAAATGTAAAAATGCACGTTTTTATTATCTCTATACAATAACGACAGTCTATACATTTTTACAAATTACATGTTAAAAACACTACAAAATGAACAGGCAGTCAAAAACAGCCTCTGTTTTCTTCAAATTGTTCAGACGGTAATTCCAAGTTTCATCATTCTACACAGTTTCACAATTTGTATGTGCTGGTAGGTTTATTTAGTAGGTAGGTATAAGAGGTAAATGCTTAAACCTTTTGTTTGTGGTGGAGGTGGTACAATTTTGACAGCTTTGTTGCTTTAAATAAAAGTGGTAGGATTCTTTTTTCACAAGACCATTGTTTTTTTATAAGTTTAATCACTTTTGCATCGTAATTTCAATAAACACTTTATTATATAATTGCTATTCACAAATACCGCCGACGATTTTAATAACGGTGTTAACAACGAAAATTACCCGGAAATTAATAACACAATAAAGCTCTAATTGTATTTTACTACAAGGTATTTATATTTGGGAAAACACAATAAGACAAAGCAACAAAACCTAAAGCAGAACAATTTATAAAACCATAGTAATACAACCAACGATATAATAAAGCTAAACACGCATATTGCTGTAGTACAGAATAAGATCAAAATCGTACCCGAATAAGGCCTAAATGGCCAAAATAACGCCTCTGGCGCCGCTAGTTTTGGCAACGGATTTTTGGTCCTGTTTGGGGTTATTGTAGGTTAATTAGTGGGGTAGAAAATGGGTTAGGGTTGAAATTATTACGGGAGTTAGAAAAATATTTAGGGATGGCGTTTGGGGTTCGGTAAAGTGTTGTTTAGGCCTGATTCTTACCATTTAGCTCTTATCCAGACGGATTTATTTATTTATTTCGATTTAAACGTTTTTACGACTATTTTATTAGCCTATTTTGGCCTTATTCCGAACTGTGTTTTATTCTGACGAAAATGTTGAAAATTTTTGCGTTTACGTATAGTTAAAGTTGGCCAAAAATATAGTTCGACGGGTACTAAGGACCACATTTGGCACGTGGGCCAGAACCACACTGAGAAACTATAAAAGTTCTAAACCACATGTACTTTTAAAACAAAGTGCAATGAATGTAGGGCTATCACGCGGCCCACAACTACATGATAACTCTAAGCTATTCAAAAGTAACTTGCGGCTCAAGAAAAATGGCTCTGCGGCCCACATTTGGGCCGTGGCCCACAGTTTGCCGACCACTGGCCTAATGGTAGGTTTCCAACATGATGTTCCATTGGTCTATGATTCGATTCCCTTCAATTGCTCATTCATTGTCTGGTAAATCTATTATGATGTACTGCTGTAGATGTTACACCCAAATCGTGCGATATATCAGAAATTACAACCTTGGCTGTATAAGCAATGGTAAAATGCACACCGCAAATGTAACCTTAACCACGGCAAACTTAACTGCAACTACGTAGTTCATCAGTTGTAACTTCGTCTCCCAAATGTAAACCACCTTAAACGTTGAAAAGACAATACTATAACCTTAACCACACTCAACTTAACTGTAACTCCATAGCTCATCTGATGTAACGAACACATATCCAGGAATTAATAATATTCAACAACCACCACAAAAAAATATTTTCAAAAATTATGCAAACAAAGTCGCTGCCTATACTGCTCGTGCGCTGCTTCGGGCTGGTGCCTATTGTGTGGCTCTGAGGCACGCCCTCTGAGGGCCTAAGTTTTTCGAACACTGTTGCCAGCCCGAAGCAGCGACTTCTTGCCTGACTAAGCTGACATAGGAACCTTGCGGCTACCTAACCAGTGTTCTGACCTGTGTGCATTGAGGGTTTAACGTGACATGCAAGAAATTTTACCGGGCTAACCGAATCCTTCCACAGGCTGGGACAGGATTCGGCGACTCCTTGTTCATTGTGAGGTTGTTTATGGTTAATTCTACCATTAACAGAGATACGAAATTACAGTTAAGTTATCAGGTTCGAACCCATAGAAATCTATCGGCTACCGGGGAAAGATTTTACCTGTAACCGGGTTCGAACTCGGGCGTAGCGGTTTCTATCCAGAGTGCGTTTCCGCTACGCCACAACAAGGAGCTGAAAAACTGAGTTTAAGATGTTTAGATAAAAGCAATTTTAATGCTCCTTAAAGTTTAAGATTTTCACCTGGCCACATAAGCTTACTACAATTAATATCAAAGGTTCTAATAACCGATGAAAGGTTAGATCGGTTAACGTGATTTTCCATTACGGGCGATGGAGTTAGAACATGTGAGGTATGGAGTTCAGTCAGCTTAAGAATAAATTATAAGGAAATTTTACGTAAGGTGCTGTATATCGCATAACAATCACGCTGCGGCTAAGTACATCAGGTTTGATTATTCAGCCATTAAATTGGCAACTGAAGGGAATCGAACCATAGACCAATGAAACATAATGTTAGAAACCTACCACTAGGCCATACGAAACATAAAGCGCTGGTGAACCTTTTTCGGAATCTGACACCCTTTTTACGTTCACTCAAAACTTATACACCCCCAGTCCACGCAATACATCTGTAGTAATCCTAATCGGAATAAGGATAAGCAGGGCTGCAAGTATAGGAAATCCGTAGCATATATTTGTACAAATACAAATTTTCATCAGTCGGTTAATGCGCGCGTTGCTGTTGAATTTTTTTAGTCAGTTGTGTGAAGCGAAGTAGTAGCCTTGTTTCGAGTGCTCCTCTCATAAGCGTATAAGTTTTTTGCTTTTAAATTGAGGAAGAACAGAAAATCCTTGCTCGCAAAGGTATGTCGTCGGCATGCGAACAAGGATGGAAGTCGTTTTTTCATTGAGATTTTGGTATTTAGGATTGTTGAGGAGTGATGCCTAAAATTCAGTATAGTGTTTAAACCAGGGCTGCGGAGTCGGTTAAAAAAAAAACGAGTCCGACTCCGGCCAAAAAAATACACCCGAGTCCCGAGTCCGACTCCGGCCAAATGTAAGATTTTGTCGAGTCCCGGGTCCAGCTCTGACTCTACAGCCTGTATTTTACCCATTTACGCAACTAAATTAACGTGGATTTTCTGCAATCAACTCATATTGGTGTCATAATTGATCCGCCCGCGTTACATGGTTTAAAAATATTTCACCATTTGCTATTACACTTATACAACTTACATTTTGCCGTCTTAACGGTTCCAAAATTTGTTACTGCGCATGCGCACGTCGGAGTCGGGATTAGGGTAGTTTTACGCAGTCTTACTCGAGTCCCGAGTCCGAATCCGGCGAAACAAACGGACTCCATCGAATCCCGAGTCCCGAGTCCGACTCCGACTGCGCAGCCCTGGTTTAAACTATTTAATCTCTGCCTTTTAAAACAAATATGATCGTTCTTCAACAAGTTTACTGGTTGAGTAGCCCAAGTTACTCTTCCAAATGCGGGTTGCGGAACCAAAATGTTTTGGCCGCGGTGTTCTTAGGTTTTTACCCGCACCACAGAACATTCAGTTACAGGCATTTGAAATTGCTTCAGTGCATCGTTGCAACCATATTTTACTCCATACTTCAGATGAAAGGTACTATTTTGTGCTGGCAAACCTTTAACATGTACAGCAAAAAATGCAGATGCTTACTTTAACATGGTTTATGGTGAGTAGTTAAAAGGTCACGTCAAAACAACAGGTTACTACAGGTCAATCTGGTCGCACGAGGCACGATTATATATTATAATAGGAATATTACCTCATAATGGTCAGTGAGAGGCGCCAAAGAAGCGCAACTGCCCATCAGATAACTAATCATCGGCCTATTGTCATGCGTTATCTGGTACACCCCTGCAGGGCTCCGGAGTCGGAGTCGGACTCGGGACACGGGACTCGAGGAGTCGGTTTGTTTTTGCTGGAGTCGGACTCGGGACTCGAGTAAGACCTTGTAACTACCCGAGTCCCGAGTCCGACATGCGCATGCACAGTACCGAATTTTTAAACTGATATGGCCGCCAAATGGAAATTGTAAAGGTGGAATATTATATAGCGGAATATTTTCCAACCATGTATTGTGAGTGAATGAATTATACGACACCCCTAAAGTGGATTGCTGAATATCCACGTTTTTTTAGTTACGTAAATTAGTGAAATACAGGCTGTAGAGTCCGGGCCGGAATCGGGACTCGACAAAATCTTTTTGCTAGAACTAAGTAATACGAGCGAATAAACTTATTTCCAGAGAACTGTGGCTACATATGTGCACCAAAATGATTTCTTTCAGAAATTTTATGTAAAATAAGAATTCGAATTTAGCACACGAACGAACACAAATTTTTTTAATGTCTGCCATGCAGTTTTCGAAAACGGGGCTCCACTTTGCAAAGCATATAACTGTCATGATCTACTTTCGATTACGATGTTTTATTTTTAATATGCACATTGCTCTTAAGAGTTAAAAACACCTATTTTATGTAGAAGAAACAAAAGCTTATCTTTTCTATGTAATCAGTCACGTTTATTAGTATGACGTCTTTGTAAAGAAAACAAAATACGTAAATCGCACTACAACAGCAAAAAATATTGTAAGTTATGGCGACCCCATACAAATTTTAGGGGACCATGCTTGAGGTCGCGACCCACAGGTTGTAGACCACTGCCCTAAGGTGTACGATACATCCGGGTGAAAAGCACTGTGATAGACGACAGTGAAAAATACGTTAGAAACAGTAAACTATCTCTAATGCGATACGCAATTTTTCAACTCAAAAATCACTTATATACGGTGTTGGTGGGCGCTACAACCCCTGAAAAAAGTACGGGTACCGTAAGTGACAGGGTGACATCCAGGAAGTCAAAATTTTTTTTTTTCCAAACCTGGTCAATTGTCCATCCAAAACACAAATTATTAAAACAGTCTTGGCATTTGGACGAACGCTTACTAGCAATAAATTTCAACCTAGTTTCGATATAAGGGCAGTAAGAAGGCAGAAATGCAACAAAATAATAGGTAGGCCTACTGAGTTTTAGTGAATTTTTCAAGGAGATAAAGGCAGGTAAAAAACAATTTTTACGTTGAAACTTGCATAAAACGGTTAGTAAAAAATACTGCCTCGTATTTTATGAAAAAAAAAACATCTCGTCTCGTTAGACCGCTCTCTGCTTCTTTTTTGCCTCAAGTCTCTTAATTGTTTTAAAATCAGTCCGCTTTTTTTCAAAAGCATTCGTAGCTTATTTGCGCATATATAGGCCTTTTGGGTGTGAAAATCTATGAAAGGCCTTTCGAGTGGAACACTGGCCAATAACGCGCATTCATCGAGCGCTGCTGATATGTGAACCAGTCGGGCAAGTCCAGACTTGTCATTTTTTCTGCGTCATTTCGTTGCGCCATAATTATGCAAGTCAATGGGAAGCCGACTGGCGTATAGCTCAATAGTCGATTCCGGACTTAATTCCTGTTCCCGGCTAATCGTGCTCTACTGTATTTACTTAAGTAGCTCAATATGGTAGGCTTAAATAGCCTAATTTAAAACAAATACTTAATAAAAAAGGACACCAAAACAATCTCACACTATCAAAAAACACGAATCAACTGAGCTCTAACGCAAAGCCTATTTTGAAATGGTAAGCATGGTAACCTTGTTCGATTGTAGAGTTGCTGTTTTATTGCGTTTCTTGTCGGGTGTTAAATTTAATCGATTCGCTTTCTATGAATTTTACGATTTAAAACTTTGTTTCAACAATATATTTCTAGATAAAGCGTAAATATTGCATAGGTATTGTATTTTCGACATTTATTGTGAACCAATATACTATACACTTCTTGTGGTAAAGGTAAAACAAATGTTTGTTACACAATCGAAATTTAAAAAAGTAAATGTTAAAAAATAAACAACGCAACTAACTATTGACCCATTGTGAGAGAACAATCAATTTAAGTTCCACGTGAGGATTTCGTAATACTGTTACTGTGCATTGCTGTTTAGCAGTTAAGGGACAAATGAAGACCAATAAAATAAAAAGTATATAGACTGAGTATTGTTGTAAAGAGTATAGTGATTGTGTGTAGAGCAAATTACATTAAAGGGTCTTAAATGGCACGCATCCACATCGCTACAGTGTTTAGGTTACTGAGCTACTTATAGTATAATCAGCAGCTGTTTTACGCGTGTTATTTTCAACCACCGGTTTTTAACTTTCCAATTTGTTTTTTACCGCGGGTACGAGGATGATACTTTGTTGCGAAGACCTAACATAACTGACACACTTGGTTTTATACCTGAAATATAGACATATATCTTTGTAGAGCAGTCATAGTAGACAAACTGCTAGTGTGTAATGTCTTAATACACTGTTTTTAAACGACTTGGCTGTCTTTTAGAGTTAGACAATTACTGGATTTGACCAAAGATACTATATTATATAGTAAGTCATTTGTGTCAAATAACTTGGTTTAAAACGAACTGTTTCTTCATGAATAAAATCGGGTTGTTTATTTAAATTTTTGCAAGTAAAACAATTTGCTTGCTATAGGTTGCGTATTTTTTGGTTGAGGTATTGTTCATACACGGACCCGTTTACCAAATAAAACTGTTTAACGTTTTATTTTTAAGTCAATAATTTGACTTCGGAGTTGACTTGTTTCAATTATGACTTGACTTGTTATTTTTTGGCAAAACACTTGAATTGTTTAAAATGCCTCGACTGGGACTAAATTATTTTAAAGTGACTAGTTATAACACGACAAAGTGCGGCCTGTATGTCAGACGCGAAACGTTTCTTAATCAAGTACGGCTCGTCGACCATTTTACAATATCAAACATGGATGTGCTTTTTCAATTTCAAATTTCGCCTGTGACTTGGTATGAACCAGCGAGTTACTAAGTTGCAGTAGAGTTCAGTAATTTTTCGCACTTAGTGAAAGGAAGATTAAATTGAGAAACTTTCGATTTTCCGTTCATCCATTCCGCTTACAATATGAAACACAATTTTACCGCATCGTAAAAAGTGTGCCCACGCCTGATGTAGAGTGTAAACAAACTACTGTCATAAGGGTGCTTTTATTGTGGGCCCTGATATATTTTTTATGGCACACGCTAAAAAAGATGCCATTTTATCTTTCACGATTCTCTTTCAAGTTTTGCTTTTAGTAGCATTCGCAAAGTGAACATGCTTACAGCAGTATTTTAACTGGCAGCGGTCATTCGCAACGAAGATAGTACAGTACATAAATCGCCACACTTCCCGCTGTGCACAGTGTGATTAGATCTCCCGTTTTTTCGCAATTTTTTTGCGTGGTCAACAAAATCGTTAGCAATTTCCAGACAGTAGATTGCCGTGCAACGGATACCAGCGATATATTTGCAGACAAGTTTTACTTAGATCCGACTTAGATGTGTGTCTGTCGTCATTTATTGTTTAACTTTCGGTTCGAACAATAATCGTAACACAGCTATTTTTTGTGGACCTCACGAGATTAATATAATTTGGAAAAAAGTTTTAAATGTATCAACTAATGTTAGTACAACATGTTATAGCTTTACGCAGTAATTTCCTTGGCTACCAAAGGTTAACGACTTTTATTGGTACCATATTTTTATACTGACTTACTCTACGTACGAAGTCAGCAAACGCTATAGAAGTCGACATATTTCATGAGGTGTTATAAACAGTGTTTTAAAAACGAATGTCTAGCTTTAACTTAATTAAAGACCATTAAGCACCGAAAAAATGCGGAACCCAATTATTAAATGTACAAAAATGCTGGAGTATTTTTTTTTTTTAAGCTTTGTTTAGTTGTGCAGCTGTACGGCAAGGGCTCAAAGCACCTCCCATGTCTGTATATTGTACGCAAGGCGCATAAACTTACGCGTGTGTCTTATTAACCCATTTTCTTTGCAGAATTAAGTGTTTTTATAGGGTTTTACTTCTTCTACAGCAGAATGAGTGGCTTTCTATTGGGCGGCGGAGGGGCGCAGTCGGTGTCCGAGACGATCGAACTGACGATTTTGGGCCAGGACGGTGGATTGGTCAAATTCAGCGTCAACAAACGGGCTAGGTTGGGCAAAGCCATGGAGGAATACTGTCGTATGCGCGGCCTTGACATAAAAGGTTTGAGGTTCCGCTACGACGAGGCGGCTTTGCTGCCGAAAAGCACACCGCTGCAGATGAAAATGGAACCGCAGTCGACTATTGAGGTGTTTAGCGCTCAGATAAGCGGGTGCGCCATGATTTCTGATGGCGAACGGCGTCGCTTTTAGCAACTTTCGCTTCGGTCGCACGCATTTTGGAAGGGAGAGATAAGCTGAAGTTTTTTTTTTTGGATTTCATTTTTATCGTGACGGGCCTTTACCTTTAAACCCGGGCTCTTTTTCAAGCTCGGTCAAAATTTTATTGCCGTTTATGCTATGCTTTTAATTGGCAGATCAACCTACCTTTATTGGTGGATTGCTGCAAGCAATGGTCGTACCGCTTTTACAAGCGCGGATGTAAATTAGCACCGTAGGCCTTAACTTTTAACATTATAGCGAAAGGATGTTTTTCCAATTTGTATGTTTTGTCCGTTTTTTTGGTTTGTAGTTTAGTCAAACTCTTACGATTTTTAAGTTTAAATTGATTTTAGTCAAACTTGGGCCTATGCTGGCGTCTCTCTTGTTTTATTATATGGCATCCTTCATTGTGAAACTTTCTCGTGTTCGGTTTCTTTCACTGCTGCATAACTGCCTTTTTTCGATTTCGGTCATTAAATTTGACATCCAGTGTCATAGCGCAATAACTTGGATCAGCCAAACGCAATAGCTTAGACCAGTGGTTCTTAAACTGGTGGGCGCGCCCTCCTTGGGGGGCGTGCGAGGTTCACAAGGGGGGCGCGAAAATTGACAAAATCTGTATTAATTATAACTAAACTTTATGGTGATCATTGAATGGACAACATCGAGTTATCACACATTAGTTTTTTCTGTCGTGTAGAATATTCCTGTTGAGTTTAAGGTTAGTATTTTCGTTTTGTGAGGAGATGATTCCACAAAAACTTTATGCTAACGCATTAATCACGTGATTAAGTTACCCGCTCTGATCGGCCATTCGAGAAAAACACGGTGTGTGCCGCACGCACGCATGCGATTAAAAACGATAGCCTATTTGTTAATACCAAAATTTGTTTAATTTTTCGTACTGTTTAAAAAATAGCTGGAATATTCACAGAGAAAGTGCTAATACTGTTAATTGTTTGAAAATACCGTTCATTGTTACGTCACACACTACCAGGTTTATGGCTTTTTAATCATTTTGTTTTCGCTTTTGTAGAGTTTTTGCGTGTTTCAGATTTAACTTTTTTTTGAAAAATTATGTTTTCGGCTTGATTTCCTATTATGTGTCACATAAAAATCAGTTTCATAAGTTTACAAAACAATTGGACAAGATTTAGGGGCTCCGCAGACACTCCAAAATTACAACACTAAAATTGCTAAAATCTGGGACTAACACGATACTGTACGTTTTTCTTGAAAAACACAGAAACTTTGTAATTTTTATATTAAACAATGGCAAGAAAGCATCACTAATCTATTTTTCAGTTTTATGTAACTTAAAATGTATTCTAAAGCCCCCAAATCCATACTCCATCCCATTTTTAGAGATTTTTGAGTGTTTTTAAGGTCCCTGATCTGGAATTGGCCACTGAAACCGCGGTAAATTTGTCAGAAATTCCGCGTTTCAAAATATGGCAACCCTAGGTTAGGCTGGGTTAAAAACATTCTTTGCATTAATGCAACTTACCTAGAAATAAGTTGCTGTTATGCTTAATGTTTTTTTATTTAAAATTGTAAAAGGGGGGCGTGTCTCAAAAAGTGTAAGAACCACTGGCTTAGACCAGGGATGTCCAACATTTTATTATAGTGGGCCGCATTGACACTTGAAATAATTTAATGGGCCGCAGAACTGATTTTGGCCTTTAGAGTTATATATATATATTTTTACCCATATTATACTATTAGTGCGCCCCTAAAAGCTGACTGGTACATTTTAATTAGGCTAATATTGAACGTTTAAAATACTACTTGGAAGTAAAAATGACTAGCGGGCCGCACAAATATTTCAGGCGGGCCGCAGGTTGGACATCCCTGGTTTAGACCATCAGGGCTCAACAAACTTTTTTTTGTAATGGGACGGATAATTATAAATATTAAAAGTCGAGGGACGAAAATAAGATTTTGTATTGACCTTATTTTTTGACTTGGTTATTATTAAACGAAGAAACCAAAAAAGTAACAAAAAATAGTGAGTTTATGAAATTAGCTTTTAGTTTGAAATATTATTAAAATTTAGGTAAGCTTTGTGTTTGACAAACTTTCCTGTTTAAACATATATTAATAAATTTGTTTTTGGGAAATATGCTGCGGGCCGACTAAATCAAACTGACAAGCCGTAGCTTAGTGACGGCTAGCTTAGTAAGTCAGTGCTTTACACTTTTTTTTCGGTTTGCGTTTTCGGTACAAATTTAGCCTGTGCTGAAGCAACTTTAAAAAAATACCGGTACGGAGCCGAAGTCATTGGTTAAATGTTTAATGACTCCCAAAATTAGCCGGAGCCATTCTGTTTTACTGTGAGCCCTGTGTAAAAGGGTTATTTTTCTTCGTAGTGTGTTCCTCAAAAAAAGAAAATATAAAAATAAATTGGAAAAGTGGGAGGGGTCCAAGCTACACGTCATAAATACGACGTATTTAATCAAAAGTAGACTTTTTAACGTAAGGCTACATGACGGCTTAAAAAAGTAATATTAAAAAAACTCCGCTAGGGCAGTATGGCGCTGTGTTAAAGACGTTTAGGCAGACGGGACAAGAGCCTATCTATTGAATAAATAAAGAATAAAACACGCGTGATTTGGTTTATGTGGTGGTTGCATGTATAAAAGCACGGTCATCTGATTAGCGTACAACGGCGATAGATGTCACGACACAGTCGAAAGTAAAAGACGAGCGAACGATAAAGCGGAAAAAAGAAAGGCGCGTCATATCACAGTGAATCAAAACGACGACTACTATACCACGCAAATAACACGCACACGAGTAGATAGTAAGAGATGGAAGCCACAGACACTGTACGAACTTATAGTAAAGATATGTGCGGAACGCCGCAAAGCAAAAATAACGAAACATGGTCGGATTTGCACTTAACCTTTACAAAGCAATAACTAAAGTATAGGCGTCTGAATTTTTTTATTTAACCTGACTTATTTTGCGGAACATTTTCAGCTAACGTAGAGCGCCAGTAGATGAAAATTTAATAGTTTGTTTTTGAACATATTTTCTATGTAAAAAATGGGTCACACGGTCGTATTTGTACGTCGTGCTGAAAAAAAACGTGAGCGTCTTAATATTGCATCGGTCAGACGGGAAAACAGCAAAAAAATATCAAACGGGCGTATGGGATAACGCAACATGCGAAGTCGAATGCGCGATTTAAAATCATTGCAATCACCGGTAAAATACTGCTAAAAAGAATCCAGTCGACAAAGGAGTATGGTGCCACGTGGCTTGGAGGGCCAGATCACGCTTTCGTGGCGAACCGGCTAAGTTAGTGGAATTTTTTACGATTTGCACTAGAGATTGACCGATATATCAGTTTACCGATAACATTTTTAATTACTTTTTAATGTTTAATATTTATATAAAAAAACGGTATCGGGTATCGGTTGACAAAATTGTAAAAAATCGGGTATCAGTATCGACCAAAAAGTGATATCGGTCGATCTCTAATTTGTATACATGCCTCGATTGAGAACTCGTAGCGTCAATTTGCCCCTAGTTCAATGTGAAATTCCCCACAAGTTCAACTATTTTGAAACTTTAGAACGACTCTTGGAACGACTGTATGGTTGAGCTGGACTTGTTCACGCCGTTTAATTACTCGCCTTATTACACGCAACAGACGAATCAAAACTGGCGAAAGTAATTAGAACAAGCTGTATTAAATACAGATTTTTTTGTAAATTTTAGTCATTTTTCGACAATAGTGTCTGCAGGTTATTTTCTAAACATCTATACGAGGCGATAAAACTTTGCCAAGCTGCGTTTAAAAAATGATAAAAAAAATCGAGAAGGCGCAATTAATCCACTAACGATTAACTTTGGCCTAAAGCGATCGGAACATTACATATCGCAGTAGTTGCACTTTGTACAGGTTTTCATCGCAGTTTTTACATTTTTGCGTAATTTAACTGCAACTGGCTTATCATTATTTCGATCTGTTTTCGCTACACGCGTTGAACGCAATAGACTCGGCGCTGTCAGCCTCATCCGCCAAATTGCCTTGTAAAACAAGGACGCCAGCCGTGGCGCAGTAATCCGACGCGTTTCTTGCAATTTTGGCAGCGCGGAAGACGTTGGTTTACGGTGAGACTACCGCGGGAAACGACAGCGGGATTTCTGCGAAAGCGAGTTACACGCTTAAGTCTTCCTGTAGGAGAGCGCCCGTTTTTGGCGTTCGCGACAACAGAACAGGCGTTGCGCAAAACAGACAGGCACTCGGGATGCGTGCCAGGAAAATCCGTCCACAGTAGATCTCTGTACTGCAGGGGTCGGGAACCTTTTTATCTAAAGGGGCCATAAAACATCTAGTTATAGGTTGGCAAAAAATGTTATAGGTTGGCAAAAAAAAACGTTTTATTTTGTTCTTATTCAAAGGGCAGAACATGATATGCACCAAAAATAAATTAGCTAAGTTCGCACAAATTTGATTACGGAGTTCCGTTAAAAGAACAGGGCCTTTTGGATATTAAGACATTTCTTCCAATGGGATAACAGTCTAAAAAGCAAATAGGATTCGCGCGAAGCGCCGAAAATTTGCTACGGTATTATGTGTAATAAAAGGGAAATAAAAGGTTAGGAAAGCGGCCATTGACGCGTGCAGTTGTATTTAAAATCAGACTGAGAAATGATAACTAGGTTCCCGACCCCTGCTGTAGGGCACGAGAGCAACATAAAGTATCGCGCGGCGTTGTCGTACGCAATTTGAACGCACTTCACTCCAAGCGCGCACGTGTGATCGATATATTCGAGACCCTCGTCCCTAAAACAGCGAGCTAGCGCCAAAGTCACTAGCTTATTTAACTTCCAGCTCAGCGGCTTAAAAAAGAGCGTGTAGTAGGAGCGACGCGGGCTGAATCATGGCAAAGCACGGTTGCGGTTGGAATTGGTTGACATAATGGCGACACGCTTCCCAGTGATGTGATCGATCGTTGATGGGAGGTGCTAGCTCGCTTCGTACGCTCAATGCGCACTTGCGACACGTTTTTTGTTCAATAATGTGCAATAGTAGGGTACCGCAATGCAGGCACTGCTTGTATTTATTGTTTGCAACGCTTTTACCGTGAAGCTATTTGTTGAACCGGGTTGCAACCAAAGCAGTTGACAAATCACCAAACAGATATATCCGCGCAAAAAAATATATATTATTTTATTACACGATTTAAAAATCTATTTTTCTATAATATGCATATTTTGACTTAACCTACATTTTGCGTTCGGCAATTATAAAAAAAAAAGCCCAACAAGGCTTAATTATAGAACAGAATATGTGCGCCGCACGAAGTGTACAATTCTTTTGTCATAATCAGGATGTCGGACAAGTAACATATTGGGCATACAGCAAAACAAAATAAACAACAAGCGAATTAATTTATCGCTGAACACGAATGTTTTAATCAGCAAGCGTAAACGGACAAGCAATCCAGGCAAAATTCATGGTTTGCAAATAAAAGCAAGCTTAACAGATCGAGGCTTTATAGCTGTGTTCTACGTGGGCAACGCGTTCAACACACAAGTCTGAAAGGTTTCAGTTAATTTACGTTACCGCGAAATAATTAAGCCGGTAGCCCAATGAAAAGAAACTAATCATTCATGCGCTTGGCTTGTGACGATTTATATGTAATTCTAAACGCGACTCTATACTCGCTTTTAAACGTGACTTATGCGTACGCATTAATCGATATGACACTTCCTTGACATCGCTCAGCAATTGCAACACCGTCGCCCATATTGCCATGGTTTCGCAACTGGTTTGATAGGGTTTAGCTCATTTTAATACAACCGCGCTTTCGACCTTTTCGATCTATTTTGAAAAGCCTCCCTTTTGAGCGAAGAAAAAACGTACACAGATAAACGTAAGTTACTCAGCTGCTGTCCCCAAAACGTTCATTCGGCCGCTTAACGCTAATTCGAGGTAACGTTATTTATATTTTTACCACTATTACACGATTAAAGTTGTGACTAAACAGCACTGAAAATGCGTTTCCGCCAGACGAAAAAAACGGTGTCGCACTAATACTTGGCGCATATTGCAGAAGGCAAAACGAAACATGCGATTTGGGCCCGGCGGACACCAACACTGTGTTGTAGAAGTTATGATGACTGCGACAGCTACCATTCGCCGCGCGATGCTCAATACACTGAGCGCATGATGATCGACAAAATAAAAGCATAAATCAAAGCACATGAAAGTCACGTAGATCTACATGGATTTCTGCTATTATTAAAAACACGTAGGACACCCTTACGTATTCAGTCTTACAATGAAGCAAACAGTAACAATATATAGTCATGTAGTGAAAATCTGGTTAATGATTTTTTTTCCATGACTGGTTCTCCACTGTCTAACGAAATATATAACGAAATTATATTACACATATATTAATATATATATATATATATATATTTACTCACATTACATTTATATATAAAAAGCAAAAACGAACTGTACACATATCAAACGTCAAGCTCTAAAAAAATTAAAAGTTAGCTTCTTCGTTTTAACGAAAAGTCGCTGTTTAACGTGCAACGCCCTTCGGCCAATATACCACGGAGAACATTACAGTTATCTGGGTTTTTTCGAAGGCGTGTAGCATTTTTTACTTGTAAATGCACATATTTAAACGCGTATTCCCCATCGATTATACGGGATTCCCTAAAACATAAGTCGTTACTCTTAAAGGTGCAAAAAACAAGACGGGAAAAATGTACAACGTAAACAACGTAAGATCCAGACGAACACTGATTTTTTTATAGGAACTTGAAAGAAGTCGATTATAAACCTAGGACGTATCAACCTCTGACTGCCTTGTCAAAATGTAGAGCTACGCGCCAGAAACAGACAGGGAAAGTCTTACTTGCATATTGGCGACAATTTGTATCTTATTTTCCGGGTAAAAATTCTCAAGTCAATGGGAAAATAACATGTCAACGGCTACATAAAATAGGAACGCTTAGAATGAATACGACATCCCTCATGCAGGATGGACGATATTGCTTATTAAAAGTAATTGATATTTGTAAAACGCTGTTCTTTTCTGAAATATATTGCCATACAAATGACACGCGGCAAAAAGCAATATGTACTTTCCATATAAACTACGTGCCAATAGGTTGATCCTCTCCGGTCTTTGCTGTAAAGGAAAAACGATCGCAGAAAAAAATGGCAAGCGTAATAGGTGCCTCTTTATAATTTACGCGTGACATAAAACTAAATAGATAACTAGAAAATCGTAGTGCAAACAACCCAATGTATTCTAATATATATATAAGATAGTTATAGAAATCACATTGCGTGCAACAAACAACGTTGATAGCGGGCAAACTTAAGTCCCGGGCCTGCAGAAAGTCAGAACGGTTGCAAACTTTACCAATGGTTTGCTGCCTAGACAGTTCATTCTCTTTGTCTTCTCGGCGACTTCGGAGCAGGTCGATTTTCATCTTAAAAATACAAAAAAAGCTTAATAGAAATGGTTGAACCAGGATTTTCATTAAGGCCAGGCATTGCTCAATTATAGGCCTCGTTGAACGACTTAATGTTGAAGGGCAATTCCGCTTATGGTATTCTATTCAAAAAAGATACTCTTTGCTTACTCACTTTTAACTAAGCATGGTTAGTTTTGACATGGCGTTAATTAGGCGTAAATTATTGTCGTTGCTACAAAGTAATACCGGAAAGTAATTGCAAATGAGTATTTCTGATCTTAGGGTAAAAAACGTGTTACAATCGAACAATGACCAACCTGCGTACTGCATAATATGTATCGAACTGACATTGTACGCGAGTGGTTCTCGAACTCTGAGCGATTAATTCTCAAACTCTGAGCGAGACGCGAAGGTGCCGTATAAATTTTAGTAATTTAAAATAAAGTTGTATTATAAATAAGCATAGACGCAAGCATTTAAGCCTTGAACACGCACCATCCATTACAAAACTGATAGCATCAAGACATTTGCATGTGGTTTGCCGTGTGTTATGGGCGATTGTAACTTGTAAGGTAACTATATTGTTGTTCTGTTAAAAGTGGGCCGCAAAATATCTAAGATTTTTTTAGTGTGCCGTGCGCCAAAAAAGTTGGAGACCCACCGATGTACACCAATAGCGCTGAACACGTTTCGCGCAAAATGAGGCAAACTTAAATGAATCTATCGAAAACCGAAACACCGTGGGGTATTAGAACTAGCTATGCAGACAACTGGACCGAGCACAGGTTTACAACATCGGCTGTGCCCGGGCCTGTTAACACAGTGACAACACCGTTGAGGTGCACGTACGAGCGTCCTCACGCCACTTAAAAGCGTGGGCAAACAGAGGCCGGTCGTCAACCAGCTGACATTTAACTGGGCGAGGTAACCAGGCAACACCGAAGCGTAGTAAGCCTAGTCGAGCGTAGAAATGCAAACACGTGCTCGAAAAATTGAGCGCGCTGCTGGCAGCATTGTTTTTACTGCGTAAACTGCTGAAGTGTGTTTCGTCAAGGAACTGGTTAATTAATACATTACCGTTGGGCCATTGACGACCGGTTTGGAATTTATATAAAAGGAAAAAAACTAAGCCCTCCAACTAACTATTACTGTCAAGTGTGGACACGGGGAAAAGACGCAGCGAAAGCAGCACGAACTATTTGCATGAGAACAATGCAAAGAAACTAGAGCATGTAAATAAAGATGCCACGTAGGTATGAACTAAAACTGTCACCTAGTAAATGAGGCGTGGTGGGCTACAGGGGCTGAAAAAGCGGGCCAACTGGTGACAATGGAACGCATTTGAAGAACGCGAGCTGGCAAACAAATAACAGCTGACCCATTGACGACTCGGTTGGGAACATGACGCCTTAGCGTAGCATCTGTCGGGCGTAGTAGGGCCACGAAGCGCGGGCGTCGTTTAAATTGACAAAAGTGGCGTTGGCACACATTGGCAACAACTGGTGTGGTCCTGACTGTGGTTGCCAAGCGTTGCCTTACCTGGTTATGCCAAGTCAGGTTTTCTGGACCAATACAGTGAAGCATTTTAATAATCCCAGTCCTTTTATAATCTCAGCTTTGTGTGGGATTAGGTTCTTTTAATTTAATATTGTAAATTTACACTGTTGGACAGAAAATTCAATGTGCTCATCATAATACAAATTCTTAGTGATCACAAGAAATTTGTGACACAGAAAATACAAACTAAAGCATCAAGGTGGCACCTGTACAATCATTAGTTAAATTAAAATTAATACAAGCGCTCCTACAAATTCAAATCAAGTCACACCCTGCTTAAGAAACCAAGCCTCTAATTTAAGTTTTAATTTCGGAAAAAATCCTAAATTAGTAAAATAAAGTAAAATGCATATAGGTACCATTTGGGGATGGTGATCTTTGTCTTTTTGGTGCACTTCCCGTTCTTTCACGATATTGAGAAGTTTGCGGCGAAGAAGTATCGGAGGAGTTATCACTTGAACTACACCCAGCAGATGAAACGGCCAAGTTGGTGCCAATTGTGTCTCCTGAAGCCGGGTTCTTGCCATCTTGTGGAACATGGAGTACTGAAGAACTCCTCTGTTCTAGGGGTATGGCTTCACCCCATTTAAACCTGCCGGGAAGTTTGGTATCTGTTTCTGGGTCAAAATTCCACTTTTCTTTAAATCGTTCCCTTTCCCTTTGGTAAAGTTCATCTTTCTCTCGGGCCAAGCTGCTATCCTCAACATCTTGATCTCTTCCGAAGAGATTTTTCCGCACTGACTTGGCGCAGGGCACTTTTTCGAAACCCCTGCCACGTCCTGGGGGCCGGTTGTCAGTCATAACAACTTTGCATTCAGAGAAAGCAAGAGCAAAACTGCCTCATGGTATAGTATTGCTAAACCTGAATGCCTCACTCAAGGACTCTCATTCAAAATTGTGTGAGGCCTATTGGATTGTGGTACAGTACCACAGTTGACTTCTTAAAAAAGTGCGAATATATTTTCAATTTGGTAACTATAAGACACAACAAGAATAAATAACATAAAGTTTGTCAATTTTTAAATACCACTGCAACTGGCTTAAACAAAAGCACATAAAAACTTTCCACATGACAACCATGGTGCACACTGAATTTATACACCTTAAACATGCAAAAGTTGTGTAAAACTAAACTTTCCTTACTTCACAATTAAATCGATCAACAGGTATAGAATACGCAAACCGGCGCTTTAGCATATTACAACAACGAGCACCGGTTAACGATATGTCGCATCACAGGTTAGCTGCTCACAAAATGGAAGCGGCGATTCCATAATTAAGCTGGCGCAGGGCGAATGATTGAAAGCCTGTGCTTTGTATCGAACAGCTAAGTACTGCTGCTTCCGCAAGCCAAACGGATCCTCGTATTGTTTGCATCAGCATCCATGTTGTACCAACGTTGCTACAGCGGCTGCTGATAAGTAAATGAAACTGTTTGTGGCCTAGTTTGCGTGAACCTTTGTGGCGTAACCAAGCAACTCGCCAGTTTCAGTCGATTTTCATTCACGCGCAGCAATATTAGACGCCGCTCTCGTTTCAAATCAAAACTCCCGCCGAGCTAAAAACTGATACAAATGTTTACAACCGTGCTACGCACATTTAAAACAAAACGCTGATGCACTTTTGCTTTTCAAGTTAATGTTAGGGCACCCCACCTTTGCGATTGTCGCATCATAACGCTTACTTGTTTGCATTTCTAACTGCTCGCAAAATTTACGTTGGCAATATTTGCGAAAACTGCGCCTAATATCAATCAAGGCCGCGACTACGCTAGGCAACAGGCTGTCAGTACCTTCTTAACCTGTTCGGTTCGAGTTCGCAAGCGAGCAATTACGAGCAAACATAGCAACTTTACTACGATAGGTTGCTGTTTTAAGAAACAAGGTTGGAGCGAGCGGCCTTCTCTTTTCAGCACTCCGGGCCCGCTGCGGTTGTCATTCAGCGGCGCTTCTGATTGGTCGGTTTGGCGTCAGTGAGTTATCGCGCCTATTTGGAAAATCTGGTATCCGGTCATAGACCGAGGCATTATAACAAAAACAAGTGGCGTCGCGGTTAACAACAGGCCTTTCTATTTTGACACGCCAGATGGCTAAAATATAGATACAGTTATTAATCTAGTGTTTGTTTAACTTACTTGAACTGTACGACCTCTTTCGTTACCTATCGTTATCAATAATTTCGTCTCTAACTTTTCCAAATGTTTTTTTTTTCAAACGCCTCTTGTAAACCTATTTTACTCGAGTAGTATTTTAAGGCTGTGCTAGGCAAACAATAGGGTTGATATAATACAACAGTAGATGATCACTTAATAGTAACGAACAGTATTCAAGAAAAATTGTCCAAGACGACAATTCTAAAGACATCGTTGCGTTGTAGTTGTATATTAAAGGTCCAAAGGTCCAAGTGGTCAACTTTCACTTTGCAAACAGACGTTCGTGAAATTTTACAAACAGACGTTCGTGAAGCTAGCGTTACTTTTTACTGTTGTTGGTAGCTCTCTAATCGAACATAACAAATTATTAGTGCTATTTTATACTTAGTAAAACACAATTGTATTATTATTGACATGTTTATTTTTGGATGTATTTTTTGCGTTGTTTTTGCCTGATTACAACGTACCAAATTGTTAAACGCTGTTATTCCATAAAAATTGGGAATTTTACAGTGTTTTTATGACTTCACTGTTTTCAAAATGCTTCACTCGACGTAAGTCGTTCAGTAAAATGACTTGACTTGAATTTAGTCATTCGATCATAGGAGTTGTGTTAAAATTAAGTGTCTTATATTTTTTTAAATGTATCTCAATTTTTGCACTTAAAACAGTCAGCTTGCTATATGCTGTAGTTTGTTATATTTTAGTTGAGTTATTGCTTCAGGATGAGAGAAGTTTACCAATTTGAATACTTTAACGTCTTATTTTATTTGAGCTGACGTCTTGCTCCCATAATTACTTAACTGAGACTTGGCTTGAGCAACTGATAACTAGTACTGGAACAGGATTTAAAGTATTTTACAAATGACTTGTATACAACATTGTAAATTAATGATTTATCTTCAGTCATAATTGCATTTTAACTTAAAGATCAGAACCATTTCTTCTAGAATAGACATCTCGAACCCAGAGAAACTTCAAACTCAGTTCGAATCAACTTTTAAAAGATCCCAAACTACAGGCCCTAAACTTGGGTTGGACTGTTTCTATTCAAAAAAACCGGATGGTTTACTTCTGCTAGAATTTTCCAACTGCAATGCTCTATAGAATATTTATGTAATTTCAGTTTTAAAGATTTTACGCTAAACAGTCCGCTCTTTCTTACAAACTATGTTATATTAAGTCGCCTAACAGCCATACATAAAAGATCGCCTAACAGACATACATAACGCTGTGTTGCTCGACAACTTGACATAACCACAAATAAATCGCTAAGTAAACTGCATTCGTCACACCATTATATTGTAAGCAAAAAAATCAGACCAATATTATTAGGAAACGAATTTTTTATTTCCCTTAAAAACTACGCGAACACAATTGTTGCAGGAGTCAATCAGGGCGGGCGACAGAGTTGAAAACTAAAACTATTTTTATGTACATTTCGAGATCAGTGTCCATTCCCAACAAAGGTAGAAGGGTCATACGGTCGACGAAAGCGCCAGCGTACTAACGTTAGTTGTACATTGAGAAGGTTAGTGATAAACGGTTCCAGTTTCTGCCCTTAAGACGTCGGCTAAAGGCACACGCAACTGAGGTTTAAACGTGATTTGATAGAGGTCGCCGCGGAGAAAGCGGGTTACAAAGCATATTAAACACCGAGCCTAAAATCAAAGCAACTGCAACTAAACAGGTGTGTGGAAGGGTACTATGCAATTGACACGACGAGGCAGCCGCATTTAACGAATTAAAAAGAAGTATGTACACAGGAAAGGGTAAGAACAGAAACGATTCTAATTTCAAAAACAAGATGACAAAATTGGTTTAACTTTTCGAGTCCTAAAATGATTTCAGATATCTGCCTGCTTTATTTATTCAACAAAGATTTAAAAATGCTACTGCAATTGAGCTTCTAATACTAAACGTTTCGTGATTATAGAGGAAAACTGAATGTGTCCATAATTCAATTTGACGATCCATTCGAGAAGTAATGTTATACTTTACGGTTTCGTCAATAAAAAAAAAAAAATAAATAAAAAAAAAAATTTTTTTTACTGATGTTCTTTTAAAGGGCTGGTTTAGTGCCAATACCATGTAACAGTAATCGCCAGTTGATCAAATTAAAAGCTACATGGCCGCCAGAATTTGGTAATGACATACACGATAAAAAGGAAAACGCTGGGCGATAATCAAAATACATAAATGGATTCTAAGACACACTACAACGCATATAAGTTTGTCTACACTAGCCCGACATATACATTTATATGACTCTTGAGCGTAGCAGAGAAAAATGCGACGGAATGTAACCAAAAAAGCGGTTTTCTGTACAGGAAAGAGCTTTAGAGCTAGAGAGAAATGTGACAGAGATAGAAGAAAGAAAAAAAGGATGCTGTGCTGCTCGTTTTGCACAGCATTAGTCAAATTGGTATACACATGGGTAATATACAATTTTTACATGGAAGTTATCGAGGAAAGGTAAGAGGGTGAAAGGGGTAGTATGGGGGACATCAAAATGATATTTAACTAAAGAAGTTTCTGAATTTTAAATATGTACTGAAAACAAAAGGTTGATTTTACAACAGGAAAACCGGGTACATCAAAAGTCTTCTTCAGCAACTAACAAGTGCCCCCAACTCCACGGTAATCGCCGTTACACATTTTACCCCTTTACAATAACGCAGTTGGTTTACTGTACAGGGGTCACTGATAAAAAGCAATATTGCATTGCGCAAACTAAAACCGACCCATATTTACATTAAAGGTGAACAATGTACAACATATACTTATAACGTTGCAACTCGGTAGAAAAGGGGATTTGACCAAAAATATTATCTGTTCAATGTACAATTTTTACAGGGAAGAAAGTGAAACAAAACAAAAACACAAAAAAAACGATCGCGTTTAACTTTTCCGAAAGAGGCTGCCGAAAAACGAATTGAGGAAATTAGACTGTGGGCTCCTATTTTTCACTAACTTGATGAAGTTGTGAATGCATTAACCCCAAAAGCTTAACTTTAGTCCACTTTTAAAAAGTACTTAAACTGGTAATTACACCAACGTTTCATGATAAAATGACCATATCGCTTTTTACAAAATTTTCTATACAGTTAGAATTATGTAAACAAATTATACTTAGTATAGAAACACATATATAAATGTAAATTTAGTCTAAATATGTTAGCTTTAAAGCAACTTTGATTAAGGATGGATAACTGCACAGTATCCTTCTACGGTATGCAGTCAACCTAAAAGTTTGTCTGCTCAAGTTTAAGGTAATTGGAAACACCTGGTAGACTATTTACTGTGGTGGTGGCGAATTGGTGATGAATTGATTAAATTAATTTGTATTTTTAATCTTTTTTACTTAAATGGTAGAAACTGAGCGCAGTGACATTTTTGATAATCAAGATAATTAACAACTGTTTTCACTATACAGTCAACAACAACACATTTAATAAGAACAGAGCCACAAAGATGAACCGTATACTACATGTATCTATAATAATTGTACTAAGAAATATACTAGAAACTAATAAACAATTTTATACTATATATGTTCTAATACTCTGTTCAAGGACTTTTCTAATGCTCTTGTGTTAGGTCGATAATATTTAACAGGGGTAAAATATTTTTACAGGCTTCATTCATTCGATTTTACAATCACCCCTCCCACACACATTCCACTGTACATGCCATATCTACACGTCTGCAGTTTTTGGTCACATTGGCAGGTTTTTGCAGCGCCAAGCACATCACAAACATTGATCCTAACTGCAAACTGCCAAAAAATTCAAGTTTTCTTGGCAGTCCGTCCTACAAATGACAAAAACACAGGCAGTGTGACTGCATTGGTATTGCAGCACATGCAACACATTCAAGTCGCCACAAGAAACCTGTACATGTATTGTACATTACACAACATCGTCCTGCCCGGACCTGGTATTTACACATTACAACTCCATCGCTCTCAAACAATGGAGGGCTAATCGCTTAGACCTGGGTAAAAATGCTCTATGTACACGGTTGCTTGCTTCTTTGCAATTTTCTTCAAAGGTGAAAACCATTAAAGTGGTAGCATGTTTTTTTGTATGAGTGAAAAGTCAGGCTTTATTCCACCGGTTCACCTGCCTATCAGCTATAGAAAAATAGAGGGTAGGAGAGGTATGGAGACCAAAAAAATAGAAATTGTGACAAAAGAAGTAAAATGGCATCTATGTACACATGTACAATACAGGGAAAAGAAAAAATTAAACCAACGAACAATAAAACAAGTAAAAGAAAAAGAAAAAAAGCGACAACATAATGTCTTATCGGTTTATAGTAACCTGCAACCACGGCTCTTGTCTATTCTGTATTTTCCAGAACCCAGTTTGCTGTAGCAATTTGACTGCCACTGAGCTCTGCAGTAGGGCCAGACGGCCTGGCCGCTGAACCAGGGCTTGTGCCACCGCCGTTGGTCTTAAAGAACTTTTCCAGTTTGGTGATGATGTGCTTGCCGTAAGTGAACTTGCGCAGAGCTATTGTGTGTGGCCGTATCTTGTCTATCAATAGCTAATGCGTAAGGACAAAAATGGTTAGGAATCCAATTTCGCTATGCTTGGTAGACTCGGACAAGTAATACCAACAAATTTCAACACCAGTTTGGGTGCTGCATTTTAAAGCTATTTTAACTAAAATTTTATGCTATGTAAGTAGAACAGCCAAAGTATCAGTCCTTTTAATAACAATGACAAACATTAGCAGAACTTTTAGCAAGAAATTTAATTTATTCTGAACAAATCTTGTGTTTTTATTTTTTTTAAATTAGTGCAAATATAAAACAAAAAATCTAAGCACAGTATAAAATAAATTGTTTACTCCTAAGATTTTAAGCGGAAATTACCTTTTTCTGAGTAGGCTCAGCAACATCCAGCATCTTTTGCACAACATAGTTGGCATACTGATCCTTCATCATTATGAACAGGGCATCGGGCTCCTGGCAAACCTCCTCGATCAGCCAAGCTCTAGTAGCAGGTGTAGAGTGGCTCACACACTTCTCAATCACATTACTGCAAGACGACAGATTAAAAGCGTTTGAAAAATCCTATCATGTAGGTAAGGAACTTTTACTTATACAAGATTTCAAAGAGTCACAAAAGTTAAAAAGGGTTGGAAACAATTCTATTAAATTCATTAGAATTAAGTTTAGCAATTAACTAATGATGTCATTTTCGGCGTAAATATTCTGTCTTTTAGTAAAGTTGTTAACCGATGTGGTTCTTTTGGATCTTATTAAATGGATAGAAGATCAACAACTGGCGGTGTTGGGACAGGCAGATATAAATCCAAATATAAAAACAATAATCACAATAGCATTTTTATTTTTGTTTTTACAATCACTCAACAGTTTAAAAAAAGAGATTCGGGTAATGAAATTGTCAAACAAAAAAATTCACCACTTGTGCAGTGCCCCCCTAATTGGATTTAAAACAAGTATTACAAGCGGTTGCGGCAAAGCTTTTTCAGAATATTTTATGACATGCAGGGCATGCCATAGCTGTTGAGAGCTTCACGCCGTTCCATAAATGCAAGATGTGTGAACCTGAATTTGCATGCAACTAGGTTTACACAGTTGCACTTTGGGTACAGCTGAACTTAATAAGAGACTTCCATGTAACTTAAGCCAAACAGTGTAAGCAAATAAGCTTTTTCCACATTTGTGTTGTTGCTGTCTACCTTAAGTCTTGTCTACCTTAAGTCTTGTCAATAACATTTTTATGTTTAAAGTCAGTTGCGAATTACAAATGTTCAACAATGACTGCAATTTCAAGTACAAACTTAATTGCATGTTAGATATGTCACTTTATTAAGTCTAGGATGCTTATCGTGTATTGCTGTATCACTAAAAAAAATTGTATTTAGTTTCATTTTAATTTAATAAACAAAACTGGTGATTGTTCATGTTTTTCTGGAGTAAATGGCATTAAGTGGGACCACGAATTTTGAAGCAGCTTAATTTCCTGAAAACAGTGACATTATGATTTGGCATATATTATGTATGGCAATTTACATATATAGCATCAATTGTAAATGACTATATTGTTCATAATGTGCTTTAAAACACTACACAACTTTGTTCAAATAATTTGAATGGAAAACATCCTTACTAACAAAATAATATAAAACTTTAAAAATGACCTTGCAAATTTATGCTGACTAAGTGATAGAATCTTGCCCCTCAGCTCATTGACGATTTGGTTCTTATTCTCAGTCTTTCCATGCTCGAGGATGTGTTGAATAACATAGTTGCCATACTGATCCTTCACCAAGATCTCAGAGTGCTGTCAAACAAAAATTGGGGCTAGTTTAAGTAGGTATCATTTAATATAACATTTGAGGCAACACCAATGCCAACAGGTAGTATTATTATACTTGCTAGTGCAGGGACGCTTTTTTTTATTAATGAGCCGTGAAAACTAATGGATCCGATCCGATACTGAAGTCTTTATCAGTGTACAGGAATTTATTTATAACTCAAAGGCTTAGACAAGTGGATTCAAATAGAATACAAAACAATGTTATTAAAACAGAAACAGCATCATTGTAAGGCAGGCGTGTCCAACTCAAACATGCCGGCGTGCCAATTTTTATTCTATAACTTCTTCCCGTGCCAAAGTTTAGTAATATAATTCTTTCTAATAATCAAATCATTTTTTACAAATAATAAAAACGTGTAGTTAGCAGTGCGCATTACTGCATCTAAGTGTCCGTCGGTGAGCTGACTTTATATTTGTGTGAATGTTAGCCTCCACTACAATATAATGTTATAGAAGTAATTGTTAGTTGTCGTGATTGCAGCGATTGTTTTATATTGTGAATAAACAATGGCAATTACTGTATAAACAATTTGGTGTTTTTTACGATTGGCTGAATAGCAAATTAAGTAATTTAGGGGGGGGCTTGCGTGCCATTTTGTATTTGGTCGCGTGCCACATTTGGCATGCGTGCCACTTGTTGGACACCCCTGTTGTAAGGTAATTATCATGGCCAAACACTTACAAGTAACTAACAATATGAGCTCTTACCACTACAAGGTAGTAACATCAACTGCCGTAAGAACAACTACAATGTCAAGGCACCATGTGCTCAGTGACCTTTAACCGTTTGACCGCAAGTAATAGATCCTTATACAATTAAATGGGTCATATTAAAGCACTTACAACAAAATGAACTTGATCAAACTCACTGCTAATGTTAAAAACCTGGATATCTGTCACTTGAAGGTTTCGGGCCAGATACAAGATTTAGTTTCAACCCAATTTGACCAGATAATTATTCAACAGAGGAAACATGAAACAAAGATTATTTAACAAAATAGTAAATGCACTAGATGAAATTGTGGTTTAGTTTAAAACTTTTAAGTAAAATAGGATCATTAGAGAAATGTGTTGCAGGCAGAAAGAATTCAACTGGGAGAGCCGATCTAGTCTGCAGGTCATAGTTTTATGACACCTGGTCTTGTGATTCATAGAAATGGAATGAAGTACATCTTATTAAAAGGTCAGGCATGTAACACTAATTGATGGTATGTACTAGGTCAGAAATACCACTGTCCCCATTAAGAATAAAATTTTAAAATTTTAAAATTTACAGATGAAATATGCTGATTTGTGGCGATTTAATGAGCAGGGCTGCTAAAACATTTAAAAAAATGCTAACATAAAAAATTGATTCTGTTGCGCACCCATGATGGTTTACAATCATACTGCTAGTGAAACTTGTTATTTCTTACATTTAACTAAGGCTTACCAAAACTGTTAGTTCATGAATACAAAGTTTGGTGAATTATCACTATTTTTTTTAATGAAACGATTTTCACTATGGATCTTACAAACATCCACTACAAGGCTTGCTTCAAATTTAGGCAAAAAACCTAGGTTATAAAACTGAAAATGGTCTCAGTAAAAAATTGAATCATATGAAATTCATGTCAGACATTTAGTGCATCATTGACCACTTTTTAAAAAACTTACTGTAGGAATTGACCAAAAAGCATTCACATTACAGGTGATTCAAGTTAGAATAAAATTTTGAATTACCATATTCGTCAAGCACATCTGTCCTACACAGTTAATCATGTGGAAAGTCTATTGAAAAGCACAATCAAAACATAAAATTACATTTATCAGTGACTAAAGCCAATTTGGCAGACATTCTAATTCCTTTGTGTCAAAAACCACATCATTAAGTCAATCATAATGAGTAGATTTCATAATACACATGGGTTAGGCTTTTTGTTTGGTATTTCCAAATACATAATATACATGGGTACACTATGCACGGACCTGTAATGTAGCTTAATAATAAATTTCAAAGCCAGTGTGGGCACTAACTGAAGATGATACAAGTTCGTATCGAAACGTCTTAATCAAGATGCTGTCGATCTACTCGACCTTTTTGGCTTTGAAATTTATTATTAAGCTACATAATATACATGATTTACAATTGTAGCCAACCTGGTGTAGCTCTTCCAAAATGGGTGCAGTCTGCTCTTCGATACAATGTTCAAGAATACGCTGAACCACTCTGCATCCATAGGTGTGAGAAGACAGACCAACAACCTATAAGCAATTATTTCAAACACAGCATTAGCATAGTTTGGTATGACAGACAAATTCCATGAAGCTAATGAAGCCGATTTTTTAATGGAAATTTAAACTTTATTTCGAATAGAAATGAATCAATGAGTGCATCAGAACCAAAGACACATCAAGTATGATCAGTAGTATCCATTGGGTAATGACATCACTTTGCACTCAAATGAATGGTGGAAAAAAGTTGTAAATGTAAAACTATGTCAGGTAAACATGACTAGACAATAGAAAAAACTTTTGAAACATTTTTCCGGATATAAATCTTTATATTTCACATACAAAAACAAAAGCAAATATTAAAGTTTAAATAGTTTATTGCACATTTCGATTATTTTCATGTATACCTGGCCTTTAAAACCATCCACAATAAACTGCAAATGTGCAGGTGGGACACATTCAATGCACTTTTGTACAACATGGTTTCCATTTTGGTCCTTGACACACTTTAGTAAATGACCGTTTAGCTCTTTTACAATTTCAACCTAAACAAGTTAAGAGGCAACATTAAAAACATGAGCTTCTTTACAATAAGTGGAGAAAATAGCATGATGTGAATGAATTTATTTTAACGAATAAAAAGAGGAAAAACTAAGGAATTTTAGGCATATGTATCAGAACCAATGACACATCATATGATCAGTAGTATCCATTGGGTAATGACATCATAACATATGCAAACATTGCCAGTTACATGAAATTTTAAAGTCCAGTAACTCTACATATTAAACCCCAAATCAACCGAACCAAAACCTAAGAAAAAAACTGATAAAATTACTGTTTGGTAATCTAAGGTGTACTTGAATTATTCTACTTACTACTTTTTAACCCAATTATCTTGTGCACTGTGATATTACATCAAAAATCTCGCATCAAGTTTTTACATAAAAAGCTATGAAATACCTGTTGCTCCTGTGGTATGCATTCCAGTGCCTTTTGTATCACACGGCATCCATACATTTGCAGGGCAAGAGGCAAAACATGGCCTCGGATGCGATTGGCCAGAGCCAGTTTGTGGTCCTAAGGAAAGAAGGTACAAATTAATAGGTATTCATGTGTTGTATATATGCTATTTACAGACAAAGTTTGGTTTTATTTTTACAACAAAAAGGGTAAAGCAGGGTTTTTTTAACTCTGTTATGTGGAACATGTGGATATGTTAACCGGTTTTACGGTTTCATGAAGGTCCACTTGAAATAATTTTTTTAATTTTTTAGCCGTACATTTTTTTGACAGAAAACAGCATATTTCTCAAAGCCTACTTTATTGTAACATCAATTTATAAAAATGGCTTTAAAGATTTTATGCTGTTTTTAGAGGTTTATGTTAATAAAGGTTAAATTCCCCAGAGTTCCAGAAACTATCTGTACTGTTTTATTTAGGTATTAAGGGTATGTCTAATTAAAAACATATCACAAACAGTAAGACACTTTAATTGTAGATTATCCAGAAGCTGAAAGTAGTCTCAGTAAAAAATTGAATCATATCAAATTCATGTCAGACATTTAGTGCATCATTGACCACTTGCGAAGTTTATCATGTAAATTACCTTACAAAAAAACATTGTGTAACTGTAAATCGATAAAAAAGCATTCAACTTACAGGTGATCCAAATTCAAAAAACTTTTGAATAACATAATTGCCAAACACATCAGTCATAAGTTGGTAAGCAGAACCGACGATTTCATTAAAAACATGTTGCTTTTCTAAAGGTGTAGCCCGTTCAAGTTTTTGTTGAATAAATCTGAAAATAAATAAACTCAGTTAAAAAACTTTTTGGAATAGAATTTTTTTTAAGCTTTTATCATGCAGAAGAGTTCCTCCAATAGATAACAATAAACATTATATAAAGTGCATCAGAACCAAAGGCACATCAAGTTTGATCAGTAGTATCCATTGGGTAATGACATCACACTGCACTTTAGTTAGACTGTAAAATATACCAAGTTCAAATACACAAACAAAACGGTTTTACCTGGATCCATGCTGATCCTGGGAGAACTCAACGATGTGGTTGCTTAGTTCATGCAGTTGGGGATTTGGAAGTCTGTTGTTACGGAAGTCGTCCAGCAATTTACTTCGGCCTTGCGAAACAAGCAAATCCTTTCCAGTCGGTGGTCTAAATTGTTTGATCGGTTAAGAACATGTTTGTATATTTGGGATACTTGTCAAAAATAATACTGATAGTGAAAAAAACATTCACATTGAAAGTAAAATTTTCTTAATTAAAAATGGGAAACCAAAAAAATAATTAGAATAAATATATATTTATTATTGGAAATATAAAGGCAACCTAATTACTACCTTATCCTTGTCGGCGGAAAAAGAGAGCTTCCAGTGCTGCCGAAGATATTTGAACTAACGTAGGAGCCATTGCGGTATTTTGCTTCAGCACCAGGTGCAGCAGAGAACATTCGACTGTTACCTCCTGCTAGTAGAAACGGGTTTGGCTTGTTGATTCTGTTGGGTTATATACTAAAAGTAACACATTGTGTTACTGTAGTAATTTTACAACCGAAAATATGCACCAGAACATAATACACAAACAGAATTCCCTGAGTAAAGACAACACATTACAAGTTGCACCCTAATAAAATGAATTGTAAAAAAAATTGCACCACAACAAATTTTTAGGGCAGGGGTGTGCAAACTGTGACCAACAGGGCAAAGCAGACAAGGGACATGACAATTTCACCTAATTATATATAATATGCTGTCACCCACTTTGTTATCGCTTCAGTATAATGGCCTCTTAACTACTGTAAACTTGGAAGTATTTTTGTTTTAAACTAGGGATTATACAAAATCCCCTTTTTATCTAGAGCTGACAACAAACAACAAGTAAATGCAGTGGTTTATACGAAATACACAAATTTCACACCAAGATATAAAAAGGTTGCACAGCCCTGATTTAGGGATTAGGATTAGTAGTTGGCATATGTTTAAGTTTTACATACCCAACACAAGGTTAGTGGTGGGTGACGACATTGAGGGTGGGGGTGAACTGAAACCGGGGTAACTTTGGGTCATCATACCGCTCAGGGGTCCAGGGGATGGTGACATGGTGCTCATTCCCATGCCACTGGCACTTGGTGACATCCCAAGCGAGCTGTAGAACTGCGACATGTTGCCACTGTACTGCGACATGTTGCCAGGAGGGTGCTTGGCGTAGTCGGAGAAAGAGTCGCGACGCTGTGGGGTTGAGCTTGAGCTGCCAATGCCTAAAAAATTAAACCATGGTTGCCATCAAACTCAAACTGTTTTTTTATACTAGCTTACCAGCATTGACAAAACATTTTGATGAAAACATCTATTAAGACAACTATTTTTTTGATGAGTTTTATTACCTGTGCCAAGTCCACCAATGCCGAGACTGCTTATGTTGCTCGCACTTCCAAACGCCCCACCAGGTGGCACCGCAGGGTTGTACGGTTGGCTTATTGGAACCGGTGTGCTCCCACCACTTACACTTTGCTGATTGGCATAAAGGTTACCAGCTATAATAAAGAAAACAAGGTAAGAATTGAAATTTTTTTAGATGGTTTAGGTCAGTGCTTCTCAACCATTGGTGGGTCGCGTATTTTCTAAATGTTACTGTTTTCTATCAGATTGGAAAATGATTGCATTATAAATACGTAACAATTATATGTGTTGTGTCGCATTAACTATTTCAGTGTGTATTACACATGTATACATTGTTATTTTTCTCATTAAATTGTTTTTTATTTGTTTGGTCATATCTCATTGTGGGTCGCACAATAAAACTTGCATTAAAAGTGGGTCGCGAACTGAAAAAGGTTGGAAGCATTGGTTTAGGTGGATATGTAAAACTGCCATTTCCACATCACTATGATAAAAATCGTTGTATACGCACTTAAAAGTTCTCTACCGATCTGTTTTGACTTGGTTTTTAAAGTACAGAAGTATCTTGCAGAATACACAAAATGCACTTAAAGAGTAGTCAATAGCCCCCCAAAACACTGCTGCAGTTCACTCACATGCAACAGGCTGCTGTGGTGCCTGGGCTTGATTGAATCTGTACACTGAACCACCAGGACCAAGCTGGGGAGCCATCACTGCAAGAAAGTTAAAACAAAGTTTCAAAAAAAAAGAAACTCCTAGCTTAAATTTACCATACATTTGACTTTTTAAAGTTTATTAGTCACAAAGCGCAAAATGCTATATTATCCGTAGCACTTTTTTTAAAAACATAGTAAAACGGCTACAGTTCGCACGATGAGCGAAAAAATGAAAATAAAACTTTGTTTAACTACTAGAAACAACTGAAAATAAACTATATTTTATTAAAATATACTAGAAAAGTATTATTAGATTACAAATCACATTTCAGGGCTAAAAATAAATTTGTGGATTGCAAATAAAAAGAACAGGTCTGATTCCGGTTTCAAGCAAGGTAGCCAATATGAGTGTAATTTGTGATATCTTATTAAGCTTAACAATAAACCTTACGTTGTTGAGAGCCATTTAGAAACATTGGGCCTGGTGTAACAAGGCGAACTGGACCACCAGTGCGACCGTTGTTGATGATCAATGCACCAGACTGGTCGTAATACGCTGAAGGAATCATGGGATATCCTGGCAAACAATAAAATTTGGTAAACAAGTTACATAACGGCCAAGTATTTGCAATTTGTGTATAGTCAAGTGGGGTTAAAAAGCTAACTTGTCTGCCTAACTTTTGTTTTTAGCAACAGAAGTGCAATTTTTTATTTTAATTGAGCTGGCGTGTCCACCTTTCCAATCACATAAAGGATTTTAAATCTATTACAAAATATAAAAAATATTTTACAAAATCTGTTGTTTTTCACCCCATGTTATCAAATTTTTCTACCCCAAGTGACTATAATTTAAAACACAATTTTGAAATTGGCTTTGGATAATAAATGGATTGTTTGGCAAAGCACAATCCTAAAACTGTGGTGTACACTGTACATAACACAATGGTGTCGAGATATTAAAGAGAGTGATATGGGTAAAGTTTAAATTTTACAACACTAGGTAAATATCATTTAATGTAAAGTCATAAGACCAGGCAAATAACAACAGGGTTCAGCTTGAGCATACCTGCCATTGCCATTGCATTTGTGATGTTCGACTGTTGTTGCATAGCTGCAACATTTGTGAGGAAATCTTGCTGGTTTCCTTCAGGTGGCTGGGAAGACGGACTCTGTGGTCGTGATTGGGAGCCTTGTGAAGTTACCCTGTTTGCCTGTGTATTGCATTCAATTTTTTTAATTTGAATAACTGAACACTTGCTATGGAAAGGGAAGTTAATATAATCATTCAATTTGAAGCAAAAAACATATTTTATTTGGGTGAATAATGCTTTACTTTTATGACCTTTTATTTTACTGTGTAGAAATGCAAGGGAAAATAATTTTTAATACAGCACATAGGACAATGTAATTTTTGAGTCAACTCAAAATAACATTTAAAGTTGAGTGAGGCTTCTTATCTGTCATCATATTTATTTCAATCACCAGTAAAAAGTCTGTATCTGGTAAAGCAATAAGATATAATCATATTGACAGAAGAATATTTTTATGGAGTGAGTAACATTAAAAGTCGCAATAAAAAATTAAATTAAATTAAATTAAAAATCCCCATTATTTGCCTATAGCCAAAATTTTAAGGCTACTGGTGTAATGTTGAGTAAAAGATTCAGTTTCACAAGTAGCATTGGTAAACAAGTGCCTTAACTTTTAGACTACAAACCTGACTAGTTGGCGAGGTTCCTGTTTGAGAACTGGATGATACGGCCGCTGCCACCATCTGCTGTTGTAGGATGGAGGGGTACATGCTGGCAGGCCAACCACCGTATGGGTTGTAGCCTGCCGGAAACATTGGAAGCATTCCAGTGTTTGGGTCAGCATAACCTGTGGAAGGATATGGGAGGAAATTAAGTCGTCCTAAAATTAAAAGTGATTCTTAAAAATTAAGTGAACGCATAAAGCAATGTTGGTAAAATTTTACATGCATTAAATCTAGTTAGATACAACAAATCTAGTTTATTTAAAGTTGAACATAAACACAAGATAAACATAAATGTATAAACCAATGTGGGTAGAAAATTACATACATTAAAACCTAATTTGTTTATTAGATTAAGCCAGTTAGAATTTTATCAGCATAGACAATACTTGATATTTTTTATTAATATTAAAAAACACTGACCTGCGGCCATGTTAGCTTGAGCGGGAATAAAGTAGGGGTTTGGGAGAAACATTCCCTGCCCTGCGGACAGCTGTTGTTGGGCAGCGAGTGCATATTGATGCTGCATAGCTGCAAGCTGATGATAGCCAGTTAGTTGAGCAGCAAAATTCTGCATTAAAACGATAAAGTTGAACAGCAACAGTATATATTTGGGAAGATTGTTTTATGCTATGCTTCATCTCAATTATTTTCTGTCTTCATATTGATTTGTAAATCACCAGTAAGGTCTGTATCTGGTAAAGCAATAGATATAATCATGACAGAAAACATATATAGTTTCATGGATTTTGTTTTTGATTTGTAATATTTTGTTGGAAACAAAACAGTAACCGTTCAGACTTTGTATTAATGCACTTAGGTGTGCAGACAAAACCTGTCATATAACTAGAAAATACATTGTACAATGTACAGCCAACACTCAACAGTGTCTGCCAGCAAAAAGTCATACCCGACAAAATGTAAAACATGGAATCACAGGCAGCCTTTGAAAGAAGTATAAGTTGATTTACCTGTTGTGAGGCGTAATCCAGGTTGAGTTGCTGCAGTTGTTCAATGGTCTCGCCAACTGAAACAGCAGGGTCTGCCGCTGTATCCTGATTCGCTGGGTCTGCAGTATTTGTCTGTTGGTCACCGTCAGTGGTTTCTTCTCCTTCGTCTCCTTCGACAGTTTTTGGGGCACTTACTGTGGTTTCTGCATCTGTTAAGAAAATATATAACACTATTCACGGAATATTTTGTTACATTTTGTCTAAAACATAAAATCATTAAAAAGCTCAACTTTAGAGTTAGGTAAAATGTGATACTATGAAAAGGATATCAATTATCAACATCTAAGATTTTTCCGTAGGTAATTCACTATAAACGCAACTAAGAACAATTTAATAAACTGTACTGGAACAATATACATCAACACTACACAGTGGCGTATCCAGGGGGAGGGGGGGGGGGGTTGGGGGTTGGATTTACCAAAATCCATCACATATATTTCTCCTGAAGTTAACGATTGCACACTAAGCGGTTTTGCAGCTGGCGCCTCGCAGGATTGTCGGCGACACATGTGTGTGTTTTGCGTCTAAAAGTTTGCTTTTGCTGGGCGTTAATTGGCTGTTTCTGATGATTTTTTTATTATTTATGATGTCATTACAATGGCTGTTTTATGACGTTATATCTGTCACTATTTTATGACGTCATTAACGTCAGACAGAAAATTCCTGAAATTGAAAATTCGGGACCCCCCTTTTTGGATTTCTGGATACGCCCCTGACTCTACACATTGTACAAAGTTAGAATTGGATCGATTCCACTCTTATGGCACCCCGTTTAAGAACCACTGATCTAACATTTAAAAGACCATCATCATTTAACATTTAAAAGATCATCAACACTCCACCATTTAAAATACCATCATCATTTAACATTTGAAAGATCATCAACACTCCACCATTTAAAAGATCATTAATAGTATACCATTTGAGGTATCTGGACTCGCCGCTGCATCTTGCATGTCTTCAGGGGGCGGAGTAGAACTTTTTTCAGTGGCCGCTGCTTCGGGTTCCAACACTTGTGTCTCTGCGGCAGTCGACTTTGCTGCTTCTTCGACAGGAGAGGCGTCACGGCTGGTCGACTTCCCGCTGCTGAAACATAATAAAACCGGTTTGAAATTTTCAAACACATAAGAATGAGTTTTTATTTTTTTTTATTACAGGTCTTTGAAAGTGAGCATGTGAGTTGTGCTTCTAAATTTAAACGACTTACTTATTCAAATAAAACTTGTTTCAAGGTAATAATGAATCATTAGGATACTCAACCTGGACGTTCTTAACCAAACAAGCACCATCTGTAGTCAACAAAAATTGCTCTGCAAGAGCATGGTGTGTTTGGGGTTACATTCGAATGGATCCGACTTTTCTGGATGATACACAGCAAATTTAAAGTAGCAACGTAATACCGTTACCTTAATTTCTCTCCAAGGCTTTCAACATCCTGATTCTCTTCAGAGGGACTTTGAGTTGTTGACTCAGTCTTCGACTCCCCTGATCCTTCTGCCTGCTATAAGATATTACAATAGTTTAATTGCAAATAAACCTAATTTTAGAAACATGAATAAAAATATTTATTTAATTTTTAGTTGTCTGCCATCATAAAAAGTTAAATCACCAGTATAGGGTCTGTATCTGGTAAAGCAAAGATATAATCATTTTGGCAGTAAGGATTACCTACCCCCCCCCCCTCACCCCCCAAAAATATTGTTTATCATGCCCATAACGACAAGATATTTATAAACCCAAGACCTGGAAGATGACTATATATTATAAATAAGCAAAGAATAAATAAAAAATCACAACACCTTGACTAGCATAATTTGAATAAAATCAAAACTAAAACAGTTATTAGTGTTAAGCCAAAATTGTTACCTGAAATGCTGGTGACATTCTGGCAAGCCAAGGGTCACGGGTACCAAACACATTCGGATCTGTGGGGCCACCCTGGACATTGGGGGGTTCGCCGTGTGAGGAGCCCCATGGTGCACCCCCAGATTCTCTGCCCCACTGTTCAGTGCCAAGAAAGGATCGTGATTGGTCGCCACCAGAACCTTGAGTTGTTTGTGCGTCACTTGTCCACAAGGAGGAATGCTATATAAAAATATATTAGCAATATAGACAGCTTACAGTGGAATTAGACAATTTAGGAAAAACACGTATTTGCTATTTAATTGAATAAAAAACACATAAAAAAGCAACATAAATTTATATAAACCAAAATTACCTGATATTAATTAAACATACATTAAGAGCTTTATAGTATTTATCTAAAAATGTTGCAGGGTTGAAAAAGATTCAAAATTTGCATTTGTTGCTGCATGTTTTTCTGCTAAATTATTCAACTATGATTATTTGCCATAATGCACTTGTTAATTTGTTGTGCTCAAGCTTGAATTGTTTCACGGTTTAACAAAAACCTTTATAGTGTACTTAACCCAGTAAAATTACGAGGCATTTCATGGGTTTGACATTTTTTTTTCTTTACCTGCTGTGCTGCAACATCTGCATCTGGACCCCAGCCCGGGGCATAATGGGGCGGATTTGCTGGGGACTGTGGGTTCATCGTTGGGAATCTAAATACAGTGTCACGCCCCTGCAAAAAACAAACAAACAAAAATCAAGGCGAAATTAGGACAATTGTACTACAACATACTTTAATAGTTTCCCAAGTGTTACAAGGTGACACACACTCAACTGATTTGACTAGGGCCCCCAAAACTTTTCTTTTTTGATTAAATGATAAAAAAAATTTATTAAGTAAAAATTGATTGAACTTGCTTTTTAGATATACTGAATTTGTTGGATGTATGAGTGGGCAATCATGTTTTATAACATATCTGTGGTTAGGAATCCTACCACAATTCAAACATTTACAAAATTTACTAATTCAGGTGTGCACACAAACTTAGTTAGAAACAATATCAGGGGAAAATGCTGATGTTCATCTGCCACAGAACCAGTCTGCATTCTGTGCCATACCAGTCTGCATTTTATGGCACTTCATGCCAAGATTTGGGTGTAGGTTGGAAATCCTACCCCACTTCAGATTTTTTTCAAAATTTAAGATCGCAATATAGCGCTTCAAGTGTGCACAAAACTTTCTTTAGAAAAAATATTAGATGTGCACCTGCCAAGGAATGCAGACTGGGCGTCAGGTGCACATTACAATTTTATAAGGCAATTGGTGTGCACACTTGGAAACACTACGTACTACCAGATCTGCATTTCAAATGGCACTTAATGCCGAGATGTCAGGTGTGCAGCACCAAATTTTGAGGTGTTCATGTGTGCAATCATGTTTATTTGCACACCTTAGGTTGCAAACCCATCCACAGTTTATATTTGGTTTTCTTCTAAGTTCAAGCGTTTTTTTCAAACAATAAGTCTACAATATATATACCATTTCAGGGGTGCCCACAAACTGCTTTCGAAAAAATATCGGCTGTTCACCTGCCACAGAATTCAGACTCAGTGAACTACACGCTTGAATTTCATAAAAGGTTAAATTTTGGTATGATTACTCCAGATTGGAAACTTTGGATAATGCGCAGGGGAGATGTTTTGCAACTGAAAAATTGCGCGCAAATAAAATTTCGACTTGAATTTGCGCGGCTGAAAATAAACCACCAGGCTACCGAACGTTGTAAGTTGCGACATTATAATAAACTTACAGGTTTACAGCGTTCGTGGAATACGGAATACTCGAAGCACTGAGCAATTTTTGGTTGGTGTGCGGGCGCAGCTAAATATTTAAAAAGTTTGATAGTGTAGCTTTTGATATGCAATATTACTCGATATTGCCTAATTTGACGTCACTAAACACGTGACCGTTGTCCACTGATGCGTGACCAAAACGCCGAACTGTGCGTTTTTAGTGTTTTGCAGGGGATTCTATATGATGCATTATATTATATACGTCTTATAGACTAGCGTTTAAAAATGTTATGCAACTTCAGTATGCGGCCCGCAATTTTTTTTGTGCTTGTTGTGGCCCTTGTACCATTTTAGTTGTGCAGGCCTGATTTAAGGTGACACATTTTCGGTCATACACAAGTGATGAGGGAATAAATGTGACGTCAGTATTACAGGAGCCATACTAACGTTTCTATTACGTTAACATACTTCTCGTAAATAGTAAAGTTTGGTAAAGCCCGTATTTATATTTTAGTAGTATTACTCATTTTTAGGTAATTTAGTTCCATACAGAAGTTTGCGCGGCTGAAGTTTTGCGCGTTTGCTTGAGTCAGATTTGTGCGGCTGAACACATTTTCTATAAAATGCGCGGCTGTGACCGCGGCTGAAGGTGCTGCTGCGCAGCAGGCCAAACTTTCCAACCTGGTGATTACTAATATCAAAGTGACACATCATTACACAGCAGTATACCTCAATGTTTTGGCTGCAATAAGACTTCACATAAAAAGCTATGAAATGAAGGCTGTGGCTAAGGCCTTATAAAGAAGATTATTAATATTTAAATAAAGCAGCAAAAAAATAAAAGATGCACTTTAAACCTCAATCCATTTTTATGCTTTACAGAAAATTTCTTTAATTGTGATACACAGTAACCTACATGTGTTATTCAATAACAGAAACAATGTTAGCCAATTTTAAAACTTACATAACCAGGATTTGTCGGCATATCCCACAATGCGCCACTGTGTCCACCAGTATTACTTGGTCTTTGCTGCATTGTACACTATTTACAAATACCTACAAAAAGACATTACTACAATCGCTTTTAAAACATCTGCAAACAAAAGCAGTGAAGGTGTGTGCCCCTTATTGCAGAACATCCAAAAAACTAAAGATCTGGAGTCAGCATTACATAAAAAAACAATGATTGCGAAACAACACCACAACTATTAAAATTATGACACCTTTTCCAAATTATAGCAAAAATAAAACAATATATCACTATAAATGTTTTTTGGAGAAGAGTAGGGAAAAATAAATTCAATTGTTTTCTTTAGCGATTTTCATTAATTCATATGAATTCGTAACTAATAAAACTTATAAACACTTTCCGTAACAGAAACTTAAAATTATTTAATTATCGTAAGGCTCCGTTTGCATTTAACCAAACTTTTATATGCTGAATTTACTTTTGGCGCGAAACTCTGTTGTAATTAACAAAAAATCTTGGTTAAACGAATAAAAACTACATTTTAGTGCATAAAATAGACTTAGCAATTTAACTGCTTCGCAAATCCTTTTCAATTTAATTACTCTGCATCAGCGAGCCTTGATTAAAAGCGATTAAACTTTTCACATACACAAGCCCACCTTCACCATCAAAACAAGAAACATGGCGTATTGTTGTTTTCCAGACTGGCCGCAATGCATTATGGGTACCATGTGAGCGTGACGTAAGCACCGAGACAAACAAAACAAAACGATGTGGTCTCGTCCCTGCGTCGATAATTATCTTCTCACGATTTTGAAATTTCTTTAAGAAACAGCAACACATCGCTGTTCAGCAGGTCCTGCAAATTACAAAACCTAACGCATTAAATTCGTTATAAATTCAACGCGGTGCTGTGTTTCTTTCTCGCATTAGCTCCATGAACATCGTATGGAGAAAAGGACATTGAATTAAACAAAAGCACTGCAGGTAATAGAGGCCAAGTTGTCCTAGCCGTGTTGGTAGTGCTATTTAGCAGTGTAGTAAACAAGTCTCTTTGAAATGACCAAATCCCAGTTAAGTAATTCGCAAAATAACTGAAGTCCAGTTTTAAGTCTTTTCATCAAATAAATAACAAGTCAAGTCCCAGTCGAAGTCATCGGTTGCTCAAGTCAAGTCCCAGTCAAGTCATTATTAGATCAAGACAAGTTAAGGTAATGTCCTTGTCATTGCAATAAAACTTGAAAGTATTAAAAATGGTGAACTTGTCCGATTATGAGCAATATCTCAAGTAAAACTAGAATAAATGCAGCATATAGAAAGCAATGTGTTTTACGTAGGCTACCTATATAGCCTACAAAAATTTAGATAAATAACCAAATTTTCTCATAAAAACACTTCACTTTTACCTAGGTTGGTCATAAAACGTTGCCCAAGTCAAGTCATTTGTTTAAAAGCCTTAAGTCATTTAAAAACAGTGTCTTAAGTGCACTTACGTCAAGTCATTGACTTAATCATTAGGCCTACAACACTGCTATTTAGCGTGACATGTTTTTTTTTAATTCTACGAAACCAATGCCGAGTTCCCCATTTAAACTGGCCAACATCACATGCCGCGAACGCTGGGCAGCGTATTTTTTACTTCGCAGTTTCAATTTTAGTGTAGGCCTAACCTGTTAAAATTACTGGCCCAGTAGATCTATAGATGAAAATGCCGAAACCCCAAACTAATTACGACAAAAGTTTTTTATTCATTTATGACCCGGGGGTGCCAAGAACTGCCAAAAAAACCCGGAAAAATACCGAAACTCGAGTTTGGTCGGATCTGATAGGCTACTTGACATTTTATTTTAGGCTAATACCGATGCCTGTTGAGGGATCACCGGGTTAAATTGTCAAAATAACAATTTAGTAGAAGCATAGACGCTATTTAGGCCTATGTGCGATGCCTCACATTTTATTCCGATTTACTGATACACGATATTTTAGAAAAAAACTATCGCGATCCGTCACGATAATAAATGACGTCAATAACCTACTATTCCAAAACAAGCAAAATAGATTCAATTGAAACGTAGCCTATTGCAGATTATTTCAGTTTAATATGACAAAATTTACGTTAGTGTTAGGAGGATTAGTTACCCCCAGTTGTTAGTTTACGGCTTTTTGTAGTTTACCGTTCTAACTAGAAAACGCTAAATTTGAACACAAATCATCGCGAAAATTATCGTATTAAATTAATATCGAAACGACCCTGACACCGCCTTAGTTTCGGATGAGTACCGATATAAACAAAATGGCATCGGACATCGCGGCTCCGATCCGTTATTTCCAGGCATACCTAATATACACAACTTAAAAAATTAGCGCAATGCGCAAAAAGTCCTACTTTCAACTGTCAGTATAAAAAAGTACCATTGGACGAACGGGATATTTTTGAAAAAAACAAACAAGTGGATTCCAACATAACAACACGTAAAATGAGATTCGCAAAAAAACAAAAATGACATACTGCATGAGAAAAACGGAAACGATTTTTTTTTATACTAAACTAAATGATTAAAATTAAAATGGGAAAAAACAGATTGGGACATGACCTTTTAAAAAAATAACATATTTTTACTATTAGGTTCCTAAACCCGTTCTGGCAGTACTACTCTTACCGGAACACCATTTTAACCGCTGTGCTTGTAGTAAGTCTATAGCCTACATTCTTGGTGAAAGAGATTTAGTGGGAGTTTGTTGTAAAAGTGTCTGTTTAACTTGATCGAGGTTTTTGATTTAGTCTTTTAAAGAAACTTAAGAAACCGCTTTCGTCTTTCATCGACCTAAACCCTTGTGTAGGATACGTATAAGAGACTTGCAATTCACTTCAAGGGTCAATTTTTTATTTTTCGGAGAATACCAAACCTGAATTTAGTATAATTACACTAAACGCTGTAACGAACGTGTTCCTAAATTAATCACATAAGACATAACATACCAAAAAACTATATTTTTCGCAAAATTGTCGATTTGTGTCCGGTATCACAACGTTGCAATAGATACGCTTAACAGTGACTCGAAAGACGACATTTTGTCTGCGGTAAAAAAATACAGATTCCACAAACTTTTATTCTCTTACTATGTCTTTTTTTTAAGTTTGTCGGGAAAAAACTTCAAAACAATAAGCGTTGCTCGAGTGTGTTATTCGATTTCGAGGTACTTTCTGAGGTCTTGTTCTTAGTTTTTCGCAGATCGGCCATTTTAGCCTTATAATAAATGTGAGCAAAAAGTTTATGAAAATTATTTTCCTCCCTCCACCGTGTTTATATGGTACTCTTGCTTTTCGTGTTTGATAAGATTCCCTACTTTTCCAATTAGCATTAAAAAAATTTAGGGGCTAATAAACATAGGGCTAATATGCTTCTATACCGTACTAACATGCCTGGTAGCTCTCCAATCTTAATTTACCAAATCCACTCATGTAATTCAGTTTTTGTTCGATCATCCAGACTGGATACTGAAGCGATGTTACACACAATTTCATTTGTTAATATAACGGAAAAGGGCTACCGCTACACAGAATATATAGTGAACACTTTTTGCGAATGTTGACGGTCCTGTGTACATTTTGCATTTATTGTAAAGTTTCTGTCAGGTTTATAATTTTCCTTTTTTTGCTGTCTTCCGCTTTTTCACATTAATATTTTACCACTCGCCCTGTAGATCCGCCAACGCCCATCTACGGATAACCCACTCTCAAAGGTTTGTTTGTGGGTATTTCCCTGTTTAATGCACGTTATATTGTTATGATTGTTGTTTGTTATTCGTCGCTTGTGCTGTTAGTGCAATAGTGTTATCTTCTCGTAAGGATTGGTAAATATTTAATTAACTTTTCTAAATGATTTACCTTGTCTATGGCTCGTTTTAATTTACAACACCCAATTTACATGGGTGATTTGTATTAGACTATTGACTTCATTGTTTTATTGTTTTCATCTTATTAGAGTAAAATACTGATTTCAGAGTAGTTTTTTGATTAAAGATGTAGGTTTACAAACAAATAGAAATGGCACACCAGAAAAGTGTCAAAAAAGGTAAGGGTTTTATAGTTATGAATTGGCCTTAAACTTTAAGTAATGAGTTTTTAAGGCTATAAATTACAGAATATTTGTTTAGCTTTAATAATATATAACCAGACAACTGATACTAATTAAATTAACATAAAGCAGAGTTCAATTTGTGGATGTACTTCTTTTCAAACTTAATTATATTTTTGCAGATGGTGTAAGGCAACAAAAAAGCGATTTATCTAAAGGCGATAAATATTTTCACTGGATTGGAGCAATAGCATTTTTTGGTATTTTCTGTGCCATAGCATTGAAAATCTTTTTTATAAATGTTTCACAAAATGTAAGACCTATTTCATCTTTAGCTAAAAGTGTAGCTATAGTAATAAAATATGTATATTTTGTAATCAATAAAGTTAAAGTAAATTTGGTTGTATGACATACATGAAATGGCAAAAAGTTATAGACTATGTAAAATAATACATACTTTATCAACTAAAAACATATAATATGTTGTTTAGATTTTATCGGAGAAAGAAAACTACCTTGATCTTTTTAAGAAATATGATAAAGATGGGAATAATGCCATTTCTATGGAAGAATTCAAATTTATAGCTCAAGATTTACTAGGTATACACACTTTGTGTTAAGAGTAGTAGACTGGGTTGTTTCATTAAAAAATCTCATAAAAAAAATTGACAAACATTTTTTAGAAAACGTTCAAAACAATCCTGCAACATTTACTGGGGCACCTTTGTCTGAAAAACAAGAAAAGAAACATAATCCACTTGTAGATGAAATATTACTTGTAAAATCTTCTATGAGCCCTTTGGTGTTATCGTCAATGAGTCAGACCACAAAGGATCCTCAATTTGGATCACCAATGGTATGTTTTACTGATGTTATCATGAAAATTAGTTTTAGACTTTTTAATTGAATTTTATAGTGTAGTGTTATCTGGATGGATTACTTCGGGGCTATAAGCACATAAGCTTAACGGAAATCTATTTATTTGTGAGAGTTATATCAATAATGAAAACTGTTTTGATACAAACTTCTTAAAGTATGCAAATTAAGCTATTTATTATTTGGTCCTTATATTGTTGGTTAAAGACACCTCAGTGTCTTTACTCACAGGAAATTTTACTTGTTTAAATACTAGTAGGTTTATAGGCTGTTTTTTGCAGTTTAAATACTCAAGGGAGTTTGAAGGGTTGACAAGCTGGAGGAAAGTTAATCAACAATATTTGGAACTTTATGCTGAGGATTTCAGCTGTTTTTTGCCTTTCAACGAGCGTGCTCTTGAAGTTGGGAAGCCTTATTGGTTAATACCTCAAACGTCTGAGGAATTGTCAAGTTCAAGATTTGAGTAAGGAAAAATATGACCAAGTAAAATAAGTAGTCAGTTCTTTAAAAGTTAAACTAAGCAAACGTTTTTACTGATTTGGATAGCATCTGCAATTTTTTTATTACAAATTATACCCATTAATTCCAAACTTTGTTAAGCATTAAAAAATGAAAGTTTTAGTTTTACCATTTGTTATAGTAAGGTTCACGTTTTGTTTTGTTTAATGGTGAGTTAAAACACTCCTGTATCTGTCAAACTATATGCATTTCATTTAAATCCTGGGTTTTCCTCAAAGGTCTATGGCAGTGTTTTTAACAGGTGGGTAATCACTAGAAAATAGAGTAAATTGGCAATTTTATGGGGGTTATTTTACAATGGTATGAGTTCACAAAGGAGAAATTTCCAGCCTTTCAAATTGTTTAAATTTTTGATAATTTTAAATCGAATTATTATTGTTAGCGGACTCAAGAACCTCAGGGTGACTTGTCAAGATTAATTATTGCTATTTCTTCTTTGGTTCGACCCATCATAAGCCTTTGTTTATTTATTAAAGTGGCGAAAAGTTCTTAGTTCATTTGAGTTTTATTTATTCATATATCAACCGAAAAAAATTCTAAAGAGGGAATTTGAACCTTGAAAAAACAAAAATAAATTACTTAAAAAATAAAATTAAAAACAAAGTTTTTCTCAGGAGTAGCGATACTAAAAGTTAAAAAAACACCAAGCTAGGGTTGCAGGATTTTTGTTCCAGGGCGCAGCAAAAGCCAGCCTGTACACCTTTTGTATTTCAAGCTCTGTGTGCATACCGGACACCGTTCATCACGCTTTGTTGCTGTGTCTAGGCCTCCTGCGCCACAGACGGAGATTGAATCGTTGGCACACAAACTACTGTCAACATTTCACCCGCAACCCTTCGTCACAATGCGATTTCCTCCACAAGGTGGCGTGGCGGTTGTCAAGGCCGAAAGTCCGGTTTATTTGGATATTTACTTCAGGTGCGCGAACGTCGACTTCGTATTATTTCGGCTGTGAAAAACGGGATAGTCGGCATATCAACTGCGAATTTTAAACATTTATTATTTGGATTTATTCAGTATAATGGTTGAAGGTGACGCGAAGGCAAACATGGAGCGCTTACAAAATTAGAGATCGTTCAACAAATCTTAAAAAAATATTAAAGGTTCTTGACCTTTTTTACTTTATTTGTTTTCGTTAAGATTTATACACACCATTCATACAATTCTTTCCACTTCTGTATGGGATTTAATATGTTTCTCGTTAAAAGATTATGGCCACAATTAGTCGTACTTTTTTACCTGGTACGTCCAAAACTTTATATTATATTTCAAACCGTTACTTCGTATTTTAGATAGGAAGTGCTGCAATTTCGATACCTAAAGAATGACTATTACTATTGAAATAAGCAATTAAATTGAAGCGTTCGCCCGTAATGTTTTAGGAAAACTTTGTTAGGCTGTGGTAACCTTTACAGTTGATGTACTATTTTGTGTAAAAACGTTTCTTTCAAAGTGAAAAACTCTCAGTTCAATCGCAAACCAGGACTGAAATGCTCAAATTTAATTTATATCGGCACCGAAACCACTACAGAGTACCGATAGTCCGATAATAACACCAGGCAATCGGCTATAATCTCACATTACCTCATATCACTACTTTTACGGATTTTTTTTCGACCAAAACGTTTTAAGTCCTGTGTAAATTTCTCTCCCACCACTCTACGACTTATAGATTCAGCGAACATTATACGTTAACCTTTTTAAGGTTCCACTGCGAGTTCCAGCTCAACAAACCGCCCCGCAAACCCTTCTGGTTCACCCCTTCCCAGTTCACCGGGCACCTCGTGATTTCCAGAGACGCCTCGCACGTTCGAGACTTTCACTTCTACGTGCCCAACCAACAGTAAGCGTAAAGTATCCAAAAGTCCAAACTTTCGAACTACAGTTCGCTTATTTAAAGCTGTCTCTTTTGTACGGGAATTGTGCAAAATTAAACTTAATACTGTTCATAAGGTTAAAATATGTACCTTGAAAATATGAAGCATTTTGTTAAGTATTGAAATCTAAGCTGTATTGTATTTAAAAATGGGTTCATTTTGTAATCGTTGTCTATATTACAAAAGGGCCATGTTTCACGCTTTTGATAACAATTAGGTGGCATGTTAGGCAACCTTCTTACCGCCGTAAACTTGGCGAAGTGTACCTTATCAGCTTGAGGTACCTTACAGAGAAAAGATAGACTGCTGCACTCTAACTGACACTTTCGCTAAGTTGCCTACTGTAATCTCGCAACAAACCATTTAAAACACGCCTATTAGATGTTACAATGTACATAAAAGTTATTGATTTATCTTTAATCGTACAAAATGGAAAAAAGCTAACTAATATAAAGTAAAAATAGAGTTAGCTCCAACAGGCAACATATCAATAGATAGAAATCGCTCTTCTGGTGTAAACGAAGTATAAACCGACGTTTCGGCCGAGATATTTAGAAAAGTAACGCATTCAGATCGCTATTTGAATTTCAGATCGGACCACCCTAAAACGCTCGGTTGTGAACACGCTGCTACATCGAGCTTCAAAACTTTGCAGTAACCATAAACACGAGGCCAACGAAATTAAACATGTTAAGAAAGCCATGAGATTAAACGGATACCCCGATTGGTTGTTCAAACCGCATAACAAAACTAACCACTTAACAGCTAAACCAGAACCTAAAGGTATGGCCATTATTCCTTGCATTCCAGGTCTGGGAGAAAAACTAAAACGTATTTTTAAAAGCCACGACATTTCTACAGCCTTCAAACCGGCCAGAAAAATTGGAAACATTTTACCCTCACCTGAAGATCCAGTTAAACCAGAAAAACGTCAAGGAGCTGTTTATGAAATTCCCTGTGGAGGTTGTTCAGCAACATACATAGGGGAAACTAAACGTTCCTTTCATACCAGAAAACTGGAACATATGCGTGATGTCCGCCACGAAAGGGCATCCCGGTCAGCTTTGGCAGAGCATGCGGTTGAATTTCGACACGGAATTGATTGGGATAATTGTAAAATTCTAGACTGGGAACCGCACTATTACAAAAGACGGTTCATTGAATCATTCCGGATTGACAAATCTCCTAACACCATGAATAAAAAGGATTCATGCTATCCGGCAATCTATTCGTCGCTGTAGTTATAACGCAATAGCTGATAATCGCTCGCTGTCCGACGGCGCAGTCCTGCACCGGATGACGCGTCACAGCTTATCGCATACTTCAGCGACGTCTAGAATTATTAAAAAAAAAAATTTATCTACATTTTTTTCAATTTTTTGCTTCTGCAGTATAAGATGGCTAACGCACTTTCGTTTTAATTATTAACCCTGAGGAGGTCAGCTGGTATCTGCTGCCGAAACGTCGGTTTATACTTCGTTTACACCAGAAGAGCGATTTCTATTTATTAATATAAAGTAAAATTAACTAAAAAAATTAATTTTGTTTTGAACCTTTGAGGATAAAACGGCACCCCAGTGGGAAACCTGGATGTTAGGGCATAACTTTTGGTGTTGGGAATGGCAAACTTTCCGTACAAATGACAAACTTTCTGTATAAAAATGTGGTGTAAGGTTTACGTTATATTAGAATCAGCTAATAAGAAAGAAATGTATTTTTAGCTATCGAAAAAGAAAAGAAAAACTAAATATCAAAAGACTCTTCGCCCGAGAAAACAATCGTGCCTAATTAAAAATGTCAAATAAATAGATTTCGCGTATGCAAAGAATGCCATTTTATATGTGAATATAAAAGTGCTAGCTCGACACCTCTTACTTTTACCGAACTTCCAAGTGCTTCTTCCGCTCACTATACCCACGTAGCAAAACGACTAACTTTTGTCCCCCAACCCGAGAAATTAATCTACCCTCTAACGCAGGGGTTCTTAAACTGGGGTCTATGGACCTCTTGGTGGTCCGTGAACTAGTTTAAGGGGGTCCATGAATGCCTGATTGAAATATAAGTGTATATTTAAGAAGTAATTAATTTTTCAAAGAAAACAGTTTAATGAAAAATAAAACGGTTTAGCACTGACTGTATTTATGCGCTTTTTCACTTTCACATTTTTTGGACCGAAATCAACAGATTTATAGAGTCTCTTCGTATTGTGACGTCAATCAATGTCGTACTTTTTGAAATTGCCTTGCCTACCCTGGTGCACGCAAAGCAAAAAAATCTTTAGGGGTCCGCGGTAAAAAAATTAAGAACCCCTGCTCTAACTTGGCAGCAAGTTGAACGTGGACATGGAGTGGGAAACGGAAGGCATCTTCGGGAACATGGAAGTCGACATCGGATTTATCCCGCTCATGGAAATCAAGCAGGTGGCTCCGTCCAGTCCGGAGCATCTGAGGAACGCGGACGACAGCATCCTGGATCGAAGGTGGGTCATTTTGTCGTTAAGTGGCGCGTGTGTTTAAAGTCACAAATCTTATTGTGTTACTCTCTAAACCAGCCTTTCTTGACCTGAGGTACTTGTTTTAGGAGATAAATTAGCTTTTAATCAAATTATTCACTTTAGTTGACGGAGCAGAAAGATTGTGCCAGCTGTAGGTATTGGTGGCCAACTTTCCTAGTTTAGATTAACTGTTAATTCAAAGCTAGCCTATAGTAGCCTATTGATTCTTTATCATCTAGTGTCGGTAACGTTATTTGTCGCTAACGGTACCGACACTAGATTTTGATATGTTCTTAGTTAATTAGAAACATCCTTATCTTTTCTTTATTTTATTGTTACGTTATAACTGATTTAATTTGTTACTTTCGTTTAAAAAAAAAATTAGAACCATTTTTACTGGGGGTAAATCTGGTATTCATCTTTGTTGAAAGGATAAAACATACAAAAAGGATAGTAAGCCTTGCTCAAAAGGGCACTTTAGTTTATAAATTTTTCAATTAGATAATGTTCACGTGTTTTAAAAAAACATAGCGGCTCTAATCACGCGATAGGGAAACTTAAAGGAAGCCTTTCCTTTTGTATTGTTACAGTCAGTTAGCGTCTCATCGACATTGAGAAATAATGAATGATGTCCCATATGTGTAAAACACGTTTTTCACCAGGGAAATGTGGGCGAGGGGCGAGGACTTTCCACTGGAATTGGATCGCATTGTTTGGCGCCAACAGATGGAAGAACAAGAAGCTATGAGCGCGATTGAGAAGCTGTTCTTTCCCTTCAAACAGGTCTGTCACCCTTCTAGCCTAAAAACTGTCATTTTAGAAATCGTTTGCCTTTACAAGTTTGCTAATCACTGTATGATTTTTGTTTTCAAATTACGGCACGTTTGCCAATATTGCTACCCTTAAAGTACTTATAATTTATTTGTATTTGTGAGGTATGACGGAGAGATTAGGAGAAATCACTTAAGAAAATACAACGTAATCATCTAAGTGCTCAGATAAAGCTTTTTGCTTTCAATTGCCTTGTACTTTCGTTTTTGAAATAATATATTTTCTACAAAACACATTTTAAATGCCTATTTTGCTAGAATGCTATAAATCGAATGGTTTTAACCGCATATTATCCCTACTCACTGGCAGTGAAAATCTGATTCTGAATTTGTTTAACTATAGTGATGATAGTGTTTCCACAGTATATTTTTTAAATTTAAGTATTTAACGCACTTTAGATAATTAACTCTAAGTCATTCATAAAACAAATAATTTTCAAGCTTAAAACCCTCACCAAAACCTTTAAAACGTAGGTCGAATACCTGGAGTTCTCTGGCGCCTTTGAGCTGGCAAAGGCGGAGAAAAAGTTGGTCCACCAGGTGGTGCTCTGGGGCGCCCTGGATGACCAGTCTTGCTGAGGTTCGGGGCGGACTCTGAGGGAAACTGCCCTTGAGAGTTCGCCCGTTATGGCGCTGCTGCAGGAATCCTTTGTCAGGTATACGAAGCGCCAGTGTTGTAAACCAGTCATTTTGAAATGACTCAAGTCCCAGTCAAGTCGCATGAAAAATAAATTAAGTCTAAGTAAATTATTTTGCAAACTTAACTAGTCAAGTCCCAGTCCAAGTCATCGGTTGCTCAAGTCAAGTCCCAGTTAAGTCATTGTGATAGCAAGTCAATGTCAAGTCATGTTATTGAAACAAAAGTAAACTGGTAAACTATTAAAATTAGTAAATTCGTCCTGTTATAAGCGACAACTCAACAAAAAAATGACACAAACGCATTATACAGCATTAAAAGTGTTTTATGTGCAAAACTTGAGATGAGTTTGAAAAAAACTTAATTCAATCCCAAGGTATTTGACAAAATGAATTTAGTCCAATTCAAGTGATTTGTCCAAAGGACTTAAGTCAAATCAAGTCATTTTGGTCAAAAGACTTAAGTCAAGTCAAGCCAAGTCTTTCGAAAACAAGGACTTAAGTTCACTTAAGTCAAGTCAATGACTTAAGTTATTACAACACTGCGAAACGCAAATATTTTTTGTGTTTCACCGCATGGTTATATATCCCATGGGGTTTCCAGACTTTTCAGTCTGTGTCCCCTTTTAATTTGATTAAATTTTTCGCCACCCCTTTACGTTTGGCAATGATAAATAGAACACTTTTATGTTATCTGTTTCGACATATGTGAGTTATGTGTATTTCAAGGATTTTGTTTCTAAGCTTGACGATTGCATAACGAAAGGCAGACAAACTGCAATTTGTATCGATGTGATACTTGTGTCAAATTGATGATACCCCACAACACTCGTTTGATCTTGACAGAGGCGTAGCCAGGGTATTCAAACTATAAAATTGGCACCCCTCCTTCATGTTTAATCACATTTTCTATTACAACAACATAATATACCTTACTTTATACGAAAAAACGATTCAAATTGTAATACAACATCGTATTTGAAGAAAAATCCCATTTTGGCTTTTGAAAGCCTAATTTTGGCGCCCCTGTACCTTGGCGCCCGGGTACATGTGTACCCCACCACACACATTTAACTGCTTTGAATTTTGACCAACTGAAAGCATTTTCTCTCGTTCTAGCACTTGGTCGCTGGTTACAAGCCTGGAGACGATACGAGACGACAAGGCGGACCCTTTCAGCCGCATCGCCAACCTAACTCTTAGCGCGTACACCTTCCCTGTTCAAATGATGGTCGTTATGCCCAACGGAACGGTGGTGCGTTAACGTTGAAAAACATTGTGTTTTTTCTCATTATTAAGACTTTAAATGGCCCTCTGTATGAGCCCTAATCCGTTTTTGTATTAAAATATAACCTGTGAAATCTTCAAAAATATCGTGAATTTAATCCATGAACGAACACTTCTGGCATTTATTCGTTAATTTAGGAATGTTGGCCGAAAATATCTTGGTAAACCATAGAAACAACTGATTCTGTGGCCATTTTTTGACTGAAGCCCTATTAGGTTATGCTAATTAGCATTGGTAACACCGAAAGAACTCAATGAATTTCCATAAGCACTTTTTTAATTTATGATGTTCCATAATAAATGATAAAACGACGCATAAATGTCAGAAGTGTATTCAACCAAAATTAAATGTAATGATATCTATATATTTATATATTTTAATGGACAATCTAAATGTAATTATTTTCACAAATTTAGCTGTGGTCCAATAGTGCATTGCATATTACTGTCAAAATTACATCGTAGAAATGTGTTTTGGCTGTAATTACCAACAGTTTAAAAAAAAACGAGTATAAACCGGTTGTTTGTATATCAGAAAAATATTCTTGGGAAAATAACGCATTCCGTCACATGACAAATAAAAGTACACCTATTTAATGCACTTTACTTGTATTTTTGTTTGAATACCTATATATTGGTAGTAAAATACCAATAAAAGCATTCGCAGTCATTTGTTCAAGTGTCTTGTCTTTGACAGATGTAAACAGTAGTAGGATCACTGCTGATGTGCTTTTAACTACAATTAAATTGAAATGCTAACTTTCATCTGTTCATTACTTGTACGCAGGTTTCGTCGTGGAACGCGAACGATTGGATGGCAGATACTATGGGGAACGCGACGTTAGAAGAACCCTGGTAAAACAGTTTTTTTTTTTGCTCAGTGTTGTAAAAAGGTCATTTTAAAAGTACTGAAATCTTTTTAAATAAATAACAAGCCAAGTCACACTCAAATCATCATTAGACCAAGTCAATTTTGAGTCACGTCCATATTAGACATTTTAAACACGTACGATTATGAGCAGTAACTGAATGAAAAAATAATAAAGAAAACGCAACATATAACAAACAAATTTTTTATGTGCGAAGATTAGTATAAAATTAAAACGCTTTATTTCAACCCAAGTCATTTGTCCAAAAACTTAAGTCAAGTAATTTTGCTCAAATGACTGAAGTCAAGTCAAGTCAAGACATTTGAAAACAGTGACTTAAGTACACTTAAGTTAAGTCATTGACCTAAGCCATTACAACACTTAGTATAATTGTAAAAAAAATCAGGTCGCATGTAAAAGAAGCTATTGGTCTTAGGTTTGGGTTCATATGAGCTTAAAGCAAACGGTTATTTTTGGTTCATATTAAATTTTGCTTATGGAATATGACATGCATTTTATTTAAAATTTCAGTCAACAACACAGGGTTTAACGTTAAGGTTTGACAAGTAGCGTCAAGTGATCACGTGTGATTCGAACAAATTATACGTATAATTCGAAGTACTTCATGACAGCCAAAGGCGCGAACTCAAAGCAGGGTCAACAGCCATCTGTCACCGATTTTTGGTTAAACCGAGTTTGCGTGACATTTCACGTCGCTCTGAGTTCTGCCAAAAAACATAATCGTTGTTTTTTCGAGGACGTCCAACCCGAAAACACTTACGCCGGCATGATTTTGTCCGAACGCCTATTAAAGCAAAAAAGGATACCTTTTAAAGCAAAATAGAAAGCGCAATTAATTAGAGCAAAAATTAGAAAACGCGAATTTTCTTTTCTCAACGCTTGCCGTATAGTGCTCTTAAAAGCGTAAATCTCCACAACGTTTGCCGTTTAAAGTGCAACGACATCATATGATAGTTGTTTGCTTTCACACTAAATTTCGTTTTTAGGAATGTCGCAAAAAAACAGGGGTATAGTCATCAATATGGCCTAAGCAAGTCGCCACTGTAGCATGTGCTAAAACATGACGGATATTCGTTTATTGTGCCTTTGTCCTACAGTTTGTCCCTCTCTTACGAATTCAATATTATATTATAACAAACATCAAAAAATTTAAATTGTCAAAAAGTTAATTATACATGGCGAGAAAACACGGCAACAACCTAACCACGTAATAAACGCACTTGTTTTACATGTCATGTTTTAGATTAATTTATTTCACCGTGCCTATGTCTGAACCTTGTTAACATGCCAGGAATAGTAATAACCAATATGTGAATGTAAACTGGTGTCGGGCAATGGCATGGTGTTGTGGCAATCACAACTGCTGTTGTAAAAGGGTAAATGTTACTGTTTACTGTCGTATCCATTTTTGTCTAAAAGGAACATTTTTTAAAAGGACTTTTACCAACATATAAGGTATTTGGTGATTCAATTTGAAAAAAACTATATAAATATAAATTCTTTGTCGGTTCGAAGTGCTTTAATTGACAGACAAAAATCAACGTTCAAAGTAAGAATATTCTAACATAGAAACACATAGAAACATGTAGTGGCATTAAGTATGGTGTCGTTTTTGGTGTTTATGTTGCTGCATTTTATTTCCATTAGGACAACACCCGGTTCAAAGGAGTACCACGAATTTCTGACCAACGCCCAGCAAAAAGCAGAACCCTGGCTGCAGCAGCTCTTTGCGGAAGTTTAGTTGCTTTGCCGTTGACTGTTTATCGCGCCAGTTTGGCAACTTAATCACGCTTGTATCGTAGCGATTTAATTACGCTTGCTTTTGCAATAATTACCCGCTTGATCCAATTGATTTACCTTTGTACGCTACGATTATCGGTTACTAGCATTTATTAGTTATCTTCACGCGTTGAACCTGAAAAATGTGCCTATGAAAATATGTTTCAATAAGAGACCATGCAGTGCATAGAGTTGAATTTCATGTGTAAGTTTAAATCGGTGGTTCTCGAAACATTTAAATTCTTGACACAATAAGATAAGTGCAGATCGTTTGAATTTTTTTATTAAGAAAGTCGAATGTTCGCTGATTTACCATGGTATGTTTTCCCAATATTTTTAAACCGAATTCTCTCTTATATTAAGCTTACAGCTTCTGCATCATGCTGAGAACCACTGGTTTAGGTTGATTGTTTTTTCGTAACTGATTTATCATAAAGCACGTGTTCTTCCGCCAAAATTGGCATCGTCCTTTATTATACGAATGCTTAACATCATTTTCTACTTTGAAGCTTTTCTAATCAAGTTTTGCACCCTTTTTATATTTCGAATGCGCTGCCTTATCAGAAGCAACGATTAGTAGCATTCCATGTCGCATTGCCGCTGTTACTTCTTATTTCCTCATCGCGAAGTGTTTGTTTTTTCAAATTGTGCTTGTTCCGCCGGTAACAAATTTTCGAAATCGTGTTTTTCTTACGCAATCACGATGTACGCCGCGGCACGAACTTTGCCACAAAGCGCATTTACCCACACACAAAAAAAGCAAAATTTAATTAAACTTTGGGCGGCGAGGCCTTGGAATAATCACGCCGACATTGCTCTATTCGAAATGTCGCGGGCATCGTTCGAATTAGAAGGCGATTCCAGCAATATAGGGGTTTTAAAAAATGCTCGATTACCGAAGCACAAAATGTCATGCTGACACGCAAACTATAGCCTAGGCCAGTGGTCGGCAAACTGTGGGCCGCGGCCCAAATGTGGGCCGCAGAGCCGTTTTTAGTGGGCCGCGAGTTACTTTTTAGTAGCTAAGTGTTGTCATGTAGTTGTTGGCCGCTACATTCATTGCACTTTATTGTAAATGTTGGTGTGGCTTAGAATTTTTAATTTGGCAGTTTGAAAAGACTCACGTGCCCAATGTGGAAAATTTTTTCGCGCTTCGCGCGTGTATTCTTTGTTGTATAGTATGTTTTATAATATGGTATGGCAGAGTTTTGAGCATAAAAGCGCCGTGTAATATTTCACCTAAAAAACAAATCTCCTGAATCCGCCAGTGTTTTCGTAGTGGTTTTACGTAGTGGGCCTCAATGGCTCTGAAAAAAATACTTTGGGCCGCGACAAAAAAGTTTGCCGACCACTGGCCTAGGAACTGGCTTGCTTTACATCGAAAGTTAGAATTGTGAAATCGCGCGCCATACATGGTAAGCAGCTTGGCGTATAGTTGTATTTTGTTGGCCTCTAATACGCGGTCGAATCGCAGCTTTGTGCAAATGATCTGCGATTTGCATGTACGCGCGTGCGGCGATCCAATTTCGCAATTTTTTTAGGGAGGCTGCCCTTTCCTTTAATGGTGCCAAATTTCAGCATTTTTTTCTGATTTATTGTTATCTGCCCTTATGTAGACGCTTATGAAGTCGTGTCGTATCTTGCAGCCAACTTTTTTCTTTCTGTCCTTGGCCAGGTTGGCGTTTTGATAATGACGTGCTGGGCCTAAAGTTTGGCCCAGGACTGAACACAATTGTGCAAAACGTCACCCTCAAAGAAAAAAAAGAATGTGTAACGCGAAATGTACGCCAATAAAGCATTATCCAACATAAGAAACGGCTGTTTGTAAAATTGATAAAGTCCAAACCAAGTTAAGCACAATAGCCGCACGCGGCCCACGTAACTTTCAGTTTTCACGGTCAGGACAAAGCGAAAGTAGATTTGTTTTAAAAACAAGTCGAACTATTTTTAAACATAAAGATAAAGTGTATAAAATGAGCTACAAATTAACTGTTACAAATAACAAAAAAACTCATTTTAGTGTCGTAAAGGGAAAGCTTCTAAGTTTCAATAAACAACGTTTCGTTTTGTTTGCAAGAGGTTCGATAATCCGGTGAACAGAGGTCAAGAGAGCTCTTAAGTCGAAGAAAACAGGTATGACCCAATTACCGGCGCTTGATAAATTGACAGTGGTGACCTGCTTTGGTGAAAGATTTGGCGCGCCCAACATAAAACCAGCAGCTACAAAGCCTGCTCGGAAATAAATTCGCAGTGAGTTCGAGCTCACTTGTCAAACTTGTCGCTCGTGACATGCCGTCATTTGCGTGATGCTGTTGTGCGTTCGGTGCTTTGTAGTGTGCTGCGAAACAAAGACATAATATAGCGTGCGAAAGCGTTGCGTGAGAGGCCTCAGAAATGAGGTGGCACGTCGTGACAGGTCAGGAGGCATTTTTTTGGTTTGTTTCAGTGCACGAAGACGAAACCTTGTAGGCGATGCTTATTAAAGTCGCAACAGCTCTTGATTCTCATTTTTTAGACAATGGACAGTTGCAAAAGCATTCTAGGAAATAATGTTGAGCGCGCGAGGGAAATTTTCGAGCCGTCTATGTCGCTAAACTAATTTTCTTTTCGTGGAACACATTGACGCAGTCCCAGTCATTGTGCGTAACTTGAGATTAAAATAATTGATCTTCAACTGTTCTCGTTGAAACCTAGTTACACATTAATTTTAAATTATGTGCGAAAGTTTGTCGAGAATTCAATACAATTTGTCTTTATACAGTGCCATCTGATTCCTCTATTTAAAATTATGTATTTCGTTTTTTTATTGGAAACAACGGTTACTAACATTTCAGTTTAGCGCACACGTGCTTAATGAGCAATTGTTTAAGAAAATTGGCGATAAAGGTGCCCGTTTGGCGCGAAAAATAAATAAACAAAGGCGACACGTGGGTTATCAAATGCTGGAGAATTTGCCTAGCAGCAACTGTTACGGTTGACTACTGAGTGAGCATTTAACTAGGTCAAGTTAATGCGTTTAGCAAGTTTGTAGTCTGACCTGCAAAGGCATCCACTTAGCATTTTATTGTGGTTACTGAGATGTAATTCATTTATACTAAAGCTTTTTCAGGCGCTGGTCTAGAATCCTACCACAGTTCTAAAATCAACGCACAAAATTTGAGTTAGGGTGCGGGTTAGCGTTTGGGTGTGGGTGGGTCAATTATTATTATATTTAATAATAATACTTGACCCACCTTAACCCAAACGCTAACCCGCACCCTAACCCAAATGGTGTTTCGTTGTGGTAGGATTCTAGACCAGCGCCCTTTTTTATTTCAAAATATTAAGCTTTTTATTTATTTTATGTATATTTCTCGTTACACCAGATGTGCCAAACAAAAATTTGACGGCTGACATTCTTCGTATGTCGGACTAAAATGTTAACCCCAAATAGTTGAAATTAAGCAAAGTTTCTTTTGTAGCCAAAAAGACGATTTTTGTCGCTGATCTAGAATCCTACATATTTTTTTTACACTAACAACCTGAGTTGTCAAAAATTGAAATTGCAATAAATAAATGAATATAATAATAATACTTGACCCACCCTAACCCAAATAATGTTAGCAATATAAACCCCCGGACGAAAAATGTGGAAGGATTCTAGACCAGCCCCGATTTTTTCATTAGGAAAATTCCAAACTTGTTCATTATTGTCCTGTTCTGTTGTATTTTTAGGCTTTCTATCAGTTTTCTAAGTATTACTTTGCTTAGTTTTTGTTTAACAATTGGCTTCTTACCTCTAATAAAATAGAAAATAATGGCAACTACCCACAAACTCCCAACTAACGGCAATGAAGGCCCAGTTTGCAAATACCCGAAAGCTGCCGCTGAAGGTTTGATGATGGAATCAAACGGGGGTCCAACAACTCAGTTTGAGCTAAGCGGTGGAAAGAAATTGTGCGACGATGCCTTCACCATGGGTAAGATGGTGAACCAAGGAAAAACAAAAATCATCTATGACATTAAGTCGAAGGTTCCAGGCCGCTGCCTGATTGTCTCTAAAGACATCATAACAGCTCATAATGGAGCCAAGAAAACTGACATGGAAGGCAAAGCAACTCTTTCAACAGCAACCAATGGCTCAGTGATGGAGATTCTGAGTGTTGCTGGTGTGAAAACAGCCTACATAAAATCGGTAAACTTTGAGCGTGTGAGGATTATAATATATATATAATATAGGCATAGGTGCCAAACTTTCAAAATTCCGGGGCATAATTTTCTAGACAGTATTTTTTTTCATTTTTATAATCTACTTTCAAGGTCAGTCCACAGTCATTTTTGGCCTGGAAATGCAACATGATCCCAATTGAATGGGTAGCACGGCGAATAGCTACCGGATCTTTTTTGCGAAGGCACAAAGGGGTGCAGGAGGGATACCGATTCTATCCTCCAAAAATGGAAACATTCTACAAAGATGATGAAAACGATGACCCACAGTGGAGCAGAGAGGTACACTTTTGTGGTAAAACTAAAGATATCATGCTGATGTTTATTGTGTAAAAATACATTCAATTGAAATGACACACAAAAGTTAGACAACACAACTTTTTGGGGCAATCAAATTAGTTGTTACTTATTACATTTGTTTAGTTTGAGCAATGAGGAGAGTGTCTCCTCAGTGTATGGGTGTAAAGATAGGTTTGATTTAAGATGGTTCTAGTTGAAATTTTGTTAGCAGAATTCATAGCAAATAGTTAATTTAAACTTCCTAAAGCATTGCACTTGTAGAGCTGGAACTGACGTTAAAAGTCTGTTTATTTACTATTTTTCATAAGGTTTTGGAAGAAGCAAAGCTGGAATGTGGCGGCGTCACTATTACACCCGATAAGATCGACATAATGGAGAAGATGACTGTGGCTATTTTTGAGATATTGGAAAGAGCTTGGAATATCAAGGTAGTTTTTTAGTGTGGTAATGATTTAATAGATTGACTTGACTTCAGGCTTATCGGCAAAATTACTTGACTTGATTTAAGTCATTCAATCAAATAACTTGACGTAGACTTAGGTGTTTTAAATAATTTTTGGTAAAATTTTATTAGTTTTATAAACAAAACAAATATCTGCGAATCAAAATATCATTCAAAATCGACTAAGTTTACCAGTTTTTATAATTTAACTTTTTGTTTTGATGCAAATGACTTGACTAGAAATTGGGATCCAGCTTTAGTTATTCCAAATGACTGGTTTACAACACTGGTATTATCCAAACAAAAATTCTTATCAGAAAAAAATTGTTTGTCATATTCAGGTAAACAAAATTGTTTATAACCAACCAACTTTATTGAACTGTGGGTCATTTTCTGACAAAGTATTGTTTTCTAGGGTAAATAAAAATAAAAATTGGTATTGTCAATTTAAGAAATTGCTTTCTTTCATTGACACTAAAGACCTAATATATAAATGTTAAACTGTATCCTGTGCAGGATGTAAGCTTGGTTGATATGAAGATTGAGTTCGGGGTGAGAGAGGACACAAAAGAAATTGTGTTGGCCGATGTAATTGACAATGACTCCTGGAGAATTTGGCCAAAGGGTGACAAAACACAAATGAAAGACAAACAGGTAAGTTATCGCTGATTTAAGTTTAGAAAACTGATTGTTGTGATAGTAAACAAAATTGAATGTACCAAATTTCTTACTGTAAACCCTTTTTTGGGACATGTTGCAGTTTCAGGGGGAATGAAGTATGTTTTGACCAGAACCAGCAGTTTGGTCAAGAACGTGTATGTTGTGTTAATGGAGACTTGTTTATGTGGCTATTATGCCCCCCCCCCCCAATACTTTTGAAAAGTGATATTGATTTAATGAGCATGTTAAAGATTAAATATACTTTCTTAAATCCAAATTATCAAGGTTTACTGTTGATTCAATAAGCCAGTTTTTAGTTAATACTGTTAACCCATTTTTTGTTCTATTGTTGCTGTATTCCCCCAAGATCATTTATCATCCAAACACAAACAGCCAATTCCAAGTTTTAAACTTTTTGGTTAACTAACAAATATTTAGAAAACCACTCTGTATCTCAAATATTTAACATCGCTATTTTAATAGAAAAAGGTTGTTGGATAGCTATTAATGTTGCTATTAACGCAGGTCTACAGAAACCTAAAACAGATCACGGCCAGCGACATGAAGAGCCTGAAAGAGAACTACAAATGGGTCTCCGATCAGCTCCACGACCTTTCCGATTTCTGCCAGACCAACAACGGTCAAGTGAAAATCGTCATGGGATCGGCCAGCGACAAAGAACACTGCAATAAGATCAAATCGGCCTGCGAGAAACTGGGCATGCAATGCGACCTGCACGTTTCCTCCGCCCACAAGTCGACAGACGCAACCCTGAAGTGGCTAGCTCGGATTGAAGGCCAGGCTGTTAGCGTTCCAACCGCTATAATAGCGGTCGCTGGACGCAGTAACGGTTTGGGCCCAGTGCTTAGCGGGAACACTGTTCTCCCGGTTATCAACTGCCCGCCTATGTCCGCCCAGTGGGGATCGTCTGACCTCTGGTCCTCTCTTCGACTGCCTTCCGGACTTGGTTGTGCCACTGTGCTCAGTCCCGACGCGGCCGCGCTGGCAGCAGGGCAAATCCTGGCCCAGAACAACTTTTCAATTTGGGGCAAGATACGCAGTCTTCAGCTCAACAATTGGATTACTTTGATGCAGTCGAATGACGAATTGTGCTGAAGAGTGTCACGTCTTAGGTTTTTTTTGTGCAAACCCTAAAAATTGTGTAATTGTACATTTCAGTTACTTCGCTGCCGCTGCAATTTTTTGTTATTTTGTTGTTTGAACTGATTTTGACGACTTCTCACACGAGACAGTCTTTTGACGTTGATTTTGTAAGTACTTTACGTTGTTGCTGATTTACTTAGTGTATGGAACCTAGTCTCTTAACACTGTACAATGCCAAATAAACTGTCGAAAGTATTATTCAGAGGGTGATTTTGTATTGTTCTCAATTTCCGAACTATTTGGAAAAATCTGCTAAAAACAAGATAAGTCACCATTTTTATCTTTCCGAAGTACGCCACACTTTTAAGTCAATTTTAGTTTCCTTAAGTGAGGATGTCCGATGATATCGAAGCCAGTGGTTCTCAACTTTTTTCTTTCGTGGCCCATTTTTCTTGCACAAAAACGATGTGTCCCAATAAATTTTTATGAAAAAAACAACTATGAAATAGGTTTCAAACAAAAAAACAGCACAACATGTTTCAAACCAGATTATTTCTTGAACCGTGCATTAGTGAGATACTAGCTGTTGAACAATAAATTTACATTCCTTCCCAAGCCATTATTTCTGCAAAATTAAGTGTAGTGACACAAATAAATCGTAATTCTTGATTAAATCTAGCTTTATAAATTTGGTCTGTGGCCCACTCAAAATGTTCCCATGGCCCACTGGTTGAGAACCGGCAGCTAGTATCGGTACTCGTCCGATACAAGATTCCCAAAATTAATATTGGTATTTCAACCATGATTTGCCATGCAATTTTTACCTTGAAAGGTAAATTCAGCCATAGTTAACAACTTAATTTAACTTCAATTTTTGGCCCAATTATCGTTGAGTGTTTTAAATCAATAATTTTTTGTTTGTTCCAGCATAGTAATTAGGGATTTTCGATAATCTCAAATCAAAGCCGATACTCGATGCCAAGTGGCAATACTGGTACTCGTTCGATACTAGAGGTGGTAGTGGTATCGGTGCTGATCCGATAATAAATAAATATGCAAATTTTAACGATGCTTTGCGTTCAAACTCAGCGATTCTTCATTGAAACATAAATTTATCAATAAGTAGGGTTAAAACTGGAGGTAACTTGGACTCTTTTTGACTCTACAGCATATTTGGCCTAAAGCCCTGGAAGATACCTTTGTACGTTTCAATTTTATCGATCTTGCTTAATTGAGAAATGGCGTCATTTGGTTATAAATTACAAAGTCTCAGACATTAGTATCCTAAAGATTTTTGCAGTTAGACCGTACCGCTACAAATGTTTTATTTGTACCAGGTCATGTACTTTTCCCACCAGAACTTTCGTCGCCTCCTTCAATGTATTTAAACTAAGATTTCAGTTGCATGTTCATGCATTACTTTGAACAAAATAACCCCAGTTTTTCTGAGGTTACTTGTTTTAGACGTCCCGCTGTGACGTCATGTCGAAAAATTAGTCATGCGTGTTATTAAACAAATATTTTCATCTTTTTCAGTAAGAAATTTCTTCTTTCACCCCTGATTGTAGGCGAAGACGGGTTTAATCAGGGACATTAAACACTAACTACAAATACTTTAAAAGTCTGTGTGAACTTATTTTTTTTTTTATAAAAGTCAATATCTTGAAGTAAAAAAAACTACTAAAATCGAGTTGTGCTTTGGTACCTTAATTTTTAAATTTAATCTACGTCTTTTACCGTCCAAAATATTTTTTTCCAAATTGTCAAACAATTTGGGAAATTTTGAGTCTTATAAGTTTTTAACAAGTAATAAACGGCAATAGCTCAAAATAGCTTATTTTATTCTGTGTACAAGATAGGATTGCGCCAAAACCTGTTTATTGAAGTTATATCTACACAAGGGCTGTGTCCATTCAGGCGTCACATGCCAAAAAGAATAGCGCAATTTGCTAGAAATTAGGTTGAAATGGCTTGCAGAAATGTCAAAGCGTTGCACTAGGTTTTGCGACAAGCGAGTAAGGCACACAGTCATGGTCGATTGTTGGTGTTAACTGGAGACGTCTGCGTTAGTTCTGAGATTGAAAAGAGCGCGATAATTTCAGCAACTTCTCGGCGGTCGCGGTAAGTGCATAACACACGCAGGACACCATGCACATTATAATCATCTGTATACAGCGGATTAAAAAAGCAAACAATTCTTCAGAAAATAAATAGTGGTTCCCAAACCTGTCCTAATGCTTAAGCGTGCGCAGAGAGGTTCTGCAAAAATATTTTTTAGTCTAATTTTTGCTCTATTTGAAAGCCTCTTGATTTAACTCTTTTTGACATTTAGAGTACATTAAATCTAATTACATTTTTCTCATAGTTTTTTGGGGTGCTGTAAGTTATAGAAGGCTGGGAACCACTGTAATAGATAGATGTTTGAAATATATACTAAAGCTTTTTTTTACATAAAAAACGACGTTTGAGCTTCGTTTAAATCAATGTGCCTATGCATTTCATGCAAAGAACTATACTGCCAAAATAAATGTCAGGTGTAACTGTCAAAACTAACAAAAAAAATAGGTTTGCAAAAACAGCGAACGATAGCTTTTCCTTGATTACGTGTTTCGATGGAAAATTATGTTGCATGATTGTGTTGGGGGGAGAGCAGCCATCAGAAAAAAGGCAAAAGTTATCCGAGGGAATCGGCTGCCTCCGAAGTAATCTTCTTCTGGTCTTTGTTGTATCGAATGCGAAACTGCTCCGGAAGAGGGTGTTCGTCCTGTCAATCAAATCGATGACATCAACATTTTTTTTCGAGTGTTTTTGTTTTCTATCGTAATTTGGCCCAGCCTTTTTTGGAGGCGGCGCGTAACACCAATGGCTAACTTTTAAAGTAAATTGGCATTTGCAATATGTCTGTCATTTTAGCCTTCTAAAAATGCGTTTGGGGGGAATTTGGCAATCTTAAATTTGGCAAACAACCCGTATGAAAAAACTAAACTAAAAGACAAATAATTTAAATAGGCTGGGTTGAACAACTGGCTAAAAATAAACGATTATAAGATATTTGGTTTACGTTTTCGGCTATTATTTGTCTTTGAAAAGAAGAAAGTATGTTTCCATTTAAAGTGGTGTAACAAAGTATTGTATGTCAAAGGCCATGTTTGAATAACCTGACAGAAAGGTTAGCGTGTCAGTCGCCTCTCTAAATATCCAAAACGAAACAGCCTGAATATAGTTGATGTCGAAAGTGAATAAAAAAATACTCGCTATATAACTACTTCTGTATGGGCTGTGATATTCATTTTAAGTCAAGTACAACCCCATCCATCATGCTCCAAACTTTTACAGCCATTTCTCAGTAAAACACCCAAGTACGTTTAAGAGAAAACCAACCCACGTTTTAAAAAACTGTGATTAAACAGTGATCGCGTAATCCCGTGGCTTTCGGGCCCTGCTCTATGAGCACTTACGAATTCGCCGCTTCCGTCGTTTTTCGGGACCGATATGTTCATTTCGGATGACTTGGCGCAAACGATCTCGCAGTCCAAGCACTCGCTGCTCAGGTAAATGAGACATCCGTCGGTCTTGTCGATAGAAGCGCACGGCATCGTGCCTTGACACTGGAAAAATTGAAAAATTGTCACTTGAGACTAGGAAAAATAAAAAATTCGCTCTTGAAAAAAAAAACGTGATTTATTACTGAAAAAAAGTGCTTGTAATCTCGAAAACAAACCTAATATTTTCCATAAAAAAAAAAAAAATTAAAAAAAAAAAAAAATCCAAAGCAACACTTTATTGGATTGTTAGAAATGTTGTCAATTTTCAAGGGAAGGTTGAATTGATGACCAAAATGGTCATCAAGTTATGTTTCTCTAATCTCACAAAATAAAATGACTCTGCATCTATCACTCAAAAAAAGAAACTTAATCAGCTTCTTGAATTTTGAGAAAATCTTTAAGCCAGCAAGGATAAACAAAACGTAAGTACAAAATACAAGTGCCTATTTTTTTATAGTAAGAATAGTTAAAAAAAATAGGGCCTTAAATGTTTTTTGTTTACCTGGACAGTAGCCGACTGGCAGTTGATGATTTCGATGCCGGAGACCACGGACTCAAAAACAACGCCCATCTTCTTGCAGTTGTCTGTAGATAAAAATTGTAAGTGGCGAAACTATAGGTTTGTTTTTACATTTTTTTGTTTCGTCTATAGTTTGGTATAGTTGGCAGCACTATAGAAGAATGATGGCGACTTGGAGGCTATGTCGGCCGGAGAATAATCAGCCAGAAAACCATAGAAATTGGCAAAACTTCTGACACCACTTATACATTCGTTAGTAGGCGAACACAGCATTTGACTTTAGAGACTAAACCCCAAAACGAAGAATTTAGGCCCAAAATGCTTGTCACCAGAAGGTTGACAAGATTCTACAAGCCTGGTTGGCAGTTATAATTTATTGTATGATAATTTGATATAAATATACGTGTGAGTTTGGACAGGAGTAGCAGTTGTAGAAGAGTGGATTTCACAAAAAAAAACATAATAGCTTTGCTTGGTAGTCTGAGTGTGCATGTATTGTAAACATACTACTAATAAGATAGGAACGCAGAATTGGAATGGGCAAAAAATACATAATTGGCAAAACAATTTCATGTGACAACATAAAATTCATATTTTTCGTAGTGAAAAAAAAAAAAAAACTAAAAAAACGTATTTTTGACATTAGGTTATCTTAAAATAAACAAATGTTCATGGGCTTTTGCGACACCTACCCAAAACAATCGAGTTGATTTTTCCTTTGACTGTCAAAGTACTCTTAACACAATTGTAGATGTAAACAGTATGCGACATCTCTGTTCCCTCAATGACCAGTGCACTTGCATTCTCTTGGTGTTCCTGTGTAAAAATCAACGTCGTGTAAAGAGTAAAATGTAAGGGCATTATAATAAGTAAATCGGTGCGTCCCCGCGCATAATTCCTAGCTTCTTTTATCTTACTTCATGCCTATGGACTAGGCGTTAGATTTGTATAAATGTTAATTTTTTAGTTAATGATTATCCTTTGTAATTAAATTACTATGTTTTTGAATATCTTGCTTTATTCCAAAAATGAAGTGCTTCATATTGGTTTTGAAAAAAGACATTTTTATCTGAAAAGGCCAATATCAGATTAGAGAGTCAATACTTTTTACCAAAACGTAGTACTGTAATTCGTACACTATTCAAATGGTAGCGGTGCCGGTAGAAAAACAATTTTCTTTCGCTTCTCAACAAAGGTTGGCGTTTCAAATGCGACGTATTCTACCGTAAAAAACTTGTCAATAGAAAAACATACTAAATCAACAATCAAAGCTTTTCACACTAAAGCTTAGACCTTCGCAATTTTATCAATTTTGCTCATTTGATCATAGTAATGGCATCATTTGGTTTCGGATAAAAAGTCTATCTTTCCCTACAAACTAGGGTATCGGAAAAAAACAGAGAACGTATCTAAGTACTTACAACGATCCATTTTTTGCCGTGCAGTGCAAGCTGTGGCGGCTTCTTGGCAGGCTTGGGTTTGCCGGCGGTGACTGGCTTGAACCCTGGGCTTGAGCTGGCCTTGTAAGGAACGGCAGAGTGCTTGCGAAGATCTGGGTTCTTGTGCGTTTTCATGTCGTTCGACACCTTCTTGAGGCCTGAAGCAACGTCACAAGGTTGCATATGTATGCTTATTTATTTGTGGCTTTTCATTGGCTCCTTTGTATTTCGCAACTATAGATTTTACTGTAGCTGTGGCGGACGCTGTACTTCTACTATATGTGCATTTTTTAGCTTTATTACCAGTTTTACGTTTGAAGGCGACGATGTTACTGTGAGCGGATTCTGTGTTTTCTCTTGTTAATTTAAGGAAGTTAAAATTACACTAGTTTCTGTCAATTTTTATTTATACGGTATATACATGGAGACCTATACGAGCCACATGGATTTGCCTACTTTTTCTCTTCATAGGTGACACATCATAGATTGTCAAATGGTTTTGCTTGTTCAGTAGAGACTTTTCTCATTTTGCGACGCCCATTACTCATGATGTAACGTTAGTTAGGTTAAATGTTTTCCTAATCTTTAGTTAACCGTCATAAGGCAACCCGTATTTGTCAAACATGTTTTCCTTTTTTAGTTCGCCCGATGGTTTAAGATGACATATTCCAAACTTTAGATATACATTTTTTGTTGAAATGGTTAAGTGCTCTAGATTTGCAGTTATTTGTCATTTGATGTCGTCGAGGTTGCTTTTCACATTAGGAGTAAACGCAAATCCGAGACATACAATATTGATGCCTTAACGGTTTCGCTGTTGACTCACACGAGATTAGTTTCGCAGGCGGAGGTCGTTAAAAGGTTTGTTGCTTTGTTGGGCAAGTCTGAAAGTCTGTGACGCCATTTGAACCGCTCTATTTAGTTAATGTACACTTCCGTGTTCTTAAAGCCAGTTAAACGTGTTACTTGGACCAAATATGGTGTCGGATCTAACAAGGGTGTCTCGAATAGGGCAGGTGAGTAAACAACTGAATACGTAAGGTTGTAGTGTTTACGCCTTACAAATAGATCCAATACTTCCAAATATGGTCGCGTTTTTTACAAGTGAATAGGGCAGGCAAGTGATAAGTTATCTGTGTGGCCCTGTGGGGGATTCATTTTGAATGATAAGTCTAACACATGAGGGTTGCCACGCATTTTTATAAATAAAGTCAATAAAATTTGAAGACTTAAGACCTAAAGTTATGTTTTAAACAAAAATTATAAAAAATGATGTGGTCAGCATAAATAAAAAAGTTTATAAATTGTTTTAATACGGCATTTTTTAAACACATAGCTTGAACCACTTTGCCCAGATAGGGTGGCGAAACTCGAATAGGGCATGCAGGTAAAGAAGTGATCTACGTAAGGAATTGTTTGTGGTGTGTTACGCCTCGGAAATGTACGCCAATCACACAACACACGGTCTATTTCGATTTGCACAACACATGCAAAACGAAAATGTTGAAGCATAAACGCAGAAGTTGAAATCATGCAGGGTGCACGCAACCTTTATCGATACAGCATTAAAAAACACAAGCACACGACTGTTTGATATACACAGACAATAGTTTAACTGTAGTTCGTGCCAATAATTCCTACGTATTAAGAAAGCGTTCAATTCAAAAGATTTGTAGGTTAATACCGACAAAAAAGCATATAGACACGAAAAAAGTTATTCCTTGAGTTAATTTCATATTTTTTGCTGAATTCTTGTGAACAATCCGAAAATTGGAAGCAGTTCATACAAACAAACCGTAAGTTCAACAACAAATATTAACTAACTTTATTAATTAGATTAAGGTCCTACAAACTTTTTCCTTGTTCACAAGACATCAATATAGGTTAATATCGACAAGGCAGCAAATAGACAACAACCCAATATTACCAAACTTAACTGATTAGAAAAAAAATCCTACAAACTCAGCGTTTCCTAGTTTAAAAGGTACATATGTAATAGTTACCCTTCGTAATGTCGGTTCCTTTTTTCAGGTCATTAAACAAGGCGTTCATCGGAGAGGGGCCGGCCGGAGCAGGGGCTGGCATACTGGCCCCAGGGGGTGGGGGAGGGGGAACTCCCTGGGGTGGGGGCGGTGGGACTGCAGGGGCACCCCCGCAACTGTTTGCAGTCGCCTCTGGAGCCTAAACGGTTTCGGATTTTTGTAAGCCTAAAGTTTTCCGTCGGAATTGTCTATTGAGAAATATTGAGAGTCGGTGAAACGTAGGCAAAGGTAAAGAAAAAAGTAGAGATAGCAAGGATTTTTTGGAAAGTCATAGAATATGTTTTGGAAATCACCTCTACCCGACAAAAACTGATTTTGGTCTCTTCCGACATAAACTTACGGTTGAGCATGGTTTGGACTTTGCGATGTATTTCAAACTAATCAGTCTGTCAGCTTTCATTTTATTATGCTGCGCACGTATTTTTTTTATTTTAGCAACAAACAACTCGTTAGCTGTTGAGTTTTAAATTCAAATCGGCCCATTGCTCTGTCAATGCTACAAATTGAACACCTGGCGAACTTGCTTGTATTACAATCCTGGGCAAACCAAAACTTTACGGTATAAAGAAAAAAACACCACTTTTGTGGCGAACGCTACAACTATCATCGACGGTAGCAAAAACTTTACCGTTGCAGAATTCACTTTGTCCATCTATTAACAGCAACTTATTTGTTCAGAACGTATCACGCTCGATATACAGGGTGTTTTACTAATAATGTTATGAGAGACAAATTAATATCTTACGGTAACTAAATTGCTTCGGGGCTTTTTAGGTTTTAGTTGGTTGTATTAGGGAGAAACAGCATATTAATAACCTCTCCACCTCTATACCGTGTTTTTGCGATAGTGGACAATTGGTTTGGCTGTAAAAGCAAGATAACTGGGCACAGCTGGTCAACGAACCGTCAAAGAGTAAGCTAAAAAACAGGTAAACGACGTTGGGCAGCTGTTCATGCATTGGTCTGCGTGCACATTCGATAAACACCATGCCGTGGTGTCGTGTATTGTTTTCACGTATCCTTAACATACCGCCTGCGATTCCCAAACCCTTGGTGTTAATTTCAGCAAAGAGCGCCAGTGGGGCGGCGTCCGCTTTGGAGAAGTCGATTCCGGCGGGGGGCAAAATGCCCGGGGGAGGGGGTGGCGGAATATTACCCACTGACCCAGGGGGCGCCTGGCCGAGGTGGGTGGCCGAAAGGGGCGGTGGGGGTGGAGGAAAATTGGGGTCGCGTTTAAGGTGTTCTGGTTTGGGGGGAGGCTGGGGTTTGGGGGAAGAAGACGGGGACTGAGGATGCGTTTCCTGTAGAAAGAGAAATTGCGAGGAGTTGGAAAAGAAAGTTTAGGCAGAATATGAGGGAGAAAAAAGTAAGAGAGCATAAATACAGAGAAGCAAAATGAGAAAACTTGAAAAACGGTCACAGAGAAAAGGATGCCTTTTAAATTTGTGTACTTTTTTTAAATGTTGTGAACATGGCCTAAAGCAATCGTATTTAAATGTACAATTTTTTGTCATTTTTACGATGTTATTTTAAATATTATCAATATGTTCTACAAACAAGCAAGCAATACTATTTTAAACGCACAAATTTAGGTAATTTTATCTTAACGTATCCATTTTTGTGCAACAAGTTAACAATGAAACAAGAGGGCAATTGAAAACTTGAAGCGTGTTGTCAATTGGCATTCAATTTTGAAAGAGACTTAACATACCGATGCATTCCAGCTCAGACCAGTTCTGTGGTGTTCCTTGATGTAGCCGTGAAGCGAATCGAATATGTTAATGAATGAGTCTACCCATGCCTTGTGCTCAGCTTTTTTGTCCCTGTAAAATCGGTTAAAATTTGAGCATCGTTTGTATTGTATATAATCCATAAATGTTTTATCACACAGATTTAGAAGAAATACCCCACAGTTGGAAACATTTGGCATATTTTTGCATAGCACTAATTTAAAGAAAGCGAAGATATTTTGAGCTCTTACTAACTCAGTTGTTATATTGTCAAGTTACCAGAGCTAAAAAGCATCAACTAGTTAAAATTGATTTTTTTAATGTACAAGACAGTTTACAACTGTGGTTCTAAGTAGATAGTATGTTGCTACTAGTTCAATTCAAATATTTATAAACAGTGTGGATAGAATTTAAACAATAAAAATAATTTCAAAACCACCTATCTATAGACTACTTAAAAGCAAAAAAGTGGGAAGGGATTTTTTAATCGATTTTTTAGTTCAAAAGTCCTCAATCATATGTATGAGCTTAAAAAAGGGCAGTGATTAGGTATAGAACACATTTAGCAATAGGCTTACCCATTTTTGGTTGCCATCAAAACCTTGTTGGTGTAGAACTTGACAGATTCACGACACTCCTCAACATGCTTCATTGGCGTTTTAGGGTAACCTACCCAGCCAAAAACAGGATAGCCCTCACAAACCGCTAGGACATGGTTCTTTTCGTCGTTTGTCATCTTTTTCCTGAAATCCTCAAACTCTCCCATTAGTTTACTCATTGCAGCCATAAGCTTGCCTAAAACTGCCTGGTCCTGAAAAAAAAAAATTGGATTCAGCATAGAGACTGTTGGATGTGATTAAAATACACTTAAGCTACAATTAAATCAAGGCAACAATTCTTTACTTTGTTCTTTCTTACAATTTTAACTTCAATTAATTGAAAAAAAAAATGGATTTGCACAAATATTAGGAAACAATAAAGCTAACGAAGCCACAGAAAAATACTTCAATGGTTTTACATTAATTGAAAGAAAGGCCATGATTTTATGAAACTGCACTTTAACATGGTTTCACATAAGTGCTTTATTACAAGTTTCTGGTTGAATATTTATTCTTTTCTCAATATTTGGTCGTATTTAACTAAAATATTACAATGGGTTACGGGGTTAGGTACTTGTCAGCGTTCTCCAGGCAGCAAGTAAAGAAAAATAACATTCAAGTGGAGATTTTAACATACTATTTAAGCCTATATCAAAATAAGGTTGGTGATATAGTTTTACTTTTTATAAAATTGTATTGTTGGTAGACAAAAACCTATGGAAAAGTGATATTTATAGACAATTGCCAAAAGATAAAATTAATTTGTTTGTTATTTAAATGCAATCATCAGTGCTATATATATATTAGTAAGTTAGTATACATTGCATGTTGCATCTGACACATTGCATACCTAGAGTAAACCAAATAATATTAAGGTTTAAAATTCTTTAAAAACTAAAAAGACCAGATTGTGAATATAAAGGCTACGTTTTTCTCAACAAAGGTTATGTAGGAAGTTTAAAAATGTTTCAGAGGCTACACATGTCAGGTTTAACTTTTTTGTTAAGCAAATAGGTCGCCTTTGGTTTATTTCAAACATTAAAAAAATACCTTTGGCTGGGAGCACTTGGAAGCAATCACAAGAAACTTAGTTTGCTCATCACACACTGCCTTGAGATTTTTGGCCTGAATTTAAGAAAATGTAATAAAAAAATGAATACAATTAAAAAGGGGTATAAACAGTAAAAATAAAGTAATGTTAATTTATCAACTTAATGTTATACAAGTTTCTTTATTATTAGATAAATATAAATTAGAAAGAATTTCTAAAATTAACATTATGCAAATTATTACACTGTTGTAAAAAGTAACTCATAACTGGGACAAACATAAATGTTGATACCTGATTTAAAATTTTCACAAAAAACATTAACCTTGTTGCTAATTGCCAATATTGTTTTACAGAAGTTTTAATGCTTAAGTTTTCTGACCTGGCCATCAATAGCACCGCCAAGGGCTGCTGATGCTGCCACATAAGGATCCACTGCATCAGTAATGAAATTATTGAAATCTTCAACATATTGTGCTGCGAAATAAAAAAACGGTTTCAGTTAAAAAAAATTGCAAAACTAATTTAGATAACATTCATCTATATATAATTGTACCACAGGGTTGTCACACAACTTTTAAAAAATCAAAGACATTCAGAAACCTAAACTTGGAGCGCTTACGTTTTTTAAATATAATTAAAAAAAACAGTAAAAATCCAACCGTCAAAATAACAAACAATTACAAAATTGTTGTAAACGACACGTTTTTGACATATAACTTAAGCTGCACATAAACTAAATTAAAAAACTATTCAAATACGTGTGGAAAATCATAAGGGTTTTTAAAACTTTTCAATACCTAAATCAATAAAGAGTTTGAAAGACTTTCAAAGACCATTCCAACCCTGTGGTAAGTGGTAACATAAATAATAAACCATAATGGTAAAGCAAATAGTTTCAAAAGAAAAATCTGAATAGTATAATTATACACCAATTTTTTATCAAAAGCCTGTAATTGAACTTGGTTGAGGTTATTCGTATATAATAACTGGAAGTCGAGCTAAAATTTGGCTTTAACCTAATAGTTTACTGTGATTGGTTTGTATATTTCGCTAAGATTTAGTTTTATGTATAACTAAATGTTTCATGATTGTTTTGTTCCTGAAATCGCACGCATTTAGTGAAAATTACTACATTTATGGTAAACAGTAACAACATTGTGCCAAACATTTTGTAATATGTTACATAATTCTTTATTAAAAATATAACAAAAAAACGATGAATTCATACCAACAGCAGCAGAATCCCCACCACCAGAACCTCCTGAACCACCAGTTTTTTCAAGTCTATTCACGACGGCTTCCAAACGATTTATCAATCCTGAAAGCTCCACGGTCGAACTCATTATTTATGGAAAAATTTAACAAATCTACAAAAAAAAATGTCTGAAAAACAATAAAATAGTAGTATTTCTTTTTTTAAGTATTCCTGTTAAAATGTCTTATTTAGCTAACATACTGGCTCGTCTGAAAAGTGTAGCAGATCAACTTAACTTGCCATATTTCCCCTATTAGTTGGTATACTGCATAGGTTGATACTATTTGCTAGCAAAGTTTAAAATCGGAAAATTGATCAGCATTAAACGACTAACTTCTGTATCTAACAAATCAAGTTAAAAAAACAATAAATACAATAGGTTATAAATAGAATTTGCGGGATTTTTTTAAAATAGAATATAATAGGACGTTTTGCATCTAGAAGATAATGTAACTATAAGATTAGCAGCTATTTTATCGGAAATTTATCTCTCAAACTGTTTGAATTGAAGACACTCACTGCTAACAAACTTATCTAAATAAGTTAATACGCATTGCGTAATACATTGAGCTTTTTGTATTAAATTGACAGTTAAAGCTAAATTTAATTTAAGTACACACAATTGTTGAATATATGGGAAAATAATGTTGAAACTACTTGGTGTCTTGCTCTGTCTTCTTTTTGTATTGACCCGAACGGAACAGTTTGACAATATCCTTTAATGAAAATGCCTTTATTAACTGTCCTGAATTTAAGTAAACACGAGTTGTCCAGTTAGCACTTCGCTTGTTTAACGCCTGATTAACTAGACAGCCGCGACAACAGCTGACATCGCGACATATATCAAAAACAAACAGAGAAAACAGTCACTTCGAGACGATTCTAGCCACACCTGTTCCCTGTTTCCGCGTTTACTGCCTCTCCTCCGACCGTTAAGAAACGAGGCGTTGGTCAGGACGTCACTCAATGCGTAATCGCACATTTTAACGCCGCTAATTTTTATGCCGTCAACAGCCGGTCGAAAACGCACGGTAAACGGTCGAATTGCGCTGCTGCCATTTTTAAACAAAAGGGTATGTTGCTGACATGGTTCAACAGTTGATCTGAAACTAATTTTCACCCCCAAATGACCAAAAACAACGTATCAGTCTTACATGCAAATACACAAGGCTTGAATAGTATTTCAATCATTAATTGCAGGTCAGCTGAGTTACTTTAAGTAAACTTTTATATCCAAGATAATGCTATATAGTTCAAAACACGTTGTATAAAGCAGATGTTGACCAAATGACCAAACAGGGGCACTGGTTTTCCAAGTTTTTTTAATATTGTTTACGCTCCTGATGGCTATAAGTCTATGATTTTAAGTAACAAAGCTTAATAAAAAACAAGGTTTAACATCAGCCTTCCAAATAATTTAAAAAAATTTCCTCGAGTTGACTTCGCACAAAAGATGCCAAGTTTTTCTTTTTTTCTGTTTTTCGCGATTCTGGATTTCGGCTCTAGTATGCCGTAACTAATTTTTATTTGCGCGAAATCGATAACATCTTTGTGATATATGCTTTTGTATTGAAAGCTATGACTATCCTAAAACTTTAACCAAAGGAATAACGAACTGGGTAGTGTTTAAGATTACTTCTTATGGTGACGCTTACATTAACTTTATGACGTCATGTTTTGACGTAGGTTTGTTACGTCACAGCATGACGCAATTTTGTGACCTTGGCTGAAAAATATACTATAAAATATTTTTATGCCATACTATAAGGTGTCATTTTTAAGGAGTTTTTTTTATCCTAGAATCTAGATCTCGTCTGTAACCGACCGACCAATCGTAGCATATAACATAAGACATTCTTTGTTTTCCGTTTCGTGAGTGACAAATAATAAATCAACGTATAAACTTGTTAGCTTTGAAGCTTATATTAGGCACTTTGTTAATGAACACTCTGGTTTGGATATTTGCACAAGAGCATGTAATATTTTGAGTTGTGGTGTGAAGTGGCCGATTCCAGATTGCCAAGTAGCAGCAAATAACTTTCAGAGGCTGTTTAAGGTAAAATATTTCTCCGCTTCAGGGAAGAAATATTCCATTCTAGATTTACAACACAAAGTTTTTAACACTCAACTATTTCAAACAGTTTACGTACCACGTAATATTGCCAGTCACGAAGATCTAAACTGCAATTGAGCTTAGCCATCTTTATAATCACCATATATTATGTCAGCGAAAAACGGTGCGCATTAAGCATAGGTATCGGTAATAATCGGCGTTACATCAGTATTTACAAGCAGCATGAAAAAATGGAAACCGATGGCCGTCACTGGCGTTGAAATATAACCGTCCAAGTAAAGTAAGGCGTTCTTATTACGCAAAAAAAAAATTAGGCTAAATCTCGTCTGAAAATTTAAAATGGCTTGAAGAAGATTGTAAGGTCAGATATTACTTTCCGAGCGAGTGTTGCCTTATATTTTAAAGGGGACGTTTTGCTTTCTTAACAGCACGCAAGACACGGCGGCCAGACAAGTGAAAACCAAAAACAGGCCGGCTGCGATGTAGACCACGTATGAAAAGAGCATTTCATTTTCCTCCCTGTAGATCTCCATAACCTCTTCTACGGATTGGCCAGTCTCCATATCAGCAAGAACCACTGCAGAAAGGAATTGTGTTATCAGCTAAAATGTATATTTCCAGTGTTGTAAACAAATCAATTTAAAACGACTGAAGTCTCGGTCTAGTCATTTGTAAAATCATTTAATTCCAACTAAAGTCTTTTTGAAAAAAAGCAAGTCAAGTGCCACTAGAATTCTTGTCATAAAAATTAAACATTAAACTATTACAATCGGTAAACTCGTCCCATTATAAGCAATAACTCAACTGAAAAATAACAAAAACGCGAAATTAATAGACTAATATATTAGCCTCCCGAATATTTACCGCTTGTCAAAACCTCTTCTCTCCCAGAGAGGATTTAGTTCTAATGATGTTGATACCATTGAAGAGCGATTATGCTATTTTGGTCTAATGATATTTTGCTATAATAACTCCAGGTATCGTCCGATAATATCGGAGCGTAGCCGATATTAAGTGGTGTAGTACCAGCACTTGACAGGTGAAGTCGATATGATATTAATTCTAGCATAACATGGTTTGTAATTTAATCGAGCGGTTAACTTTGGTTAGGTTCAGAAATTACCTTATTAACAATATAGATGACTAAGATTCCAGTGCTTTCGGAAAACCTTACGTTTGCATGTTTCAATTTGGTCAATTTAACTGACTTGACAATAGTAATGAAATTATTAGATTTTCGGTGGTGTTTTTGCCTAAAATATCAGGAATCGGTAACGGAATAAAATAAGAATAAAAGAAAATCCTTAATAATGAACGAATCCCGATCCATCTTAGCGATTTGGATTGTGACAATATGACAGGTATTTTGATAGTATGACAGTGGCGGGTACTTTGATAGTATGACAGTGGCAGGTACTATGATTGTATGACAGTGACAGGTACTATGATAGTGTGTAAGTGGCAGGTACTTTGATAGTATGACAGTGACAGGTACTATGATAGTATGATGACAGTGACAGGTACTACGATAGTATGACAGTGGCAGGTACTATAGTATGACAGTATGACAGGTACTATGATAGTATGACAGTAACAGGTACTATATTGGTATAACAGTGACAGGTACTTTGATAGTATGACAGTGGCAGGTACTTTGATAGAATGACAGTGACGTGTACTATGATAGTTTGATAGTGACGGGTACTTTGATAGTATGACAGTGACAGGTACTTTGATAGTATGACAGTGACAGGTACTATGATAGTATGACAGTATGACAACTACTATAGTATGACAGTGACAGGTACTACGATAGTATGACAGTGACAGGTACTTTGACAGTATGGCAGTGACAGGTAGCCAAACGCAGTGAGGAAGTTTATGGCAACAGCCATCGTTAACGAAACTCGGCAATGCCACGACCAATGGGCGCCCTTAAGTCGAACGGCCAGCGTCAGATCATTGCGTCGCGTTCTTACGTTTGCAACTGGTGCCGTCCACGTCCAGGGTGAATCCACTGGGACAGACGCACGCTGTTTGTCCGTTGTTGTACGTCACGCAGTCGTAGTTGCACCCGAGCGCCTCCTGCGGAGAAAAGGCGCGTGAATTTGTAAAGGCCGAATATGAACCACCAAGTTCAGGGGTTCTTAAACTCGGATTCATGGACCCCGTAGCGTATTTTAGCATCTGTTAACGCTTAAGTATAAAATGAAAATCAGTTAAAATATAGCCCATTTCTGACGCAATTTTAAAACGTCATAAAGTGCCGTGCGCGTGAGTCAAGAAAAGTTAACACGTTCTAATCTCCGCCAGCCACGCACTTAGGGGGTAGTGAATCCGTGAAGGGGGTCCGTGAAGTCCTAATAACAATATTGGTCTATATTTAAAAACAAAACAAAAAAATTCAAATAAAAGTGTTGAATTAAAAGTAAAACGTTTTACACTGAATGCATATTTAGACTTGATGGCGCTGTCACAACTTTTTAAACCGCAAACAGCAGATTTTGGAAGTCTACATGTATTGTGACATGAATAAGACGTCATCTCTAAAATTCCTTGCCTACACCGGTCAACGCGAAGCAAAAAACTATTTTTAGGGATCTGCGCGAAAAAAGTTAAAGAACTCCCGAACTAGTTCATTGAGACACGTGTTAGACACAGATGGTGTTACGAAAGTTAGAAAAAAACCGCTTTCAATGCTAGATTATATGATATGGACCAAAAATATTAAAATGTTTTGAAAGCTATACCCACCAACATAACCAGAAAACAGTGTCCACAATGGGTATTATTCAACACTTATATGACTAAGCGGTTTAATCTATCGAGCAAAATGTACCCAACCAAAGCAAAAAAATTTTTTATTTTTTCTGCAAAGTTTAAGGGATAAAGAAAAATATTTAACTTTTTAGTAATTTTGCATTTGAAGTTAAGACATTAAGGCTCGTTAAAGCAACGGAGCACGTGCTTTCTATCTATTGATATGTTGCCTGGTGGCGCTAGCCGTATACCTTGTTGCACACGTTGGAAGGGTCGTTCCTTAAGTGGATTGGTCCGATCGTGATGGTTTTCTCGTCCTTTGCTGGCAGAGGTGGGCTGACGTCACGCTTCTTACGTAGGTTGATGGCGGGACAGAAGGGCTGGTGGACGATAAGGACAAAGTGAAGTTTGCTGTATCGCCAACCAACTGTATGGCCAACCAACTGTATGGCCAACCAACTGTATGGCGCGAAGGTTTTGCAATTCAAACCACTTGTTTCCAAATTTGAAAAAAAAGCGCGTGAGAAGCTGATGCGTTTGTAATAAATTTTTATTCGACAAACTGCACCTGGCAGACAAGTAGTTTTTTAGACATTTTTGTTAATCGTATGTAAAAGTAAGGTTAAGGTTTGAATATAAGAATAAGTTACAATTTTGGTTTTGCCATCTAAATGCAATACGAACATAGAAAAGCGCAATTTGTCTAGTAGTGAACACTAACATTTTATTCTATAGGTCAATATAATACCCGTTTGAAGTCGATATTGCTTACAGTTTAAACGGCTGCATTACACGCGATATTTTTCAAACTCTGTGTAATGAAACAGACTGTACGAAAACATTAAGCTGCTGGTTTTTTATCACAATTTTAAACATTTTATGGTTTAAACCTCCCAAATATGCACACAAAAGGCTTGAAAAATTCTCCGACCAAAGACGCAGCTATACGTACAAATATGGGCGTGGTGCACAGATTGGCGGGGTTGCTGTTGTCGCAGGCCATCACGTTGCAGTGAATGTAGAGACGCTGTGTGGCCACGTCGACCGAGTTCCAGTAGAAGCCGGTGAATGAAAAGAGCATTCGGTTCGAGTGGAAGTTCTCGTAGATGTGGTTGGCGTTGGGCAGGTCCGGATCCTCGTACGGGCAGCTGAGAAAACAAAAGTGGTTGTCTTCAAAGCCTGGAAATTATCATGAAAGTTCGAAAGTGTTTCAAACGGGGCTTTTGTTAGGGTATTACAAAATGGCCCGCGTTTTATTTGTGTTTTTATTGAATTAAATCATTTATAAATAATCCAACAATCAATAACCATACGCTCACATGGGCAGCTAAAGCAGATAACCTAAACTGTTTCCAAAGTCTTTTTTATCAATCAAGATATGTTTCGCCTCATAATTATTAATACTTCCCGGACTGAATCTTCAGGGGATAGCTAAAATAATTCTAAAATAAACTATTACCAGTACAGTGGGATCATATCATAAAAGGTTAATGAAGAGGTAGGGGAAGGCGGGGAAAAACGTACCCCTTAAGGCAGGGGTTCTTAAACTTTTTTCTCCGCGGACCCCTCAAAAAGCTAGGGGGGGTGCGGGTGGGGTACATATGTCCCCGGGCGCCCGGTTAGAGGGGCGCCAAAATGAGGCTTACAAATACCAAAATGAGGCTGCTTTTTCTATAAACACAATTTTCTATTAAATTTGAATTGTTTTTCCGTATGAAGTAAGGTATATTATGTTGATGTAATAGAAAATGTGATTAAACATGGAGGAGGGGGCGCCAATTTTATAGTTTGTCCCCGGGCGCAAAATAGACTGGCTACGCCTCTGGTTGTAATTCCTTTTTTTGTTCGTAAAGCTTTTAATGAAACACACACACACACACACAGACACACACACACACACACACACACACACACACACACATACACACACACACACACACACACACACACACACACACACACACACACACACACACACACACACACATATATATATATATATATATATATATACAGTATATATTCAATAGTTAATACACCAGATATTGTTTTTCGGTTTGATTTCTATGTCAGCTATACTTGAGTTAAACATGACCAGAGCTCTACTTTTTTTGCACTCTCTTACCAAAGTGACCCACGTCCATGCGTTATACGTCAACGAAATACGCGGTATCGAACCGTCTGTATTCGGTCCATGCACTAATCTTTGCTAAACTACCGTAAAAATATGATTATAGGTAAAGTGCTAACCCGTCAAGGATGAAGTAGTAGTTGATGGGATCCACTGTTCCATGGGCTTCCGGTATTGGGGTGGCCCAGCAGTATAGCCCCTGAAAAAAAGAAACACTTTGTTGCTTTGCAAATCACTCAATTAACGTCGCAAAACAATAAACTATTACAACAAGACGATTTGTAAAGCAAATACAGCTCTGAACAGTTTTACAACAGTGTTTTTACCCTCTCTGGTGGAGACTAGGCGTTTAAATATAACACCAAAGCCTTGGCGACCAAATTCTCTTGGCTGAACATTTAGTAAGCGATGAAAATATAAGACATTAGAATTAATAAATTCGAATGTAACTAATATGATCCTTTGCCAATTTCCTCAAATTTTGAAGAAATCTTGCTCAGTATCATTCTCAATAAATCTAACCATGCAAACTTCTGTTGCCAGCGACCCAGCCGAATTAAATAGCAACTTCATTTTCAGTTGCAACCCATGGGTGGAGATAAACTTGTTCAAGAAATAATTAATACATATTACAGCAAAATGATTTATGTCAAACATGTCGGCAAATATTTCTTATTTATAATTGCATTTTTTTAAACATATTGAAGACTTGGCCCAGGCAAAACAACATCACAATTTATGGTGTGTGGAACTAGGAAAGGTGGTAGGTGGGGCAAAATGACTTACATTTATGTTAGGTGTTTTGATACAAAACATTTTTTGTAAAAACTTATTTATCTCGATTTTAAGACGTGAAAAAGTTTGATTTTTGTTGCTTTTTGTGCAATTCAATAACTTGCTTGCAATTTAATTATTTTACTAATTTTAATATGAAATATTTTTTTACTAATTTTAATATGGGGCATGACTTGTTTACAATTGTTGCTTTTAAAAAATGATTTTTATTGAAACTATATATATATATATTGAAAATGATTTAAATTGGACCTGATGATTTTGAAAAATCTTGTTTACAGCACTGACGTGTATAGTATAGTCTTGACGATAACGCAGAAACAGTCTTCACTAACCCTAAGTATGATGTTATATTGGTCGCCGACCGGCAGCCAAACGCCGATAAAGATTTGTTCCCCGACCAAGGCCACCTCATTGTCTGACATTTCGGTGAACGTGTCGTTGACGTAACGAGCCATGTACAAGTCAAGGTCGCTCTCGAGAGGCTCCAGAAAGATTTTCTCTTGTCTGCGACGGAATACACATACGTTCAACAGTTAAGGTACAAAAATGGACTCCAGCCATAAGAACAAAATAAGAACAGCATTCACGTCGGAATAAAACACACTTCGGAATAAGACCAAAATGGCACTAATACCTAATAGTCGTAATACAAAAAATCGGAATAAACCTAAAGGTGTCGGAATTACACCTAAATGGCAAGAATCAGGCCTATACAACATTTTAGCTAGCCCCAAACCCCAACCCCTAAGTACATCACTAACTCCCCTAATAAGTTTAACCCCAACCCTTTTTCTTACAACACCCATAACCCATCAATAACCCCAATTAGCCATAAAAATCTGGTGCCAAAACAACGGCTCCATTCAAACTATTTAGGGCGCCCTAACGTCGACACCATAACGACCGATGCCAGAATGGTCCATGATCGTTCGATACCATCTCCCTACAGTTTGGGGCGTTAGTTTGGCCTATTAGGCTTTATTCCGATAAATTTAAAACTTATTTCGGCAGCTTTATGTCTTATTCAGACGATTACGTTTTTATTCTGTTGCAGATGTCACGGCGAATTTTGATTTATTATGTCGTTGGTTTTAATACTGTGGTTTTATATTTTTTTCTGCTTTAGGTCTTATTGCTCTTTAGGTCTTTTTGTGTGTTCCAACAAAAATGTATATTTCGCGCACGGCCGAAAGCACTGACTGTGCCACAGACTTGGACAACCAGATTTATTTTAGCTTTTTAAATTTAGATTCGAATTTAAACTAAAGCATTTAAGTTTTACCAAATTGGATTAGAATTAGAGGCACTATTGAAAATTCGGCTATGAAAATTTCTGTGGTGCTCCCCATTCCTGGGTCTAAGCACGTTTGCTTATTGGTTGATCCAGCCCTGATGGCAAGCAATAGCTCTGCAAGCCTTATTTTCTAGGCTACTTTAAATCATATTTTTTCGCAATTAATATTTAGTCTTATTCCCTTTAACTGTGATTTCAAAATATACTGTATACCTAATAAAACGACAGCAACACAATTAATCGATTATAGTTGCCATTCACTTTCCTGTGGGGACTTACCCGATGAGGGGTAGCAGTGGGTCAAGCAGGGACACTTCAAGATCCCTCTCGTACTTGCAAGTGAAGTGAATAAACTCGGCCGTGTCCCGGGAAATCCCCAGGGGGTTGTTGGGCACCACGCAAATGGTGTACTCGACCACGATGGAATCGTTAGTGGACTGTGAGACAAGTAATTAATGTAGCATGTTAAACTTTATAAAAAATAATATTTTTACAGTTTTAAGGTTTTAATCTAATCGGTGTAAACTTTAAATGTAATTCAACAAAAAAAAAAAGCCCATGCGAATTAATTGTAACGCCTAGCGCAACAATACGTTTTTTTTAAAAACATTACCAAAAGTCATTAGAAAAGAAATATTATTCGATAAAGCAATGATCAGTAAGTTCAGTACTATTTAATATGAGGTTTCGAAATTCGAAAAATCTCCCTAGTCAAAATTTTAGTGATTCTCAAATTGTGTGTTTTAAAATATAGAAAACAGTTTGCGTCTTATTGCTTCCAAAATAAAATAAACAATGTGGAACATTATTGAAACATCAATTTTCTAAATTTTCTCAATATTAATGTATTGAGCCCAAAGTTTAGCAAATTACAAACACAATTAGAGTTACACAGAATAAAAATACGCCAATTACATTGAAAACTGAGCTTGGTATGTGTTTCCACAACAGAATCTTGCCCTCCAACAGAACATATAATGCCGAAGAAAAAAAAACTAAAATTTAATAATAGCTTGAGAAGCGCACCGCTTCGAACAAAAATCAGTCAGCAAGGTCTCAAAAATTAAATGTAAATATGCATTTCGCCAATTAAACAATAGGCGTCATCAGTTTATCTTTATTCGAATAATTCAATGAAAACCGTAATTAATTACATCAATCACAACTACAAATTACAACTGACCAACTCTGCTACCCACCTCTACCGAATAGGAACACTGCCCGAAGTCGCCGTCGAAATTGAAGCCCAGGTAGGTGGCGCCCAGAAGTACGGGAGAGACGCAGGCCGGGTCGCCGTTGAACTCGCCAGTGTAGTTGAGAGTTCGCAGTTCGAGCACCTCGGCCACATTCAGTGAGTCCAGGTAGTCAATTGACACGCTGCGCGACGGCGAAATTTTAAGTGTACTGCTTTATTTTAAGGCCACTTGGCATTGGTTTAGTGCAAAATTGGTATGTTTTTACAAAGGGACGTACATCAGCAATGTGCGTTTGAAGGTGTTTATGAGACCAAAAACGTAATTTATCTATCGGAAATGGTCCACTTTCTTTCCTAGCAAATATAAGAATGTTTTTATAAAATTGAATGAAGTGCTGGCAGTAATTTTTTTTATATATTCGGGGTGTAATGGTTATTAGACGCCTCATTTAGCGTCGGGCATCCGACAGGCTGTTAAGTAGAGAGGACCCAGTATTTTTGGCGCAACCATTACACCCCGAATATTTTCGGGGCTGAATTTAACAAAAGTTGTGAGTGGAACACATTGGCCGCATTAATTATCAAACAATGTATAAAATGTACATTAAGTAAAATATTGAAAAAATAATACTGCTCATTATATTGCCGTTTAGCTTCGAAAAATGGTAAGAACAAAAAATACCTTTTATCCGATAAACATCGGTTTATAAACTTCAAAAATGCACATTTTATATTTTTTGAGATAATATGTCAAATGCAGTTTCTGACTTTTGGTTCAGTGCAAGAGGGAAGTAAATTCTTAATCTGGCGCTTGTTGACTGCCACAAGTCCAGGAAAATTTCTTTAGAAAGGGCTTTTTCTTTGATGTGTGTCCGACAATTTATGCCTCATTAAATAGCAATACTTGTTACTTTGAAAAAAAATTATTCGTCTCATCGGATACCAAATATTTTATTGAAAAAATGTCATAATAAGATGAAAAAAGATTCCAAATTAACATAAAAAAAACATAATTTTCTCTGTGTTTTTCTATATTTCGCTTTAACCAAACAAACAAGATAAACACGGTATGTTAAATGTTACAAAGCTTACTGCAATTGAGTATTGGATCAGCATCGATATCACCTTGATGAGGATAAGTAGCACTAAAACATGCATTTCAAAATCCTATATTAACATCCTATTTTGCCGACAAAATACATGCCGGAGCGAAAGCCCACAGAAGCAAAAATCTCGTTTAGGTAAACCATAATAAAATATTTAATTAGGAGATTCACAATTCTTTCCAGGGCCCCTTAGTTAGCTGGCATTCAATGCAAAAAAAATACCAGCAAGAATTATACACACAACTCAATTGGTTTAGTTGAGTCAACCACTTTGAAACGGCTTATCTTTTTTCATGTCGAAACCATTTTCATTCATTTGTTTTACGCGAGTCTGGTGTAAAGTGAAAGATATCAACTCACAAAATTTATGTGTGCTGAAAAAAATCACAATTTATCGCTGGTCGATAGTCAACACTTTACAATGGGAAAAAATCATGTTTGTAGGCATTGAAATGTGTACAGAACATTATTGAACCTGAAGGTTTTCATAGTACGCTGTTCAAAATGTTTTTTTACCAGACTTCACATAAAAAATGTGTGTTTACGCAATTCGCGCTACGTTCCCTGCACAACTTTTTGTTAAACTAAGAATGTGTTCTTGCAAAAATGTGTTTTGGCAACATATAACAAGCTTCTAACTACTAAAGCTTTTCGGAAAACTTTAGAGACGTCCTTTTTTATACATAGACAATAGACACTGATAAAACCATCGGGTGAAACGAAACAACTACAACAGATTTAAAAAAAATGTCATACTTGATGCTGACGTTTGATCCCCCGCAGTATATCGACAAGTCGTCTGAGATGTTGGAATAGGTCGTCATGTCTAAGTAAAGCAAAATAAACGAAAATTGAAAAGCCCCTGATATGAAGACTAAAACCGTGACAGCAGATTGCTGTTCCACAAACTTAGTTATTTTTAAAAGACTTTAACCAAATCCAAAACACCGTTATTAGCATAAACTTGATTTTCAGATAATTGACAACTATTTATAAAAGAATGTTATCTTGCAATTTAAAACATACGGCATGATATGTAGGCCTAGTGGAGAGCTAAACCTGTAATTAAAATATCTCAGCAACAGATGTATCTGATGTTTAGCTTGTATTTTATTGTTATTTAACTGACTATGTTTTTGATAATACAATAACTATTATTTAACGTATTGATGTAAGCACTTCATAGAATAGTCACAGGAGTCTAAGACGGCAAAGTGTAAAAGACATTTTTTTGTTTTTGTTACAGAAAAATGCCTTAAATTCTAACAAAACGTTTTGTTAAAGGAAAAAAAAAATTGGTCTGGAAAATGTTATATTGAAATGGGTCAATATGGCTGTGCTATTGGTTCTTGATGTTGGCGAAAATTTTTCTTTGTGTTACGTATAATGTTTCACTTTGATTGATTCTTGCATTTATTTTTAAATTTATCTTTGTATACAAACTGCCAATGTATGTCGCGAAATTGTGATATAAACTAGATATAACATTCTAGGAAATATAATGAAAATACTTGTTAGAAAAACTCACTCATTCCGAAAACGTCCCAGTCAATAACTTCCCGCTTTTCTCTGAGGTTTTCATTCCCTAAAAAACATCGTACAATCATGCTACTTTTCAATATTGTATTAATTAAACTCGTAACATACAATGCAGATTATAAAACTTTGAAAGCCTGCGCTAAACGAAAGCTTATAATTAAAAACAATCCTTAAAAGCACGGGTTCTTAAAATGCGGATCATGGACCCATTGGGGGTCCGTATAAAAGTTTTAGGGGGTCCATGCAGGCCTAATGGAAATATTAGTGTATATTTAAGAAGTAATCATTAAAAAAAAGTTTAATTAAAAATAAAACGTTTTTGCACTAAATGTAGACTTTATGTAGACCGAAAGCATCACGTTTCTAAAGTTTTACATTATTATTCCGGCAATTTATGATGTCATCTGTGAAAATTGCTTGCCAACCGTGGTCTGCGAGAATCAAAGATAAATTTTTGGGGTCCGCGGTAAAAAAGTTAAAAAAAAACCTGCTTTAAAGGAATTTTTTGGTAACCACAAAGCATTCGCGTTTATGGAACCGCTTTAATGTTAGCAAACAGGCTGCGTAGATTTACGCTCACTGTTACCTTCACCAAAAGTATAAATTTAATTTAGTCGAACGTACCGCTGGCCACAGCCGCGAGACACATCAAGAGGAACACAGCAGTTGCCACGTTTGCTGACGTCATCGTGGCGTAATCAGTTTTCTGCGGGTGCAAAACAGTGCAGGAATAAATTGAGTGAAAGGCTCTTTGCAAAGCAGTGGCTACGTTACCGTTCGACAATCGTTTCACCTTCAGCTGGTCGCTGAGCTTTAATTTTCCGGTTGCGTCGGTCAGATAGTTACAGGTAACAGCCAACACAATTCCCTATGTTAAGAACAGAAAACAAGCTATATGGTTAAAATCAGCGTTGTAACCAGCGTTGTGAAACTTGACTTGAGTGCACTTAAGTTACTGTTTTCGAATGACTTGGCTGAAGTTTTTTAGACAAATGGCTTGACTTGGACTTAAGTCATTGAGTCGCATGACTTGGGGTGAATTTAAGTATTTTTATTTACCATTTTATTATAAAGTTGAGCTATTTATCGCAAGTTTTGCACATAAAACGATTGGGTTACAACAGGTTGCTTTTATTTACTTGTGAGTTAATCTATTGCTTTTAACCGGAAGAGTTTACCCCTTTTATTGGTTGATCGTTTTTTTAATATATCAAAGGTTTGACTTGAAGATGACTTGCTGTAATAATGACTTGACTGGGACTTGACTTGGGCAACTGATGACTTGGTCTGGGACGACTTGACTCGCTATTTTTAACAAAATACTTGTCTTAGACTTAAGTTATTTCACAAATGAAGTACGCAGCTCGAAATTATTTGCGTAATATCTCCGAAAGTAAACAAGATATCGATCTGAAATTTCTACACATTACTTAAAGAAACCTAAGCTAGCCAGCAATCAGACTTTTTTTTTAAAAAAACTTTAAAATATTAATATTCATATTTATGAATATTAATATTCAGTAATATTTGGCCCTAAAATTAAAATGTGCCCTAAGTGACTTGCATAGGGTGATAGCTATGAGTCTACTCTTTAAAATGAGATATGACTTGTTTATAACACTCGTTAAAACTGTCATGGACTGCGATGAAAGGTAAGCACTGCATATAATCCTGCCTATCGAACAGAACGCACCTAACGGACATAACACAACTCCTTGGCTGATCAAACAATACATTAACTACTTCCGTTTCATTGTCGGGACACTAATACGATCTGCTGTGCGTTCGGAATGCAAATAATTTTAAAATCTCTGTCACAGAACTATCTTTCAATCAAAGTTTACCAACCTTATTGTACAGTTATCTCCTAAGTATATTTAGTGTTTGCTGATAAACAAAGCGTTTTTCTTTTCATTCTAAATTTCATTCTTTGTTTTCAATCTAATTTGACATTGTAATTATAAAAAAAAAACTACTTGAGTGTTGGTTAATCGAGAAACTATTAATTCGATTTTTGATTATTTCTTCTCTATATAATTATAATTTCCTGGCAAATTCAAGCAACAAATAAAAGTTTCTAATTTTAGTACCTGATTTATTAAGCTAAATTACAGCAATAATAACGAAATCGTTACTAATCTCAATATCACTGAAGGAAATTCTCACCCAGATTTACGTTTCTGTCGCATATTTAACCAAGCTAAAAAGTGCACGCCGGTACAGCTGCGAGCCAACCTTATCTTTAAAATTTCGGCGTACTGCACTTTACTTAAAATCCACGCCAACTAACGCGAACTTTTTCGACGGGCAAAAATGGGCCGTGTTGATCTCGTAAGAAAAACCCTGGGCGAATGCATCGAAACATCTCGCCTCCCAACAAGCTGTAACACGCGCAAAGCCTTCTCAAGCCGAACAACGAAGCAGCTCGGCGGAAGACGAGAACTGGCGTGATTTCATCGCCGCGTTTCCGCCCTACTCGTCGTCGACAATTGTTCTTCGCTGTGCAGGTGTGTGCGCCAAATGCCCGCGTCTTGACGTGCGCCAAGCAGTGATGTCACGACGTTGCGGGCGCGCGGTGTGCGCCGAATACAGCAAGCGCTTTTTAATCGTAACACATCGTAACAAGAGGAACAAATCGCCTTTTAAACAGCGAGCCTCTGCAACCGGCCGCGGTTTTAACATTTGCTGAAAGAGTCCGTTTGGTAGTCTTCCGACTTTCCAATGACCAGTACTTCATTATGTTTCCCACGCACGGAAATTAAGCGGTCCTGGACTAAACACACAACCAGTAAAAAAATGTTTCCTTGAGATGCTTACAAACAACACAAGCGCAGCAAACCTACATATGTGTCAATTGACATCTGTTTCCAATGAAAAAATATGACGGGCCTGACGTGCGTTTTATTTTCGGATGAAGCGCTAGCGTTCGGCAAACTGTAAAAAAATGTACAGAGAATGAAATAAAACAATTCCTTTTTAAACGCCTTTTTAAACAGTGGGCCTCTGCAACCGGCCTCGGTTTTAACATTGCTGGGAAGAGTTGGTGGTCTTTCGACTTGTTAATGACCAGTAGTTCATTATCTTCCCCACACACGCAAATTAAGCGGCCCTTGACTAAACACACAACAAGTAAAATTGGCAATTTTAAAACGTAACACATCGTAACGAAAAGTTTTTTTTCGCCTTTTTAAGAGTGACCCTCTGCAATCAGCCGTGGTTTTAAGATTGCTTTAAAGCGGGGGTTCTTAAAATGGGGTCCATGGACCACTTGGGGTTCTGTGAACTATTTTTTTAAGAACCCCTGCTTTAAAGAGCCCGCTTTGTTCTCTTCCGACTAACCAATGGCCAGTGGTTGGTTATGTTTGCCACGCACGGAAATTAAGCGGCCTTGGAGTGGACACATGACAATTTAAAAAACAAAGCTATGTGCCGAATTCCACTTTTCGGCAAAGCTATTTTCTTAAGCTGCATGCAAGAACACAATCGGGACAAACCTATATTTGGCAATTGGTATTTGTTTCAGCTGAAATGAGTATGATGAGCTTGCCGGCCGTTTTTAATTTACGGATGAAGCAGTAACTGTAGAAAAACTAAATGTACAGAGAATGAAATAAATATTAAAACGTAAATGCAGTTCTATTTAACTAGCCCAGTGTTTTAAAGATCAAGTGATTATTTCCAATGTCCTATCAAAAGACACGACGGATTTTTACGAAATCGATCGGTATATTCATCAAAAAAAACCTTAACGCACAATCCTGAAATGTTAAAATTAAAAATCGATCGAAACAAGAAGCAATCATTCTTATCTACTGACTTCTTTGTATTGAAACCAGATAGATGGCTGATAATTTTAATTGAAGGTAGTTCCATTTTTGACGGAAAGCGTGTGAAATTAAAATGTTTATGGGATCCACTTGGGTAATAAGCAATTTTTGTAATGCAACAACCAGCATATATCGTTGTACATATTATTCATATATCGTTGTAGATATTAAGTTTTTGTTTAGACAGAAATGTAAAAAAAATCATTTTTTAAGAGCTTTTCTATATTTTTTTCTCTTGTACCACAGAAAACAGCACTTTCAAGCTGTGCAGGTTATGTGCTTTAGCTCCTTTTGTGAGGGCGTATATTTTTAGAAATACAGGAGAGATTTAATCTATATTTAACAAATGGTTCGCTTATTAGGCGCGTATCTAGGATTGACAGTGAGAATAAAAAAAAATAAAAATGCCGTCACAAAGGTACTTATAAAGTGACGTTACAGAGTTATTAAAAACGTGACGTCAAGAAGTAACCGTTACGTCAAAACGTGACGTCAATAAGTAACCTTAAGAACACCACACAGTTGATTTATTTTTACTACCATCAGTGCAGTTTGTGCGCTGCAGAACAAGGCGCTCCGATTTTTGTTTGTTTATAAAAAATGATTTAATTAAAAAAAAATAAAGTAAAACTAGCGCCGTTTCAAACCATCGTGTACTTCCATTATAATTTTCAGGCTTTGCAATGTTTCGGCGAAGTAATTTCCATAACATAATGCAATTTGTGCAACATGTACGTTTTTAGCGTAACTGCAAGCATTCTTCGAGAGCAAATATATTTATTTTGTGGGATCAAACATACTTTACGTGTAGTAATTGCTTGCTTTGAGTGATACTTCATAAAGGAAACAAAAAAGCCAAAAATCACGGGCATGGACCAGCATAAAATAACATTTTTTGCCGATTCGATCGATCGAAACAGAAAAACCGTCAAGTTTTAAAGCTTAACAAATATTTTATTTCGCACTTTGCGCGAATGTTTGCCGTTTGTTAAATATCAACAAAACATCGAAAATGTAATGGACCTATTCGAATTTGCCAACTGAACATCGATAGAAAGTTTAAATAGGCCCAAAATATATATTTACGGGGGGAGGCATGACAAAGCACCCACTTATTCGTTGTAGGGGATTTATATCAAAATTATAAATGATTTATTTAACCGCACAGCATGCAGATTATTCCTTCGCCTATATCACATTTGATAACCACGTACATTCGTACATATTGGATCATTAAGTCTGCCATAAGGAAAATGGCCTACTAGTTACGCAAACTTTTTTTTTTTTTGAAACGGTGCGGGAACCGGTTAAATCCCATCACTGGTTGGTCACAAATGTATTTTACAGTTCGACCACTGTTCAATTCGTTCGATAGCGACATAATGCGTTTTCACTTCTCGGAGAGCGAGACGGCTGTGCTTCCAGTTGAACTAATAAGTGACGTGACATACAGATGTCAGTGATATTCTTTCTAATTTGGTGCCCTTCGAATGCTGCTTGGTAACAGGTTTAGCCACATAAATGCCATTGTATTGCAAAAATACTATATTCTTTGCCTAAGCAAACGTCTATCCGGAATTTTTGAATGACTGAAGTCACTCTTTTTAAAAAATTGTTACCCGCGTGTTTGTCGTGAAATCAAATCCCATTCAGGTGGACTAGTAACTTCAAATACATAGGAAAATTGGGTTATATAAAAAGCATCATCTCTACAATTTAACATAATTTTATTTCGAAAGGGCTTCAACCTGGGAAGATTCAGAAAACAAGAGAACTTTGAAAGAATTTAGCCGGGAGAAAAAATTTGTTTCGCCTTTGGCCCAAAATTCAAAACGAGAAAAGAGCCGAAATAAAATCAAAATGCTTCACGGTTCACGACGAGGGGGGTGGCGTTCGCTAGTGAGGGAAACCACCCGGGAACGTGACGTCAGCGGTTCTGGGCCATCTCGGACAGGACCGAGTTGCCGAAGACGAAGGTTACGGCGCCTACGCCGGACAGGTACTGAATCGTTGTGAACATGTCGAGCTTGAGCCAGAAGAAGAAGTACAAGACGAAGATGCCTGGAAAAGAAGTATTTTTGGTTTTGGTTTGAGCCTAATATTGTATCAATAATACTTGACCCACCAAACTAAAACCCGCACCCTAACCCAAATAATGTTTGCAATATAAACCCCGAACGAAAATGTGGTAGGATTTACTACTTGACCCACCCAAACCCAAACGCTATAACTCGCAGCTTACCACAAATAATGTTTGCACAATAAACCCCTAGACGTAAATGTGGTAGGGTCCAAGACCAGCGCCCAATTTTCTTTCGAATTTTTTTGTTGGATCATAAGGCTGTTTGTTTTGGCGAGATGCCTTGTTTAGGTTTATTTTTAGGTCGAAGGGATTATTCGTGCGAAACATTAAACTCTATCATGCTGTGTTTACTTTATACCTTTACCAAAATACCACGGGCTACAGGTACCCCACCCCTAAACAGCAAAGAAGATAAAGAAATTTTTCAGATATGCCATCAGGATGTCATATAATATTGTTTTTCTGGGTTAATAAATTTCCAGGTCAGCGTTTGCAAAATGCGAACGTAGAATTAAATTAGAGCCATCAAGAAATCGGTAAAACAGGTGTCTTACCAGCAATTCCAAGATGGAAGATGAGGTTCTTGGGCGCCAAACGCAGGTTTCCGAGGTTTGCTCCAACACGAATCCACTGTTAAATAAAATAAATATTTACTTCAATTTGCTTTTTTGTTCAAGTTGGGGGAAAGAACAAGTAAAATATGGGTCAAAATATTAGATTCGCTAAGTACTAAAAGGGCTTGATTTCGTTTTAAGAGAATATTTTTACATTTGTATTAAAACAGTAGTAAAAAAACTTTTTTAATTGGATTACATTTTTTTCAAAGAACCTCGCTTTTTTAGAAAAAACTAGTCGAATGCCTTTTCAAAGCAGCAAAATAACCATTAGCAATCACACACCATGATGAACAGCAGGACGATTGGAAGCAGACAGGCCACTGTGAAAGCTTGTGAAATAACCGCTGGGGGGCGCTCCTCTGGCAACCTAAACACGTGACGTATCTCGGGCTTGGGGGCGTACTGCTCTTCGAATGCCGCCTTTGGTTTCTTGGTTGATTCGCCCAACTTCAAAGTGACGCTGCCCTGTGGTTTTAAACGATCGGAAAAGTTATGAAATGCTCGCTGACAGCAAACCGCAGTGTAATGTAAGTCATAATGTTTTGGTTAGTACAATGTCGTTTATTGCTTGGTATGAGGATGGTTTTATGTATCGACTAAAAAAAGGCCTAAACGCCTGGACATATGCTAAATTTCATAGGTATTTTCTGGCATTTTTTTAATATTTAAGGGGTGTAACAATCACGCAAATATGCCAGAAAAAATCGTGTAAAGGTCACATATCAATGATCATTCTAAAAAACGTATCAAAAACGAAGAAAGCATTAAGTCGGATAATTCAATGCTCTTCAACCAGTGTGCACGGTGCACCAAAATATGCATGTGGTGCACCAGTACGAAAAGCTATACAAGGGACAAGGGTGCATCACAAACTTTAATGAACCATTATTATTTTCACCTCAAGTTTGTTTGACTGCGGTTTCATGACATGCAATTGTACTCGTAAGCAGCCTGCAGCCATAATCGAACTCTCACCGACAGTGTGTAAAACTTCGGCAGCTCCGCTCGGTTTAATTGACATGATATTGATATGCATAATGATTTTTCATATTGTTTTTCACCAAACAAAATTAGGTTAAAGAGAGCTGGGATAAGTAACTGTTGTTACCCGGCCCAAGTCGAGTCTACATCCCTCAGTAAAGCCAAATAGTCGAAAACATACATAAACAAGGCATAGCGAAATGCACAAATTTACGGCAAGCATTTTTTTAATGTCGATCACTGCTACACTGATGCAAATGTCAAAAAGCGAAACCATAAAGTTTGAAAAATAAAGGTTCATTTATGATGGGACGTTTTTATTTATGACAATAACCTTCTCCGGTATACTCTTGGTTGTAGAGAAATTAGGGTTCCGATTATACTAAATGCATACTAATTAAAATCCAACCCCTAGTGACGAATTTTCACCCAAGTGTTAAACTCTCATATTTAAACAAAATAAGGAAAAATACGTAAAAAAACGCTAGCACTTACGAACTGCCAGAAGACTGGGTTGGAGATGGCCGCATCGCCGACGATCAGCGACATGGAGTACTTGCCCGAGATGGAAGCAAACTGGTCGGAACCGGCGCTGGCCAGTTCGACCTCGAACTTGTAGGTGGAAGACTTGTCCGGCTCGGCCACGAAAATCACCTCCTGACCGCTAGTCTCGTGGACGAAGCGGACAAAGACCTGGCCGTGAATGGAATAGGTTAAGAGTAGGATAAATAACAAGAGAAGACGTTAAACAAGGTAAGCTATAACAAACACTATAGTGTTCGGCGAAAAAGGCAATTAATAGGAATAGCGTAGTAAAACATAAATTAGTAAAAAAAGCACCGGGTGAAAAATGATTTTTTTTTAAAGTGGCGAAACACGGTAAAAAATATGACCAACCATTCTGTGACGTGTGGTGTGGTAACTTAACGGCGCCATGTGAAAAATGATTTTTAAAAAAAATGATAAAAAAGGTAAAAAAAAATGTTTTTAGGCATTCTGTGTTGTGTGGTGTAGTAATTCAGTTATGGGATTTATTTTGAACTGAAGGACTAGTGGTAGTTAGTATTTATACACGAGTAGGGTATTAGGCATAACATCAGAATGGCGAATGGTGATCCATAGCTAGGCACATGGATTTCAAGTTTTCATTGTTGTTAGAAAAAACTCAAAAGTTTTAGAGCTTGCTGCCGATTAATTGCAAGTTTGCAGCAAAAAGTTCACCTGGTGCGGGAGCATTGGCGTTCCTGCGTTGACGTCCTTGACCTGGAACTTCATCACGATTCGCTGCTGGGTGTCTGCCTTTAGGGCGTCAGCTTGTTTAGGGTAAGTAACACTGGAAAAATAAATAACCACTTTACCACAAATGCACAGGAGTCCTTCGTTTTGGAAGCTTGGAGTGATTGTTGTTTCAAGGTGTTGAAAACTGCTATATTTACTTTGCGCATGTAGTCACTTCAGCTATCCGCAATGAAACAAATAACGAATTAAACGAATAAGAAAACATTAACCCAACCAAGTAAACAACCCATACAAGCCGAACAGTAAACCATTAAACACACTACTAACCAACGCCTCTTTATTATAATAATAGCAAATCTAAAATCGCAAACGTAAGCTTGAAAATCCACCTAACTTATCAACCAAACACATATACCAACCACTCCGCTTCAATTTTACAAAATATTTTATTAAAACAACCAAACAACCACACACTTCAATTGCACCAACAACCAAATCAATCAAACTCACCTCTTAAGGTCGGAGCCTGCGTGGTCTTTTTCTCCGGTGCCGAGCTGAATGTCCACGATCGCAATCTTGGTGGTGACCTTCACGCGGTACTCAAGGTCGGACACGCCCACCAGGTTTTTGGACGGAGACGTAATGCTGAGAAAAAGAACAACAACGTGTTGCTTATCCTGTTGCTCATTAACATTAGGTATGTAGATTGGGTTACCAAGTTAGAATTGATAAGATCGTTTTTAATGTGAACCCTACAAAGATTTTTTTTAAGTGTACAATGTACGGTTCCAGCGAGGGATTGTAGGATATTTCACTCCCTAGATTTAACATCTCTTCAGTTTGCATGGCAGTATTGGCCTAAAAGTAATTTATGTGTGTCCTTGTGCTCAAGTTTAGCGCAATGTTACTAAAGTTTACGCGGCCCCTTCAAAAAAGGGGATGGTCAACTATGTTGAAATGTTCATTGGACAACATTTCATGGGGGAACAGAACTACAAATAAACATTCTTTAATAAAATAAACGGCAATTCTTGCCGAAAAATGGCCCCACGAAGCGCATAGTCATCTACACAATGAGGCAGTCTGCTAGGTGCAACACGCACTCAAAACACCCCCAGATTACGTCACAAGCAAGAACCCACCCGAGTGTGACGTCATAGAAGCCGCTGGCGGGCTTGTCCTTCCAGAAGAGGACCTTGTAAACGGCGCGCTGTGCGTCGAACTGGAACGGCACGTTGCTTAGCACCACTTCGTTGTCACTGCCTCGGACCACTGAGTCGATTTTCACGCTCAGCTTTGGCATCGGTTGTCCGAGCACGTTGAGCACAGAAACCTGCGCAAAAAAAGGGATTGGGCTTTATGGCCTTAAAAGTGGAAGTGTAGTTGTTGGGAGTGGTTTGAAAATCGTGGAAGAAATTTATGCGAATGGGTTTTTAAGAGTTTTGGAATGAAATTGAAAGGTTGCTTGAAAGCACGCAATAAGGTAAGAATTAGGGAGAAAAACTCAATATGCTTTGGAAGAAAATACAGCACTACAGCACAAGGTATAAAAGTCTGAGCCACGGTTAAATTTGCCTTTTTTTGAAGGCGGTATTTTGTAAAACAAAAAAGGATGAAACAAAGAGTTCAAATATGGCGACACATTTAGCAATTAATTCACCAGCCAAATAATTGTGACAAAATTACGCGACAAGAACTTAAATTTTAACAAAACAAAAGCAAATTTTACCTCCAAGTATGGACTGTCCTCCGACACAGAGTTGCTTGACACCAGTTGTGCCTTGGCAGCCGATACTTGGCTGGAGGCGGCCATCTGTGAGAGTGGTATGATGACCAGAGCGGCCTGCTTGCTGCTCCTAGCAACCGACTTGCTCTTCAGGAGGAAGTTGGCAAAGAGAAGACTCTGATCCTGAACACAAATTGATAACATGTTTATTGTCTTTGACGGAATATTTTAAAGGAGCTAAAATTGGGACACTTTTACATGGGTCTTGTAAAAACGGCTTTGGAAATGTTTTTTTTTTATAAATTGTTACTAAAGGACAGCAAAATAACATGCTGTTCAATTATTAGATTTTGCAGACGGTATCATCTCCCAAGAGAATTATTGTACGTTAAAAGTACTTTTTTCTTTATTGTTTTACGGCGGTAAATCGCGGTATATTTTACAGTAAAAGTCTTGCCACTGTTAAGTAGCAAAAAAATTAGTTGTTGGGCAATGGATTTTGTAAAAACTGCTTTCGAAATGTGTTTTTTTTTACACATTGTTGCCAAATGACAACAAAATAAATTGCTATAAATTAATTATTAGATTTGCAGAGATCTCCCCAAGAGTATAATTGCAGGTTGATACCCTAAAGGTGTGATTTTTGTGATATCACCGCTTTTTTACTTTTCAGTTGCTACATACTAATCAGCAATGGAGTAATACAGAATGGGTAACCTGACGTTTGATTGTGCAAAATGTAAACTACAGGATAACTTTCAGAACAAATACATTGCAAGAAAGATAGACAACAATCTTACTGTTGAGATGCCCAATGGAGATTTCTGCAGATCACTTAGTGCAAAGACAGCCGACAAAAAGTTGGAAGTGGTCTGAAGATCGTTCTCGAAATGGAGATAGCGTTCGTCAACTTCATCAGCTTGAGCAGCCATGTCCTGCAGGATTCAAATATTATTTATGTACATGGTTTTAAGCTTATTGCTTGCATGAAAAACAAGACAAGAAAATGTAATGCTTGTTAGTGATTACAATTTATTTCACTGCATCGTGAAATGATAAAAAAGTAAGCCTAGCATTTAAAAAAAAATGTTGTACAATTTTAAACGCAAGATGATGACAAACTATATGTCTTTCCTTATGTAGTTAAAAAACTGGTTGAAATAAAAAGAAAAAAAAAACACTATAGTACCTCAACATCCACTGACTTTAGGAGAGAAGCCAGCTTTGGCTTGTCAAGTTTTGAAGCAGCCAAGAGAGCAAAGGAGGCGCTGAGAACACTGTTTTCATTCTTCACTGCACTAAGAAGGGCTCCAATCACCTCATCATTGTCAACTGCAAGTAGAGAGTTTCAGGTAAAAGATATGTGATATGACTGCTCTACTTATTTTCATTTAATGCCTGTTGAGGAATAAATAGAAAAGTGAAATTCTAAATAATCTAAACAGTTAGTGGAGGACAAAAAATGCTGAATGAGTACGTACAAGTCAGAGGTCCAAAAGACAGGGATACACACTTGATAATTTGTAAATAAAATAAGTTCAAAATAAAATTTTGAAATTTTAAACAAAACCACATTACCTGGTTTTCCAAGACATCTTAGGGCAGACACGGCATAGTAGATGGTCTTTGTATCGGATCCCTCATTTATTTTGCTCTTGGCAAAGTCAACAGCTTCTTTGGGTAACTGAAACTGCAATGTAAAAATCCAACTTTATTATATTTGCTGAAAAATTCAACAATCAATGTAGAGCATTAAATAAATATATTAAATATACAAAAGCTGCTGAACAATACAAATTAAAAAAAACATTGTGTTAATGTATAAAAACAATAGGTATTTATTTCTTTAGATACCACTTACCTTGCAAGAAGTGCCAAGTTTGGAAAGGGTTGAAGCTGCAAAGAAAATTGATGACAGTGATTTGGCATCAACTTCCTTGACCAACTTGCAAGCAGACTGTAAGGAAAAAAACAAATAAACATTACTTGGATTAAAATAAAATTTTTTAAAAGTGTACTACAAATTGAATGTGTTCTACATTTACATACACTAATTGTTAATAATGTTTTACAACCATATGACATAAATATTATAAATATATAGCTAGATATTAGTACAAATAGCAAAGGTTAAACTAACGCAATAAATTATGATACACTTCTGCAATCTAGAAGATGCATAATTAGTCCCTAAGTCCTAACTAAGTGACATGATGAGTCTAACGACAATCATTTCAAGACACTTTCTCAGAGGTCTGCAGTGCCAAATTAGCAGGTGGGCAGTGCAGGTTTAATGCACACCAAGGTTTGGAATTCTACAACAACTAAACCTTCTATTGAAATTGATATGTACAATCAGTAATTCAGGCATGCACACATTCCTTTTAACAAAATCTTGGTTGTGCACCTGCCACAGAATGCAGACTACTAGACACAAGCATGGCACTACAACGGAGAAACGGCTAACTACCCTTATCCTTACCTGCTGTTCGGCTTGGCCAATTGCACCACCCTGTGTGTAGGCTTTCAGAGAAGTAATTCCATAATATGCCGACTCAAGATCTTGAAAAGGAGCCTTGAAAATAAACACAATAGAATAAAGCTTAGGCCATTCACAAAAACTTACAGGGTATGAATTAATAGATGCCAGTAGTAATTATTTTGTCCTATTAATATGCTATTTTTTGGATAACAAATTACCTTAAAGTGTTCTAAAAGCTTTTTTCCCTCAGTTGGCGTCAAAACTGAACTTAATTGTGCTGAGAAGGAGGCACCAATAAGACAGACACAAACAACAATCCCTGCAATGAAATCACTTGGTTAGAAAATTAAAGTAGGTACAAAGTTGAAAGTGAAATTAGAATTAACAGTTTTTCCATACAACAGAGGTGTCCAACATTTAATAACTTAAATAATGTTGGTGAGATTCTAGACCAGCGGCAGGACTGTTTAGACAGTTTAGACAGTGCAACAAGTTGTCGAAATTAAAATTGCAAAAAAAAAATAAATATGGGAGAATAAATACAATAATACTGGACCCACTCAAAACGCTAACCCACACCCTAACCAAAATAAAGTTAGCAATATAAACCTCAAAACAATGTTAGCAATATAAATTTGGTAAGATTTTAGACCAATGACTAACGTTTTCCTAAATTGGTTTATTTTCATCACTTGAAAATGTAAAAATTTACGCTGGCGCCTATCATGGCACTCTATAGTTTGTATTTATGAAATGCTACTAAAAGGGTAATACTAGTTTACGGAATAATGAATGGTCGGAATGATCGGAACGCTCACTAATTTAAGTGTTACCCCGTTAAAACAATTATTAAACCAACGCACAACATTTGAGTTAGGGTGGGGGTTAGCGTTCGGGTGTGGGTGCGTCAAGTGGTATTATATTTAATAATAATACTGTGTTCGTTCCGACCATTTATCATTCCGTAAATTAGTGTTACCCTACTAAAACGTCTATCACTTTAATTTTTGAACGAACACTGTATATTAGGCATGCATACACAATAAATTTATTTGATTATAGCTAATATGGAAATCGCTTATATGCACGAAATATTAAAAATACTTACCTAATAACTTCATGTTTTTTTCTTCGTGTTGAAAACAATGTTTTTGAGTTATCCAGAATTAAACACGTAAGGACTTTACTCGCAGTTTCTCAACGTGTGCAAACGAGTTCGCTGGAGCGAAATTTTACCGGCGCGCTGGAATAATTTCTGTGTTTTTTTTTGTGTAAGGGTCGTGCAAAAAGTTTAATTATACTATATACCAGTGTTGTAAGCAAGTCATTTTGAAATAACTTAAGTCCCAGTCAAGTCATTCGTAAAATAACTTAAGTCCAAGTCAAGTCTTTTTGAATAAATAACAAGTCAAGTCCCAGTCCAAGTCATCGGTTGCCCAAGTCAAGTCCCAGTCAAGTCACAATTAGAGCAAGTCAACTTCAAGTCCAGCCCTTGTCAAAAAAATAAAACTTTAAATTATGAAAACCGGCAAACTCCTCCGATTATTATGAGCAACTCAAGTAAAAAATAACATAAAAGCAGCATATTACAAGCAAATTTTTTTATGTGCAAAGATTGGGATAAATAACGCAATTTTATAAATAGCCTAATTGCTTAATTAAAACAATTTATTTTAACCCAAGTCATTTGTCCAAATGACTTAAGTCAAGTCAAGTCATTTGCCCAAAAGACTCAAGTCAAGTCATTTTGCCCAAAAGACTTAAGTCAAGTCAAGTCATTTAAAAACAGTGACTTAAGTGCACTTAGGTCAAGTCATTGACTTTAGTCATTACAACACTGCTATATACAATACAACATAAGTCATTTAAATAATAAATCTTTTAGAAGTCATTTAACTAATAACTCCTTTTAGAAATATCGGTATCAATATTGCGTTTTATAATCATTAACACAAGACTACCAATTTAATTTTTGGGGTATTAATTTTCCCGGAACACCGTTTGGTAGTGTTCCCGTATTACAGAAGTTTACAATACTATGCTAGTTTACCTGTAATATTTAAAACAGATAAAAATAGAATCCAAAAAACGTATCCGCCATAACGTATCCCATATTTCAAATAACGTTTGCATTTAAAAGTCCCATAAAGAAAAAATTTCCTAATCCTGTATAGGCCTATCTCTAAAACTATATGACCTGGTACAGTTATTATCGCGTAGACCGTAGAGCGTAATGCTCATGAATAACTTTGCTTTTTTACACTAAGCCGTGATGCATTGTCGAACAGCACGTTTTTAAGCCACACAAGTTTTGTTTAGACGTTTCTTTCCTTGAGAGTAGTAGCCTACTTTATAAAGTACAGTTATATTTTCCTCATTTTTTAGGGAAAAACACAATTAAAAAAATAATTACGCGCAGTTGAACAACAATGCGTGTGAAACAAACTAATTCAAGTTGATAGCCCTGACTCCAATCGCTGGGTGGCGGCAAAGGTTAGCGTGAATGCCATCCTGCAATTTTTGCTTACAGCTCTAAATCCTGAAAAATAACTTTGCTGAGGTAAACTAACTCGAAAATCAAAACAAATATATTTAATAATCTGTGCGCGAGTTTATTCTTTAATGAAGAATATACAAATAGGACGTTATAGCAAAACCGAAATAAAAGAAATATCGAGAAAGGACAGTAAAACGTAGAACCAATTCACAAAAAATATCGTTTGCATTCAAACACACGCCATTCGGACTTTCTGCAGTACAAAGAACAGTGCAAACCATTGTAGGCAGCAAATTTGCTCAGAAAAGACTTAAACGTAGGACTAAAAAACGCAAAACAATTGTGGCGTTTTGGGGACAGGCCTCTTACTTAAAAATAACAACGAAATCGCACGTTAAAAATAAAAACTCACAGCGAAAGGAACTGTTTTAGATTGATCTGTTTACTTTTCGGTTAAGTATTGCGCAAAGCGAAAAATTGAAACAAAATATCAAACGGCAACACCGAAAAAATTACGGACAAAAACACAAAAATCGATTCGGAAAAAATTGTGATAAAATACAGTAGAAAGAGGAATAGAGTTCAGTTTTTGCGAGTGCGACGTTACACATTTTGCTGAACAACCGAAAATCATAATACATAAAAAAAAATAAGGTGAAACTGTTGCGGATAAAAAATAGCTCAAAATTTCAAAGAAGTGTGTAAACAGTTTTGTACCCGCATGTAAACTGCAGTTGCTAAATCGTTTCGCCAAATTGAACTTTTATCGACCAAAAGTGCTTAAATAGTAAAATTTCCAAAAGGTTTAGGTCTTACAGCAACAACCTGCTAGTTTCCGCAATTGGTCAACATATAGCGACTGAATAATTATAAACATCCGATGATTTTCTTACGAAGTACACGTTCCTGACATTTATCAACAGTTTATAGGTTTTGAAGGGGCCGGATGGCAAGAAAAACAAACTTTTTATTGCGCTGTCATCAGGCGGTGTAAAAACAAACAGAAAGCAGTGCAACTCTTAAAAAATTGAAACTGTCGTTGTCTAATTATCTAGTCTTTAACAAAGTTCGGCAGTTGACGGCAAAAACGTTTGTTGTAAGATTGCCGTTCGCGGTTGACGAATTGGGTCTGCGTATGAGAAATGAAATGATGTCTATTGTATGAAATTGCCTAATAGAAAAATGAATTTTGGCGTGGAACGCTTAAGTTAGCATAATAATTACGCAAGCATGGTCCTTTTAAAATTACTATCCATGATTTTAGGCAGCACTTTTTGGAGCTACGGAAAGGTCTCGCTTTATAAAGCGTACATCCAGTTTCTGCAAAACGACCGGAGTGAGTGCCCAAAAGTGCCGACTTAGTAAACCACCAAATTGGGTGCGACGGTAATCACTTTAACATACGACTCGGAAAGGAGTTTGTGATTTAAATTCCAATGTATTGAACTTCCAAGTTATTGACTATATAGCGGGGATTGTTCGCACAAGTGTCATTCAAAGGACTCTTTCCCAATAGGCCTTGCCAGTACGTGTCACATTTTCTCTTATTAAAGCCAAAAAACAAAAGACTTACAGCATTTTTGCAAAGTCGACAAAAATCGCCTATGAGTGGTTATAAAAAAAAACACTTCATAGCCCTGCCACCAACCGCTGGGTGGCGGAAAAGGGTAGAGCAAAGGGGTCGCCGCAATCGGGGCTCGGGGTGGCCTGGACGCGTGACGTCAGCGTTTCGTCACCGCATATTGACGTGTCGGAGGGCGCGAACGACTTCGGACTGACCTCGCCGCTTTCGGTGAAACTGAAAGGAAAAAGAGACGCATGAAAAAAAAAAGCAACGTCTGGAATGAAAGGCGCTGTCAAAATAATAACAATATTAAATCCACATAATTAGAAGACTTGAGAAAACTGTAATTATCCTTGTTTTGACAAACTGGGAAGTGAAGGAATAGGTGAGGTGCCCTCGTTTATTCATTAAAATATTTTACAATTGAGATAAAAACGTAAAGACTTATTACACACGAAAAAAGTCGGCAGTCAAAGGTAAATTAAGGCAAGGTTTTATTTCAAACATTAAAAAAACAGTAAATGTAAGATAGTGGCGGAACTATAGGCTCTACTTTATTTCTGTGTTAGCTACTACAACGTTTTGGTCCACGTCACATTTTTTCGTATTATTTCAAGGCTTGTTTTCGCTTACTGAATCATGTTGCGTCCCCTTGAAAATTTTCGGGAATTAAATGTTTACACGGGGTCGTTAACATGTGGCTGTACGTTTACTGAACATTTACTGTTTTCTCGTGTTTTAGAATTACCACGAGTTTACGGCCCTGGCATTAACTGACTTAAGAAGGTTTTGCAAAGCGGCCCCTTAACGGACTGTCTATCGATCAGAAAGGCAACGCCATGGCCCTTTAACATCGCAGATCAAAACCAGTAGGATCATTGCTAGTTCAAAAAAGTTTTAGGCTCTATATCAGTGATTCCCAAACTTTTTTTCTCACGTACCATTTTAAGCTTGTGTACAGTGTTCATGTACCACCTAGCCAAGTTACATCTGACTGGAACCAAACTATAACTATTTTAGCATATATATAGGAAAATGAGCATGTAGCTGTATTAAAGTTTAGCAAGTGTCATTCCAAGAAGACATAAAAGCCATAAATTAAGCAAAACCCAACCAATAGTTTTAATGCGATCGATGTAGATGACTGTACTTTCGTTTTAGACATGTTCCTTTAGTTCTCGCACTGACCCTCTATTTTAAAAGAAATTACAGTAGTTCAATATGATTGAAATATCATTATACATACGGCATACTACACTGCTGCTATTAGTTCATTACTACAAACCAGCTAGCAATTAACGTTTTATTATGTGGAACCAGTTAAGTGTTACGTCATAAACGTGCAAAACCTCAAATTAAAGGTAACTGAAACACAACATTGCTAATTACCCAATCTGAAAGTTTTCGCAAATTTATACGTATGCCTTGAAAAGTTTTCGCAAAATTTATACGTAGTCGCGTACCACCTAAAAGACTCTCGCGTACCACCGGTGGTACGCGTACCACAGTTTGGGAACCACTGCTCTATATGTTCTGCCTCAGTATATAAGAACAAGTTTAGCTGAAAATTAAAAACCTAATCCACAACTTTAAAACCAATTTAGAAATATTTTATAATTTAGATTAAGAGCAGTATAATGAGTTGTTCAAAAAAAAAAACTGAATATATGGATTACAATATAGGTGAATGGAGCCAAATTAGACAATATAATTATTTTGTTGGAGACTAAATAAACAAACAAATGGCTGAAATTCTAATAACTTCAGACAATCGAATTAATACACGCAAAATTAAATTTCAATCCCAAGTCAAATTTATCAAATTTAAAGCCAAACTTTCAAGTTCCTTTGTCCCAATGACTGCAGTCAACGTTTCTTTCGTGAAAATGAAAAACTCAGTGCTTAAGGGGCAAATCAAAGCGAAGCAGACTTTCAATCAACAGACGACCCTTTTGTGGGGAGGGGGAGAAAAACAGGTAGCAAGTCGCAGTTCAAGGCTAAACGAAATTAAGTGCACCTGGCGGGTCGCTACTGCCGCCGCAAAGCAATTTGCGGGCGACGCAAAATTGGGAACTCGAAAGCAGCAACAACAACGGCAACAGAATTAACGCCGGCTGTCGTTTTGCTGGCAAAGCTCGTTTAGCAGACGGTTGCTGTACGGACAGGATGCACTTGGCCCGTTTACAAAACCACTTACAAACAGACTTGGACAGCTAAATAATTCTAGTTTTCTAATTCATTGAATTATAGCAAAATGCGACTGATTCTAGTTCTAATCTAATTTGTGAATTGCCTGTGTGCTCTTATTCTAGTTCTAATCTAACTCGGATGTGTCAAAAAGTTCTAGTTTGTCCAAAGGCATTTTAGTCTTTCAGTTAACAAACACAGAATTTCAATTAAAACTCTTTGGTTAGACCGACTTACGTAAATATTACAGTCTAAAAAGCATAAAACAGCATAAAATTAGCAAAGACATATAGCATAGTTAACTTACGCGTTCTTATAAGAATAATTTGCGATTAAATTAAATTGAATGTAAATAATTAAATGTTATTCTAGTTCAAATTCTAGTTGAAATTTGTTTTTTTAAGAATTCGGTAATTCTACTCTAATTTGAGAAAACTCAAAACGATCTAATTCTAATCTAATTTTAAAAAGCTAAAATAAATCTAGTTGTCTAAGTCTGCTTACAAAAGCCACGGAATGGCACTGAACGCGGTTGGAAAAGATACCGCTTTTTGAGCCGCCGCCGCAAAGTTTTCGTCAGTAATTGAGCGACTTTCTCCCTGTCGAAGTTAAGTCAACTTTTGAGGCGTGGTAGTTACTTTAAGTATACGTTTTTAATTGAGCTCAACGCTCAGGTATGCAGTGAGTTAATTTTTTCAGCTAGTGGCACACCAATATCAAATATTTACGGCACACCATTGTCCTTCACTATTGCAACCATACAATACAGTTCTATACTGTTGCATTGCGCAACTGTCTTACTGCACGCCAAACAATAGCTATTATGCTTTATTAGTAAAAGTTATTTTTTCCAAAGTGTGCACTTACACACATACTTGCTAAATTTCTAATGCACAAATGTATTTTATCGTATTGCAAATGATTTTCTTTTCATTTGGTATAGTGTGGATTAACATTTTACTCGTTAACAAATTATTTAATTTGTCACGCCCCTATGGCCAATTGACATTAATATTGGTAAAGCTTGGATAGAGTGTTGACCAAAGGATGCGGAACAAATATTTACCCTAAAATTGCGCAAATAACCTTGATAAGAACTGTAATACCAGATAAGAAAAGTAATACATCCCTGTGTCATATATAATTCTTCTTATTAGGCAATTTATAAATTAAACCTCGTTTTTACTCACATTGTACGTTTTTAAACGGACATGATAGTAAAAAATGGTCACTTTCAAAGCAAGTGTCTTTTTTCACAAAGTGCAAGGAAAATGTCACATTCAGTTGTTGCTACAGTAAAATGCTACTGCGCAAATTGGTATTAGGGAGCAGTAAATACTTCTGCGTAAAATGGGTATAAGTAAATGCTTTTACGCAAAATGGCTTGCTGTTGCAGCGCACGGACCTTAGAGAGGCCATCACGCCATTCAATGATTAACGCATAGCGCTATTAAGCATATAGCGGCAAGCGCCTGAATGCAAATTGGTTAAACGCTAAGCTTACCTTTCGGATATCCGGCTGTCTGACTTATCCAGGTCGCCACCGGTCGACGTCATCCTGCATTTTTCCTTTTTCGCTTCAAGGAAGGCGATCAAGCGTAACCTGCAAAGACAATGGCGGGAATTTGAATGATGCTTTTTAAGCAGCGGTTGAGTGGCGACGATGTAATGCAGTGGTTCTTAAACTTTATTCCGCGGCATACCAGTCTGCCCAGAGCGTGTTCTTAAACCGGTGGGCCACAGGAACATTTGGAAATTGTTAAGTCTGAGAAGCTTTTAGTTTATTTGCTTAATGATTTTACAGTACATTCTCAAGCTTCGCATTAACAGTGGCGTTATTGGTGGGTTATAATAAAATGTCCTTCTTCTCACATTTTGAAGTTATTATTGATTTCTTACACATTTTAGTGGATTAAAACCGATTTAGGCAGAAATCTGAGAAGTAAGCCACGGAATATTTTCAAAACAAAAGTGGGTCACGACCATAAAAAGGTTAAGAACCCCTGGTCTAGAAGGACCTTTAAGTGTGCCGCTGAACTTTTGTAACTTGTAAAATTGTCATTTCATATTACAACTGGAAATACAGTCAAGTAGGTATGTTCGAGACTTTAATGCATGCTATTCATACTCTGATCATAAAAAGATATTTACACACTGCCTTACCACAGTTTGGGTGAAGCAGCTTTGTTTGCAAAATTATGCCGCGCCTTATTAAAAAAAAGAAAATGATCGCCGATGCAAGGTATGTACAAAAAGTGACTTTTACAAGTACAAAGGTGGGGTTTTCAAATGTTTACATTTTTTTTTAAAAAGAAGGGAACGTTTTAGGTTCCTGGTTTATGGGGTTGCAAAAAATTCTGTCGTGAATTTTAACGCCATCATATAGAGAGAGTTGCATTTCAGACGTATGGGCACCATAAATGAGTCGCTTCGTAATGCAATACGTCGGTATTATTAATCACTTGACAACATCAACATTAATTATTAAACGAGCAATTGAATGCAGCATTCATTTTTAAATTTTAGATGGACTGCATTTTGTATTGGCACACTCGCACGTTTTCGCTTTTCATTAATTGTGTTATCGTTTTACCCGTTTGGCTGACATATCACCTTTTTTGCGTGTAAAATTTCAAGGAACTTTGTTGAGAGCATTTGAGTCATGTTTACTTGTCCAAACGGTTACTTGAAGTTTCTGTTCTTTGTAAATAGCCGTATCTGTCTAATTGTAAATATGGTAATAAGGTGGCACTATACAAAGACAAATTGTATCGAATTATCGACAACTTTTTTTTTACCGTAAAACAGCCCGCATAGATGCGCTATCGAAAGAATCCGTTTGTTTACGTATATTGTAAATAGTGTTGTTTAACGCAAAACGAGGAATCTGCGTTGAAAGCTGTCGCGAACAATTTGCCCAGTCAAAAAAAATGAGCGGATTTTTTATTTTCGGCTCAAAGATTTGCCGCCATACTTTTTCTAAAAAAACGTTGACCTCACAAAAGTCGGCATAATGGCGCGATCGGCAAAACCGTTTATGTCGATAAGCGTCGCAAGTCGGTAATAGTAGGGCCAGTTTACAAGGCCATTAGAGAAAAGCGCCGGGTCCGTTTTTTTTTAACATATTCTTTAGTGTATAGTGTTTTAATTCAGGAAACTAAAAATTGCCAAAGGGGGCCTATTGCCAAACTGGCATACTCTTAACACTAGCAGTGCTTCTGGTATGCAAACATAAGCGAAAAGTGATTTATCTCTAATCACCTTAATACATATAATTAATTATAGCCGAACAATTTATAGCATCTATATCTCTACCTAAAATTGAAAATGATTGGTAAAAAGTAACCTCCTACCTGCCCAACACTTACTATAGTGTACATTACGATATTTCAGAAAGGGTCACGCGTGTATATTTACCAATGCTTTCGGTTGTAAAACCTTATCACTTTCTAATAATTAAAAGCAGCTTTTCTGGTATCTGCAACTGTTAACCAATTTTTGGGCGACCTATTTAAATCTCCCTTGGGATGGTGAATGACACCCAATGCTCGTAGAATATAAATGGAAAAACATAAAAGATAAAGTGCGAGCAAAAACACGATAAAAAACAACCTACAGCCTCTAGTCTGTAAGCAAGTGATTATCATGGTTTTACCCCTCTTATGAACTAATAATTTTTTAATCAACATTGCGGTCGCAAAATCGGCCGGCCTGGTTTTCGAACCGCTGGGGTGGTCTACAAAAGGAGCCGGCCGCTTCCAAAACCGGCTCGAAAACCGCGAAGGGCATTAAGACGGGCGATTACGGCGAATTTGATCGACCCGCGAACTTCGACCGCAAAAACGCTTCGGAAATGGGCAAAAGTGACGCAAACGCGTTGAGATCGGCCGCGATAACGAGCACTGTATCGGACTTCCGATCTTTTTGCAGCTTGTCGGAGCAAGCGCTTTTGTTTGGAAAGATCACATTTTATTTTTTATCCATCCATGACGAGACAAGATTATTTTTAGACTGCCTTTTTAGAAGATGCGATTTATTTTGGGATCAGTTGTAATGCAACACAAAGAATATCGAGTTAAAAAAAGTAAAAAAATCTAATAAATGGATTTCTCACTTTTTCTTATGTAGCGCGTTTATTGAGTAAAAGAACGAGTTTTTTCTTTAAATCATAATTTATTTTCATAAAAATAAAATGAATTTTGGAACAGTAAATGTAAACAATTTTTTTTGTTTTATTTTTCTTGTTTTTGTGAATGATATTTGGTCCCATAAATTTTTGGCCAAATAACGATCCACCTAAAAAACTACTATCGAAAACAGATGTTTTCGCACCTGCTTCGACGTTTGGCTGACGGGGAGACTTTTTTCCGAGTTTTTTTTTTAATACCACAATTTATTTCTATAAAAACATAAAATTTTTGGGAACAGTAAATGCAATTAGGGATTGCTCAATTTGTTTTTGTAGGTTCTCTTGTACTGTGAATATATATTTGGTCCCACATACGGCCTACAAAATTACAATTCCCGTAAAAAATTACTATAAAAAACAGACGTTTCCGCACCTGCTTCTACGCTTGGCAGACGGGGAGACTTTTTTCCGTCGCTGCTGCTGCTGGGTTTTGTGCAGAGCGAAGGCTACAGAGGCGGGGTCGCCTGCCAACTTGCTTTGCATCTGGAAAGCGAAAGAAAAGGTGTGAAATTGCGAAGCACGACGAAACGCTCTTGTCCTAATTTTCACAAAAACTTACGTGTGCCACAGTAACACAGTAATCATATAAGGGGGTGAAATTTAGTCTAACAGTGGTTCATTACAGTTTAAGTTTTCTGCTTTATATCGGTTAAGGCTCGGTTTTGATACACAAAGCCTTTCGTTATTATTTCACAAATAAGAAAAACTAAAGTTGCAACTTACTGTGCGTGTTTCGTGCGGATTAAAATTTTCCGAAATAACAAAGTGCGAAAGGTTCTTTTAAGGTTGAAAATCACTAATTTAAACTATTTATAAAAAAAACAGTAGGTAGGATTTTAAGCAAAGTTTATTAAAACAAGACGCAAAAGCAAATAAAAAACAAAAGCCAACAATAAAAAGGGTTACATCACAAAAACTATTAGCAGATTTGGTACTTTTGCCGTATATAGTCCGCGTATTCCTGCTGCTAAATGGTCGGGTGCCATCTGCAAGGCATTTGCGGTGGGCGTTAGTCAAACCGCCTTGACAGTTCTGACAGGCGCAACAAACATGCGTAGGGGGTAGGGGAGGGTTTTGGCAGCAGTCAAGGGCGCTGCGGCGGCGGGTGGCATTTTTGAAACGGATGCAATTCGTTCCGAGCAAACCTCAATACGCTGGTTTAACACAAACAGTCTTTTTACGAATTAATTGAAGTGTCTTGCCTTTTAATACAGAACGGCGATTGATTCTGTTGATTTCGAAGTGGATTCGTTCTGTTTTGTTGTTGCTCGCACAACCCGTACAAAGCAATGGCGTTTTACAGATTTTCAACAATGTTCTGTACAGTAAGTATTCCCTGTATGTTTATTAGGCCAATTGCATTGGCAGTAAACCTGATAAAGACCGCCTTGATATGGGATGCGTCTTCGAAAAGTTGGGAGGAAAATACGCAAAAGCTAATAGAGCTGTTTAAACTCACTGATTAAGTATATGACTGTGTGTGCGTGCGTCCTGTGCGTGTATAATCTTCGAATTTGGGACAGCGTGCATATTTTCCCGCACGTGTGTTTATTCGCCGACCAAAACGAAAACTTTCGCGATTGCGTTTTACGGATTTTAAACGACTATAGAGTAAGTATTTACTGTATGTTTGTTCATAAGGCCTAAATTCTTAGTCTTAGCAATCCTGAACATTTACTGTGTGTTTATAAGGCCTAAATTCATAGTGTTAGCAATCCTGAATATTTACTGTATGTTTATAAGGCCTAAATTCATAGTGTTAGCAATCCTGAACATTTACTGTGTGTTTATAAGGCCTAAATTCTTAATGTTAGCAATACTGATAAAGAAAAAAACCCGGATAATGGATACGTCGTCAAAAAGTTGGAGGTACACGACAATAGTCAGATGTTCTGACAGATTAAGTAATTCCTGTATGTTTATAAGACCATTTGCATTGCCAGTAACACTGATGAAGCGATTTGAATAGGTCTTCGCAAAATTTGAAGGTAAAAAAAAAACAGATTAAGTATCGTGTGCGCGTGCGACGTGCGTGTATAATCACCGGATTCCAGACAACGTGCATATTATTTTTCCGCAGGTGTGTTTATTTGTCGACCGAAAACGAAAACTTTCGCAATCTTCTGGTTCTCGAAATCACGGCATGCGACCGGCGGCTTTGTATACGCAACGCCTTAACGCAAATATACAGATCAGCACGCGATATAAGGCTTATCTGCTTTAGATGGAGCTTCGTCACTCGCTAATTTAAAACCAACCGACCCGGGGTTAATTTCTGCGACCGGCTGATAGGACACGCGTTTTAATCAAATGTCAAGCTTGTTGCCACCGCTCAGGTCATTGGTTCCCAAAGTGGGATTCGGTAAGTGTTATCAGGTGGTCTCCGATTTAAACGATCTTTGTCTAAAATTTTTTTCCCAAGTTAAATAACTGAATAAATAAAACAAGTGAACCTATCTTTTAAAATTTTCTATCTATTTGTTTATCTTATGATTTCTTTCATTGCGCAAAATATCATTTTTATGGTAGTTTAAATTATTTTACAGAAGGGGCCGTAGGTCGATAAAAAAGTGCAAAGGGGTCCGCCATAAAAACGATTTAGAAAAGACTGAGAACCACTGACTGAGAGGAATTCCGTTTTGGCGAAGTCGAGTTCAGTTTTAATTTTGACCAAAACGTGGAAAAAATGAGATTCAAATCAATATTTAACGAACGGCCAAAAACAAGGATGGCAATCGAATTTGAACCATATTTTCCAGCAATACTCCTTTTGAGGTTTATACAGTACGAGCGTAAAATACAAATGCAAAATACATAAAAAATCTTAGAGGTTTTGGATGTGAATGACGTATGCGGTGACGTCACAACTGCCGGGGGCGCAGGTCGCCGACCAGGCAAGTGTCCGCGAAATTACTCGGACCGAAACGCAAGCGCCAGGAATAGCGTATGACGCGGGCCCCTGTGTATAAATATGCGGGTGCGCGTGTAAGCATTTAAATCTACCTGGATGCAGAAAAGTAACCAAGGCCCGAAGCGTCTCGTACGAAAAGAACAGCGTAAACACAAATATACAGAGAACGGCCGCTGTGTATGCGTGGCTGTTATCCCAACGGACTGAACAATAAGCTGGTTGTGGCAAGGTCGGGTGGCCGGTCAAACGTGGCCAATATTTTCTACGTGTCCGTCGTTTTTATCGGCGGGATTATCGTCGTCTCTTTGGGCGTAAATTCACGTTTAATCAGCGTAATACACAGCTGCTGTGGCTACGATCAGGTGTTATTTTAAGAACCTGGTCAGAATGTAGATTTGGGCGGCTGGGAATAATAAAAGCAAATATTTTTTGCAAATTAGTTATAGTTGCCGAATCTCAAAGAAACTAAAACTGGACTTATTTTAATCCAAGTTTCTTCACAAATTGGAAAAAAAAAATTGGACTTATTAAATCGAGTTCCTCCACAAATTAAAAAAAAATCATAATAATTCTGTGTTTCTAAAATAATTTGTTGGACTAAAAATTTGGTCTGAATTCGTTAAAACGGCCCGTCGTTTAAATAATTATTATCTAACTCGGAATTAGGTTACTTATTCAAAATAACATTGAAAAAAAATTGGTTGCCTTGATTTCTAATACATTAAATAATAAGTAAAAAAACTGTAGGTTTAGTTTTGGGGGTTTGCCATGCAAAATTGCCTTAAATCAATTGGGTAGGTAATAAAATAGTGTAACAAATGTACGGCTAAAGACTTGACTGATATTTAAAAAGACTTTAAGTGGGTCGTTTGCAAACATGATGGCTTGAACAGGAAAAACAAAATTTGTTAAAAAAATCTAGAAAAAATGTAAAATACCATGTCTTGTACATTATTATTTTTTTATATACTGTTAACCTGACGTGGTTTATATTCAGCACGTTACGTGTTGTAACCGAAATCACAATGCACCAGGATATTAGTTAAATATTCATCGGCTACTGTGCAAAACGCAGACAAACAAGCGACTTACCGTGATCTGGGAAATGTGCTGGAGCGTCGTAAGGCCGTGCTGGCAGTTGGGGTCGAATAGGGTGGTCGTTGGCGCCGGGGGTGCAGGGCTGGGGGTGGCGGCGTGATGGGGCGCCACGTAGTGGAGGTGGCGTAGCAGGAGGTTGGGCGACAAGTAGTCGCCACCGGAGGGCAGCAGATGCGCCTGGGCTTCTTGAGGTAAAACGGGAAGAATCTAAAGGGAGAACGTGAAAAAATGATTAGTGTCTCGATTTGTTTTGCCGCTTAGGGGGACTTCGATCACAGGATGGAGATTTCCACGCTAATAATCTCATACGGTAGTGGTGGAAAATTCTATTTAATAAGTTTGGTTTAGGTGGCTTTTACCACGCTTTTAGGATCACAGGCTGGAGATTTCCACGCTGTAAATCTTATGTTGGTGGAATTTAATTTTTTACCAATTTGCAACCCAAGGTAGATTATTACAATCTCTAAATTTTACAGTGATGGCATATAGTTTAGTTGAATGTAGAACTGGTGTGACCGAGTCAAGTGGTCGAATCTTACTGCTGGCTTGGCTGCAGAAACATCCTTAATTTTATTCAGACATTCTATTACAAGGCTCCATGCAGTGTAGGCAAAAACCGTGTTTAGATTTACGGACAAAATTCTATCTTATAAACATATTTCCTTTAGGTTCTGTTCTAAATCAGAACTTACTATTTGTTTTTGTTTAATTATAAGATTCTATCCATAGACCTGGTGCCAAACGACCGATGGAATTGAGTTGTTTGTTTTGTACTGTGGCTCACACACATTGGTAAGAGGCCCTAAAATAGTGACCGTGGGCGGTTTGAATTATTTACCAGCAGCCATTTTAACTGTGCGGACTGAGGTGACACGTATATAGAATTTTAAACTAGGTCCTTGCGCCGTAAGCTCCAGGTAAAAATGATAGGGAAAACATATATATGTATATCTGGGAGAAATAGCGAACGTCATGAAAAGATATTGTGGTAACGCTTTAATTAAATCCTGGTTTGTGTTTCAGATGTTTACTCGTGTGTTTATATTTCCTTTTTTTTAGTTTTAAAGTAAAGTGGTTAACTCGTGCGGTAGACAGATTTCGATAGTTCTGCCTTTCTTACCACAAAAGTCTCGAAAAACAAAATCTTTGAAAACAATATCTTAAGTTCAACATTTGCATAACATACGGATATAGGACAAAGAGCAACGGATCAGCTCCCAGGCGTATTTATAACTGTTCGTTGTTATTACAGTGGCCATTATGCTGGCCCGAAGCGTCTCAGTATCATCCTACGTAAATGCTCCGGTCTTCCTGCGATATTTAAATAGCTCGTGGTCGCGCTATTTTGAATCGAGAGCCTCGTATATGCTCATCAGGACAGACAACAGTCGGCCAGTTTGCATAAGCCCCTTTACAATCGGCAACCTTTTCCTGGACTCTATAGGCATTAACGTCGGAATACAACACAGTTCGAAATAAGAAAAAGATCAGCCCAAAACCAAAACCTTATAGTCGTAATATTGTCTAAATCGGAAAGTCCTAAACCCATTTTGGTCATTTAGGCCTTATCTAAATAAATTTAAGACTTATTCCCACAGGTTTATGTCTTATTCGATCGATTAAGTTCTTAATCTGTCGTGGATATTAGTGCGTATTTGGCTTTATTATGTCGTTGGTATTAAAGTATACTTTTTATAGATTTCTTTGCTTTAGATATTGTTGCTTTTCAAGTCTTGTTGTGCGTTCCTCCATTTTTCCTACCTTGTTTGGGTGCTATTTTTGTACGTTGTGCTGCTTGAATTTTTGTGGGTATTTTTACGTTTAAAGCGGCTAACCCGAAGACCGCGAAAAAAGGGCTAAAGAATATGGTATGCGATTAAAGTCTTGCGCAATCTAAAGCTACTATGTAAATGTGAACATCGTTTGTCGTGTCTACTTTTAAACCAAATTCAACCTACGCTAATCAAGTATAGCAATATGCAAATGCAACTTGATACAAAAAGGTGTTTCAAAGAGCAACGGAAAAACATTCAGGATGGCTATAAAGGTCACGTTTTATATACAACTACCGCAAGTCCTATATCACAACCTTTTTAGAGAAATCTGCAGGCCAATATAGTTTTGAGGGTGTGATTTTTGGGACGACAGCTTTTCGTTTGGGCAAGCCTACAAGTATTTCACCACACGACACGCTTAAGTCATAATATCCTATTTTTAAAACCACTGGGTAACTGCTTTAAAACTCAAAAAACAATAAATTATATTTAAATGAAAAGCTTGATCGGTAATAATCAATAGTCCCGTCTCCCGCGCACAGTCGCTACTTTTTAACAGGCGACCTTTTTAAATAAACTTTAGTTTTATATCAGGGGTTAAATTATGAAAGAGTTTGAGAAGCACTGCATTATTTTTTAGTTTATATAAAAGGGCGTATCTTAATGAAGTCCACTACTTGTCGAAAAAAATAAATAAATGTCTGATCCTAATTTTTAACTCGGGAATTTTAAACATTTAGTTTAATTGTTTTCAGGTATAATTTGCAATACTGTATTTTTCGAACAGGCCAAATTTCGCTACAGCGATTTCGGCGCTCACCTGCTGGGGGGCGGCAGCGGGGTGCAACATCACGTGGCCAGCGGCGCCGGTGGGTGACACGATCATCTGGGGCTGGTGGGGCTGTCCCGACAGGACGGGGTGAAGCAGCTGTTGCTGGGGCTTTCCCACTGACGAAACGTCGTGATGATACGTCAAGGCTGGCGGGTAGAAGGCAGGCAGCCAAATAGTGGAGGCGAGCTGTCGGGAAAAGAAAATATTTCAATTAGGCCTTCATGTTCATAAGCCCCTAAAAGTAAGGTTCAATAACGAAGAAGACACGACCATGATCTAGTCAATTGTTTCGATGGTTATATAAATGCGAGAGGGATGTCAATACTTTTATTTTAATCTGATACCCCATAGTTTATAATTCCAGAGAAAAGTATACAACAGTCTGATCTAATAAAAAGTTACGTCATTACTATGACTATATATAGGCAAAATTTGTCTACTTGTAAAGTGCAATGGTAATTATATGCATTCTTAAGGTTAGTAAACTCGAATTTGCTGTTTCATTAGGAAAATTTTGCCTTAAATTTTTTTGATTGAAAATTCACCTTTCAAAAACAAAACAAAAAATACGTTCGCCAACCAAGGCTAAAAACTTCACAATTTCATTTGGTGTCGAATTGGCAGCGATTCTACCCGAGTATTGCATGATTAGGACACTATCACTTAATATCAGGCACCGGCTTCGATATTTTAAGACATCCCTATATTTCTGTTATCTGGAAAAAGGTCCGGAAAAACAGCTTACGTATCATTTGGTCAAAAAGCAGCTTCAGAAGGGTTAGATCACAGTTGTTGACATACACATATGTGTTATTGTGTGTGCATGTTTAATTAAATAATCATAAGGTACTGTAGATCCCCTTCAATGTGAAGTTGCTTATACCAACAGAATGTAGGAAATCGTCAGGCGTACAGGTGCACGGAGGTGGCCCGTCAATGAAACACGATAAAGCAAACCAAAACCAGGGGATTACGGCTTCCTACATGCGATCCCATCCAGATTGCACCGCTTTACTGGCGCTCAAGGCCTACAGTTTCTCCCTTCCGTAATGCTGTCGATGTAAGGCTCCCAACAAACTGCCGAGTTTCATAACGGCGGTTATCGCTCGCGGCTCTGGCGTGTTTATTGACACCCAAACTTTGGCCGTCACGTTGAGCGGCCGTTTAAGGAGCTTATACCGAGATTCGCCCGGGGATTTTGCCAGCGGAGAAAGTGCGCAGCGATCACGGTGCTTCGATTTGTTTAAACGCGCCAACCGCCGCCGTATGTTTACCTTCAGTGCTCCGGTTTATAAAAAGGGCGTCGTGTGTTGCTAAACATTTTGATGCAGCGCCTTCCAAGAAAATCAGTCGGGATTTCAAAGAGACGTGCTGTTTTCAAACCTTGACGTTTGTTACCTGTTCTTTTAATTTAAAACAGGGCACAGCCCCTGCTTACACGGCGAACCCCAGGAATAAGGCATTATAATTAAATCATCGTTAATAACTGTAGCGTACAATTTTTAGCATCTTTTAACGCTACATTGTAAAATGAAAATCATTTCACAAAACAGTCCATTTCTCACGACATTTTAAAACGTCGTAAAGTGCCGTGCGCGTGGGTCAAGCAAAATTACCATGTTCTAATCTCCGCCAGCCACGTACTTTCAAAAAATCATCGTTAGCCGTCAACACCTCTTACCACCCATTACCCAACGCTAACCCATAAGGGCAAACCGGTGCCAAAACAGCGGCGCTCACCTGTCGATACCAGAACGACCGACGTTAGAAAGACCCATGATAATAGATTCTCTCTCTACGGCTTTAAATGTTATTTGGGCTATTTAGATTTTATTTCGATTCAGACTTATTCCGAAATGTTTGGACTACGGCGTGTTTCGTTTTCATTATGTTGTTGGTCATAATGTTGGGTATTACATAATACTACTTTGGGTATTGTTGCTTTATAAATCTTACTGTGTGTTCCTATACTTGGCATCACACAGCTCTATACAAGTGGGTTCACGAAGAAAAAACCTTTAGCGTTCTATTCTTGTTTCCACGTCGCCGGCTGGCCGATTTCGCACCGCACAAAAACTCGTCTCGTTATGAAAGGAGGGCTTAATTAAATGATTTAATTATTCGCTTTTCGACTGAATCTCCGGTCACGCGGAGCAGCAACAATAGCGCTTGCTCGGAGCGGTTTTTCAGCAGTTGTTTGCGACAAAGCAAAGACGAATTTCGGGAATCGGATTGGTTGGTCAACAACTTGACAAGGCAGATAGTTATTGATTGCGCGGTTTTAGGCCTCAGCAGCCAATTATAAAATGCGATTCGTTGCCGATTGGCGCACGACATATTGCCTCCGCAAACGCAATTGCGTACAGCCGTGCCGGCCAAACCGCTTTTTCCACGTCGGCTTTAATTGCCCGGACAGCAATACGCGAGCTCTGTGGACCAAGATCAATAACAACGGTACGCAGTCGTAATAGGCAACATATTGCAATCTAATACACTTGGCCCTCACGGATCTGACCGGGAACACCTTTCTCAGAATATTACTTTAGATTTTAAGCAATTAGGTCGACCCTCCGTTTTCTAAATCCCTTTGTATTCTAACGTTGAACCCTTTTTGTTTTAAATGTACGGTAATGTATATTTTCGTCGATTTTTTAAGTTTTGCTTTAATTCTAATGCGGTTATTAAGCGATTTTTTTTATCCCGCTTTGATTACATTATATATAGTTCCACTTATATATTTCTCGGCTGTGTCTTGACATTTAATATGGCATCCACATCCCGTTTTCCCGTTTTACTGCTTCCCAAAAAAAAACGATTGTTTTTCAAATGGTCGCAAAAACTGACCGGCGGTTGACTAATAACACAAATTGAAAACAAAATATTTCTGAAAAAAGCAAGGCCTCGTCAGTGGTACAGCTGTCGTAGACAAGCAAGTCACCACTACTAGTGGCTCTTTTGGGGGAAGGTTTCGAACCCATGGACTCCTATTTTAAATCCTTTCAAATTATATCGACCAGCGGTCTTGCGCTGCATAAAAATCGAGAAATCGAACTTTCGTCTCCACCTCACCTGGGTTTCCATGATTTCCAAACGCCGACGAATCTTTGGGGCGATTATTCAGCGAAAAGCCAACAACGGTACGGTTCCAAATCACGCCACTTGTGCTTATACGGCAGTTTTGTAAGACGGCGTGTGCTGTACAGAAGTTATTGCAGCTGCAGCAGCAGATTTTTTCCCAATTTCTACACGAGCCTTTGCTTACCGCACATTCCTGTTCAAAACAAACAAGAAAAGGAGTGAGTCGGGTCAGGTCGTTTACAAGACACGGAATGGTTGTAAAGCAGTGCTTCTTAAACTTTTTTCGTTTTGTTCACCCCTAGCATCTATCTCCAGATTTCCTTCACCCCTGTTTCATGATGTGATAAGACTATCTCGTCTATATATACTGAAACAGGTTGAACACCCGGAATATCCGCCCTGCTCGCAAGCTATCAACCATTTCTGACGGTTCACCCTTATTCACCTCTTTCAATTGGTTGACCCCTACAAAAATGTTATCCTTCCTGTGATGAACCATTCACCTGATTAGTAAACACTGATGTAAAATACCGTAGCCACGCGCACGCTCGCGTGATAAAGCCTCTCCTCGCCTGAAAATCAGCTTTTCCGAGTAACGTTAGGCCAAGATGCGGCGGCGCCTTGAAACGCGAAACGCCAAAAAACGCACCGGTGCCTGTTGACATCAGGGGCCGACGCTCACGATCGTATTTAAGCCGCACACAGGAGATTTGGGCGCGCACTTCTTGGTAGAGATTACAGCGTGAAAGCTCTCGGCGCTATCCCGGGCAAGGCGAAAAGCGGATTGGCCTCGTGGTGCCTGTAATCTCCGCCGTTTGTTTGTTAGCGCTATAGCGCCTCTTGGCACACTGGCATGCGTCGCTTAGAACTTTACTGTGTCCCTGAACATGAGAATACTAATTCCATTTACAGGCCGTTTCACGGTATCGCTTCCTTTAGGAATTATGTCTGATAAGACAACAGAAAGACGCATTGCAAAAAGCCGAGCTATATGGAACAATAAACGCACTTAAAAAACACTTGTGAATAAACCGTCGAAAAAAATGTAAATGTGTGTGTTGCGAATAACACAACAGAAAGACGTATTGCGAAATTTGCCTTCAGATACGAATGAACAAAATAGTTAAAAATCATAATTTAAACCCATAACAAAGTGTATCTCCGCTATGCCTCGTGGTGCCTGTAATCTCGGTCATTTGTTCGTAAGCGCGAGCGACCTAGTACCACCGGCACACTGGCCTAAAACGCTTAAAACTTTACAGTGTTCCTGAACAGTCTACTTCCATTTACAGGGCATTTTACGGCAATACTGTCGTTCGTTTGGGAATTCTGCCTGATAAGCTAAGATGTTGAACGCATTGCAAAAGTTTGCTTTTATACACGAATAAACCAAATATCTAAAAAACAAATGTTAACCTCGGCAGATTTTAACAAGCTAAAAGTTCAGCGCACAAAAAAGGTTATCTGCAATAAGACTGCTTTCTTACACATAACTAAGCAAAAAAAATACCTTCTTCGGTCAGCCTAATCTTACCTTTCTACACCAGGAACTCCAGTTCAATGGAAGACATTTTAAATCAATCTGAATATAGATAACAATAAACCGACTGGACCGGACCAAAGCAGCGACTAATTCACAGCGTTGCGTTTTTCGCGCAATCCACAAAAATCCGCCCGGGCTCCAAATAAAGCGCTTCGCCTCGCAAAACACGGACCTGTGTCGCCGACTCTGCAAATGCGTTTTTATTAAAACGAGCGCGCGCTCGGCCCCTTCGCGTTATGCCGAGGCCAATCAAATGGTGAGACGCTTTCGCGAAGGAAGCAATCAAAGTGCTAAAATAAACCCGTACTAGCGAACCCTGCTTGCTGATTGGCCGCCGTCAATTCGCGACCAAGGCATACGGTGAGCGATTTGACGTCAGCATGGTTCTGTGTGTCGCAAAAAAGTGTCCGCTGCTTTTTGCAGACCTTTTGGCTGGAAGGCGTGCTGTTTTGGGACAAAACGTGACGTTTGCGAGACCTTTCGGGGTTCAGATGCGTACATCGCATCTTATGGAAACGATCGTATAGTTAACTTAATATAAGTTTATTATTTTTTGTTTATTCTGACTGTACCCTTCCTTATGCGGTATCAGTAACACGAAAGAGTATGCATACGAAACAGAATAACCGCTCTGCCGTTTTAAAGCATGGTTTTGCAATTTCCTTTATGTTTTTTTAGTGCAAAACACGAAGAAGTTTTTTTTTTCACTCCAAAATACTACATACAATCACGTAGTAATACTAAAAATAATTTCTTCTGGTATATATTTGTTTGTCGAACGTTTCGGCTATCTATCCAAAAAACCTTCATTAGGGAATGTGACGATTCCTGATAAAGGCTTTCTGGATAGTTAGCCGAAACGTTGGACAAACCAATAAATACCAGAAGAAGTTATTTTCAGTATATAATTTGACTAGTAGCAACAGCATATTTAATAATCACATAGTAAGTTGTGTTTGCCACACAACTACAAAAAGCGGCCGTAAGCTGACAATGATAGCGGACCTGAACCTCATAGCAATGTCGTCATTTCCTGCCCCCGGCAATTGTCCGTAGAACAATGACCCAAAGACACAAGTCTAGGCCACCGTAAACAATTCAGCATTAAAAAACAACACTTGGTGCTCTTTGGTTTTGATAAGTAGAAAGTAACGCAAAAAAAATAAAAAGGTACGGTCTACAAATATCGCAACGCACATTAATTGGGTTAGGGTGCTGGTTAACGTTTAGGTATAGTTCAAGCATAATTATCAATATCAAATACAATATTACTTGACCCACCCACACCCGAACACTAACTCTAACCTAATATTGTGCGTTATCTCTTAATTTTGTAGATTTTTGATTTTTTGCGTACCAAATTGAAAGAGCCCCAACACTTTTACTACGCCCAACTCTAGAAACGCGCGCTTTTTTAGCCAATCCCTTTTGTATCGTTCCCCTGCAATCTGCGCTTGTATGCGTGAAAAAATACGCAGATACAGTCCGCCATCTTTCTAGACCACTTCCTAATCAGCTAAAAGACGCGTTTATCATCCCGTTATATACGCTTCGCAGGAACCTCAACCTCCCATTCGTCTTGTGCCGAAATGCGTCCGTTTTGTCGAAGGGAAGCCGCTATAATCGGCCATCATCTGATACATAATGTGCGCTTATGAGAAAGAGCACGCAACGCACTTTATTTTTTCTAGCGAATATTCTTTCCAGTTTAGCCTGACCCCGACGAAACGTTATTTTCGCGACTGCGTTCGTCTTTTCATATACAGACAAGTCGCCCTTATGCACCGGTTCTACCAAGTGGGATCCTATATATAGGGCGGGCGCATTAACCACCGGTCACACACACACACCATGCCTGTGTGCACTTGACGCAATTTCGGGCAATTGGGCACGTTTTGCGCATTAAACCCTTAACTGTCGCTTGGTCGCGCGACTAAAGTGGGCCGTTGTTGTCGGCACATCTCAAAACCAACACTCTCAAGCTGTTTGTCGATAGAAAGCCAAAGGTTCAAAGCAATTAAAAGGCGCCTATATCCAAAGCCAAACAGTACGCGAACTGTCTTATATTGGCTTGATAAACAGCACATTTATAGTCAATAGTTTGTTGGCTTAATTTGGATACGACCAAAGAGCAACTGTCCTGTAAATCTGTTTAACTTTACGACACGCAATTATATTGGGTTTGTAATAACCATTTAGTTTGGGTTTTAATACTGGCTTTTTTCTTGTATTATTGAGTGGTAAAAGGTCATTGTATATTCTTTAGAAATACTATAGATGACGAGGGTTTAGTTTTTTGCATTCTGCACATTGTTCATTTAAAACAGTGGTTCTCAACCGGGGTGCCGCGGCACTCTTGGGTGCCATTTACAGTCCTGAAGGGTGCCGAAGGATATTTGACAATCTTTAAGAATCTGATTTTTGCTCGACTCTTACAACTTTTTTGTGTAAGATTAGAGTGGAATAAATCCAATTATAACTTACGTTGTGCATAGTTGATGTGTGTTGTTCCATTTATTGCGACATTTTAATGAATTACCTACTGAAAACTCTTGTAAGGGTGCCGCAATATATTTATTATTTTTGAGGGGTGCCGCCCGCCATAAAAGACTAAAAAACACTGATTTAAGACAAGGACATTTACTTGCAAACGGCCTTTGTTGGCCAGCTGCGAAAACCTAACTTGGGTAGAGTGGGGTGTGTGGTTAATTTAAGGTCCGTTGACCCCCAAGAGATCAACGGTGACTCACGCTTGCTGAGCAACCAGATACACTGAATGGCGAAATAACGCAAGACGCGGTATCAGTTCGTGACAACACGCGAGCATCCTTATCTGCCGCTAAACTGCTCCGACCACCACCGACGATATACGCGACAAGGAGGCCATTGTCTGTCGCGCCGCCGTTCAGCGTTGTTTTTTTCTCACTTAGTTTTGCCGCTACGCGAAAGCGAATGTGACACTTTCCACACTATAAATATGGACGCTTGATCCTCCCTCTTCACCTATCTCACCTGAATACAGCACGTATTTACCAGATGCTTATTGTTGAGTCACTGCTGTATATCGCATGATTAAGTTTGTTAAATTTGAGATTATGGTTCTGAGCAAGATGTCTAAAAAAAAAAAAAAAAACACAGCCTACTTTATTTAAATTCGAATTAAATGAATGGTATAGGCGACACAAAAGGTTTGAGAAACACTGTTCTAAGCCTTACTTAATTTGGTCTCCAAAGTTAAACGAAATGCCCGCAAATCGTTCGCGAAAAGTTTCTTTCTAATCCTCTAAGCGGCGTTTAGAGGTCATGCAAAATACTCTTCGGAAAAACCCGATAGATACTCGCACCTGTGCACCTGGTATGACCTGCAAAAAATAGTGCCTCTATACGGAGCTGTGTATAGAAGCTATAAACACTGACCTGACACGCTATGTATAGGGCGTTGTTGTCTTGATGTACGACCCACGGACCACAGGCGTATCCGCTGCCTGGTTATTAGCCTGGCGTGATGAAGGCATGTATACGTGGGCTAGGACTACAAGGTGCTGTAAATAGTACCAAGAACCTATGTTTGCGTGAAGCGATATACTGTAGATATCTGTGCCTTGCATTTCAGTAAAACTGTTTATGGCAGTGGTTCTCAACAAGGGTGCCCCGGCGACCTGGCGTGCCATTTCTAATGCTCAAGGGTGCCGATAGGTATTTGAGAATTTTTAAGAATATGATTTTTGCTCAATTGACAACCTTCTTGATACAACTATTTGTGTACGATTTGAGAACGTTATATCAAATGACGTCTTTCTGTATGTTTTATGTTGGGTGTGTTGTTCCACATCCATTTATAGTGACATTTCAGTAAAACATTCAACAAAAATTCTAGTCGGGGTGCCAAAAATCTATTTATTATATTTGAGGGGTGCCGTAAGCCATGAAAGGTTAAGAATCACTGGTTTAAGGCCTTGAACGCATTGGCACCAGATCTTTCGACCTGCGGTTTGTTTGTTACCCTTTCAAAGGTTGGCAGATTATTTTAGGTCGTACCACACAGATAAAAGATAAATCGGTTGATTCTGCGAAATGATAGCGCGCGTTTGGTTTTGCCTTAATCGAATACCAGAGACCGTTTTCAATAAAAAACAGCCTCAAACCTGTCACTAACCGAATTTACCAAGGCCTGTATGTATCGTCAGTGTTTACAGCGTTGTCTTTTATATGTTTTCGATGTATTTTCACTGTTTTTTTATCTAATATACCTCAAGCGAAACGAGACACTTTTCGCCTTACAAAGAGAACATATATTCTAACTCACAACAGAACATGTATTGTCCAGCTATATCCTAAATACACCAAATAACGGTATAGCTGTGATCAAATGAAAGCTGAAACTATTAGCAGACAGTCTTTAAAATTGTGCCTTTTTATCATAACCACTTATTTTACCTCCAGGTTGTGCTACTTAAATATCATGTACACTTATATTTTCTTTAAATCAACTGTAGGAAAGTATAGTGACAACACTTGTTACACTGAAACAAATCGTTGTTTTACGATAGTTTTTTTATAACACGATGCCTTTAGATATAGCTGTTTGCCCATGTAACAAAATCCGTAAAATATGCGATTGGATCTGGGTGGGTCAGATTCCTTGAAAACAATCAAGAACTTCTTGTATCGACTATAAACATACAACCGATATGAATAAACACTTATCTACTTGCAACACACAAATATTTTAAATAGTTACACAACCGTGGCAATGCGCACAGAAAACACAAAAAAAAAATCTTATAGCGTATAATACAAGCCAAACCTTCAAGCAGTAAATACTACCATATTTTATTCTAGCCCAAAACAGTTTGTACACGACGGAGTGTGCTTTGAAGGGGCGCTGTTGATATACCAAAATTAGCAATCAAAAATTAACAAACAGCTCATGTTTCCTTGCATTAAACCCGGAAGTATAAGACACGTTCTTACGGGTTGCATACGCTGACTATAAAAACAACCAGCATATGCACTTTAGATTATAGACTACTAGCGCTAAATATTTGAGCCGCCTTGTGTTGTAAATTCATTTAACGATTTTTTACCTTATATTGCCTCAAAAACTCTCTTTAGTCGTATGTACGACTGTCAAGCCGGAATAACTATTTTACCAAATCCTGCGACATGGGCTACTTGCTGTTACTTAACTCCGCAGATTTGTGAAACCGTATATCTTGACAAAATAAAGACGACCATTGTAAATTCGTCAAGACAAAATTTGGCATACGGCACCACAGTTGTTTTTTACAAATCCTTGATATAAGATTGAAGTTTCCAAAACAGATTCTCTGAGGCACTATACTCGAGAATATTGAGCTTCTCATAGGATTGCATTCTAAGCTACGAACAACGTTCTTTTGAATGACAAATTCTATCATCAGAAACTGATCCAATACCAATAAAGGTCCCAAGTTGAATTAACCGTCTTTCATTGGCCCCAAGAGACTATCGAAGACAACACGCCACGGCAAAATCGATTTTTTTTAATACATCTGATTAAAACCGCGTCGATTAAGCCCAAATCTTTAGATTAAGTTATCAGTCGGGGTCATCATTGCACGCAAACGTAATTAAAATCATTCCTGTTTACAGTCTCTCACTTTTCTGTTTAAAGCAGCGGTTGCCAAACTTTTTGGCTTACGACACACTAAAAAAATTTTAACTAATTTGCGGCACACTTTTAACAGGACAAGTTAGAGTAATTTTCATAGCGCCCTTAGCACACGACAAACTATATGTAAATGTCTCAATATTATTAACATGTAATAGATAGTGTACAATTAAGTCTAAAATGCTTGCGTGTATGGTAATACGAATACTCTCTTTTCCGAACATACAAAAAAATTTGCGGCACACTTGGCAATCTCTCGAGGAACACTGGCACACAGTTTGGGAATCACTGGTTTAAAGACACAAACTGCCCATCGGTTGACATTTAACAGTTAGTGATACTTACACACATACGCAAAAGCTGTACAGGTCATTTGGCGGGTAAGATGCGTTTGCGGACACATGCTGATATATAAATTAGTAATGTGTCGGTAAATGCACGCGATTCTGTACTGATGGTGCTTTTTCTAAATGACGCCGTGTATCGTTTATTTTCTTAACCGGGCTACGCTTGAAAGCATTAAACTCTTAAGGTCAGTTTGCAAACTTAAAGAAAGAGCAGAAGGCATATTCTTCACCAGCAGGCAGCAACACGATAAAGCCAACTTCAACGGACTTATCCCTGAAAAAAGGCGCCGATGTTGTGTTGAAAAAAATAGAGACGACATAATTTAACCGGTTTCTATATAACACCGGGCTCGAAACATGCACATTTATCGGCAAAGATACCCAAGGAACTCCTCGTGCGACGTAAGCTGTACTTTTCTCAACTGGTTCAGAGCGACATCTGTCTGCAAGATGCATATTTAACAACAAACGCGTCGGCGCCTCTCTGTTTGTTATCGCAGGAGGCCGCCTTTCCGCTAGCCGAACTGCGACTCGGAAAAGTGATCTCGCATAAAAACAAACGCGCAAAAGCTACTATTCTGCTGCTGGAACGAGCATTCTAATTGAAAAAAAGTAAGTTTATCTTGTGTGGGTTAGAGTAGATTCCCGCATTTTTTCTGGAGAAAACAGTTTTTTTCGTGGGCTGTAAAATACAACAGAAACGATCCTTAATCATTATCTGACCGACATATTAAACCATTACATCCATCACAAGCAAAAATGCTAAAATGCTAAGCTTCTGTCGAGCTTAGTTCAAACTCAGGCCCTACCCCGTGGCGACACCTGCCTCCATAGTGGAAACAGTTTTCCACGAGGGCTGGCCTTGAGACCACTTTCAGATTTGTTCACGCAGTCCCGGCCTACTGTATTGCCAATGGGAAAAACACATCCACAACCCTTACAATTATTTTTACTTTTACTTTCCTTTAAGGTTAAGTCCATTGGTGTGAAAAAACAGAAAAAGAGTATGAAAGCGACCAAATTAAAGGCACCGGCTTTCTGCTAGAGGCGCGCTCTAACCAAATAGACTGGTCCGAAATGAAAATCAATGCCGCGATCTGTCGCAGCTCCTGTCATAATCGCCATGACATCACCGTCGCACAAGATCGACTTGTGATAAAAGACGCAAATTTGTTTTTGAGGCGGGCGTGCGAAACAACGCGAGGTGCCTTGAAACTTTTTTCTCGTTATGTTGAGAAAAGACATCGCGGTTGTCCGATATTATCGGATCTCAACCGATAACTCGATACCACTTGGCTAGGAGGCAAATTTAAATCCAAGGCAGCCCAGCGTCCAAAATCCTAAAATCAAATTGTGCCTTGACAATCTGTAAAACATAACATTATAACATTTGCATGACTTAATTTATTTAACATTTTGCTTATTCGACGATTGTTTTTACTGCAATTTAGTACTAAATCTGGCGGTTGCACTTATTCCGGAATATAAGGTATGGGATAACCTACAGAAAGCTCCTCAAGATTAAACAGGCTTTTTCAATAAGCACACAAAGTAACTGAATAAAGTTGGAATAAAAAATATACACAAAGAGCAACTTCGTTTATACCAGGTTATAGTAAACATAGCCGCCACTTAAACGGCTGGCAGCATAACAATCTGTTAAAAACACTTTACTTTCGTGTTTAAAAGCTCAAAAAATGCGACAAACGGCGCTTTTAAAGATACAGCGGTGCAGACGATTTAACTACCCAAACTTGACACCAAAATCGTCTCTTATCCTGCAAAAACTCTCTCCACGAAACAAAAAAATCGGGAATATAGCCGTGATTCATTGCGCAAATCCTTTAACAATCAAGGTCGCCATACATGACTGCCCACACAAAATCGCGCGGCAGTGACTCAAAATCGTGAAAGCGGCATTATGTAGGTAACGCCGATTAACTTGCAAAATCGCGCCGTAGATGCCCCGCGTCAGTTGTTTACTGTCTCCGAGTTTTTCGGCCCCTTTTCACACGCGACTGACGGACGGACGCGATCCAAAGGCCCGCGACGTGCGTGATTCACTTTCGGTCGTTTCGCTGACCACGCATAAAACACCGCCTTTGGTCGTTGCGGTCGCGGCAAATCAAGCGCGAAAATCCCGCCGATTGCGCGTTTTTTTTCCGATACCCAAACGACGAGCCACTTCGGGCGGGCGAACGCTGAAGTTTTTGCGATTCGGCGTTTTTTTCTGACAGCTTCGCATACGCGTTTTCGCTGTTTTAGCCCGTTTTGCACTTTTTCGAAATACCAGCGACGAAAACCGAGAGTAACTCCCAATAACAAGATTCGCCATAAAATTGCACAATCCTAAAGTTTAAATCTTACACAAAGTTGCAGTGAAATGTTGTTTCATAGAACTATAATTAGTGGAAGCAAGCATAGCCTTTAAAAAAACAAATAGACAACTTAAAAAAGTGTTTGTTTACCCAAATTTAACGTGATTTGAGGTATTATTGCTATTCATAAAAGTTTGTGCCACAGAAACAACAGATTCCATTAAATTTTCAACGTTTCTGTGCGAACTCGAAACCTACACCGTTGCTTTTGTTGGTTATAGCTTGTTCAGTAGGCCTATTGGCCAAATGAGAACGTGAATAAAACCAAAAATATTTATTTGATGTTATGTGATTGTGTGATGCAATTTAAAAATTGGTAAACACTGCTTCTCGACCGTATCCTATTTAACCACACAAATATGCCTGGCACGGGTTGGTTTTTGCGGCAAACAAGGAAAATTGAAACTTGATTTTTTTTCTACCCTATAGTTTGCATAGCTACCTTATTTTTTTTACTGGCTCGAAAACCGGACCAAACAAGCAGCCGGTCACTTTCGTAAAGGTTGTTTAAACTTGGCAAGAAATGAAGAGCGTGACAAGATACGATATATTTGTTTTTTTAAGCTAAGGCGTTCAACCTGAGCTGGCCTTAAGCGCGAATCCCCTTATTTACGGCCTACACCAAGCGTGGTTAACCTATGATGCAGTATAGTCTACGATTCAAAGTTGCGCACTATACCCCGAAGATAAACAAAGAAAAACGTCCGTTGGTAAATAAACAACACTAAATAACAAGAAGTTACGACACAAATATTACTCGAATATCAGTAATTTATAGCTAAAAATGAGATTTACTGAGATTAAATCTGAACATAACAATACTTTTATTAGTTTTGTTGTTTCGCGTGAATCTATAAGTCATTTTCTTTAAACAATAATCCCCCACCTTGTGATTACTCAACCGGGGTGGATCCACAAGGCAATAACCCTTCAAAACTTATTTTTCGACTATTTTAACTACGTAAATGCAATTAAAACACATTTTCATGTATGTTTTCGTCCATGTTGAGAGAATTATTCAGCCCTGCCAATTTAATCGATAAAACTGCCGGTTTTACGCGCTGTACGCCAATGTTCTCGATCGTTTTAGTTACATCATTAAAATAACGACTCTTTTTAAATTACAATGATTGTCTTTATAATGTTACAAATGTACATAGCACCTATCCAACGCAAAATTTTACCAGAATAGCCTTACTGAATGATTTTTTTGCCCTAAACGCGCAGATTTGACGTGTTTTTTATGTTGCTGTGGTTTCTGTATAAACATTTAAGGACCATAGTCCTCAAAACATATGTGCGAATATCATGTTAATGCTTTGTTAAAATCATCCTAATAATATAACCTTACGTCGGGCAAAATACGCTTTTGTGTATGCAATGCGCATCTTAAATTATAAGTTTTTAAAACTTATACAAATTGAACAAACATAAATTTTTGTTTTTCGTCCTTCATTGTACAAGTTCATTTTGACTCGATTTTGGTTGACCTTGCGCACAAGTTCGACCGATAATAGCAGGTTTTATGTTTACTTGTATTATAACATCACGTTTTATATCTGAAAAAACTTACAAAGTTACGTGGTCCTCCACAAACAAAATTTTTTATGCACGGTTGATTCAATACAATTTGTCGTTAAAAGGATGTCACCTAATTTCCCGATTTAGAATTAGACAAATACGGCTTAACAAAGATAAAAAAAGCAAAACAAGAAGATTGAAACCCAAATTATAAACCTTCGCATGACTGACAAAAGGAACAGTTTGTGTGGCGCATCTCAACTACAAGCGATAAAAAATGCACATACGGCAAAATGGTCGGGCGCCCCTATACCCTGCGCAATCTAAAGCCAAAAAGCCAAAGCGCAGGAACTAACGGATTAAAATGGTGACGAGCTTCTCTATGGATTAGCAGTTGAAAGCTGACTGGCCCAAACAGAAAAACACGAGTGCGCTTGAAGGAGCAACACGTTGAGGGGATTACGGATTGTGGGTGTCCGACGTAATCCGATGGGAGCTCATACCCGATGCCAACTGATGTAAATAGGCCTCAATATCCGATATTTACCTTGCATTAGCGTTTTAGCCGTACTTTGGTATTTAAACGGAGCGTTTATTATATAAAAAATATAAATTTCTTAGAAAATTCAACAGAAGGAATCCTAGCGCTAATGTAATGTTGGGCCGAATAAGCTGAAAAGATACCTTTGCACAGGGGTAGGAAATAATTTTTTTACCGCGGGCCGCATGAGGGACATAAAAATATTGCGGCGGGTCAGGTGAAAAATAGGATCTCCAATTCACGCAATATGATGTCATACTGTGGCGCTATAAAACGTAAGTTAAAAAAACTATTATTAACGTTTGGAATTGCAAAAAAAGTCGCGCGAAACGCGAAAATAGTTTACACTTTGTCTTTCAAACAGGTCAACAACGGAGTTTGGCGGGCTCATACATCCGTACCTGGAAGGGTGTATATATTTGTTACCACCAAACATAGAAAGTCGCCCTGGTTTTGTACTTTACGAAAACTCGACCGCGGGCAGAATTAAATTGCTGGGGGCAAGCGGGCTGTATTTTGCCCAGGTCTGCCTTAGCAAGTTTCAGTGCAACTGAGTTTGAATATTTGACCTTATGTTGGGATGTGGTAGTTTGGTTTTGACACTGACACTAACACTTTTTCTGAAATATCGACTATATCAGTATTGAAATACAATACACATTATCCGATATAACGTCACGGATATTTCTTGGCGCGATGCCACTCAAAACAGTTAGACCGGCTTCAAAAACAGCGTTGGAAGAACGTCCTGATGACAGAAAAATACATATATTTTATATTTTTTTTTGGAACGCAACTGTCTTAAAACACATTGAAACGGGACACGGCTACAAAAAAGTGAAAAAAACACTTACGTTGATGTCACTAATAAGTTTGTTTACCAATAGAATAAAGTCTCAATCCAAAATTCTGAATATTTGCTAATAATGCACACACTGTATTGTGGACATAGTCTTCAGAACAAATAACGCTACATTAATTAAAATTAAACGTTTTCGGGATTCTGTTAATTACACCTTGCTGTTTTTAAACAGTAAATTAGCGCTCAAGTGGGTATCACTGTTAAATAAACTTATTTAATAAGAACGAAATATCGCCAAAACGAAACAGAACACAACCCTTTATTTGTCTGAATCCTTCAAAAACCAAACCGCCTAATTAGAACAATTATAGACCCGAGGCGAGTGAAGGTTTTCTCCACAATAACTGGCCGAAGCGCATTTTTTTGTACTACTACTTACCGCATTTTTTGTACTGTACTATACTTACCAGACACAAAACATAACAGGTGTGACAGTAAGATTAAAGTCCAGCTAGCCTGTAAATACCTTTAAAAACAAAAAACGAACAGTTTTGCTGATTGAAAATTCAAAAGCCAGCCTGACAATTCTCCTCTCGCCTACGGCAAGACAAAAAAAACAAACGCTGCAGTTAAAATAAACAGGCGTTCGCGGCAGAAAGTTCCTGTTATTTTTTTTCGGTCGTCTAAATGCCGTTCGGTGCGGCCCGAATCGATTATGTGTCGCAAATTTCATTTCAGAGGCTGGTATGCGAGCCATGAACACCATTAATACGCAAAATGGATGCCTTTTTAACCTCAACTCTCGCTAGCGGCGATCAATGAAGAACTGAAAAAAAAATCTCTAGCTATATACGTTAGTTGCCGAGTTCTTACATCCAGCCCAACTTATGTTTGACTGCGATCGACTGAAATATTTTTGGAGACTCGCGATCGACTGGTTCCGTAAAAAAGTCACAAGAACACTTACTAAACATTTTGAGCGTTAATTGCATTCCAAGCCAGCGATGGAGGTTAATTTGTTACGTCAACAAACGCTTATTTGGCCTGTGTAGACAACAGTTGGTCATTTTAATGTTCCGCTTGTGAGCGACAGCTACTGTAATGACGTAACACATATTCGACGCGATCGACCAGGTGAAATGTGGCGATCGACGTGTTGGCTACCCCTGTATACAGAAAAAGCGTGCAAAACGTATTATGACAAAGCGCTGAAATTCGCCACTGCTAAAACCGAAAGACATCTGTGGGTTTTAACAAAGTGGGCTATTTATCTCGATTAAAATGCTGCATAAGGCTGCTTGCTCGTATTGAGTGTAATAAAGCAATGCTTTCCGAAAGAAGGGATGCATCTAAAAATGTTGTACTTCTTGCTCCTTTGGATACACACATGTTAAAACTAAAACAAGACTAAGAACTGAACTGCGCACATTATTTGAGGAATCACGTACAGAGGCAAAAAACGCATTATGTTCTGTTTATAAGTCCCATACATGTATAGGGTCGCGGACAGGTTTAATAAGCAATAGGGACGAGGAAGTGAAAAGTTTTGAAAGACCTTTGTTAAAGGATCGAAACAAGTTTCCATCATGCAACTTCTTACTAAGCTTAAGCGGCCTGCTGCAAAAGGAAATGAACTCTGTCTCCTGTCTCATTGACCCACGATGGTTTCAATATCACACTGTGTTCAAACGACACTATAAGATTATAACTCTAGCACGATAAGATTATAGCCTAATATCCACTTCAAGGCTTCGACAAAACGCATTACGATTCAACTCGTTTTGTTTGCACTTTTATCCAATGTAAATTATTCAAAAAATAAAAAACAAATTGACATGAGTGTATTAATATTACAGTCGTTCATCGAACTACCACATACATAACTGTTGTAGTCTCGAACGCCGACAGCTGTCCATCAAACGAATATCGACACAAAGCGCCGAAAGAAAGAGGCTCAAAATCGACAAATGTATACAATACAGTCACAGAGGGCAAGTTTTCATTGCCGCTTCAAAAACAGCCGACGCTCTATTATTTTTCGTCCTTTTGTGTCAGTTGACTTTGATGCACCGATAAAAAGAATATGGTATAAACATATGAACAACGGAAGCTTTAGCTTCAAGAGGTAGCCGTAACTGGATAATGTAATTGACAGTGTTGTAAGGATCTAAGTCATTGACTTGACTTGTGTACACTTAAGTCACTGTTTTCAAATGACTTGACCTGACTTAAATCTGTTAAGCAAAATGACTTGAATTAACTTAAATCTGTTAAGCAAAATGACTTGAATTGACTTAAATCTGTTAAGCAAAATGACTTGACTTAAATCTGTTAAGCAAAATGACTTGAATTGACTTAAGACTTTTGGACAAATGGCCAAGTATTTTGGACAAATGAAACTTTTTTTTTATTGCTTTTTTTTTATTTGCTGTATATTGCATTTGTTTATTTTTTGTTTTTTTTAGATGTATTATTGCCCATAATCATACAAGTTCATGCCAATTTTACATATTTTACAGTTTACTTTTGTGTCAATCATGACTTGAAATTGACTTTCTCTCATAATGACTTGACTGGGGCTTGACTTGGTAGTATTGCAAAAGACTTGACTGGGACTGAAGTTATTTTTTAAATGACTTGACTTGGACTTTAGTCATTTCAAAATGACTTGTTTGCAATACTGGTAATTGGTTTAGCTTCCGTGACTTTATCATTGACCACATCGGTTTTAATAACAGAGAGGTGCTTCCACTTTTAAAAACCTTAACGCCCTAACAATTTTCAGTTAAATAGTCGCACTTAATCTCACAAAGATAATAATCAATACATTTTTTGACTGACTGACTTTTTTAAAGTAAGAAACCTCATATTGGGTTTTAAAGCTATTACACAGAACCTAGCAACTTAAGTCCCCAATGAGTCATAAAGAGAGCGAAATGATATAATTCCGATAGCTTTGGATATATTGATTTTATCTTTCACCAACATTGGTTCACATCGCGGGGGATTTACCAGCTTCGGGATCCGGACAGAATACTTTTTAGCCTAAAAATCCATAGCCACTGTTCGAGTCAACATTAAGACTTAATAAAGGAAAACAAAAATGCAATTGAAATATTACTCGGTCCATCCTCAACACCCATGGCGCAATTTGAAACGCGTTTCGGCCGCATTTGTTTAAAATAAGCACAGACTAGACGACAAATCAAACTAACAGTTACCAGCACTATTGTTGACAATTCGTTTTGAAATGACTTCAGCACCGGTCAAGTCATTTGTAAAATAACTTGAATCAAAGTCGAGTCTTTTCAAAAAGTTAAGTCCAAACCCAAGTACCAGTTGCCCAAATCAAGTAAAGTCATTATTAGAGCCAGTCAAGTCAAGACATTAATATAAAAATAAAACGTTGAACTATTAAAATTAATAAACTAAACCGATTATGGGTAAAAACCTAACTAAAAAATAACAAAAACACAAATAGAAAGATGGTTTTATGTACAAAAATTAGATTTAAACGTAGAAATATTGAGATAAACACCCCATTTTTATAAAAAAACTTTAAAAAACACTTATTTTAACCAAAAAACTGGCCGAATGATTTCAGTCCAAAGCTGGTCATTTAAAAACGGTGAATTTAGTGCACTTAAACGGAGTCATTGGCTTAAGTCATTTCAACACTGGTCACCAGGTGCACACCAATTGTTAAATGGGCACCAATATAGGGTTAAAACAGACTGCTGCATTGAAATTTTTTGGCCGTGCTACTCGCTAAAAACCCTGCAGCGCATATGGGACGGTGACTCGCAAGCACTTGTAAACAAATTAGTTGGAAATGGCACAAGGCTATAAGGTCAAGTTATTTGCAGTACATAATAATAAGTCGAAGATAATTTAGTGTCATCCATGTTTAAAATAATATTGAAAATCGTAAACTTATTGTAGACCAATGGAAATATTTCGGTAAGCAATAGTTTTACGTGTATAAATAAAATAAATACGATTATAGAGGTAAAAAAATGCGATCCTAAGAAAAATGATATCTCTATAAGTGTTGAATATTTTATTGCCTATTGGTATTTGCTTTTGCATTTGTGGTCGCAACAAAAAGGGAAATAGATTATTTTATATTTTTGTCATTCAGTTGAACTATAACTTACAGCATAGAAATCGCATTTCATCATGAACGTCCTAGCCTGTGCAACTGCGCACACCGGAAAGATTTTTTTCACTGCAATTTCCTACGTGGTAATAAACGTATGCGGTTACAAAATTGTACTGCAAAGAGCTGGACGGTTGCAATCTCTCGAAGCTTAACCAAATTATGCTCCTTTCCTAACGAAACCGATTATTTAGCCAGCGCATGTCATCCGGTGATGCACTCTAAAACCGCAGATTCGGCATTAGTAGCGCACTTTCAGGGTATTGTAGCGAAATGCACGTCAACAACAATCTGCTGTTCATTATAGGGTACATTAGAAATCACCATAGCTTCCATTTTTCGGCCGGTTTCTTTTACTTTCTCGCACACAGACATCGATTGTGGCCAGTTCCGCTATTTTTCATTCAAACGCAGCTCGAAAATGAATAAATAACTACTGAGGTATTAATTAGGCAGACGTACGCGCAAAATGCGACACCACACAGCAAACACCAACCGTCGATGAAAAATATGGCTTTTACATTGACCTAAAAGGCGAAAAATCATCAGGCATAGCTAGCAACGAGCGAATTTACAGCGCTGGACAGTTATAATCAGGCAGCGTACAAACTTGCACGAACATAGTGGGTAATGGGTATATTGGCCACTATCATATAGTCGGCGTTGGATATTGTGCTTTTCAGCCCTTTGCTTTCACTTTTAACACAGACGCTGTTATAAAAAATAGAGCCCTATTTAAACCATCGTTTCAATTATGGAGATGAATAAAAAAGTGCCGGTCCTTTTTATAAACCAGCGGTTTCCAAACTTTTTGACCCATGTTTCTTGTAGTACACTAGTGCAGTCACTATTCTTTCTAATGTAGCAACTTCCTAACTAATAAATGCGAACGATTCGCTAATAGCAGGTAGTACAGCATAATAGATACTTTATGATGTCACAAGAGACATCATAAAACACGCTATAGGGTCGAATAATAAAGCATAACTAAAGACAATAATGATGAAATACAATGCTTAAAACATAGATAGACTCATCTTTAAAAACATTCGCTGAGGACTACTGTTGAAAAACAAAACTAATTTTCCCTGCGGACCCTCTGAAACTGCTATACGGACCCCAGTTGGTCCGAGGACCCCGGTTTGTAAACCGCTGTTATAAATGATTGTATATGTTCGTTAGAATCATGTTTTGGTGACTGTCACTCTCTGCTAAGCTTTACTTGAATAATGCAACAGGCGACGCAGCGTGGAGTTTGCGGCGAAAACTATACGAGAATGAGACACCAGTCAAATGCTGGGGCGGTTCAAATTGCGGTGTACCCGTGTATCGACCGTCCGTATCGTATGGCCTGAATCGCAATTTGCTCATGGCTGCAGCACTCGTAGCAACGATGAATTATGGGGCTGGCTCCATTTGTTTTAAATATAGAATTGAAAAACAATCCTAAAACCATTCCATAGTGTTGTAATTATTTAAGTCATTTACTTGATTTAAGTGCACTTAAGTCACTGTTTTAAATGACTTGACTTAACTTAACTTAAGTCCTTTGGAATTTGGATAAATGGATTAAATTAAGTGTTTTTTTATTAAAATTTATCTCAAGGTTGCACATTAAACACTTTTATAGATGGTAGCGTTTATGCTATTTTTAGTTGTTGCCCATAATTAATCGGACGAGTTTTCCAAGTTTAATAGTTCAACAGTATATTTTTATACCAATGATATAATTTCAAATTGACTTGCTCTCATTATAACTTGACTGGGACTAGACTGGGACTTCGTCATTTCAAACTTACTTGTTTACAACACTGCCATTCCACGCAATTTTATCCCTGAATAATACAGAGATTACCCATTTGTTTGCGCAATTCAACATTGACTTGATTGAGAATTAAGAGGCTTACGCACGCATACGTATTCATTAAATTGTGATAACGGGGTTGTATGCAGAATTGGACAACTAGATTTATTTTAGCTTTTTAAAATTAGATTAGAATTAAAATTAGAGCATTTTAGTTTTTCTAAATTAGATAAGAATTAGATTGTTTTAAGTTTTTTCAAATTAGATTAGAATTAGAATTCCTAAAAAAACAAATTTCAACTAAAATTTGAACTAGAATCACATACAACCAATTTAATTGAATCGCAAAGCATTCTTATAAGAATGGGAATGGTAAATATGTGTGTGCTAATTTTTAAGCCTTTTGATTCTATTTAGACAGTAAAAATTACATACAACTCGTTCCAACCAAAGAGTTTTAATTGAAATTCTGTGTTTCAACTGAGTGACTAAAAATGCCGTTGGACAAAGTAGCAGTTTTCGAAAAATCCGAATTAGATTAGAACTAGAATTAGAGCACACAGGCAATTCATAAATTAGATTAGAATTAGAATTAGCCGCATTTTGCTCTAATTCAATGATTTAGAAAACTAGAATTATTTAGTTGTCCAAGTCTGGTTGTATGTTATGGCTCAGGATTATACTGGCGATATCTTTACCTATAGAGTACTAGATAATGATGGTCAAGACAGGTAAAGTTATAACCAATTTGTACAACGCTAACGCTGTAATATTGTAACTATTGCTAAACGCTTTCGCATAAAAAGACAAGGGAGTCAATCTCCCAAAATTAAACGTTGTTTTACAATGGAAAATTTTACGGGAGCGAAACACAATGGCTTTGCAAAAACACAACCGGTGGCAGTTTTTATGATTTAAAGTGTTGTAAACAAGTCATTTTTAAATTACTCGAGTCCCAGTCAAGTCACTTGAAAAATAACTTAGGTCCAAGTGAAGTCTTTTGGAAAAATAAAGTCAAGACCCAGTCCAAGTCATCGGTCGCCCAAGTTAAGTCCCAGAAGTTAGTGTGAGAGCAAGTCAATTTCAAGTTATTTCATTGACATAAAAGTAAACTGTTAAACTATTAAAATTGGCAAACTCGTTCGATTATGAGCAAGAATTCAACTAAAAAATGACACAAATGTAATATACAGCAATAAAGGTGTTTTTTAAAGTCAAGTTAATTTGTCCAAATAATATTGTTATTTTGGTCAAAGGCTTAAGTCACGTCAAGTAATTTGAAAACAGTGACTTAAGTAAGTCAATGACTTTAGTCAATACAACATTGATATTCAATCATTTTTGGATTAGTACGGGAGAAAATTTGTTCGAAGCCACAGCGTCCATATAGGTCGCGGGCAAATCTGGCCAATCGCTGTAAAAATCCAAGTCAATTTCGGGCCCAAATTCGATAACGCGTTTCGAAAACAAAGGTCGTCGTGAATAATGCACGGACTACCATGTGTCGGCTTTCGGCACCGGATTATCGTCTCGAACACGGCACTAACTGGACCTGGTACTTGCATCGGCAGGGAAACCAAGTAAACGTGTGTTATCGCCAATGCTTCGACGCCCCTGTACTGCTGCTGTCTTGAGCGAAATTTTATCGAAAAAAGAATCGTTTTGAATTATTCATTGCTTCGCCGCCGGACTGTCGAGCCGCAACACCTACAAAGAACCGGATGAAATTTGATTTGCTGTTGGTTGTGTGGTGCCTAAATGCGAGACTCGATTGTGGAGGTTGATTTTCGGTTTTGAAACCTTATTGAGTCCCAGGAATTCGCGGCTGAAAAACGTCGCAAAAGAATGGGGTTTCTGTTTTCGTTGTTTTCATCATGGGCAGTGTAATACTGTACGAGTTCACATTTCTTGTGGAATCCGATATGGAAAAATTGAATGCTTTTAACGAGTAGATTACTGAGAAAAAAATATGTCAGCCACATTGTGTGAAGATTATTTTTTTTTTGGTGGGCGACATAATTTGGTGATTTCTGTTGATAGCTGTATTCGTCTAATTCTAAATATGAAAATCAGGTGGCACTGTTGAACGACAAATAGTGTTGTATATTTGACAAGCTTTCGCACAATCGTGCTTCATCAGGTTAGTTAGAGTATGAGTTCTTAAATAAATGCTTTTATAACACAATTAATAGTTCATCATTGCTGAATAATTTCAATAATTTACTGAGAAACAGTTAACCGCAGCCGAAATGGCTTAAACAGGGGTACGAAAAATAAAAAGGCCAAGTTTTTTTAGAGCCTGCTCCATGGCGTGCAAATACAAATTGCCGAAACGAAACCCGAAGGAGGGGCTTTATAAAAAGCTCCGTCGCGTGTCAAAATCACCGCTCCATCAAAAGCGAGCAAATCTGGTGTTGTCTTTGCGCATCGACCATCGCTCTGGGATATTTCGATTTTGTCTCTCTAATGTACGAAGCTTTACCTTCGCAGCAGCCCTGTGACTCGGCCCAAAATTGCAAACTAATCTGTGTGCAAACAGCGGGCCGGTGCTATTAGACACAATCGCCTGTATCCCTTGGGTCCTCACGTGTACTGTATATCTGTGTTGTAAGACTGAAGTCTTAAATGCACTTAAGTCACTTTTTCAAATGACTTGACTTTACTTCAGTCTTTTGGGCAAAATGACTTGACTTGACTTAAGTCCTTCCGACTAATGACTTGACTTAAATCTTTGGGACAAATGACTTGGGTAAAAATGATGTATTTTCTTTAAGCATTTTGGGTAAAAAACTAAGCTATCTATCCAAATTTTTGCATCTAAAACAATTTGCCTGCTATATCTTGCCATTTTTTGTGTTTTTTAATTTAGTTACTGTTTATAATCGTACGGCTTTAATCATTCCAATTGTTTAACGTTTCTTTTTTATAACAACGACGTGACTTGAAATTGACTTGTTCAAATTAAGACTTGACTTGGACTACCGATGACTTACTGGGACTTGACTTGCTATTTATTCAAAAAGACTTGACATTGACTTAAGTTATTTTACAAATGACTTGACTTTGACTTAAGTCGTTTTAAAATGGTCAGAAAAGAGTTGTTTTTGTTGTTGTACGTCTTCGTGCAAATATTTATCTGAAAAACTGTACTGTATTACGCTATATTAGCACCAAATTCCATTTACTACGCCAATTTAAGGAAAAATGGCTTCTTAAGTCAAATACTTAGTTAAAAAACTACTTCAGTCCATATTAATTTTGTAATTATTTTTTTTTATAAACAAAAACAATAATAGGTCAAGATTAGTGAGTTTGTTTTAATATTTATAGGCTAACATTAGTGATATAGCACATGAGAATATAACAGAACAATCTTGCTCAAAACATGATTTGTGGCAGCTTTACAAATCTTTATAGTCGATTATCTCCGAAGTTGTATTTTGTGAATTAAGCAGTTTTTAAACTCAGATCTTCAATTACCTTTAGACTTTTTTTTACAAAAAATATTTGGTCGTGGCTGCTGTCTGTCTTCTCCGTTAATTACGTAAATCTATACTTTTACTAACTAATTTTTTTCAATTGTATGTCCAACTTTTTTGTAGTCAAAAAGAGTTTGTTGCGAATTAGCACACTTTCGACGAAACAACCTTTCTAAAAATTGTAAACTAGAAACTCTTGAGAGTGATCGACGCATACAGAAAAAAAGCTAATACCAGTTTTTAGTATACTTGTACTCGTATTGGTCTTTCAGCTTCCTTATCACCTAAGCAGGATTTCGCCTGGCAAAACAAAACCTGTGTTCTCTTTCATAGTAAACCTACAGATGCCGCTACGAAAGCATTTTAAGGTTTACTCTCGTTATCATTCAATTTCTGATCTTACATTCAATACTTTGGAGATATTAAAAGATGAACTTTCGAGCTGCTTGCTTCCCTTAGATTTGATCGGACGCACACACATAAATTTCCACCATAAATTTAATACGTTATTTAATAAAACGTATATTTTTAAACGCAAAACTTTTAACGCAAAATCGGCATAAGAGCAACACATCGCCCATAGTATATCGCTCTCGTATGTATACCTGCAAAACGCCACTTTTGAGTACTCGAGCGTGTCGAAATCAATGGGCCACCACGCCTGACAAAATCTTGGGCTTAACCGCTAAGAGAAACACCGGCAAAACGACAAAATAATTCCTATGCTTCGGTCTGCCGCGAATTCGCTCCGAATCGATTTGTCATCGCGGAAGCGTGCCATTCGGTTGCCGCTTCTCGCGAAAATTGCGAGTTCCTGTCGACAGTTTTTCACACCGGATCGGTCCTGCCGCTCTTAATAATTGACGATAGAAAATAGGGGCGCGGGGAAAGGCGAACGGGGCGAAAATGATCGACGGCCTGTCATAAGAGGGGTGAAAAAAGCGAGACGGCCTTCTCTTTTTTCTTTGTTGCGTTTTGGACCGGTTTCACGGCCGGTCGTCGGACACGACGTTGTCATGTTTTATTCATTCGTGTTGCGCGTCCCCGGAACCGAGACAAACGAGGCGTATATACGAGCGCCTGGCCAATTGATGGTATACATATAACACGGTCATATAGCCATGGCCCTTTAGCGCGTCCGTTGAAATTGAAAAAGACATTCCGGACATCGTGAGTCAAACTGAATGGAGAAAAGACACGCATTTGAAAGGCAATCAAGGCTGCTTGTCGCTTTAGCGGTTATCGCACTATTCGACATGCGCCCTTATTTAACTCGATTGCCTTCGATTTTCGATTTGCCGCCATATATCTCCATTTATGCTTTTTCATTCCGGCTAATAGACGCGGACGAACAACAAAATCATATCCACGCCGGTCGATAAAATCGATTTGCAACCAAAAATGAATCGTTAAAAACACGCGTCCAAAGCGCATTCTAATACATACGCGAGTTTGCCATAAAAAGATTCAGCAAATCCATTTCGTTTTTTAGTGTATGGTAACCGATTGGGGTTCTGATCATTCACTACAATCGTTATACGTTTCTTATTTTCAAGCTGTCTTATAACTTTACCCAATGAGATCAATTTTTCGCGTAATTAAAAAATCAGGAACAAACACTCAAATAAACGTAATAATAAACTAATTCACGGTAAAAAAAAATGCACATATCGGTACGAGAACTTTCTGTCAAAGTTTATATGCAAAACAAAAGTTGTCTAATTAAATAGGTAAATAAACTGTATGTAATCTACAAAATAATTTTCAATTCATTAGGCTTATTGCTGTATCTTAGGTATAAAACATCGGTTATTGATTGGTTGGCAAAATCATAAAAAATCGATTGTCGGTGACGGTAAAATATATATCGGTCAATCTTTATACCTGAGGTGAGCAGCGCGAAGTGATCCACTATCTTGTTATAGTTAACAAGCTGCCTTAACCACCTGCAAAACGCCAATTAATAACAAAATGTGCTGCATTATGTTAATTTGCTACTTTCCAAAATTACTGTAAGAAAAGGTATCTAAGGAAACGGCAGTTACAGTTGAACCAGTATAAAAAGCGACCGCTCAACATACTACATTTTCGTTTTTTGCAGTGTTCCAAAATTACTGCAAGAAAAGGTATCTAAGCAAGGTCACAGTTAAGGCAGTACAAATAGCGGCCTCCCAACATAATCATACTGCTCTCGTAACGGAAGCCACCGGTGCGATATAGCGCTAAGCACTTGACAATCGAAGAACGTCGGAATTCCGCAGAAAACGACTGCGTTCACCATCTAAGAGCCTCAACTCGACTGCCATTCCAAAGCCTGGCCACAGAAGCGCCCGTCAATAAATATTTCCTTGCGCGTGATATCTTTACGGCCTCTCGACCTGACCAAAGCCTCAGTCTAATCGTGGCTCAAGCCCCACTCGACTCAAACAACACCTCCCCCTCTCAAGTTTATGATTCGCCCTTAAGCCTTACCACTTATGATGGAAGGCGGTGCGGCTGTTTGAATTGCAGAAGCAACACTCCTCCAATATTGGCCCTCGCGTCACTATAGAGAGTTTTTTTTTCCGACTATTCATCGCCGATTGTCTCAGGCGAATGGGAAGTATACAATAGTGAAGCTGAGGAATGATCAATATCCGACAGAGAGATCCCTCCCATTGATCGAATGCAAACTTTAAGTTAACCTTAGCATTTATATTGTGCGAAAGTTTAAAATTTGCGCACCCATTAAAAAAATCTGTTTAACAACAAAAGGGTCAAAAAGTCATTGAAAGCCAAAGATTTCCGGCGATGGTCTAGAATCCTACCACATTTTCGCGCGGGGTTTGTATTTCTAACAATATTGGGGTTCGGGTGAGAGTTAGCGTTTGGGTTTGGGTGGGTAAAGTATTATTATTACATTTATTCTTACATATTTATGCCTTCCTTGCTATTTCAACTTGGACAACTCGTTTAGTTACTGTTAAAATAAATGTGGTAGGATTCTAAACCAGCGCCCCTACCATTTTTATAAATAAGTGCTTTCCTCTTTTATCAATCAGTGCTTTTCTTTTTTTTAAATCAGTGCTTTTCCTACTTCTTACTAAAATCAGTGCCTTGCATCAACTATTTTTCTGCAAAGTCATCGCTTGCTCAGGATTTGCACCGTCTGGTTTATTTACTCTAAGCTTTCTGGCAAGCAAGTCGTCGTAATTATAATGCTCGTGAGGCGAAGTAAGACCACACAGGCACAATCCCGTACAGCGCTGTGCAGTTCAATTACGCCGCGGTTTCTGTGGGAAACTCTCACGACGGCTAATTAACTTCGCCCCTTGCAGGAGTCTAGCGCGCGCAATCTGGCTGCTATACGCCGTTACACTTGCTCGCTTATGCATTTTTTATCGTGCCAATTTGCCTGGAACTGATGGAAGGCGTTGCTAACTGAAAATGGCAAGTTATCGCGCAACACATATCGCAATCCGGTCTTTTGAAATCGCGCCAAGAGCACCTGTGTTGAAAGCCTGCAAACATTATAGCTGACTTAATGCTGCTTTACAACGTGAGTTGCCTAAATTCGGTGTCTTTGTTTGGACACATTACAAGTTTTGGGGTCAGAACTCAGAACTGAGAGTTATACAAAAAAAATGTGAGTTTACTTTACAAGCTGGGGACCATAAAAATAATGTAGGTTGTGTAATTAGTAATTACAATCTGGGAACCATAAAAGTAATGTATATGTTGTGTAATTAGTGTCAAAATATAAGCCCTAGTATAGCGTTTCGGTAAAATAATTTTGCAGCGGCCCGGTACCCGTAAGAAAAAGGTTATTTTCACCTGTCCACCTCAACACCTCATTAAATGTATTTAGCCTATTTCCAGTTGCATATCTGCACGAAATCGAACGAAAACTTCAGGTTTCCAAAGGTTACTTGTTTTAAACGTCCCGGTACGACGTAACTTTGTGACGTCATCCATAAAAAAATTCTAGCGTTCTGATGGTAAAATTATTTTAATTCCACCCCTGGTTACAGCTAACATTTGATTCAATTGGCTTAGCTTTAGTTTTAAACAACCTCACAACTATCCTAAATAACGATCGAGTTTATGCTAGATACAAATGTTTTAATAAATATGCTGTTGCTACCAGGCATAGTATATTTCAAATAGGTTCGTCATGTATTTCGTCAACCAACGTTTCGGCTTACTATACGGCAAGCCTTCGTCAGGGACTGACACACATAGCCAACAAGACGCAAAATAAAATGACACAAAGAAAAAAGAAAGAAATATATGCCAGACGAACCTATTTCAAATATATACTAATGTTTTGTTGTCAAAACATTACAGAGAAAACTAATTGTGAAACGTAAATACACTCAAGATTTCACATCCCTTAAAATACGCCTTATTAATATTGACGACCTATATAGTTTGGGCTACCAATGTAAGCAGTTACCCATACACGCTTTTCCATACACTTCCGATTAAAGCCTATCGTGATCCCTCAGTAAATCTATCAATCACGCACATGAAAAGGATTAGCCTGTCAGAACGGAGGTTGCTGTCCGCTGGTAAAGGTAAGAAACTTCTAGACCAGCGCCGCCATCTTTAATATTGAACTACAATGTCATGTTTATGCTATATTTACCCGATGGACAGACACTAAAATAATCAACTACATAACTCAGCTTAACGATCAGATACATTGCTGATTTTATTTCAACTAAATCTGGTAATCCTGTAACGCAAAAGATTCTGTTACGACGTGCACTAGGCGGTCAGTTTTAGCCTTCAGTACAAACAGTCCAGGCAAACCAATTGGAGCAGCTTGCACACGACTGGTAGATGCCTAATCTCGCATTTTCTATTGGCGGAAAAACCTTCTATTGGTGAAAGCGCTCTTGTTACGTAACAAGAAGCCCACTGCTATGTCGAAATCGGGATGAATTCAAAGTCTTTCGTCTCTTTGTGTGACGCATAATACCAGTCCAGGTACAACAAAAGAATGGCTGATTATCGAAAGGCTAACATTTTTGAGGGCATTTTCTCGTTTTTGTGTCATCGACTCCTGACAACAACACAATAACTACGGTAATTCGACTTTTTAGTGAAAACTAAAAAGTCTTGTCCAACCTGCGCAGAATAGTTGATGGTTTGGTGAGACTAAAAGTTAAGTGAAGAACGTTTTCTATAATGAAGAAATGTAGTTATTAGGCCTGCTTAATCCTTAATGACCAACAAGTGATTACTTTCATGCTAAACTGCACTTATATAAATATATTTAGGGCAGCGATCGAAACATATACTGGTCGCCATCTGCAATCTGACAGTCTCCATTTTAAATCCGTTAATAAAGTTTTATTACTTGCAATGTATAGGCTATAGGTACCTATAGTAGTCACACAGACAAAGGAATAAGAGTGCCTGGCCAAGACTATTGAATTATAGGCCTATCGATGCATAAAACTTATAGTGGAAAATAATCAATTTATACGTTACAATTTTTTGATTTTTTACACCCGCCTTTTAAAATATTGTAAATGTTGCACTTAGGTTTAAAAGCCCGCCCGCCAAGTATAACACACTTAAAACACGAAGGTTTACCCAAATATTTAGTTTGCCCTCGAAAAGTTACGCTTAGCGTAAACGGATTTAATCTTAAGCAAATGATACACACTGGACTGAATTCTAGACGCGATATAGGCTCAGTTAAAACAAATGGCTCATAAGCCGATTCACAGTATCAGCCTTGCTATACATTATTTATTATATATACCACGATGTCACGCTTTACATTAACCATCTCGCGGGTTTATGTTTTCGCACAGGTTTACACAAACGCCCATTTAAAAAATGCGCTAGTCAGTGTTTTCTAGGGAAACACACAATAAGAACTAAAAAGTAATAATACCTAAAAATCTATTAAAAAATTAGTATTAAGACCAACGACATATTAAAGCCAAATACGCAGAAACATCCAGTACAGAATAAGATCTAAATCGTCTGAATAAGACCGAAATCTGTCGTAATAAGGCCTAAATTTATCGGAATAAGTCTTAAATTCGTCGGAATAAGGCCTAAATTCATCTGAAAAAGGCCTAAATGGCCAAAAAAACGCCGGGTACCTGAAGGTAGACGGTATGGAACGATCGTGTGCCGTCGGTCTGGAATTGGCCGTTTTGTTGTCGACATTGAGATGCCCTAGTTTGACCGGCGTCGTTAGGGCGCCGCTGTTTTGGCACCGGGTTTTTGGCCCTGTTTGGGGTTATTGGTGGGTAAAGGATGGGGTTGGAAAGTGGGTTAGGGTTGAAATTATTAGGGGAGTTATTAGTGTACTTTGGAGGGAGGTTTGGTGTTAGGTAACGTGTTGTTTAGGCCTGATTTTGACCATTTAGGTCTTATTCTGTCGGTTTTAGGACTTACTCCGATTTAGACGGTTGTGCGACTTTTATGTATTAGTCCTATTTTTGTTCTATTCCGAACTGTGTTTCATTATCACGATGATATTGTTCTAATTTAGGTTGATATTGTTCTAATCTTGGAGTCCTTTTGTAGGTCATGTGCTAAAAAATTTTATTAGCCAATTTGGTTTTGGTAAAAACTTTTTTACCGATGACAGCAAAGTTTTAAATAGTTAACCAACGATAAGTATCTATCCAAATTAATTTGTACATTTTCGTCATGCTTTGCAAACTATAACTCAGCGTTTTTCACTTTAAAATATATTTTGTTAGAAAAAATGGGATTAAACAAATCTAATTTTGTTAGGTTTTTAGTTTAAAAATTATTAAATTGCTTGTTTGACCATATATGATTCCATTTAGTATCGCAACTGACAAGCTGTTCTGTTTCGACAAATGCTAGGTATTGGTATCCCGCATGTTGAGAAATATTACAGCAATGTGCTCTTTTAATAGACAAAGAATAAGACGCACTTAAAGATAATTTTGACCGCAAATGGAAAATAACTTATGTCGAGTACCGCACGAGTAAGCCTAGGATATGAATTATGCCTTATAAATATATAAGCCCAAAACAAGTGTTTCGCAGAGTGTAAGCTCGTTCATGTAATAATTTAAGATCCTTGTATAATTTCGTTACAAAAGCACGATGAGTGTGAGCCTGCACAGAGTGGATAAACGTCGAGAAAATTTTTGCACCGAGTACGCGCGAGTAATCTGTTGTAAGGGCCACAACAAAGAGTTTTTTTAATGAACGTGGTCGCAAATTTGGGGTATTATAATATTTTAACATATGGTGCCCTTTAAAACCATTGTAACAGCCAAGCATTAATATGGTTTGGTTAGTTTATGCAGTCAAACTATCATGTTTAATCACGGCGCGGGTAAACTGGGCTAAGAAGAAAACACTATTATTTCGAATACGATATCACATATCAGCAGCTCTGTCAAGTTTAGACAACAGTCCCCAAAAAAAAAACTTCAACATCCACAAAAACATATAGGAGAAGTCTATAGGTAAATTAAGATATAAATGGCGTTATTTTGAGATATATGCGAATCTATTTTACGTGCCCTATTTTTACAAATTTAAACCCAAAATAATGCACTTTTTTCATTATTTTTTCTGTAAGACTGGATTTCAGCTGTATATTTGCGCACGAGTTCCATAACAACAGGTGATTTTTAAGTTTTAGTTGTGTTATGACGTCACGTTGTGACGAAATTTGTGACGTCAACCCGGGAATTTCCTGGATTGGACCAACCTGTTCTAAATCGTGGTCCACAGAAACAAAGTAATGTACCTGCAGAACACTGCCACAAAAATCTCCGTTACTGTTTTAATGCGCTAGCGCAGCAATTTACACGGTAGTTTGAATTTGCCGTGAAATGTCACAAAACCACTTGCAGCGTCTTTGCGACCGCGCCTGTCGCAGAACCTTTAAGTTTCTGACGCACGAAGGTACTTGAGACAGATTAAGTCCTGCTTGGGAACGAAATACCCAAAGCGATTGCGCAGTGCAATACAGATTTCTTGCCGTCAGGTCCTGTATTAATCTAATTGGCATTTGTTTATCTGAATTGGCCCGCCCAAAGCGCCAATACAAAAATAAAACCACGAATGTCGCACACAGTCGCACAATATAATTTTTGCTAACTAGCGTTTCAATTTTCCTGGTGCACGTATACACACAAGTTCTACAGAAAGTTTCTTGGGGCTGCTTGTATCATGATGTCATCTTATGACGTAACTTTGTGGCGTCTTCTTTGAAATTTTTCCTGCTATTCAAACAAAAGTCCTAAATCCGCATTTGCGCTTGGTGGCTGCGCAATGAATACCATAGCAAGAACAGTCCTATTAAATTTTGTGAATGTGTTTTTGACGTTTGAGTTTGGTTACAAAGCAAAAATATGAGAAAAATTAAGGATTTGGTTTAAAGAAGGTTGTGTAGAGTCTTGAAATGTGTGTTAAAATTGGTTTGTTTTAACTTTTTACAAAGTGAAACTATACTTGTTAAAGATTGCACTACAAACATTAAAATTGTATTTAGGGTTTATATGCTGGGGCTAGCATATTTTTCCCAATTTTCCGCCACCCCCACCACCCCTTTCGGCCACCCACCTCGGCCAGGCGCCCCCTGGGTCAGTGGGTAATATTCCGCCACCCCCTTTCCCGGGCCTTTTGCCCCCTGGCGCTCTTCGCTGAAATTAACACCAAGGGTGTTATATGGGGCTAGAATATTTTCAGCACCCAGAAAGATGACATTTTTTGCCGGCAAGTAAAACGAAAGTAGAATTGTTACGTTCGAGTAATGAATTTAATATGTTTGGTTGTTTTGGGATTCTCGGATTAATTTTTCGATAGGAAATTCGGTGTTGCTGGCCGATTCGAACGCAAATATTGTTATATTTGTTGCGAGCGCGATGGTTTTGCTGTTGGCGGCTACGAAGTAAGTTATAAGTGACGATTAAAAATCCTACGTTATAAAGTGAATGATCACACACCTTTGCTTTATTAATGGGCCGTTTTACATGTGAAGGTCGGTTGCAATTTTTTTGGCGTAGGATGTTTGCAATAACAATCAAGAAGGTGGTAGGCCAATTTGTTAGAAAACCTTTTTTAAACCAGCAGCATGTTTCATGGCTACAGTAATTTTTTGAAAATAAATACAACGTCTGGCCGAAAAGTTTTGTTAAAAGTATAGCAACTAACTCGAAATGCAAAAGAGAGGACATTTAGGCATTTTTGAGCGTCCTCCGAGGAACATTCACTTTTCTCAAGAAAAGAGGACAAATCCTCCTAAAAGAGGACATATGATAGGCCTAGGTTTGTACAGTGGCAAAAAACCTGTCTAAAGTAAAATATAATTCTGACAGCCAAACTAAACTTTTATCAAACCACAATATAATGAGCGAAAGTAACCTTGTTGTCAATATTCTACACTGGGTGGCGGCAATTAGAAAAGTAAAGAAAATACTGTCAGCCGACGTTAAAGAATTTAAATACTGATAAAAAGCGTTAAAATATAATGAAACACACAAAAAAGAAGTTAAAAACACAAAAATTATATTTCTACGTTGGTTAGTTTTTCACTGGTTTCGTTTCAATATATCCATAGCAGTTTGTTCATTTAAGTTTAGGCTTTGGCCATATTTAAAAATATTTTGAGTAAGTCGCAAACGATTTAGGACAGTTTTAGTTAGCTCTTGCCATTCTGTACAACAAAGTGGCCAAAGCTACAAGCAGCCGTTTCTTAAAATCGTTTGCAGACCATATTAAAACGTAACGTCAAATAAAGCGCAAAGGCTTTGAACCCGTTATATTACCAAAAAAACAACAGTGCGTATAGTTTCGCACCCGCAACGGCTGGCGAAAACGTCAGAGTTTTGGAGTGAGTCAGTTTAAAAGTCAAGCCTCGTTTCGTCCACAAAGTACTCCGGACCGATCTGACCCGGTTCGTAGCTGAACACCACCAACTTGTTGCTGTCCATCACCGGAATCACAATCTCCATGTATCCGTCGTGGTTCAGGTCGTCGATCGCCACTGGACCAACCGGACCGCGTGTTCTGTAGATCTGTGATAACACCAGTGTTGTAAACAAGTAATTTTGAAATGACTTACGTTCCAGTCAAGTCATTTGTAAAATAACAAGTCAAGTCCCAGTCAAATCATAATTAGAAAAAGTCAAGTTACGTTTCAGTCCGATTATTTATGAGCAATACCCGAACTAAAAATACCAAAAACGCAGTATCAGCAATCAAATTGTTTTATGTGCAAACATTAAGATAAATAACCAAAATTAATAAAAAAATTGCTCAAAGAAAACATTTTATTTCACACAGGCCATATGTCTAAAAGACTAAAGTCATGTCACGTCATTTTGTCGAAAAGACTTAAGACAATCAAGACCTTTAAAATTAGTGACTTAAGCGCACTGAAGTCAATTTAAGTCATTACCACACTGGAAAACACATAACAAAACTATATAGTTTTCAATCGCGTACAAAACCATTTAGTGAAGGCTATAGATTCCTCGGTCCGTGATTGCAGTTGATCGATGCGCTAAAGCTAAGGGGTTAAGCTAAACCAGTAGCTAAGATTTTTGTTTCTAAAAGCCTTTCAACGCGTTTGAATGTCGTTGCATGGCAGCAAAAGTCCAAATTTTGGTGTCCTTGGTAGGCTAATTGATTTTTGCGCCCAGGGTTAGGTGTATATAATTTTAACTCAAACATAACGTTATTAGAACGATGAAAATATTCAAAAGTAGTGAAAGGGAAACGCTACTCAGTGTTGTAATGGGTTCAAGCAATAACTAGCACGTGCACTGAACTGACTGACTGTTTTTAAATGATTTGAAATCGCTGGGCTGCCCAAGAATATTAACTAAAAAAATAAAAATAAAAAAATAAAAAATTACTTGACTTGACTGAGTGCTAAGTATTATCAATAGATATTTTTGGTGGAACTTGGTTAGTCTTCCACCCCAATTTCCGCTTGTTAAGCAATTTTCGTCAGTAACTCAGTAAATGGTACAGTTTTGTCGTTTACGCACCACAATATCGTTTAGGATAAGTTCGACTTTACTAATTGTAATATTCAACATTTATTTTGCACGCCAATGACTTAACTTGAATTTGACTTAATATTTCAATGACTTAAACTGTGACTTGACTTGCTATTATTCGCAAACGACCTGATTGGCACCTTACTTATTCTTTTATAATTTACTTAACTGGGACTTAAGGTTATTTAAAAACGACTTGTTTCCAAAACTGTATTTTTTCTCATACCCGTGTTGAGTTCCAATGGCATATGTTTATACATAGTTCGTAATACAAACAGGTATAAGGAAAGGTACTATATTTGTTTACATTTATTTGTACGACGTTGCCGTGCGCGTTAGTGTATTCAAATCTCAAACGCATACTGTGTCCCTAAAAAGGTCAACTTTAATGTCATAACCACGTTTGCTTTTAAATCGATCCGCACTACTCCTTAGTCAATACTTGCGCGTCGATAAATTTGATGGAAAAGCGAAAATCCTCCCTTTAAAGAAGCAATAGAGCGTAAATACACGTGACAGAAATCTAAGTGACATCAGACGGCACCAGGGTTTAACGAACTAAGTTAACGCTGCTAAAAAACGTGGGCGTTAAAACGTGTTTGACGTGTTGGAAAATGTAGCCTACCAACGCTGCGAATAAGTTGTTTCTTTGAACATGTAAAGACTCTAAGTCAACCAGTAAACTTTAAACTCCCATATGTTATTGAAAAAACTTTAATGCAGATATTTAAAAACTGACCGACTTCTTTAATCCACTACTTGGTTCTGTAAACTCCATAAATCAAGGGTTCCCAACCTTTTTTGCTGCTCGTATTTCAAGATACATGTTTTGTTCTTAAAGCAAAGACTGTAAATGTCATAATATCATTAACAATTCCAAAATAAAACTGTACTGTAAAGTCTGTTTGAAAAGCTGCTCTGTGTCCCAAGGATCTTCGTACCCCTTGATGTCCAATCTCGCACCACCAAGGGGTGCGAGTACCCCGGTTGGAAACCCCTGCCGTAAATAGACATACTCACGTTGTGACTAATGTAGACCCAGTCGTTTGTCTTGCGCGAGTTTGGAATGAGCACGTACACTCGACCGTCGTTGTCTCCCGAGACCAGAATAAAGGGCTTCTTCTTCCTAAAGCGATTAGAAATTAACGACAAAGTGATACCTTGATAATAAATTGCAAAGCCAAAAAGGTCGAGTAGATCGACAGCATCTTGATTATTAGGACGTTTCGATACGAGCTTGTATCATCTTAAGTTAATGTGACTAAGAAGCAATTCAAGCATCACTTTAAGAGATGGGACGCAACTGTTATCAGTCTGAGTTTCGAAAGTTGGAAGTGATGCTTGAAAACTTCTCAGTGACATTAACTGAAGATGATAAAAGCTCGTATCGAAACGCTTTAATAATCAAGGTGATGTCGATCTACTCGACCTTTTTGGCTTTGAAATTTATTGTCAAGCTACATAACAGATCCGCGCATAGTGTACCCAAGTAAAACCTTCATGCCGGACACGGTTGGCTGGTGCAATTGACGCGATATGTTTCTGTTTTGCCTTTTAGTGTGTAACGACATACCAATAGTTAGCCTATATCTTTAATAGGTGTTGTTTTAGGCTTTGGTCCCTAAGGATCGCAAAATGGCAAAGTGTGTATCGATTCAGAGATTGTCACCTTGATGGGAAAACTTAACGTGAGTAGGCTGGCCCAAGGGAGTTACTTGTTCTTTCTGCATTTGTATTACGCTGAATGTTATTTTTGCCTTTGTAGGTGATAAAAGGGTGCGCGGTAATGATGACCGATTCGTTGCAGCTGTTTTTGACAGCCCTTTAACAGAACTCAGGACCTCATTAAAAATTGATTCTAGTTTTCGTGCTCCTATGCGCCGGCGGTAACGTAAAACGCGACATTAACTTACTATTGCAAAAACAAATCCTCCAGAAAACAAAACACTTGTATGACAAATGCTAAGCAACGAAGGTCACTGATCTCGTTTTGTTTTGCTGTAAAAGATGTTAAACAATAGCAGAAGTTTGACGCAAATAGCTTCGCAAGTTATAATTCAGGGCTACGCAACTGGCGACTGCGGTTCGAATGCGGACCTTTTCAGTGTTCAATCCGGACCTTATCTGTCTCAGTATTTACTTAGCAAAGCGATTTGATGAGGTTTTTTTTCGGCAAACAATTGTTGCTGTTCATTGAAAACCCATTTTGTTAACGAACATTACATAATTCTCAGTTGAAGCAAAGGATATTTTTGCAACTAGTCCTTTGCTCAAATTGAGTAGCCCTACTATAGGTGGTTTTGTATTTAAAAAGATACTACGCTTGCGCAACTGTCCACGCGTATCGGAGGTTCACAGCCTAGTTTCGAGCGACAACTGGCGTACAAAAAATCAAATATTTACCCACCTCGAGACGGCGCTGTTGAGCGCCACTGGATGAAAGACTCGAATTTTGCCTCCAGAGCCGAGATCGGGCAGCGGCATGTCGACGGCGCCGTCTATTAGCGTGTGACGCCGCCACTTGTCGCGAATAAAGTCGCACGGGATCTCGTAAACGATCACTGAGCCTTGCTGCAGCCCATGCCTGACAAAAAATACGAATAGGTTTCAACTTAGACCTTCTTACTATGTTGAAAATAAATTGAGAGTTGTGCGAAACGTTCAAAATGATACCTGCTTCTGTATGGACTTTGATATTCTTATTACGTCTTACTATAAACTCAAACCATTATGCCTGCAGGTTTCAGCTTCTTGTTAAGCTACTGAGTTTATTTAGGCTAATCGCTCAAAAAACGGCTGCTGTTGTTACATTTTATTTCAAAAGATCTCCCTAAAGACGTTATGCTACATTGGACAAACATGTTTTAATTAATCTCACAGACGCGAATATAGGGGCTGAAAAATAGTTTGGTTAAGTTCAATTGTGTTTAATGGTGATAAAGCAATGGCCATGTACATCATCAAGAAAAAACATTTAAAATAAGAAGGCCTAAACAGATTGAGTTGCGCTTTTTATTAAGCACCGAGGTCGAAAAATTAGGTGAAACACTTTGTTTTCTCTTCGTAAAACAGTTATAGTCGTTTTTGTTAAGTAAATTCTCGCTTTCCAACCTACTACGCTATTTTAAGTAAAATAAATTGGAGCTGTTGCGCTTGAAAGTTTCACTACCATCTGGCCTCTAAAAGAAGATTAGTCTATACGTTTAACTTATACAAAAAATAAGAATATGCCGTAAAGGCGTAAACGAACGGGCTTGGAATAAGTCAAACAAACGGGTGATAAAAACACCGGTTGGTGACATTTCAAAAAACAGATGTTTGGTTGTTGGCAGCGCACATGCACTTCTGTTAATCTATCCCATCGCTAACAAGTCAATAAAACCCGGTTTTGGCAGCAATAAGCCCCGTTTGACCAGACTGAATGACGCATTAAACACCACAGTCACCGGACTGACCGATGTAATTGCGCCGGTCGCAGATGGCCAATGGTCAGTGCAGGTGGTTTGGGGCAATACAAAACCGCAGGATTTAAAAAAAAAAAAAAAAAAAAAAAAAAAAAAAAAAAAATTAAAGAAAAGTTCACGACGCTTACACCCATGTGGAGACTATGACGTCATCTCGACCGTCGGCATTCACGTCAGCAATTTGCAGGTCGTAAAACCAGCCGTGGTTGTCGATCACTCGCTCGTTGATCGCGTCCACGTTCAGCCAGTTTTCTTCCGGGTCTGCATTGTGACGAAACAAAACAAGAACAGCCTCAATTGACGTCATCGCGATTTTGCTGACCCGAGAGTTTGTTTCGGCGTTGGATTAAAATAATTACGGTCGGCCACTTTAGTTGAGTTAACGACTATTTAAATTAGCTGAAATTTTTCCCTTGCTTTAAGTACACCGGGCTTCCTAAATCGGGGATCGAGCTATTAGTGTAAGCGGTCGCGTCAATTCCACGCAAGGTCTACAATCTAATTCCACCTGACTTTCTAAATGCAAGAGTACTAATAAAAGTCATACTTAATAAAAGTTAATCCCAAACTGAGTTGGATACCCTTCAAACAAATTCAGAAGCAGACTAAAAGTATTTGCATTTAACACATTTAAACGTAAAGTATTGCAAAATTAAAAGGGGTTGCAAGGTGAAATGTTTTAGAAGCCCTGATTCGCACGATCACGTTTGGCCCCAATTGCCTTTGAATACCTATGAACGAATTTGTTAACGGCTTTGAATTACGTCACCTCTGTGCGGCCGGAGAATGCAGTTTACCCAAACTGACTTGTTTGTGAGAAACCCAGACGCGTTGCCTTTCAAGTTTGTAATATTTTTTACATCTTCTTGCCTTTAAACGCGTTAGCCGCGAATACTTTTAGTTGTCTGCCTCGAATTTGATTGAAGGGGTGTTTAACTCAGTTTGGGTTTGACTTTTATTATAGTAATGACTTTTGCATTTAAAAAGTCGAATATTGGGTGGGACTCTTGCGCCTAATTCTGCTTGACTGCAGCTATTACAGGGAGTATACGAATTGAGACCAAGTTGTTTACTGAGTGCCTTGCCAAACAGCCTTCATAGCTTGTGTCCGCGATTTGTGGTTCAATCAATTTCCCGAAATAGCCGCAACAATCGATTCGACGTCATTGGATACCGGCTATTTTTCGCGAGTGGAGTTTTTGAATCCCAAAGAGGCCAGATACAATCAGGACACGTCGCCCTTACCGGTAGGCGCTTGTCATTTGATAAGCGATGCGAACAGGTTCTTGTTAATACTAGTAATGCCAGGCGACATTGAAGAATCCAGTTTAACCAAGACAATCGATTATCTTGAAAGATTCTTTGTTGATTTAACTACAATAGTGACGTCACAGACCGCAAATTATGACTTATGAAAAAGGTAGCGGAATGATATGATCAAAACAGCCACTATAAGGACAGTAGTGATTTAATGTGAAATAAGGGCACAATGTTCTTTGAATTTCTGGTATTCTTTTAGAGAAATTGATAACCCAAATTGGAAGAACTTTCCCTGAAACCGCTTTTGTTTACAAAGTTAGAAGCGAGAAAAAGTAAAGAAAATATATCAGAGGTGGGCAAAATACGGTTACTGCAGCTAAATGTTAATAGAAATTTCACCAAAGTTTCTAATGACACTACTAATTTTTCTGGTGGCTTGTGTTGGCAAATTTTGGCAAGTGACATTTTAAGTAAACAAGTCCGCCGCCTAGACCCCTGCTACACATCTTGCTCTAACCCAGGGGTTCTTACACTGGGGTCCATGGACCTCTTTGGGGCTTCGTAAACTAATTTTAGGGGTTCCGTGAAGGCCAAGTTAAAATAATTAGTGTATATTCAAGTAGCAATCAATGTTTCAAAGAAAACAGTTTATATAAAAACAAATCGATTGAGCACTGATATGTTTAGACTCCATTTTACTTCAAACATAAGCATTTTTCTTTAAGTCTTTTTGTATTGTGACGTAAATTTATGAAAATTTCAGCATATATCTTAAATACTATTGATTGCGACGTGAATTTATGAAAATATAACCATACATCTGAAGTCAATTTATGACGTCATTTAAAAAAAATTCTTGCCTAACGTTGTCCGCGCGAAGCAGTACAAATTTTTAGGAGTCCGCGGTAAAAAAAAGTTTAAAAAACCCTGCTTTAACCAGAAAAATCTTACCGTCGGTCCAGACCGCGTAAAGCTTGTTATCCCAGTAACCTGCTCCGATCACAACCAGCCTGCTTTCGCCGGAAGAAAGCGGAATACGGAGTACGCGAAACGACACATCCGGTCCGTGTGTGATGCGGTGCGAGCGCCACCTGGCGTAAATTTTGCGGTTTAATGCTTTGCTTTGTTGCTGTGGTAATTATAGTGCTCTAATGACTTGAGACATTCGGAAATTAAGTGATAAACTTTGTGCCCGTGCGTGAATTTTATCTCAAAGAATCCAGTTTAGTGTAATATTTGAAACAGACATTTATGGTGTTTTTCCAAATTGAATAAAAATTTAATCAGTTAGGGAATTTTGGAGCATTATGCTTTGAGGTTGCAGTAAGACGTAATAAGAATATCAAAGCCTATACAGAAGTAAGTAGCATTTTAAACCTTTCGAGTAACTCTTTTATTCGTAACCGTTAAAAATAATACCTACTTCTGTATGGGCTTTGATATTCTTATTAAGAAGATAGTGCATTATCGTAGTGCCTCTACAGCTGATGGTTTTTCAACCTGCCATCAATGTGTCAGGGATTTTTGCCATTTTTACGAAAAAGCAAACCCTAACTTAAACTTCAGTGGAATGCGAACTCTTCGACCGCGCTCAGTGTGAGAGATTGGTCAACGGTCGTGGTTTTCCAACCTGCTATCAATATATCCAAAATATCTCCATTTCGAGCAACTTTTATTTACACCTTAGCCGGAAACCAACTCTTTGACCGCGCCAAATGTAAAAGACTCATCACCGACCTGCGCGTATTGGTCCACAGCGATCCGTAGCCAGGATTCTGCAGCCAGATGAGTTCGGACATCTTGACCGAGCCGGAGCGTACATGCGATCGAGTGGTCACTATGTCCGGCCAACCGTCCTGGTTCATGTCCACCCAGTCGATCATCGAGTAGTACCAGTTCTGACGTCGGTCAGCGTTGCGTGACGTCACCGTAACGGGGGGCAACGCGGGTGAGGAGGAGTTGGAGCGAACCGGGAGAAAGAGGATGTCACCGCCGGCGCGCTGCGACTTGTAGTAAGTCGTGGTCATCCACCAGTACTTCTGCTCGCTGTCCACCAGAAGGTCCTCTGCAGAGGAGTAAGTTAAGTGCACTTAAGTTAAGTTATCGCAACACTGATAAAACAGTAAATTCATTCCATTGGAAGATCCCCTGCGAAAAACGTTGTTCTGTAAGTCTTACCACCATTTTCTTTGTGTCACTATTTAGGGAAAAAAATTCCACTTTTTTGAACGAGAACCAAAAAACGCAAGGGAAAACAAACCGACCAAGCAAAAACTATAAGGAACCATTTCACTGATTACAAGTAATATGTATACAGCGTAAAAAAGTTCCTTTAGCTTTGTGCGTTCAATAGCAGAGAAAGTTATTAAGCGCTGTGCAATGTCCAACGGCATAGCAGAACTTGGGACTGTTCGAAATAGGATAACATACCCAGGACTTTAAAATATTTCGGGGTTGTTTGGTGATAAAATTAACGCTCAGGTCGGATGAGTAACCATTTTTTTAATATTGTATTTCTAGTTAATATTTAATTTTGATGCAAATGACTTGACTTGGACTTCACTTGCTATGACAATGACTTTTTGCTGGGACTTGGCTTGGTTTTTTTCGCAAATGACTTATATGGACATGAACACCTTTCCATGACAAAACACGCATCCTGGTCTTTAACACCAATAACTTCACAAAATTTTATATTACGCGCGCGACCTTTAATCCTTACAGTTATCCTGTCCGTCATAACCGGTCCTATTATTAACATGGCCTTTATGAAATACGTTTGGCGACCTCTGCTCTGGATCAACTCCTTTAAAACTTGAACGAACTTATAAGGTGTAAAAACCAGTGTTGTAATGACTTAAGTCACCGACTCGACTTAAGTGCACTTAAGTCACTGTTTTCAAATGACTTGACTTGACTTAAGTCCTTTGACCAAAATGACTTGACTGAAGTCTTTTGGAAAAATGACTTGACTTGGACTTCAGTCATTGTCGTATAACTTGGGATTAAATTAGGTGTTTTTTTATTAAAATTTATCTCAAGTTTTGTACATTAAGCACTTTTATTACTGTATATTGTGTCTTTTTTTAGTTAAATTGTTGCTTATAATCGGACGAGTTTCCCAATTTTAATAGGTAAATAGTTTACTTTAAGGCCAATGACATAATTTAAAGTTGACTTGCTTTCATAATGACTTGACAGGACTTGACTTGTTATTTTGGCAAAAGACTTGACTTGGACTTAAGTTATTGTTTAAATGACTTGACTGGAACTTGAGTCATTTCAAAATGACTTGTTCGCAACACTGGTAAAGACTTCTCGAACCTTCGACTTTGCCGACGGAATTCGGCCAACCGAAGCCTTCCGCAATGCTCTCGTTTCTTCCCCCGCCTCTGCCGTGTATCCAGTTTCGAACATCGGTGACTCGTAGCAAGGAAATGGCGTTGGTGCTCCGGTTGAAAAGTCCCACTGCCAGGTCCACGTCGCCGATATTCGGAACCGTCTGGAAAGATTTTTAATTTTTAGGCGAGTAAAGTTAACAAAACGTCAACGGCAAAGTTTACGGCAAGTTGGATTTTTTAATTTTTTTACGCCGAATACATCTGCACGAATAAAAACTTTACGTTTTGAAAAATCTCATCAATCTTCCCCGAGTCTTGTCATAACTTTTTTTATAAATTTTATAACAATTCATTAGGAATATTTCTTAGAAATCGCTAAAGCTAAACCTTAATGGAACCTTAAGGTGTTTGCAAACTAGTTGGATTCGCGTAATTGTTGCATATAGGTTAAGTGCCTGGTTTCACAGAAATGCGACACGCCTGTCTTGCACACGACACATTTAACAAACACTCTCACAGGCGCTAATAAACATCATTGCGTGATCGTTATTGGTGGCGTTTGTTTAGCACTGGCACCAGTCAGTCTGTAATGCTGTACCTTTGACCGGCAAAGCCGTTAGCTGACAAACAGCAAACGGTTTCTTTCAAATCCTTGGTGTGCGAACTATATACGCCGGTTGAATACCACAGCTCGATGCAGAGTCTAAAACAGGTGTTCTAAAACTGGGGTCCGTGTGGCTCCTTGGGGGTCTGTGGACTAGTGTTAGGCCCCTAACAGTTAGGGGGTCTATGTGGGCCAAATTAAAATCTTAGTGTATTGTGTAAAAGTGGAAAAACGCTTTATCACTTTCTCCTCAAATGTATTTGGATTTTATTTCAGTTTCATATTTCTTTAAACGTAAACAGCAGGATTCTTAGGTCAACTTGGTTTATGACTTCAATTTTTGAAGACATTTTTGAACAATTTCAAGCCGATCGTGTGGTCAAAGTAAACCAAAAATATGTTTAATTACATTAAATAAATTAAATACCCATCTAAAGTTTTGCGCAAACCGCCACACAAAGTAACAGTTTTTCTTTTTATAACCGGCACTTCCAACATTTTTGCGATTTTTAAAAATCAAAAACTATGCTTTGCGTCAGTATAGTAACCAGGAAAAGGGAGAAACTAATGCAAAGAACAATTAAAAGAAAGATCCATTCCGTTGGTGGTGGTCACCCAAACCTGCAAGGCGCAAACAGGAGAGGCGTCAATTGGTCTCGAATTGTCCCGGAGCAAACAATTATATAAAAACTTAACCGCAAAAAGCATTGCACAATTTCACTGTGGTAGTTTTTTTACTGCATATAGCCTTAAATCCATGATTTATCCAGGAATTAAAGGACGCTTTTGAAGATGTTGCCCCACACAAGAGTTCTGAAGTAATTAACACAAAAATGGGCAGACGGTATTTTGTAAACTTGCATATAGCGTGCTGTAAAACTATTTTTAAACTGGATGGTTTATCGTTATAAAGTATAAAGCCTTAAGTCTTTTTAAAACAAGTAGCATTAATCACAACAGATATTACATATTTTCGGTGCAGGATCAAATATTCGTCCAGGTACAATAGTTATGATTTAGGGTATTTATTCTATTAAGTGGTCTATATAAAAAAAAAATAACAAAGCTAGGTGATTAGGACACCTAGCTAGCTCACATATCAGTGATTTCATTTTCTTTTGTTTACTCGTATTGGCCGTTGAAGTGTAGGAAGGCAGGATACTTATTATTTTAATTTTGGCCGGATGCTGACATATTAAGAACGTTATTCCACAGTTTAACCTTAGAAAAACGAGCACAACTATGCTAAAGAGTAAGAAAAAAATTTCTGCCAGCCACTACTTTTAAATATGCAACAGAAGTATGTAGAGGAGGTATATTCATTAGTTCAATTTTAGACGGATTCTGGCTATTTAAAATATTGTCAATGTTGAGCTTAGAAAAAAGGAAAAATTTTGCTAAAGTATAAACATATTTGTGTCAACCCCTATACCCTTAAATGTGCATTAAGCTTTCGGCACGGGTGACCCAAATATCACTCAAACCTTCGAAACGATGGGCTTTCATGTTTCGCTGGAAAACGCGCGGCAATCTTTCTCGCAAGCCGCAAAAATACAAGGTTTGGTTTCAACTGCAGACGAACACGTCGGGAATTCCCGCGGTTTAAACGCGATCTCACCTCGACGAACGTTGGGCTCCCGTCAAGATGCATCTCGGCGATTTTGCGCGGCCTGGTCTGTTGGTTCTTCAGCCGCTCCCAGGAGCTCAGCCAGTTCTTCTGCACTTTGTCGAAGATCGAGTTGAAGAAGGAGCCGGCATCGCTTGGAGCCGCGCATAGAAGCGTTAACAGAAGACAGGTAATCAGAACGCGCGATTTTCCAGCGATCGCCATATTTTTTAACCTTGAAGGGCCGCTGATCTTTTCTGTACGTGGAGGGTTTAATGCAGAATGATGCACTGGTATACTATGGCTATAGGTCTGAGATTAGTCGGCGTTCGTGCTGCTACGACCTGTCGCTTCCAGGACTCTGTTCAAAGATCTGCCTGGAATCGATTGGCCTAAATATGTCACGAACAGGATGTCAGACCCGCTCATGACGTCACGAACCCTTCCGTTCTCAAAGCAGCCGAAACCGCTCAGGTGAAGCGCTGGCGTGATGCTTTCGCCACCGACTGACGCGAGCTGATGACCGGGAGTAACCCCGGCGGGTTCGTTGACCGGGAGAAGCCCCGACCTGATCCTCAGCCGAGGACTTCCTGTATATGCGCTTTACTCTACTCTTGCAGCATTCGTCAAGCCGCAATCTAGTTACTTTGCTATTTACTGTTTTTTTTCGGAGCGTCTTATTAACGGAACTAAGATTATTGGAATACTATATCCTTTAATACAGTGATTTTAAATCTTTTTAGTATCGGACCCCTTATTTTAAATAATTAAAGAAAAAACTTATGGACCCCAAATTAAATTGTTTTAACACTGACCCTAACCAATAATAAGCGATTTTAGGCTATAACATACAAAAAAATGTTTCCTTGCAATTAAAAAAAATATTTTAATATTCAGTGAATTCACTGAGCTCCTAAACCGTTTTACGGGTCCCTGGTTGGGAACCACTGCTTTGGGTGTTCTCTTTGTTTTACTGTGTTCTCTTTTGTTTTCTCTTTTTGCAAAGAAAGACCGCTTTTATTTTCAGGCATTAGTTTTCCTTGAAAACGCGAGAGTGTCGGGAAATATGGACGTTAACACTCAACCCGAGTTCTTAGGACGTTATCGGAAAACTTTTAAACATTAAAAAAATTACAAACTTTCTTCCTAAAATATGTTTGAACAATATGCTAGAGTTTAACGCGTTCTGATCCGTACCGTTTAACTGTTTAGCAGAGTATTTGTTTTCACAAAACAATATGTTTCGGGTATTTCTGTCTTTACCGAAGGGGGACCTGTATAACTTTTCGGCTTTTGAACGCTTTACCAGCAACATCCATCATTTTGTTCAAATAACAAGTCAAGTCAAGTCATTTTAAAACAGTGATTTCAGTGCACTTAAGTCAAGTCATTACAACACTGCGATTTTGTCGTCTATGCAACACACAATTGTCAGCAGTCAATTCCTTCATCTATCCCAAATAGGGTGTTTCTTATCTGCCAACGCTACACCTGCGACCGAACTTCGCTGCCACCGTTCATATGAGGCGATATTAACGACTGCTGTAATTGGTTCCCGTTGGACCTATAGCTATATCTGTCCTCGCCAAGGGATTACTGCCAGGGCCTTGCGTGCAATTCTCACCGATTAATGTTTAATTGGTCACTTGTTTGTGCGCTAATTAGACGCCGACGGTTTCGCGGCAAAGACAAAGCAATAAGAAAAGGGAACGGCAGGCGTCGGAGCCGTATTTGCTGAGCGTGATGATTGGCGCGAAAACGAACTTTGACACTTGGCGACTTGGGGATATCATTCGATGACTATAGCCTGAGTTGACAGAAAACGTCACATACGGGTGTGTCGTCAAAGAAATTCGGAGAAAAGCGTCCAGTTAAACATTCTGTCTGATGAAAACCTTCAATTTGGCTTCTAAACGATAAAGTTATACCACATTTGCTGTGAAGTGTAGATTAGCGTGCGAGAACACTTGAATAATTAAAAACTTAAATAAGACTTAAAAAACTTAAAAAATATTCAAAAATATATTAAACTATTTGGGCCGTCTTTCAACTAACTGGTAAACTTAGGCCACAAAAACGAACCGATAGAGTTAACTAAAGGGTTATTGCTTGTGTGAGAAACTATGCAACTATAGTGGTTATAGAACGAACTTTTTCTTAAAGATTACGTAACTGCGGGTGACGCCGATATGTAAAAGTACAGAATAATTTCAAATATTAGACGTTTCACAATCTGGGATTTTTGTAGTGACACTCCTGGTATGGTTGCCCGGCCTATATTTACGGTGTGGTTACGCATCAATCGTGTGGCTACTTATCAAGGTTCTTGGCCCGCTATAGAAAAGGCTTACAATTCCAACTAACCCTAAAGGGTTCTAACACTACGAGGCAACATACAAAGAACATAAAAATACTCAGACCAAAATTTATAACCTTTAACCCAGTGTTAGGTATGTAGACTACGCCTCTATAATAATATAAATTAAATTGTATTTCGGATAAAATGCAAGAGTCCGTGTAAAAAATAAATTTATTAATAAATTTTGACATCCTTTTAGAACACACAGAAAGCAGCATTTTTCGTATGAGGCAATTGTTGAGGTTTATGTTATCGAAGTGTGGACTATATAGTTGATTGCTTTGGGTGTTTTTAAAAATCAAGCTAAGGTATAGTGGTAGATTATGACGTATACCAATTTGCGTGCGTGCTATACATGCATCTCAACTTATTGTCCATGTATACCTTCTTTTACGACTTAACTTTGTATTGTAACATGCTTTAAATTTTCAAAGATATGCGTGTACAGTATAAATAACCATTTTTATTGCCATTGATTTTTCAGGTCTCAACTCAGGTCCATATTTTTTATATAACCCAGTGATTACATGGTAAAAGCTTTGGCAGTGTAATTACACTTCTTTCAGTTTTTTTCAAATTGTGTCGCAGATGTTACCTGGGACATTTTTTTTTAAATTAGAAGCTAGAAATTGTTTTTCTCACCACAATCGTCTAGACTCTAGATCGGTAGTGTTCAAATGGCGGATCTCTATCCGGTTCCGGATCTTTTTAACTTTTTGTGTAGATCTTCCAATGTGGTCTTGAAAAAAAACTTTTACAGTATTTTCATATGGATACCGATTGTCAGTGTTAAAAACTTTATGGGCTTTTGAGGATATCAGAACGTGACAGAATGCCCCGATACGATGCTGTTGTGAGATTTAAACCAACTTAGCATTTTTCTCACTGAAACAATCTTACAGCTGTAGCACATTTCACTTTTGACTTTTACAAAGTTATTAATATGTTGTAGGATAAATTTACATCTATGCGTGTGGTATACGTATTTAGATCGTCATCTTGTCAGTTTTGGCTCTGGTGGATCAGTGCAGAAATCGTTTGAACAGCCCTGGTCTAGATTCTTAGGCCTTTAAGCGGGACGCCCGACAGTATAGTGGCGCCGACGCCAAAAAAGATTTGTTTAGGAAGGCGTTCGACTTCCCTTTCGATTGTCGATTGGACGGATCAAGCAATTGCGGCAATCCGCTTTCACGAATAGAACTGACACAAAGTACGTGCCGTTGCAAAATGCAGCCGTCGGATCACGTGACAAAACAGGCGACCGCCTTAAGAAGTTGCAGGGTTACTCTGGGTCAGAAACGTGCCCTCGGTAACTCTAGTTCATTTAAAAAGTACTTGACCGATAAAAATGCAATTTGCTTTGCAGGTTATGAATTTTCTTTCTGTTTGTTTAACCATGATTGCAACCACGGCAAACTAGTCGAAAATAAACTCCATAAAATTAGCTCATGGGCTTTGTATGGTTGAACTTGAGGGGGTGTGTCGGATTAATGAGTCTTCATTTATATAATTGCCAAGACGAATCGACCACACTCCTACAAGATTTGAGATGGCCTGTCTTCGTGAGGCCATTCAGGTCCAATTCTTTCCTTTAGTTCAGATACATGAACAGTCAATTTTTGCTGTCTTCAGTCAAAGCTGTAAAAGCCTCTCCATTTTATATTGCTTGAACACGCTATTTATAGACGAGAATCAGTTAAGAAAATTTCTGCGAACGAAGAAAGATTTACGTCATTAATTCTTACAATACTTAACAAAATATCACGTGATAACAAGGCGTGGTCTAAACCTTTTTCACACTTATTTCTGACGCGAAACATACAAATTTTACGTCAAAATGCGATTGCGAAACAGCCTCTGACTCCAGTTAAATGTCAACAGTTTGAAAATCACACGACCGGGGAAACCGACTAATGTTCAGACCGCGGTGTTTTGAAACATACAAAAAAAACGGATGTAAATACCTTGACGCATAAAAATTGGTGTCAGCAATTTGAATTTTTGCAAATTCGCTGCAAATATATCGCAAACATTACAATGTGGCTGCAAGAAATCTACGTAACGGAATTTTACCGAAAACTTTCCGCTTATCGTTTGCACATTGGCTGCAAGGAGTAACGCAAACATTACAATGTGGTTGCAAAGAATTTAGGCCATAGATTTTTACTGAAAATTTTCCGTTACGACACATCGATTAAAAACAAAAATTCTCTGTGTAAACACAATATGACAAAGTGGCTTCTACAAACTAAAGGGTGAATATAAAAATACAGGATCACGTTGATGAACGCCAGGGTAAACCACTCTATTCCTTGCGACCATTAAAATTACTTAAGCCCCAGAAGTTTTTTTCAAATAACAAGTCAAGTTCCAGTGTCCAAGTCAGGTCATTATCAAAGCAAGTCAACTTCAAGTTCATTGACATAAAAATAAAAATTGGTTAACTTGTCTGTATATGAGTAATGAATCAACTAAAAATTAACACAAACGCAAAATACAGCAATAAAAGTGTTTAATGTGAAAAACTTGAGATATATTTTGAATAAATACCACTTAATTTAATCCCAATTTATTTGACAAAATGACTTAATTTCAAGTCAAGGAATTTTTCCAAAATACTTAAGTCAAGTCATTTCAAAACAGTGACTTAAGTGCACTTAAGTTAAGTAAATGACTTAAGTCATTACAACACTGTTTCGTGGGTACCTTATGAAGTGTGTTGCATATCACTTTGGTTTTACACAAACGCAATATATTAGGCTGCTGATAAGTTTACAGATAATTGTGTCAAAACATTATTAACTGATGACATAAAATTACTTAATTTCCTTTGATAAATATGAATAGCTGCATGACATGTTTACCAAACAATATTAGCAGGCTACTAAAAAAATCAACAAAGACAGCTATGCCTGCAACACTACGTTATTAAATATTTAATAGTGTCATTTAGTTTCGGCAAAGATAAGGTTTACCTAAAATAAAAAACTTAAGATTGCACGCGTCACGTGAGCTAATGTGATCTTGGGTTTCAATTGAGGGGATTTTTTATTTCTGATTGTCATGTTGCGAAATACAAAATCCTTCATCGTTTTTCTTTGCAAAATATATGTCTAGAATAGCGCTAAAACACTTTAAATAATGTGATAATGTCAAATACTTTCAACTACAAACATTTTGTCGCAGGGGTGGTTGGCGGTGTAACTGCTACTTCAATTTTACACCCACTTGATCTTATAAAGATCAGGTTTTCAGGTGTGTATGTTACGTAAGTTATCTTATTGAATGGAGATATGGTATTCATAAATTAATGTAACTTTAATGTGTTTCGAACAAATTTTTTTGGTGCTGGTCTAGAGGCCTACCACACAACTAATTGTTTGGGTTAGGGTGGGTCAAGTTTTATTTCTTCCTAGCAATATCAATGTTTACAACTCGTTTCGTTACTGTGCAAAAAAGTGGTAGGATTTGAGAACAGCGCCATAATTTGTTGCATGTTAACTATTTCAGCGTGTAACAAATGCAACGGAATAAAAATATAATAAATATCAACTGTAATTCGTCAAATTGAGAAAGAAATTACACCGGGTTATTCTTTCTTATGAACCGAATGTACTGTTATTTATGCTGTTTGGTTTGTGTATTTTTTCAGTAAGCGATGGATTATCCAGCCGACCACTCTACAACAGCATGTGGGACTTAACTAAGAGTGTGTGGAAAAAAGAAGGCATCCGTGGCTTGTATGCTGGCGTGACTCCCAATATAATTGGTGCAGGGGCCAGCTGGGGATTGTATTTTTTCTTGTAAGTATTTTCATTTCATAGATCAGAAATTCTTAAACTGTGCATGGCGACGCCATGGTGTGCGTTTTAATCTTTACATATTTTAATTTAGTTTATTTTACATCTAAAATGTTATCTGAATTTCTTGTGCTGTTTTTTTTTTGTTTTTTTGTATCAGCAGCTACATTTTGTTCACTTTTTTATACACAAGAATTAGGTAAAAATTATTGAAGTTCCTTTTTGCTGGGTGCGTTGCAAGATCAACAAACTTTTACTAGGGCATCCCGAGGAAAAAAGTTTACACTGCCATAGATGATATAAATTGAAAGACAAGCTATTAAGTGTTGTCACATGTGTTAAGCTTTTCGAATTATTTGTACAAAAATTACAATTGAAAGAACTATTTTTATTTGTGTTTGGTGAATCTTCAAGCCAAAATACACACTAGCTTGGTAGTTTGACTGAAACTTTTTTTAGTTACAACACTTTCAAAAACTACCTCAACAAAGGAGATGCCTCAAAACCGCTCACCATTTTTCAGTATCTGTCATGTGGCGTGATTTCTGGTAAGTAGTCATGTTTTTACTTTCCTTTATTTAATCAAATAGAAAAAAAGAGTTGTTGTTTATTGGCATAACTGATGCAACCTTTTTTTTAGGTTCCATGACATTGGTTGCAACCAATCCAATTTGGATTGCCAAAACAAGATTATGTTTGCAATACGAATCCCAAGCAAAGGTTTACCGTGGAATGACCCATGCAATAACTGATCTATTCAAAGAAAATGGTATCAGGGGTCTTTATAAAGTAAGTATTTTTGTTGCTTTGCACTCTCAAATTTTTTGTTGGTGTTTTGCACTCTCAAAATGAAAAAAAAATAGGTTACACCTTAACATATTAAGTCCCATGTCATTTACAGCTTTATCACTATTGGAATCATAACTTAGGGTCTACTGTCACTTGACCTTTGAATATTTTGTGTTTCGCTATAACAACATATATAACTTATTTTTTTTTAAATATAACATATATAACTTATTCTATTACTTTACAGACATACCTTGTATTGAATTATCTATACTCGAATAAAAAAATGACGGATATTTAGTTTTTATACATTTTTGTTTTCAGGGTTTTGTGCCTGGGCTAATGGGTACCAGTCATGGCGCCGTACAGTTCTTGGTGTATGAACGGGTAAAAATTTGGAATGCCAAACGAAGAAACAAGAATATTAAAGATAAAATGGTATTATAAACTTTTAGGTATATTTTCCAATATATTTTTGTAATTATTATGGTTACAGAACATAAAAATTAAACTCATTCTCTAAACTGTTTTCATACAACGTTATTATATTCAAATAATCTGAACTAGGGCAATGCCATGAAAACTAATTGGATTAGCTTGCACATGCCTGTTTAATTTATCATATGGCAGAATAAACTTAATTTCCAACTGTGACATTCAGAAAATGTACTTTGGTAGACACCACAAAAATTTTCTGGGACTCTATTGATTGGTCAGCCGTTAATTTTGTTGTTTTGCAGGAAGTGCAGGACATCTTAGCCATGTCTGCATTCTCCAAGCTAATTGCTGCATCTTCAACTTATCCCTATCAAGTTGTTAGATCGCGCTTACAAGAACAGCACAGGGCTTACAAAGGAATTCAAGATGTAATCTGGTCAACTTTCAGGTATCTATCACTATAAATAATAATATAGAACTTATTATAAAACTAACAAGTTTTTATACATTTAACGTTTTAGCAATTACCATGTCATTCCTGGCGTACAAAGCTGATAGTTGTAATCAAAATGCTACAAACCTGTCTGTTTTACGAATGTATGCTTTACATATGTTGGTGTTGGTATTTGGTGACTTTATTAGCACAACAATAAAAAATTAGCACAACAATAAAAAAAAAAAAAAAAAAAAAAAAAAAAAAAAAAAAGTTTATTAGCACAACAATAAAAAACTCGCGATTTCAGGGTTAACTGCCTACTTACGAAAAAATAGCTCTAAAATTAAAAAAACTTTATCATGAAAATTAACGACTTTACTTTACAGGAACGAGGGATGGCGGGGATTTTACAAGGGTTTGGGGGCCAACCTATTGCGGGTCACCCCTGCTTGCTGTGTGACGTTCTATACATACGAGCTTATGATGCAAAGCCTACCAGACCTGCAAAGCCAGTCTTCATAACGGTTAAACAGCATTCATTGCGCCGCGCCCGTGCTATTTAAACTGTATTCAGCAGAATTTTGTTTTTCTTCGGCAACTTAGCGCATGTACTACGTTTCAATTGTAATAAGGAGAGTGGACAAGGTATTGCGTTAGCTTGGTTACCTTGAAACGGTAGCAGACGGTGATTACGCTAATCAGGCCACGCTATACTGTTTTGGAATTGATAAAAACACGATAAGCCTACTGAAGTTGCACAGTAAAATCTGTTTAAAACAACGGGAGTCCAACTCCGGCTTATAAAATCGAGTTCAGAGGCCGGCTCCGACTCCACAGCCCTGTATTACACCCTATACGTAAAAAGTGTGGATAGCTAGCAGTCCGTTTATGAGGGTGCTATCCACTCACAATACGGTGAAATATATCCACCCTATGCTTTTTACTTTGCCTATAATTCGCTTGCTTCGGTTTTTCCCCCCTCTATATGCACATGCCGCTCTCAGCCTATTCAAGTGCTATTTTGTGTCACTTTCGAACCTGTCTATTGTTTACTCTTTAGTTTTGCTTGGCGGTATTTTTTCGTTTCGCATTTTTACCAATAAATGGATCTTACTAAAAATATTTGTTGTGTTATTCATTTTACCAGTCGTGTTTAAAACAGGATGGAATTTGAGAAGGATCCATCACTTAATCGGTAAGAGGCATAATGGTAAGAAGCATAAGCCTACTAAACAACAAATAAATGATAGTATAATAATAGAACGCTACTTACCATCTTTATGTACTAAGGACCGGTAAATGTATTTCATATTCTAGTAAGAAATACTCTTCTGGGCTGCTAACTCTTGCTTCATTCTAACTTATAAAACATTTTATCCACTACAAACCTTAGCTATTAGCAGGATAGGTCCAATAACAATTTCCACCCACCAGGCAGCTGCCTTTACAATGAAGTCATGTTTTTTTTACGGGTTGTATTTACAATATAGTAGATCTATTATCTATTGCACGGCACAGCAAACGTTGAATCAGAAAAACATATATCTGTTTTGAGAAATACGGGCGGGGAGAAGCAATATAAAGATGAGGTTCTTTCAGAAAGTAATCCGTTTTAACTTTTGCTATTTTTCGATTATAACTAACATTTATATATTTTGTTTGCCGGGCGTAGCGCTTTCCCGAAGACACAGAGAAAAAAGTAATGCCAGAAAAAACAATAGGAGTGACGTCACAGAGCACTGGGAGACTTGACGAGGGGAAGTTTCTTCTTGGGTTGGTGGTTGTTACTTAAGAGAGGAACTTGCGGTTTTCGTTCTTGCCGAAGAGGACTTCACGGATTTCAGGCATCATCTAATACAACGGACAGGGTTAATTAAAATCCTCTGCTCTCGCACATTTTGGAAATTTGTTTCTGTTAACTTTTTAAATCTTGAGCCGTCAATTTTCAAAAATATATCCCGAAATCAATTATCTGAAAAATCCATTATCTGATCCAACGTGTTTCACCCCGAGCTTGCATTTTAACCCTTTTTCACCCGCAGAACCTAGGTTGAGTCGTCAAGCCCTCAACACGCGATTACTCAAATCATCGTTTTTAAGGCTAACTTTTCAAAGGTAGAAGGAAGTTATTTTTTTGGACTGCACTACTATACTATATCAGTATTGGGATAAATGACTTTGGACTTCATAAGAACATCAAAGCCAATGCAGAAGTAGGTAACCTTTTTTTATGGGCTCCAAACTATGGACTTTGTTTTGTTTTTTGATTTAGTCGTGTTAAACTAGCCTTGTTTTCAGAATATTTCATACAATTTAAAGTTTATTTTAGGCTTTCAAATATATTGAATACTAGTTTGGTGAGAATTTGTTCAGAAAACAAATTGTGGCCTTTGGAAGATCTTACATCAATTTACAGGCTAGGATCTGCGACATCTACGCCAGCTACGCCACATACGGGTATTTTTTATTGTTAATTCATTAGTCGGCGATGTTTCACGCCAAATTACTGCATTGTCGAGGTTTGGGCGAGCATTCAACGCCAAAGATATTTTATCTAGAATGCAATCGGCGAGGCATCCCTGGGATTTGGGATTACCCAACAAGACCTCTTCGACTCACAAATGGCATAACACATGATGCGTCGGAGCATAAGGGTTGGAGGTTGTAGTAAGACGTAGAATATCAAAACCCATACAGAAGTAGGTATCATGTCGAACGTTCCGAATTATCTGTTTATTCAATTTCAACAAAACGTTCAAAAAAATAGCTACTTCTGTATGGGCTTTGGTAACTTCCATCCATTATGCTACAGAAGCAGGTGGCATTTTGAACGTTTTGAATATCTTATTGATGTTGAAAATGAATAAAGAGGTATGCGAAACGTTCAAAATGCTATGATATTTCTGTATGGGCTTAGACATGATATTCGTTTCGCGCAAAGGCCGATTTACCTGTCTTCCAATAAGCTCCAGTCTCGCGTCCAGAGTGTTTCGCACCTTGATCGATCCGTTCTGGCTGGTCATCGTCACACCACCGCACGTGTCCTTGTTGAGGAACTCCTGGTCGTTGACGGTTACCTTGACATCGCGACCGGTGGAAGACTTGTACTGCGCCTGAGCCTTGGTAATGGCGCCCTAAATGTAGATGTTGAATGGTAAATTTGGAGTCACGTTGAAAACACTCGGGTAAAGGTGTTTCCTTTTTTCTTTCTATGCAAGCAGAATTTTTTTTGTTTTTTTGTCTATCATGCAAGCAGACATGTTTAATTTAAAGCGTGCTGATTTTTGTCATTTTCGTTTTTTTTTTTTAAATCAGCTGTATATATTTTTACGCAGTTCTTTCAAAGTTTGTTAATCTAATAATGTACAGTAGTTGCTGGGGAAAAAATGGATAAAGCCAACTCTTTGACAGCCTGAATTTGGATAATATTGTACAACGTCGTATGCAGCCTAGTTCATGAAAGGTAATCAAAATTTATGAGCCAAAAACGTAACAAAAATACTCATAAACCGACTGAGTGGATTTACGAAAGTGGTAAAAAAAGAAACAAAACCATGAATGCAAATGGGTCATGGTTGATAACCACCATCGAGCGCTTAGCACGGATTAAAATATCGGGCGTCGGAGCCCCAAGGGGGCCAACCGCTTTTCATTTTGTCACTCTTTGCGGCTCCTTGCTTTGGGGCCCTGTTCCGCAATCAACGCCACGTCTGTCGTCATCACCATTTACCAACGTTCGAATACTGGTAAAATCGACCCATGTCAAAAGGAGACATACTGGATTTTTAGCCTTTTCGGAATACACAAGAGTTAAATTTTAAGCCACTTTTTTTTTCCAGAAGGTGCGTTCATACCAGGCTGTTTGTTGTCTTAGCTATGTTTGACCTGGTGAATGGCAATAGACTCTGCTGTTCGAGGAAATTTTTACAACCAGATAAAAAATAAAAAACTCTGTTCTTATTCTACGAAATGCAAATATCTGATTTACCGGTCAGTAACATTACGTTTCTCGAAAGAGTGAAACAAGTTACATTGATACTTTGCAATTTGTTATGCATGATAATATAATACAAAGAACTACACTATATACTGTAGATTGTACAGTTTATAATCACAAAGCCTATCTTCGATATAGATTCTGGACATATGACCATACTTCAGAATCACTCGAAAATAAAAGCTGGACAAACACTATCATTAAGGCAGCATCTTACCTTAACCAAGTCTACATCTTCCCGCATACACTTTACAATAACGGTGTCTTCAAGAATCTGGAAAAGTCCCTGAGAGATGAGGCCGGACAGAAGGTCACCATAACGCTTCTTGTTGTTCTTTACTTCGCCAAGTCGGCCTCTTGCTTCGTTGATAATACTCTACAAACAACGACAAGTTAACATTGGCAAAATGAAAATTTGCATGAAATAATTGACTCCTGCATTTTTTTTGACAACTCAGAAACACAAATTTTTGTTCTTAGTTCAATGTAGGCTACACTTTAATTTCTTTACATTTAACATTTTATCAGATAACTCTTTTTACATGTTTTAGTTAAAACCAAATTGTTTAGTTTTATTTAATGGTATTTATGGTTATTAATAGACTGGATATATTATTACAAATACAAGAGAATTGAATATTTGTCGTTATAACTTTTTTTACCTCAATATGATCCTCTCTAACTTTCAGGATTTTCAAACGCGCTGCATTGATCAGTTGTGATTGTTGCCTGAAAAAAATAATTTATCCATATATCATTTGCATTTTAAAAGGCACATTAAATCTAAAAAAATAAATTTGAAAAATAGATAAAGGATTTGAAAAATAGATAAAGTTTCAATAATCAACCGAAGTAACAAATTATGACTTTGTTATATTTATTTACACCCAAACTAGAAAAACAAAAAATACAGCTGGGTTTGTCTTAATCGAAGTAAAAACAATGGGGGAGTTATTGGTTTCCTTATAAACAAAAAACTGAAATATTTGTAGGTTTACCTTAACTAAAACGGAATACTGAATTATAAAACTCAACCTGTTTAAATGCCAGTAAACAAAACAGACAATGTCAACAAAAATGTAAAACTTTCTATTTGTGAAAATTTAGTTTAAAAAATTACAAGGGGTTCAAAACAACTTTTGATTTAAAAAATGAAGAGATATATTTTAAAACTTACACTTTCTTCTGCTGTTCAAGTTGCTTTTCTTTTCTTTCATAGAAGGCCAAAATTTTCTGTCGCTGTTGTTGAACTAAGCGACTTTTCTCAATTTCAAATTCTTCTTCAGCCTTTGAAAAACAAAATACATTTTATTCAAAACACTATGCATGCTTCTTCTTTATTGTAACTTGAATATGAACAGGAAGGCTAAATAGGTGCAAGTACATAAACCACACAAAACAAAACTGTTCTTTCTTGTTAGTCAAAGAGATGAGTTCCACGAGCAAAAGCGGGTTTGTTACGTGTACTTGTTGTTATGACGTCATGTCAAAAAATTAACTGTGTACCCTGGTTGATGCCAACCTAAAATTTATTATTTGTTTGTGTTTTTTGGTTTCACTTTATGCTCACATGTCAGCCTGTTTTTCCACTAGATGTTAGCAATTGTTTTTAAAGATTTTGTGCGTGTTTAGTAAAATAGTACAAGACCACAATTGTTTTGGTTGTTTATCTTTGTTTTATCTTTATTTTTGCTGCGTTCCACCTGTTTCCAAAAGAAATAAATTTGCTAACTTCAAGTTTATTGAAGCTAAGAATAAATTTAAGTACTAGCTACAGAATAGGTTAAGGAGGTATAAAATATCTTTACCTTGGCAGTTATTTCATCAACTTTTTCATCTGCTTCTTGATCAATAAATGCTATCATATGCTCAATCTGAAAATCAAACAGTAGTTACATAATAGGATCAAACAAATACATTTAAATCATTAAATATGTTTTAATCCTGCAGCAGCTGCTTGTAGTTGATAAACACTTAATGAATTTGGATAATTAAACTAAAGTTAGAAAGATATCTTTTAGGTTTGCATTTTTCAAGAATTTCTGCAAATATTTCGGCGCTCTTTTACTTATCTACGTGAAAATTAAAAAAAAAAAAACTTTCTTCAAATGCCGCATAACACAACGCATATTGTTTGGGTTAGGGTGCGGGTTAGCGTTTGGTTGAGGGTGGGTCAAGTTATTATTAATAATAAACATAATATTACTTGACCCACCCCCACCCAAACCTGCACCCTAACCCAAACAATATGCGTTGTGGTATGCGGTATTATTTTGTTTTGTTTTTTGCATTACTTTTCACGTACATAAGTAAAAGAGCGCCAATATTTCACCATATCAAAGTCGGGAATAAGGATATAATAAACAATGCCCCACTCTTCTTACAACAATGAGACGGGTTGTCAAAAATGAAATTGAAAGGAATACATAAGAGAGAATAAATATAATAATAATGCATGACCCACCTAAACTCAAATACTAACTGGCACCCTAACCAACAGAACTTTGGCAATACAAATCCCCAGACGAAAATGTGCCTAGATAATAATATCATACCTGCTTTTTAACGTCAGTATCGCTTAAGCCCATCTTCATTCTAATTGGATAAGATGATTATAAAGAACTGTAAACACAAAAATAAAGACAGATTTGTCATCGACTTGATGAATAAATTCACAAAACAATATACATCTGAACTGAAGCAAGGTCAGCTAAAGTATCGCAATACGCAGTATATAAAAACTTAGCCAAACTGCGATAAATATCTGCTGCACATTTAAATTGCAAAAAGACCTAAAAACAAGATAAAGGACATCAGTGGATGACAAACAAAATACTTCTTTTACAAAACTACTTTTACAAAGTTGATTGACAATTAACCCATGACTGCCGGCTTAAATCCAATACGAGCAAAGTAAAATATAAACTTTTCTAATTTAAATGTACTAACAATTACATAGTCTGTGAATTTAAAGAAATTAAATCACAAAACTTTAAAACAGTCTAGTTTATTCATTAAACTAACCTACTTAAACTTTTTTAGAAAAATAAAAAATATAAATTCAGTAAAACTTTGTTCAACTCATTGTGTTTACTTATAAATCCGTCATGTGACTAATTTCATAACGATAAAAACACAAAATAAGCATTAAAATAAAACAATCGTCTGCAAGATTTAAAAAATACCCAAACAGGGTTCAGTATGGTAGAACATTTTTTACACAGATATAAAAAAATCAACTTTACGCAATTTATTGTTCTAAGGACCTTAAATACAATTTTTTGCCAATACAACTTACCAGAGAAGAAAATTACGTCGAAAAGACTTGGGGTAAATCCGATTGCGGAGTTTTAGAATTTTATCGCTCGGTAACCGATTTTGCAAATCAGAGGTGTTAATTAAGTCGATATAATGCAGTCGAAATTTAGGAAGTCCCATGATTAACATGACGTATGCCAGGTAGGTGGCGCTATTGTGCAGAAGTATTTTTAACAACTTATTTTGGAAAAACAGTCGATAAAATAATTAGTTCATAAAGCTATGCGGGATGGCCTTTAGCCCTTCTTGGTGCGGGTTATTTTTTTAATTTTCGTCCGTCTTTCATTTTGTTCAAAAAATTAAAAAAACTAACTATTTACACCACTGCAAAAAAACTAACTAGGGAACTAGGCTATTTACACCAGGTTTCACCACTGCAATGGAATAATCAATATGTTAAAGCAAACAACTTATCGGACTTTACAATTTGATTCTACATACGCAATGCTAAAAACGGCTATTGTAAATTAATTATCGCATTTACCCAGTGGTGGGATTCAAATTTTTGTTAGCCGGTTCTATCACAAAAGTCATATTTTTCAACCGGTTCTGTAACAAAACGTGATATCTTTCGGCAAATAAACTAAATACTTTTTATATATACGGCAAAAATCCCATCACTTATCCCATAATTGCTAACAGTCACACAAGAAAGCAGCAGTCGTCTCATGACTTGTACCTATGAAGCAACAATTCAATTTTCAGACAAACAGTGACAAAATAAAAATGACTAAAATTAGAAAAAAAATATAAAAACACAATGTATAACTGTTACGTGCGAACTTGACCATTGCACATTAAACAAAACACGTGAGCTACTTGAATCTCAAAAATCCATTTACAGTAATCCGTAGTGCTAACCGGTTCGATGATCTCATAAAATTTCGTGAGACGGTTCTATAGGACCGGTGCGAACCGGCTGAATCCCACCACTGTATTCAACCACCTAGCAATAGAGCATGTCAGTCAATTTACAATATAACGAGGTTAGTGTCACAGGGTTGTAATGACTTAAGTCATTGACTTGACTTATGTGCACTTAAGTCACTGTTTTCAAATGACTTGATTTGACTTAAGTCCTTTGACCAAAATGACTTAACTTGACTTAAGTCTTATGGACAAATGACTAAACTTGTTCTTAAGTCATTTTGTCAAATAACTTGGGATTAAATTAAATGTTTTTTATTAAAATTTATCTCAAGTTTTGCACATTAAACATTTTTATTGTAGTATATTGCATTTGTGTTATTTTTTAAAATTAAATTGTTGCTTATAATCGGACGAGTTTACCAATTTTAATAATGACATGACTTGTAACTGACTTGCTCTTATACTGACTTGACTTGGGCAACCGATGACTTGGACTGGGACTTGACTTGCTATTTTTCAAAAGACTTGACTTGGACTTAAGTTATTTTTCAAATGACTTGACTTGGACTTACGTCATTCCAAAATGACTTGTTTACAACACTGGTCAGTGATAATAAATGTAGAATAAATTTAAAATAATAAAACGTGTTCATTTTGCCATACCAAAAACAGCATATCAGTTTTAGGCCGTTGCAATAACGGTACAATCTGCTTATGCTTCTGTACAACTATAGAAGTCCATAGCTTATGTAGCATCTTGCTCCATGTTGAATTTCCGGTCATTGAATGGAAACAGTCGTGAATTGTGTCGCCGCCACCCCAGCCTGCTGTGTGTTTTCTTCAAACTGTCGACATATTGCTATACTTGTGTTTCGTGAATTGTTTATAATTTCCTGTATGATTGTATCGTGTTGTCACGAAATTTAATTACGGTAACGCCAGCTGGAACATGCAATTTAAGTGATTTGCATTTATGCCAAAATGAGCAGTCTCACTGTTTATTTTTGGAGTCAGATCGCCTACGTTACGAAGGAAATTTATTGTACGTATCTCGTAAGTACCTGTAAATACTGTTTCTCGTTTTTTTATATGCAATAAACATACTTTTATTGTGGCCCGCACCCACACTTACAAGTTTCCTTTTTAAGGGTTGTGGTTGGGTACTAACAAGCGAATTACAAAAAAATAGATTTGCTCGTGCCACACTACTGCAAATTAGGAAAATAGTAGACTAAATAAAATCCTGTTAAAACAAAAATCTGTTAAATTTTAGTAGAATAACAAACACGTGGAAGGTAGATTTTAATTGTAAATGTAAAGTTTTGGTAGCTTTGTGTAAAATCAAGAATATATTTTTTGATTTGCTTTTATGACTTGCTAGCAGTGTTTGTGATGTAAGATTCTCAGAGATTCTAACTTGCATTTTGACATTCAAGTGTATACTCAAATAATAACACTATGAGTGTAGCGGTTCTACCTCTGTCTTCCGTAACTTTAACTGCCAAACGGCATTCCAGTTATAATCTATTCGTCCCCTTTTCCTGTCTGTGTATATGCTCCGTATCTACTGTCTTCATCAGAGACCGCCATGTCTTTCGCCGAGGCCAGAACAACCTTCTCTGGTCCCTTCCGTCCCCTCTATTCTACGATCAGTTGTGATGATTGGTTAAATTAGTGACTTCAAACTTATTGATGTATTGTAGACGTTTATTTAATGCAAGTGACCTGGTTTTTGTAAGGGAATTTAAGGCACGGCAGACCATAATCAACATTTTCAATACCAAGCTGATGTTTTTTATTGCTACTTCATGACTGTCATTAGTAGACAAATTAATTTTGTAAACTTAGAAAGCTAACGGGCCACGCGTTATAACTCGGCAGTACATAAAGATTGTAATCTGGTTTAAATTTAGCGCCATATAATAAAAAGCTGTAACGTATTATATTTCAATCCGGCTTGAATTGTAATCTAATCTGCCTGCGAAAGGTGATGTAACCGGGCTTATTGTTGCCTTTATTGTTTTGTTTGCTACTACGAATTGGGCCCAGTTTTGAACAGTGTTTTATAACGCATAGTTTAGTTTGCTCGTAGCCCAAACGAGCCTAAACGAAAAGGGTAAAAATTGCTTTACATGTTCTAGGAAGTCATAGCCCAACTTTTTGATGTGAAAATTGGGAATAACGTTGAGCTGCTTGACGTTGCCGGTAAGCACTTGTTTAACTATTTGTTTGTAAAGATATATGATTTGAAACTGTAGCTAACCGGTGGTTAATCTCGAACGTAGCGAAGTAAAGTAAACTATATAATCTCTGTATTAGCATTGACGCAATTTCAAATAAGGAATATGTTGTACATAACTTGAATCCCATCTAATGCTGTTATAGTGCGCCAGAGTAGGCCTATGTTGTATTTTTCAGTGTTGTAAACAAGTTATTTTGAAATGACTTTAGTCCCAGTCACGCAATTCGTAAAATCACTCTCAAGTCCAAGTTAAGTCCAAATAAATAGTCAAGTTAAATCCCCGCCCAAGTCATCGGTTGCTCAAGTCAAGTCACAATAAGAGCAAGTCGACTGAGGAGAAAGAAGTACTGTCATAAAAATAAAACTTTAAACTATTAAAACTGATGCTAAACTCGTCCGATTATAAGCAATGACTTGAGTCAAAAATAACGTAAATGCAACACATAGCAAATGGTTTCATGTGTAAAAATAAGATAAATAACCCAGTTTTATAAAAACAAAATGAAAACACTCAAATCTTGGACTGCAAGTCGTAAGTGTTTGACTTCAGTCACTTTAACAATGGTATTTTCACCGATGTCACTTTTGATTGCAAAGTTATCTCCCGTCTCTGTTATATAAGCACCAAAGACGTGCTTCTTGGCGTGTACAGATCATACTTAATGTGTATTTATTTTACTTGTTACATGTGTTAACTTTCCGTTGACGTCCTCTTTGTTTTCCTAATGAATGAGCCAGAAGGAGCGCATCTTTTAATCGTCTGTTTGTGTATTGAGCTGCTAGTCGCCTGGACGACTCCAAGCCAAGCCATTTTGTATCGGACAAAGTAACAAGTGGTCAAAACCAGTGTGACTGGACTTAAGTGCACTTAACGACCTGACTTAAGTCGTTTGGGTGAAATGACTTAACTTGACCTGACTTAAGTCTTTTGGACAAATGATTTGGGTTGAAATTATGTGTTTCATTTAACAGTTTTATTTAAAATGGGGCTATTTTTCTCAAGTTTGCACGTAAAACGATTAGATTGTTACATGTTTTATTTATTTATTTTTTATTTTATTTTAACTATTGCTCATCATTTCATGAACTTATTCAATTTTAATAGTTTATTGTCTATATTAGTGGTTTGACTTTGAGATGACTTGCTCCAACCAATCACTTGACTTGGACTTGGACTTGACTTGTTTTTTGTGAAAAGTACTAGACTTAGATTTACGTTATTTCACAAATGACTTAACGGGATCTCGAGTCAATTTTAAATGACTTGTTTACAACAACAGTGGTCGAAATTGTATATATAAAAATCGATTATACGTTAAAATGCATGAAAAACGCTGTACAATACCGTCATTTCCGTTTTGAAAAATAAAACAATCCGGCCCAGTATAGTCGGGTGTTTGGCATCTGTCGTATAAGGTCCTCTTAACGCGTGTGACAAGCAATTCAAACGATATCTAAACATAATAAATGTTTGTGAGTCGGCTGCATGTTCGCGTTTTAGGGAGACAGACAGAGAAACCGTGGCTCATTTTGCTCCCTCTTAAACGAGTCGCCGAGCAAGTGGGAAAAATAGAAAGAAAGTCGTGTGCTCCCAGACGAAAAAAAAAGTGTTTCTTTCCATGAGAGAAAGTCTCGCATCTCAAGCGAGCGCCGTCGCAAAACGGTCATGAGTGAGCAACTTCTATTTTTAGGGCATTTGTTAGCAATTCTGGATCGATAAATGTCGCTACATATTTTGTTGCTGTGTATAAAAAAACGTGTGAAAAGAGTAATTTAATTTCAATCTTTATGAGTCAATGGACGACCAGCGCTTTGGTGTAAACAATAGGCCCAAGGCAAAAAAAACACAACATGTTATGAAATTTATTGTAACCGAACGTGTGCAACGTTCCAAGTAAAGACTTGAGTTTAAAACTTTAGCAGTATATTTAACCACGCAAAATTTAGACAGAGTTAGCAAAACATCGCATTTGTTGTCGCCGTTTAAACACTAAGCAGATTACTTTTTAAACGAAGTTTTCTTTCGTTGGACGTCAAATACTGCTACCACACGGTACACGTATAATCGTATGTCGTACAACAAGCCTTCCCAGCAATGTTGTGATGGTGATTGAGGCCAAAGTCTAATGACTTTTTACAATGGGTTTAACCACGCAATACTTCAGAGTTTGCGAAATATTGCGTTCATTGCAGCAGTTTAACAGAAAGCATTTGTTTTTTCAATGAGGATTTCTTACGTTTGACGCAGTTTAGCACCGTGATTACGTATCTGCTTAAATATCACGCTATTAAGCAAGTCTAAACAAATTGCTGCTACAACCTGAAGTTTAACGTTTGAGAATAATTGACAAATGTCAAGAGTTTTCGTTACTTAAAAGATGTATGACATTCTTAGCCAAGTGTTGTGTGCTATAGTCGATTATTTAGTCGTACCATTTAAAAACGTCACACAACTGTGGTTGCATGTTAACTCGAAATGGCGGGCATGCGACTTCTCGCAAAATCTCTATGACGAAAATGGTAAAGCGTTTTCACACATTTATAAGCCAATAACCTGCGTAAAGGGCATTGCCTTGGTAAAAATAAAGTTTCATGTGGCAAAATTATTACTTTTATGTTTGATAGCTTTTTGCAGTTTGTTTAACCACGTAAAAGATTGTCTAAGTTCTCAAAATATTGCGTTAATTGCAGCGTTTTCCTTAACATTCTTTTAAGAGGCATTTAGACACTTACACAGAAAACTTACAACAATCCTAACCGAGTATAAACTACGCAACATTTGGACTGAGTTAGCAAAATATCAGCGGTTTGAACACTAAGCAAATTCACTTTTCAAACGGGATTTTTTTTTCGTTGGATGCAGTATGGTATTTACCGTGATGACGTATTTGCTTAAATTTCGCACAATTCGAACAATTGCTGCTACGACTTTACGTTTGTTAGTGATTTTCGATCGATATAAGTCACGAGTTTCGTTACGTAAAATATGCAAGACGTGTTTAACCATGGTTGTGTATTTAGTAGCTCAATTAAAACGAACACACAACGATGCAATTTGGTTTGATGTTAAATACCATAAGTTTTTTAAAATCATCGGCTATATCACGCGGCTTTAGCAAGCTTATACAATGCTGGTAGCACGTGAATTAGTAATTAAATGGTCACAGCGCGTTCGCGACTTTCCTTTAGTGACCTATTTCACACACAAAACTGCTTTTTAGGTTTTACGTTAATTTTTTATCTTTAGATTGTTTTAACCAAATGAAAAAAGTACTGGGAACTTACGGAGACAAAGAATTAGAAGTCACAGAATTAAACACGTCATTCCGCTTTCACATTAATGCCGCTTTCACGCAGGCTATAAGCGTTACTCTGATTGTGAGGAAGCATAAATTAACCGATTTTAGACACACGATATGACATGATTTGATATTTTTTTATTTAGTGACACGCAGTAGAAACGTTTAGGCATAAGCAAATTTGTTATGACATCAAAAAAAATATGTTTTGCATTATTTATGCCACTTACGAAGATCTTACGCTATCCGTAACATTACCACCTAACTTAGCTTCCATAATTATGGGCTATAACATGAGGCTATCAGTTTAACATGTTACAACGTAATGTGCAATAGTAATAAAGAGCCACAGTATGATGGATTGTTTCATTTTGTTTAAACAGATAAAATTAAGGTAGACTTCGTACATATTATGACTATTGTAGGTGTAATTAATTTTAACCAGTAAAAATAACTGGTAAATATTCTATTTAACCTTGGCAACGCCGGGTATTTCGTCTAGTATTTTTATATTTTTGTATGTATATGCTCTGCTGAAACTGCATATAATGAAGAAAAATAACTTCCTAATGCAGTAAACTCAGAACTATTACAGAAAAAAATAATAGGGTCGACGATTTGCTTCAGGTATTTCGACGCAATCATCTTCCATAAACTTTTTTTATAATTCAGGGCAATCGCGGATTGAGCATGAAATACATAAGGGTCTTCTGTCCATCGAACAGAAAGCCATCAAAGTGCCTATTTGTTGGCATTGTCGCATGCGCCAGTACTGTGCTTCTTGCTTGGCTATACCTGCCTATCTTGCGACAGCTATACAAAGATCGCACAAAAATTCAAGGATGGAACAACACCATCACAAAGGACTTCTCTGACATCCTTGCTAGGCCCGATCTGAAGATTCATTTTCGAACTTACGGCACGTACCGGTTTGCCGGGTCGAAGCGACGCATCATGAAGGAAGCAAACCAAACCGGCTGGTTCGCCAGCGGTCGAGTATTTGGCCCAGCGGACTTGCCGATTGGGTTCACGCAACGGTACGGCAAAATACTAAAACAACCCCGTGGCGCCGGATACTGGATATGGAAGTTTTGGCTAATCGAGTCGGCATTGGACGAAATGCAGACCGGAGACTTTCTACTTTATTTGGACGCCGGATGTAAAGTTAACGCGGCCGGCGAGCCACGATTTCGCGAGTACCTCGCCATGCTGTCCACATCACCGTTTGACATCCTGACTTTCACTATGAACAATTTGGAACACACATATACGACCGAACGCGTCTTTCGAGCTTTTGGAGTTGACGCTGCAAATCAAAGCATTCGGGAAAGTGGCCAATACGTCGGCACTATCCTGCGCTGCTCCGAAAAGGCGACCATCTGCGTCGCTGGTTGTCGATGGTCTGGAAAGTTCTGGAAGCAGACCCATGGATCATCACCGACAAATACAACGACGAGGCCCGTCGCCTCGATCCCGACTTTATAGACGCTCGCCACGATCAGAGCATTTCGAGCGTTTCTCGCAAATTAGCCGGAAGTGTCGTGTTACGAGACGACACCTGGCCACCAGGACAACAAGAACACCCCTTCTGGGGTTCAAGATTGCGTGAATAACCGCTGCGACTGCTTGTTACTTATTATTAAGATTTTTAACCGTTAAGTCTTGCAATTTTGACTGATATATATTTAAAATTATGATATGCTAACTAGACAAGCTGTTAGAGAAATTATTTTATTTGCAAACCAGAAACAATATAGTGAACAATTTGTACTGGTTTGTTATTAGGATTATTGTATGGGCCAAAAAAATCTTTTGAGGGCATATCTTGTTTTTGCCGCTATTCTCTTTTGGTTTGCTTCGGTTTGTTGTTTTAGATCGATTTTTTCCGGAGCTTGATAGAAAATGTATACAACGTACAATTTTACCACTTTCAAACATGACGTAGAGTTGTATGTAAGTGCGATTCAGAGGTTTAGGAGCCAGTCCCCCTAGGGGCCTTTTATTCGGGGGAGAAAAAACTAATGTAGTGTGACAACATCGTTTGAGTTTTGTGCAGCTATCTACTCCTATCAAGCAGTACTGATATCTCCAATACAAGATTCATTCATATTCGCTTGTTTCAAGCAACGAAGCGACTGGAAGTGTGCTGTGCGCTTTATTCTCACTGCGGGATATAAGCCGTGCGTGCGACTTGCCCTTTAGAAAGTGGCTTCTCCGAATAAATAAACTTATGGTTCTTACAAAACAACAAATATTACCGCCGCAAATTGAAATGCGAACTTTTGTTTCGGCGTAAACCTTTGTCTCATATTAGTAACTTTATGTGGACACTATAGAAGGTATCTTACACAGCCTGTTGGTAATGAAGCCTCAAAATTGCCATAAAAAACCATGGGTTCATAATTTCCAGCATAGTGGTTATAAATTTGTGTGACGTCATTTGTCAAATCACCATAACAAATTTATCCGTTCATTGACTTTGAGATTAGATGTGCGAAAGATATTTAATCTCTATCGCAATAGGTTTTGCATAAAGCAACTAAAGACAAAGCTTAGGACGTATGCCGTGCAATTCAGTACAGTTTTTATGTTCATCGTTAAGCAATTCATGCGTCATGTCTGAAAATTTTAAAATTCCAGCAATTCATCAACGAATAAATGCACTTGGTTTCTCGAAAATTTAACATGTCAGTTATTTTAATTTAAATTAACTTATTTAGTCATTACAAAGCTTGATCTTGCCAAGGTGATTTTTTAATGTTTGGCCTCGTTTCGTACTGAGCCAAGCGAATGTTCCAACATTCGTCAATATGACTTATGGATGTTCGTTTATTTAATAAATTGCTATAACTTTGCATGCATAACCTAGCTGAATATTGGCCTAAGATTGACCTTGAGTAACCCTACAGCGTACTTTATGCGATTTAGTATGGCATGTTTTTTTTGCAACTTAACGCCCTTTAAAGGAAATTGCCAAATCTCTGCACCTGGCATTACACGTTGATTTCTCGCCAAACGGCTTTTAACCGACAATTAATTATTTATCGGCAAGTAATTGGCCGCCCGAAATAACGCTGACGCCGCAATACATATAGCTGCATATGAAGCTCCAAAGTAATTGTTTCGCCACAGCGACAGGCCTTTATCCAAACTTGCCGCTCACGTACGAACGATTAGGCGTAACTTTCCGCGATAAACGACCGTGGCCAGTGGCGTAGCCAGCCAAAAAAAAATGTAGAATTGAGCTCAAACTAGGAAGAGTATTTGATTTAAGCGCCTAAATCTAAAAACGCTGTTTCCTGTTCCCCAAATAACGATGGGTGAAATAATGCAAGATCCAAGATACATACCAGATACCATCCAACCCACTGTTGCATAACTAATCCGATAGTACTTAACATACACGTTGTTAACTTGTCCAGTGGAGTACGTGAAGGCACTTATTATTTGCAATATAATTAATGCGAATAAAATACACCATCGAAACTGGTATAGTTTTGTCTCCCACATAATTCCTGCTAACAGAAAGAAACTGTAATGCCTTTTTTGACCAGTTAACCACACAACCCAAATGAAAAATCTATGCAGTAATCGAGTTTATGTTTTGTAATAGGCGTTAAGCAAGCAAGTATTACACAATTCAGTTTCTTCGCTGGGAATTGACAGTTGTATAACCAGCTTTACACTTAGCATCCAAAGGACATTCTAATAAAATCTACCTTACAAGATAAAATACGTGTAGAACAACTGTGCTCTGGCTCGCGTATCATAGTACTCCTGAAGCCTTCTAATCTGTCGATCAATGATACAACCGAGGTCGACTAATAACAACTAGCCTGCGGTGAGCTTCGAACTCTCGACCTCCGGACCGCGACTCTACCAACTGAACTGAACAGGCTCAGAAGGGAGTCGAGAAACAAACATGACACCATTACTTGCTGCACCCTGTTAGCACAAACACTACATATGAAAGAAAATCATTGACTGAACGTGGTACACTTACTGATTGAATGCGGTACTGTAGATCCCCCTTAATATAAAGCTTTTTCTACTGACAGAAAACTAAATGGTTGTCTGGTTACAAGCGAACTGAGATTACGCGGAAAAGGCACACAGTTTTCCTGCACAAAACGTAACGTTACCCATATCTCACTCAGTGCCAATGCAATTACCTCGAAACTTCCGAACAAAAGGTAGGCACAAAGGAAACTGACACGGGTCGGTTTCGTGGAGCGACGCATGAAATTGGGCAACGCAGCGTTATGCGGTCCAATTTTTTTATTTTACGCCGTCAGGATATTCATAGATTGACCAATTTGCAAGTTTAGGATTATTCGCTCAGTTTTAATTACGGTGGAACACAATTTATAACCACGATCACGTGGGGAAAATATTGAACCTTTTAAAAAAATGTGTGCGGGTTGTTTTCCATCAACGAAATAATTGAAGAATTCCAACTAGCGGCTGCATTAAATTACCGCATAGACATCAGAAAAAGTCGTGTAACATAGGAATTTTAGAAAAATACATATGGATGGTGGTTGTAATTACAGGATTTCAGGTTTGATATAGGTGTGCTTTTAAAGATAACCAGTGGTTAACTGTTATTCACAAAGCTACCAAGCACGTTAAATAATGCTAAGAGCTATATGCACTTACTTTTGAAAATCGCTAAGTTAAAGGCTTCCGTTAAATGAAACGGATTGTAGATTTCCGTTATAACTTATTGCCAAAACCGAAATTTAGCTTGCTTACGACAGGGCTTTTTAGTGACAAAAACACTTAAATCATTGCCAAACTTTTATATACCGGTATTGCAGCATTTACGATGTATACAACCCCAATGAATGCACCTGGGCTAAATTTGTGCGCCGAGATTTTTTGTAGGGCAATATCTCCGAAAGTTGTGCCGCCAATCAGATGTCATTTTTATAGTCCTTGCATTGGGTTTAGCAATCCAGCAGTCACACTTTTGGCGAAAAATTATTATTCATTTTAATGAATTTTAATATTCAGCCATATTACCACCTAATTGTCAAGTTTTCTAGCTGAATGTTTCACGATATAAACTACAAGGCATAGTCTTTAAAAAGAGCCATTGCTTGTAGTCATTATCAGTTGTGATATGCTTTTAATATTCGATCGAAAATTGATAACTGCTTACTTTCGACATATGGCATTCGATTTCAAATTCCCCGAAGAGCATCTAATATTCACGTTAGAGATCTGACATTTCTGTCGCCTGTCCAACACTCTTTCGCTCCTGCCGTCCTAATGAAACTAATGATTAAATAAGTATTATAGAAATGCTAATGATCATAATTATCGTTACATGATTAAAAAATTAACAATAGAATAGTGTGACATGCCAATGGGTCATTTCGATTATCATCATACTTATTTTTTTTACTTTTTTTACAGGTGCGATGGTTTAACCTGATTTGTCTCATACATACCAGCGACAATGTTGCAGCATATGTTGGTTTCAAAGTTACTGCATGTCCACAATATATAAGAAAGTTTTACAAAAGATCTCATGCATTATATCAGGAATGGTCAACATGTCAATCGCTGTCGATCGCCGACCATGTCAAATTCTGCGTCAGAAGACGTTCTTCAAACAATATTCATAATAGAATAAAAAACAACTTAAGCAGCACAAATAGTTTAGTTATAGTAGGTGTTGGTCTGTTTTCTATGACTATATTACTGAACTTGTCGATTACGAGTCTAAAAAATATTTTTCAGTCGTTCACAATCAAACATAATTGGCCACACATGCATTATTATAGCTTATTTCATTGTATGATTGATTATTTATTCAACAATTTATGTAATGTACTTTGATTGTTATTAAAAGTAATGTTTGAGCTTTTCTGAAACATGTTTTTTTTCAAGCAAAAATCTGTTGTTCACTGTCATTATTGTATAATCTTTTGAATGTTTATTGCATAATTATGATTTGCCTATGGGGGGTTTCAGCAAAAACGACTGCCATATTCCATAGATTCACATAAAAAAAGATCTAGACAAGCTTGAAAAAGACCGATAAGGTCTTATCAAAGTTCTAACATTAAAATAATACCAATGTCAAAATTTGCATATTTTTAGGACTTTTATGAAGCAAAATGAAACATCTCAAAAACTAGAACCAATTCGCAAAAAAACAATTTCGGAATCAGTGGCATCAAAATACCCCAAAGTCGGTAAAACCTTCTTGGTACGATAATGTGTGTTGACTAGTGGAATCAATATGTATTAAACTCATCATGTTTATAATTATGATAATCAGACATTGGCTAGAGTATGGCTGTTAAGTTTTTCCAAATGAAAGTAAAATTAAACCTACTGACTTTGGGAAAACAACAAATAAATTAAATTGAAACTTGCATTATCCTCAACTAGTTCACAATAAATTTAAATAAAATTGCAAATGTTCTTTAAGAATGTGAATACCAAAGATTCATTTGCCAAAATTTATGGTTAGCATTAGCTATTAAAACTATAACAAAAGAAAGGTTTAAAAACGTTTACAACTGCAGTTAATAAAGAATATGAATGTGACTTACCATTTATTTTGCAAATCCAACTTTTGATTTTCAACAAAAATAGCTATGTTGTTAAATGTGCTCTAAAAAATACAAATATTATATTAAAAACTCCCCCCTTTTTTTTACTAACGTTGCATTGAACTGAACTAGACATTTCTTGGATCATATCAAATCATATTAAATTAATTTTTCTGGTTGAATGTGTTGTAATCTTTTGTGGCAGGCAGTATGTCATATGTATGTTTGATGAATAAGATGACATTTTCTGTTCAGAGCAAATATAATGATTTGACCAGTTTAAAAATCTATTGCACTTAGCTTACTTATCAAATGTTTTAATAGCTTTAGGTCAGGCCTGTACAACTTCAAATAGTAGGTTACAATATTTACTCTTGTTCGGAGTAAAGATTTTAAGCTACTATTCAGGTTTCATATAACATTGACTAGCATTCAGATGGTAAATTTTCTCCAGATTACTCTTCTTTAAACCTGTGAGATTCTGCACTATCCTGCTCACATAATTCTGTATCAAATTTGTAGCAAGCAAGCATTTGTGATTATAACGTATGTCTGTTTAAATTCTGTTTAAAATTGTACTGACATAATCCTTTTCTCCCCAAAATACATGTTAAAGTCACAATTAAAACACAGTGAGTTAGGTTTTGATTCTATCAACAAAGATAGTACGGTAGTCAGTTTCACATGTAGAAAACTATAGATGACTGTTCTACATGAACAAGAAAATAAACCTTGTAAATTAACTCTTGCCTATTTTCTAATTGCTTAAATTTTTATTTCTTTTACAAAGTTATGACCTTTGTTGGCCAAGTTTTATGCTAAACATACTACATTCAAGGTTAAACACCTCAATATTACGACATAATGTAAAGACCACTGTTTAACTCCTTGTGCCACTTAAGGGTTATGTATTAATAAGGAAAAGCAGAATAGAAGGCCAAACATTGTTGCCATTTCTTAACCTCTCAAGATTTTGAACTTATGCTTGACTGCAAGTTAACACGCTCTGGGTATTTTTTACTTAAGCTTTTTAAGGCCAATGAGGCCTTTCTACATTTCAGACCGTGCAAGATAACCAACACACACATAAGCCACATAGAGGTATTTGCAATTTGCATGATGAAAAGGCTACCCGGTCCAGAAAAATATATTTGTGTTATATCCAGGGCTGGGGAGCCACCGTAAAATAGCATTAGCTCCAGCTCCAGCTCCGGAGCCATCAGGCAATTATTAAATGGCTCCGGCGTCGTAAAACTCAATCCTTTGGCTCCAGCTCCAGCTCCGGAGTAGTAAAACTTATATCCTTTGGCTCCGGCTCCAGCTCCCGTGCCACCAGTCACTTATTCAAAGGCAAGTTTTAAAAATTGCTTTTGGCTAATTAACGTTGGAGATGGAACAAAATATAGTTTCTTAGCTTTAGCACCACAAATTGAAAAATGGCTCCAGCTCCACAAAAATAATAAAAAGGGATCCGGATCCACAAAAATAATAAAAATGGCTCCGGCTCAAGCTCCACAAAAATAATAAAAATGGCTCCGGCTTCAGCTCCACAAAAATAATAACTATGGCTCCAGAGAAAATGCTTAGCTCCGGGCTCCAGCTCCGGCTCCCCAGCCCTGGTTATATCACTGTACAATGAAACAAAATTTGTAGCCAACAGTCAGAGGTTGGCTAAACTTATAGGTGAATATAAGGGCACTTGTCCAGAATCCTACCACATTTTCAATGGGACATATTGCAAACATTGTTTGAGTTCGCGTGGGTCAAGTTTTATTATTATTGTATTTATTACCCCATACTTATTTGTTCTTTGCAATTCCATTTTTGACAACCCATTTCGTTATTTTTTGGGGGCGCTGGTGTAGAATCCTACCACAGTTATGAAATCAACGCACAAAATTTGACTTAGGGTGAGAGTTAGCGTTTGAGTGTGGTTGGGTCAAGTATTAAAGTATATTCATTATTTAATAATAATACTTGACCCACCCTAACCCCAACGCTAACCCGCACCCTAACCCAAATAATGTTCGTTGTGGTAGGATTCTAGACCAGCACCAAAAAAGTGGTTGAATTGTAAACCAGCGCCGAATAAAAGTACTAAATTAATCAACATTGTTTCCTTCAAATGTGTAATGGCACCACAATTTTTGGCGCTGGTCTAGAATCCTACCACAACGAAACACCTTTTGGGTTAAGGTGCGGGTTAGCGTTTGGGTAAAGGTGGGTCAAGTATTATTATTAATTGAAGAATATAATAATACTTGACCCACCCACACCCAAACGCTAACCCGCAACCTAACTCAAATTTTGTGCGTTGATTTTAGAACTGTGGTAGGATTCTAGACCAGCGCCCAATTTTTTTTTTTATATATATATTTTTTTTTTTGTTTTATGATTATTTTCCCGGATATAGATTTGCCGTAGAAGTTTTTTTTATCAAAATTCCACCGTCTCCAAATCCGCAATGCTTGAAGAGGTTATGGCGCCAAGATTTTGCGCCAAAATATTACAAGGCCGGTAGCGAAAGTATTTACATGATTAAAATTGTTTTTTAACAAATATTTTTTAGGGCGCCATAACATATTTAGTCAACCATCGCATCATTTAAATCTATTTTTCATTAGCGCTACCGTCATTTTATATAGATACTTTAGTTATACTTTAAATTTCCTTCCTTACTACGAAACTTTCTAGTGGCGGGAAAAAAGTTGCTCACCATAGAATTCTAACTAAACAGCACAATATGCGAAAAACGTGAAAACAAACTTTTTTAAAAGGTTTCTTGCACTTTTTACAGGCCATTTCTAACTAACCGTGTATCTTTTAATTAATTTCGTCCGTATTGGATCGATTTAATTTCGCAGTATGCACATGTTTTGAGTTGCCTCTTACATTTCAATTTCAACAGCATAACGATAAACAGTGTTTTAAGGGATTATTTTAGTAAATGCATGTTTGAGCCTTTTCTCTCAAAACGGTTTGTCATCTGTGAGGAAAAGCTAAAAACCTTGTCGAGTTGTAAATATTGTTTATTACTAAAACGTGTTTGTCAATAGACGAAGAATACAGGCCTTTAGAAAGGTTCCAGTGTAATTAGAACATCTAGGCTAGCTTTCGATATTAGTTCCACTGAAACCATTCCGACCCCTGGACCAATTCCCTGTTATATATCAATTCTGGTTCTTTAAACAAAGTAGTTAGCATTCAAGTTTTTTAGGTCATTACATAATCAACTGCAAATTACTCTGCAATATATTTTTGTTTTTTGTTGTTGTAAGTTTGATTTCAGATTGCATTTTTATATAAAATTTGGCATGCTGCTTCAAAAAAAAACGTTATTAGGAATTTTTTTATTTAAATTAGACGAACTCCAACACATGTGTTTTGCAGATAGTATTTCAATCGGCTGTTTAACAAACTAAGTTTTATAATTTGCAGTTTCATAGGATTGAATTAAAAATTGTACAAATATATAAGTTCCTTACATCAGAAATATCATGTCTGGCCAAGAAGAGGAGTCCAAGGTGAGAATAAGTCTTCTTGAAGTCTTATCTGCAATCCTATCACCTGATCAAAATGTCAGATCGGCCGGTGAACAACAAATCAAAATCCTCGAAGTCATGGATGATTTTTCTGTTATCCTTGCAGAGCTAACAGTTGACGGACAAAGAAATCTAGCAATTCGCCAGCTTTCATCGCTCATTTTAAAGCAGTACGTCGAAAGTCATTGGAACAAACTGGGAGATAAGTTTGTTCCACCAGAAACGACGCCACCAGCAAAAATAGCAATAAAACGGATGCTGCCATTGGGTCTGAAAGATCAAAGTAGCAAAATCCGCTCCAGTGTCGCCTATGCAATTTCAGCTATAGCTCATTGGGATTGGCCTGAAGATTGGCCACAACTTTTCCCTCATTTAATGGAGGCACTTGTAAGTGCATCCCCTCATTCTGTTCACGGTGCCATGCGGGTTTTAACAGAGTTCAGTCGGGAATTGACCGATGTACAAATGCCACACATCGCACCAATTGTGCTGCCTGAGCTTTTGAAGATTTTCCTAAGAAGTGATACCTACAGCATACGCACACGCTCTAGGGCTGTCGAAATTTTCAACACCTGCACAAGTCTGATACATTCCACTGACAACCGCTCCATGATTAATTCACTTCTTCCCGATGAATTTGTCAGAGAGTTTACGCAAGCCTTTGCAAATTCTCTCCAAGTTCCAAATGGCCCAGCGTCTGATTGTGGATTGAAAAAGGAAGTTTTGAAAACACTTATAAATATGATTCGCGATGTGCCAAAAAAAATGGGCCAAACCGTGCCGGTTGTTTTATCCGCTGTTTGGCAACAGCTGATACAAGGAGCCCAGTATTTCGTTAAATGTGAAGTTAACTGTGCGGAAGATGACACAGAGACTGTGTTTGACTCTGATGGGGAGGCTCTTAGCTTTGGCAATCTTGTTTATTCTTTGTTCGATTTCGTAGAAAGCATGTTAGATTCAAACAAATCTAGAAAGGTGGTGAAAAAATCTCTTCCAGAGCTTATGTACTACCTGATCACCTACATGCAAATGACAGAGGAGCAAGTAAAATCTTGGATGCAGAATCCAGATCAGTTTGTTGAAGATGAGGACGAGGAAACTTTCTCTTTCAGTGTTCGAATTTCTGCCCAAGACCTCTTTTTATCCTGCTGCAAAGAGTTCAAAAATGAAAGTGCAGTTGCTCTTTTAGAGGTTATCCACAGGCATTTAAAAGAAACCACCGACCGAAAGAACAGCGGGGATGCCCACTGGTGGAAAGTTCATGAGGCTGTTTTCCTTGCACTTGGCTCAGTTCGAAACCTTGTCTTGGAATGCTTAGAAAAGAATGTTATTCAGTTTGATTTCAACTCATTTCTTAGATCTGTGGTTTCCGAAGATCTCCAAGCAGAGTGTCCCTTTTTATCAGGCCGCTCACTTTGGCTAGCCAGCCGTTTTGCTAGCTTAATGCCACCAGAAACAGTACATAGTTTTCTCTCTGACACTGTGCGTGGAATTCAGCCTGATCAATCGCCGATAATTCGTATTTCTGCAGTCCGTTCCGTATTCGCATACTGTGACCTTATTAGGACAAATGCTGAGCTAACATCTTTTGTTGGCCCAATCATTGATGGTTTCTTACTGTTTGTTGGCCAGGCTACTATTGAAATTTTAGCATTAGTGCTTGAAAGCTTATTGGTTGTCATATCAATTAGAAAGGAGACAACTATAAAGTATGTAGATCAGTTGATCTCGTTGGGTATTGCTGTTTTCCTAAAGTATGTCAACGATCCGTTAGTGTCATCCCTTGCATCCGATATTTTAACAGAACTCGCATCGCAAGGAACTTGTACTGCACAGTTGGAAGCTAAATTGCTACCAACTCTGCTGAGCATCTTAAATGCACCAACCGATAAGATACCATCTGGCCTGGTCTCAACCACCATGGACCTACTTTGCAATATTATACGTAAACTTCAGGCACCTTTACCAGTTTCATTTTTCAACTCTGTGTTTCCAGCTGTGATTAAGTCGTCTTTGAACTCTGACGACAATTCGGTACTGCAAAGTGCGGGAGAATGTACACGGGCCTATGTTGGCGTCGATATCGATCAATTGTACAACTGGAAGGATGCTGAAAGCAACAGTGGCCCATATTATGTAATACAACTAATTGCGGTGCTGTTGAATCCCAAGCTTACCGAATACAGTGCTTCATTTGCTGGCCGCTTGGTTTCAGTCTTTATTTCAAAGTCAAGCAACAGACTGACAAATACAGACATTGATATGATTCTAAGATCTGTTTTGAGTAAGCTACAACAATCGCTTACACTCACTGTCGTCCAATCTCTCATCATGGTTTTTGCACAACTTCTAAATTCCAATATTGAATCTGTTATTTCCTTTTTATCCTCTGTTCCGGGCCCAGGTGGCAAGTCAGCCATGCAATTCGTAATGGACGAATGGTGCGAAAAACAGAGTATGTTCTACGGAAGCTACGACAAAAAAGTCAGCACTGTGGCCTTGTCACGACTTCTAGAGTACGGTTTAGCTTCCAATGATCAGCGCTTGGTTGAAATATCGGTCAGGGGCGATCGCATTTTTTCAGATGGAATTAGGACCCGGTCCAAAACAGCAAAGGAGCCGGAACGGTGGACAACGGTCCCTTTGCTGGTAAAAATCTACAAGCTGCTTCTAAGTGAGCTCAATAGTCAGATAGAGGCAGGAAAGGGACAAAACTTTTTTGAATGGGAAGATGCCTCAGACGAGGACGATGAAGTAGATTCAGAAGATGGAAGGCAGACCTTGTCTGAACTTTTAAATGAAAATACCGTTATTCGAGATGGATTCGGTTGCGGAGATGATGATGATGACTTTAGCGAAACTGACGAGGACGCCACAAGGGATCCACTGAACGGCATCGACTTGAAGGAATACTTGACCAACCTGATCAAACAGTTTTGCAGCACTGATGTTCATAGCATGCATTTTCTGTCACATCTTAGTCCAGTTGAACAAAGCACATTGCAGCAAATTGTCGATGCAAAATAACTATGTCTGGTTCTTTATGTTAAGTACGGTTATATATGTTGAAGTGCTGTTATTTGCTGATTACCCTGCCATATATTGCTAATTTTGCATTACGTTCGTCACTATTACCATGCATGTAGAGTTATTTTAAAGATCAAGGTTCACTACCTGATAATTTCTTGACTGTAGGCCTATACAACATTGCTTGTTTGATTGATGTAAAGGAATGTTAGCGAATGCACTCGTTGTTTTGTTTCAATTCTAATCGTGTTTGTTGGTGCTGAAGTTCATTTTTAATATTTTATTATTGTGTTTTCAAGAATCTATTTTATATTTTTTAATCTTTGTGTACAAGACCACTTGACCTTACGCTAAACATGGATGTGAACAAATACGACTTTCTTCTTCACCCCATAAAAGACCTAACAAAGAATTGGAATATCGATATTGCCCATGTCCTTGAAGATTATACATCGGAGGTAAAAGTTGTGTTTATCACCATGTAAAAATAATAATGCCTAACTTTGTAAAAAGAGTGCAGGTGTCAAATTTGGTAAAACCCCTGACAACAGTTGATTTTAGTTTTTACATCATTTTAGAATGTTAAAAAAATGAAAAATCTTACTATGTTTTACATTAAAAGAATTGAGATTCACAAAATGTTAGACCAAAAAACGAAAACAATAGATATTCAAGTATAAAGAAAGTGGTTTATCTATATGTCGGTATCCTACACAATTCTAGAAACTGTTTACATTACAATTTAATATCTAAGCAGTAAAGTCTCATTTCTACCATTTTTTATAAATGTTTCCTCTAGTTGGAAAAGATGCAGTTCTCCTTTGATGGTGGTAAAACAAGCCTAAACTTTGCAGAGGCATCGTATCTTATACAGGGCACCGCATGTGTTTGGGGCAAAAAGGTGGAATACCTTCACTCACTTGTTTACAAAACACTGGAGATGATCAGGAAAAATAAGTAAGAAGTGCCCAATTTTTTGATATACATGTTTTATAAGTTCTTTTTGGTTGTGGTATAATACTTGTGTGAACCTTTAAATGGTAAATTATAAATAGTTACACTATACACGGATCTGTAATGTACATTTTGAACTGTCTTTATCCAGATGGTGTCACATTTGCTTTACCTGTTTTGGCTTTGAGATTTATTATCAAGCTAAATTATGGATAAATAAGTTATTGTTTGTACTTTTTGTTGCAGAGAGGGCCAGGCAACCGGTAACCAAGACGATGCTAACCAAAACCAAGCTCATGCTGCCTTCGACGATCCTGAAGATAAGGTTTCACCCACTAGGCCCCACTTTTTTCATAACAAATCAGTTTCAAAATACTGGCCATAATAAACATAAGAATTTAATGTGATGTTTTCACTTTGATGAAAAAACAATGATGTGATTGTTTAAATCCTAATTAAATTATTTTAGAAGAGTAAGAAAAGGGGTTTCAAAATTGCGTTTTACTGTCATGTTTTTTAACTCCTCTAGCTGAAAAGTAATAGTAATGTCTTCCATTTTTTGTATTGGCACTACTAATTTTGCGGAGTGTTTGTGTGAGCAATTTTGACCCTTTTATTGAGCACATTTCCACGCCCCTGATCTGAACTGCATTTTTCCTAATGTTTTGCAGTTTATTGAAATCAACGAGGGCGGCTCTGGAAAGTCTAAGAAGTTTACCATGCAAGACGATGTCACAGTTCAAATGGCATTGCCTGCCGAGGTGATTGACAAAAGCGATGCTGACAGTCGAGGTTCTGGATTGCTGACGTGAGAGACTTTTTTAAATACTTTTATGAACTTGCGTTCCCAACTGCTTTTAAGTTTGCAAAACCAAGCAAGGAAATCCCTGTATTTGTTCACATATACCCAGTGGTGTATCCATGTACGTCACTATTTTATTGTATTGTTATTAATTAACGTCGGACGGAAATTAGGGAACTCCTTAAGTTGAAAATTCGGGGACCCCCTATTTGCTTTTTAAGTACACCCCTGCGTATACCAACTTTTAAAGCTGATTCGAAATGATTTTATGAAATAAAAAATACAGTAGTATCATTGAATTGAAAAATATTTAAATTTAAATGTTGGTTATATTCACAGAATGGCAATATATCTATGGATAAGTTTGTATATATAATTTGAAAGTGGTAAAAATCCTACAGACCAAAATTTAAACATGTGCAGTAATTATATCGATAATTGTTTGTTGAATATAATTTGTTTCCCATTTAAGTGTTAAAGGCGAAGTGTTCAACTACTATTCGGACTTGTGGTGCAATAATTCAGTTCAAAGGTCAAACGGAACTTCAATGTTTACGAAACAACTTGGCTTCGTAGATGATATGATCAATACCAGTAAGTCAACATTTTGCTCAATATTTTCTTCTAAAAAATTCTAAATTTTTTACTCGGTTTATAATTGGAAATAAAAAATTCATCAAAAATTATTAAACGCGAAAAAGTGCCTAGCAGCTAGCACTATAATTTCGTGGAATAACCAAACAAAGGTTGTGGGTGATATTCAAGTTGTAAAAATCACTATATTATTTAATTTAAAAATTTCAGTAAAAATTTTTGCCTTGTGAACCCTTTGCAATTATTTTGATATTTCGCGGCCCTACAGAAGTTTAAGAGTCAGTCGGCCTACGTTTCTTGTAGTACACTAGTGCAGTCACGAATATTTCTAATATAACAACATTCCAACTCATGCGAAATAATAAAGCATAAATAAAGACCAAAAATGATGACAGATAACGTTTAAATCAGGGGTTCTTAAACTGGGGTCCATGGACCCCTTGGGGGTCCGTGAATTACTTTTAGGGGGTCCATAAAGGCCTAATCGACATATTAGTGTATCATTAAAAAGTAATAATTTTTTCAAAGAAAGCAGTTTAATTAAAAATAAAACGCTTTTGCCCTGACTGTATTTAGACTCCCTTCACAGATTTTTTAGACCAAAATCAACAAATTTATGAAGTTTATTTGTATTGTACCGTCAATTTATGATGTGTTTTTTTTTTAAGTTTAGCCTATCGTGGTTTACGCGACGTCAAAAAATGTTTAGGAGTCCGCGGTAAAAAAAGTTTAAGAAACACTGGTACAAACGCCAAAGCCTAATGTTGAAAAACTTAAAGACAATTCTCATTGCGTACCCTCTGAAACTGCTGTACGGACCCCAGTTTGGGAACTGCTGGTCTATAAGATTACAAACAAGTATTTATATAGTTTTTATTTATCCAACCAGTGAAATATGGACAAAACCCAAAACAACTTATAATCTTCCAATTTTTCCAGCTGCCGAATCGGGTAATAACAAGCCAAGTGTTGCCACGGACGATAATGACGACCACTCTATTGAGGTGATGGATGATGATTATCACGAAGAAGATGACAATGACCCTCTTCCTGCTCCAGTTGCAGCGGATGAGGGAGAAGCGGCTTTCGATCAGATCCTTAATGAAGTGGAGGAACATGTGTCCGTTGTAAGTTTAAAAAAAATGTTCGCTAACCTTTACAAGTCTTCCGCTGTTCAAAGAAAATAATATTTGTAGCACACTTTTTTCAATTTTTAACGGTGCAAAACACAAATGCTTCGCCAATTAACCTTATCTCTTGGTTAAAGAGTATCATCTCCTGGACAATGTACATTTAATTCGTTTTCTGCTAGCCTTAATCACTATTTGTGCGAATAAGTTATTTCCAAAATTTACAGAAAGTTCTGCACACTTTATAATCTTCCAAAGTTCACTCTTATTTAACATTACAATCCTGTACACCTAAAGGCTTGACAGTTAACCGTACGACATGAAAGGAAAATAGGTTGTCAAGCCCTGAATACTATCGTAATACAAATTGGATTTTTTTTTTAATTGTTGAACACTAAAATTTTTTTTTAAATGCACAATCTTCTAATCTAAAGCAAACAACTTGGAAAGCAATAGTCAAAACCATCTTGCGAACAAGGTGTGTACCCGGTGGAAACTACAATTCACTGTATCTTGAATTTTTTTTATTTCTTTACTCACATTTTTAGGGAACTCTTCAAAACATAAAACTTTTGTTTCATCTAGGTTATGATGAGACAAACAAGACAAAGAACAAAGCCTGTAGAAGATCCGGTGGAGGCAAGTACAACTGTTGAAAATCCGCAAACTATAGGGCACTGGGAATTCTGACTTAAAAAGCGTCACCTAGATTACTATCATGCTGCTATTCTTGCATTTTACCACTATGCAAATACACACCTGTAAACAAGAAAAATACTCAGCATGAAGTACTGCGAGTACTTTCTGCTTATGGCCCACTGTTGTGTTTATAAACTTACGTTATGCTGCACTACTCCAAAACTACTTGACTAGCGATGCTTATGAATTGGTGAGGTAGATTCATCTACGACAAAGATATTAAACAGTTTGGGTAAGATTCGAACTCCAGTCCATTTGGACCATTGCTTTACTAACTAAACTACTATTCCAAACTTGTACTCAATTCGGACTTATTAGCAGTGGATTACACAACAAATGCTCTACTACTTAACCCACTAATCAGTAATCATCGTCTTTGGGGATTCAAAATTACGAGTGTTGGATTGCACAAGCAACCACTGCTCTACTAACTAAGCCGCTAATCACCTTGGATGAGATTCGAACTCACGAGCGTTGGATTGTACAACCAGTGATCTACCATCATAAGCTATCAAGTAACGTGGATCTAACTTAAACAAACGCCTGTTGGTTAGAACGACAAACGCTCTATCACAGAGCCACCCAGTCACTGCATTAGATTTACCTTACAGTTCATATTTAAATGCCTGACGTATTTTAGGACAAGCGCCCCAAAATCGTGCCCCTGAACCCGTACGAGGTTTGCAAACTGTGGGTTCCCAAACCCTTATGCAAGGGTAAGCCACTGCGACTGCCTGCCTCCCTTCGACAAAACGTACGTAAAAGGAAGGTTACGAATCCGGCAAAGGACGTTTCTCTCTTCTCCGATTTCCTGGAATCGATGAGTGATTATCTTTGTTTTATAGCTTTACTGAAATACTTTTTTTATTAATCAGAAAAATAAGTCAAAGATAGCAAAACATCTCTGTATACATAAAAATCAGTAAAAATTCCTAATGTAAACTGTTGTTTATTAGGTTTCTATTGGCCGCCGTTATTTGAACTTTGCATGTTAGGAAATATATTAAAGCAACAGTAAAAGAGCCGTCATTCTGGCGACAAGAATTGCTAAAAGTTGTTTTTAGAAAACAGGCAACAAATTGCTTTTTAGAATACGTGTTTTTTTTTTTCTAAAAAAAGGAATATAATGTTTGGTGAACCTTTTTTTAATATCACAATAAATATTTTTTTGGAAAACACTATAACCTTTACACAAAAACCTTCTCAAGTTGTGTTTTTTCTGATATTTGCTCAACTGATTTTCCTGTGACCGTTCTTTTAACTTTGTGCTGTTTGATTTTCGCAGAGGGCACCTTCTTCGTCAAGCACGAGTTTGAACCAATTGTGTTAGAAAAAAAGAGAAGAATGGCATTGTGGAAAGAGGTAATTAACCACGAGCCCATTACTCGATCGTCTTCTCGAAAATTGGGAAAAGCTGTTTCAATTTCAGATCTTTATTATAAAGACCTGTCTCTGTTACTAACAGCTATTAGAAAACGCTTTTTCGACTCAAATATTTTTTAAGAAAAATTCTATAGATAGAAGATAGATCCGCATAGCTATCTAAACGTGATGTAGCAGCTAATTTTGCGTCGCACAGTATTTTTTATTTTTATTTTTTGCAAGGCTTTCCTTGTAGAGGAATTTTAAACAAACCAAATAACGACATTTATAGAATATTTTAAGCTATGGTTTATGTTATAGAACAGGACGCCAAATGCAACTTTATTTTTCAGATGAAACTTGCCCATGTCAAACCTGACCCGATTGGTAAGTCTTTTAATGATTTATCTGCCAGGCTACAGCAAACATATCACCGTAATCATATAGCAGGCACGTAACAATTTAAAAATAATCCTAAATCTTTTCTGACCAAACCTTTTAAACAATTGAGCGTTGTACGTTAGGTTTCAAGTGTACCATGATTTTTTAAGCTAGATATTAGGGCAGTGGTGCTCAAACTTTTTCGGCCTGCGACACACTAAAAAAATAAAAACAAATTTACGGCTCACTTTTTGCAAAACATGTTTATAAGTTAAGAATTGTCCAACTGCTTGGGAAGGTAATAGATAGATAAAACATACTATCAGTTATATCTAAGTCTTAAACGCTTGCCTGCATTTCTATCTGCAATATAAAAAAGGGTATTTTCCAAAATTGAAAATCGTTTGAGGAACACTGGTTGAAGATTACTGCATTACTACCAGATGGCGTAAACTAAATTGTAGCGTGTTTTTGGGTACATTGATATGCAAAGCGGAAGTCGAATTGAATTGAATACCCTTCAGGATAATTTTTAATATTAAATTTTGTTTAATGACTCCTGCTTTCACAAAAAGTTTAATAAAAGAGTCGTAATTTTTAAGCTAAGTGTTTAGATCAATTAGGACACGACTTTATTTTTTTACAAAATAAGTTAGTTATAAATATCTAATTTAAGAATAGTAGAATGTGTCGCTGAAATATGGAGCTTTTTAAATGTATTTTAAAAGTCGTAATAAGAATATCAAAGCCCATACAGAAGTAGGTATCATTTTGAACGTTACGAATAACACTTTATTCATTTGATGTTGAAAGAGTAATTCGAAACGTTAAAAATGCCACCCACTTTTGTATGGGCTTTGATATACTTATTACGTCTTACTTCAACCTCCAACCATTATGCTCCAAAAAAGACTTTTCCAAATAAAATTTATAGCTTTATAAAGAATTAAAATTAAACTATTTGACAAGTTTTAAAAACAATTAAAAAAGAGAACAGCATAAATGGCAAGATCAACAGAATAAAAAAGTAGGTTGAACATTTGTTTTAACACAACACAGCACATAACCTAAACTGCACATAAAATAAGTAAATAGACAGTTCATAAACCTTAAAAAACATTTTTTTTTAACTTTTTTTAAACTTCCAAAGACCTGTAAACATTTATAGACTATGTTGCAATGCTTTTAGACCAAATTTTAACTCATGTAAGAAGAATGAAACTATTAACAACACAAAGTTGTGCGATTAAATAAAGACAGTATTTTAAAAGTGTTTATCATTTTTATGATCTTGTAACATCGCTTTGTGACGTCAAAATAAAGGAATGTTGGATGACGACGATGACGTGTTCGCGGCGGAGGTAAACCAGAATGGTGACGTCATAAAGAGAGAAGATTACGACGATGACGACATGGACGACGCACCTGAACTCGATGACCTCATCGGTGACGTCACAGCTAATTCCCAACCTCCCATTGGTGGGTTTTATCGTAAAAATTGTTATGATAACTGTAACGATAGGTTCAGTTTTTTCCTGTTCTTGAGGGTTTAAGTTATTATTATATACATTTAAAGCATATTTTTTCATGCTTATCTATCTACATATATTGATGTTAGATAATATTTAAAATTTGAAAAGTCGTTTACGTCAAGATAGTAAATATCGTATTTATGGATAATATTGAATTGGAGTCGATACTTAATGGTTGATGCCAACTGGTATTATCGGTACTCGTTAGATACTAGGGCGGTTTCGGTACCGTTTTGATGGCAAATAATAAGGACATTTTGGCCATGGCTGTTAACCCAATTTAGCGACTTCTACATTGAAAACTAAATTGGTCAAAATTACCAGGTTCAAAGCTTTGGCGTTAAATGAAATGTCAAGTATCCACAATCCCTACTTTCTTCTATATTTACAAGCTCCTCCGTTATCAACATACGTCACACACAATTATGAACTCTTAGTTCAAAGCTTCGAAAAAAGTCACAAATTTACATCAGCAGAAATTTTCCTATAAACATCCAACATTTTCGAAACTCAAAATACAAATTCCTCGTTTCTGCAGCGAGTCCAGATCTAAACGAACTGAGCACCTACGAGGACCTCGTGCGCCACCACGTGGATAAATTCTACTCGTCGGCCAAGCAGTTCGTCCAGGAAACTTCGCTCTCACAACGAGTCAAGCAGTGGGAACAGAGCATTTCTCCTTACCTCGAAGAACAGGTTGGCGACGTGCACCTTCTAGTTTTGGGCAACATACTTACCTGACGGGGCTCTTTAACCGGATCACTGTGGGGTTTGTGTCCTGCCATTTTTTCCCCGGGTAACACCGGTTTTTTGGGGGGCATAAATACTAAAACTATTACTATATCGACACTAACATTAACACTTACACCATAAACAAAAAGGTTAAAATGCTAATCTTCTGCCGATGCGCAGTTCCACTCTAGCCCGAGCAGGGTTGTCCTGAGGACTGGGCTCGAACAATACTGACACTTCAGGCATTCCCGACCTACTTTTTGGTCAATGGGAAGAACAAGCCACTTCACCTTCACCCTTTACTTTACACTTTCTTTTAGTTGGTAAAAAAAATAGTTATGGACAACTTGGGGTTTTTGGACGTTTATAGGCTTCTTGTAATGCGAAAAACACATTTTATTTAAACCAACCCGAACGATGAGTGTCCGTATCGTTTCTTTTATGAAGAACTAATAGTTGTTCGGGACAGTTTTAATTTTCACATTTTTGCCTCAGCCATAAAACGAAGCTTTTAATGGTATCAGCCTGACTTACACTTAACATACAGCAACTAAACTATCAAATTTAAGCAAATAACGAAATTACGAGTTAAAAAAAAGTTATTTGTTTGTTTCTAAAGAAACGCTATGTTGCATTTTCAAAGTAAAATTAGTTTGACGAGTACCGATACTACCACATCGGGTATCGGAACCTATTATCGATTAGCCGATATATCGCTTAACCTACCTCTAATTTTCATTGCTGTATTGCAGGAGAAACGACCTGAATTCGACATCCACACTTACGGTGACGAAATGATCGCCTCGTTCCAAGACTTGGGCCAGGAGCGAAACTTCGAGGACATTCTAAAGGGCGACGACCGGTGGTCGATATGCCGAAAATTTGCCGCCACCCTGCAGCTCGTAAGACAATTTATTTTTATTTCGAAAACTTGTCAATTTAAAAATACAATTTCTTTTCGGACCCTTGTTTTGAGATTCTTATTGAATTTTAACGGTGCATGTTTAACTTTTATCAGTAACTGTAAGTTGTAAGCAAAAAATCAAGATTAATCCGGTAACAGTTAGTTTAAAACCAGTTTAATTTTCAAACAACCATCCTGTTTGAATCTACAAGGACTAAGAACTATTTCCAGCGTTGTAAACAAGTCCAATTCAATTCATTTATTTAATTTTTTAAAGTATTGTTTCCGAGTTTAAACTCTGGTTTGCCCATACTTGTCGAACTGTTCCTGTTGGGTTTTGTCTGACATATCCTGATGCGTAAATCAAACTTTTTATCAAAGCGACATTTTGGAAATCTAACACAAGAAATGATGTTTTAAATCAGTGTTTCTCAATGAAATTGGTAGGCTGTTAGATTTGGTTGAGTCGCCCCTTACAGTAATGGTACACATGGTTAGGATTGTTGAGATTTATACTGTACAAGATTTCTCAAAATTTGAGAAAATTACGGAATCAATACGAACACATTTAATGGGTCATATTAACTAAATCCAAACTTATTAATTCTATTGTCTTATGTTTTGTCCGCTCACAAAAAGTTCAGCGAAGAATTTTTAACTCTAACTCTATTTTTGAAGTATTCTTACGCTTAGTTTTTGAGTCACCGCGAAAAGTGCTTAAGAAACGCTGTTTTCAACCAAGAGCAGCAAGTTTTTGTGACTTTTCTTGGACTATAAGTAAAACTAGAAGAGTGAACAGTTTCTTTTTTTCTCCTCATAAAATGTATACCTTACTTTTTAGGCGAACGACTGCAATTTCCACTTGGAATCGGATGAGTCGTCTGTAAACACTCTCAAGTTGAAGTTACTCTCAAACCACAAATCCCGCGATCGTTTTCAGGACAACGTAATCCACTCCGACAACTAAAATAATTCAACACATGTAATAAGAATATCAAAGCCCATACATAAGTAGGTATCATTTTTAACGTTCGAATATCTCTTTATTCGAAACGTTCAAAATTATACTTTAATAATGAGTAAAGAGTTATTCCAAACGTTCAAAATGCTTCCTACTTCTGTATGGGCTTTGATATTATTACTACGTCTAACTACAAGCTCCAACCATTGTGCTCCAAAATTTCAACAGATGTATTTTGTTTGTTTTAATATAACACTTCTTTCTGTGAAGGTAACACGACGACGGGTTTGCAGATAGGAATTAGGATTTTACTTCAGAAAAAAATATTAAGCAATCGACATATTTTTGTGAGCCGAATTTTAGGCTTTTTTCAAAGAGCGAAAACCTATTTACTGCGTTCAAATAAGTTGTTCGGTTGATTTGCTTTGGTATATCTAAGTAAGCCAATGCTTTTTGTCAAACGAAATATTTTCTTTCAGCATTAAGTATATAGCGAGTGTATTTGCAGTAGTGACTAGTAGACAAATTGAAAAAGCCGTTTCGGTCCCTTAACTCGTAAAATATACCTAATCGTGGTTTAACTTTTTAGTCAACTTTTTTACCCCTTTAAACAGCTGCCGCTTTTTGTGCAATCGATATGTTTACGATCCTCAAGTGCTATTTTTAGTCGCAAAGGACTGCTTTGAATTTAAATCATCGTGACCCTTGTGCGTTTTAGTGTTGTAAAATCTTTGTATTTTTTCTACGTTGCTTAGTAACAAATACATATTAATAAAGATAAGCAGTCCAACTTTGTGTAGCGTGACCAATTGACCATTTTTCTTGTTTTAATATTTTTTGTGTCAACAACCACCGAACTTTTTCTCCAAATATTTCTCTTTTTTGTTCGATGTATTAAGTGGTATACTTTTCATTCCGCATTTTCCCCTTTTCACAACTTTTCTTTTTCAAGTTCACAAAATAAATTTCGAAAAATTCAAACGAGTTTTCTTTGAAATACAAATGCGCCGAAGTATAATTTTAAGGTAAACTTTATTCTTTCAGTTAACAAGGATTGAGCGTCGTCATGTTTTTTCCCGTTGTTAGCATTGAAACACTGAAGCTTCTAAAGCCACGCAAATAACAGCTAAATTTCACTTGTGAGGTATCCACGTGTTCCCAGTATTACCACTTTGTCAAAACAAGAACATGTTCAGATTATATTTTTTCAGGAAAACACAATTTAAAAAATAATTTCCCAATGCCAATCCCTGTTCCAGAAGGTGCATTAAACCAAAAAAACGTTGGAAACTACTGACCCTACAGGCCTACAGTTTCGATTAACGTATTTACCGAAAAACGATAGATAGATAATCAATCAGTGTTTTACTCTTGGCTCATCTGAAATCACGCGGAAAGAAGCAATGTATAATTTTATTCGTGGGGTTAATAGCAATTAAAATAATACACGATTCCGTAACGAACAGCGGCGTAAAAACAAGGAAGAGAAACGCTTGCGCAGTCCGGTGTGCTATTTTTGTGATATAATGACGTCACAATGAAGCGAGTGTTCGTCTCATTTGAAAAACAACAACTTTTTTAAACGTGTGTGTTCGAGCCAAAACGGTGATAAAAGACAACCTGGCTGGACTTTTTAAGTGACGCGGAGTTTAAAAGGGATTTTCTTTTCCAAGCGTGCGCATAAAACGGGATTAAGGGGACAACTAAAGTGCAAATAAATGCAATTCACAAGCCTATTACGTCAGAACATAAGGCAAAGCTAACGGGGACCGTCGGGCATCCAGAGTTTTATCAAACGTTGCTGAAACGCCAAGCTTAACATAGACAATGGAAAAAGTGACACAAACACACAAAATAAACTTTCAACCGGCCTCGAAAAAGTTTGCCAATATTTTTTTAGTTATCGTTTTAAATTTTATCACGTTTTTTTACGAATCCTTACCCACCAGTGCGCAGCAATTAATATGTCGGAATTTTTCGGACATATCAAATTTTTAACGTTTTTAGAACACACTAAACTAAATAGCGTATCGCCAACGAAAACAAGATAACCCACCACGGCAGAAAGGCGGGTTTTTACAGCATTTTCGCGCTATAAAAGCGATACAGTTACAAGAAGCAAAGGGCGACCAACGTACACTTTTCGGCGCAATTTGTATAGCGGTTTTAAGCATATAAGACGCGAGCGGTTAAGACAACACACGATAAGGGCGGCGTGATAAGAAAAGTAATAACAACGACAATAGTAATAAGATAAGAATAATAGATCGCTGCAATTTCGCGACGTAAAAAATACGGAAACTTAAGTAAACGTTAACAGACGAAGCGCTAAAAGATGCAAACGGCCGATTTTAAAGCAATGAGGCCATAGTGCAGTGTATACAATATTATTATGTTTCTACAAGAAAGGGGTGGGAATTTTTTAGTAAATTTAGCGAGCGACCGAATATTTCAAAAAAAAAAAAATTAAAAGCTCCTTTTTGCTTTCCTTTATTTATTTCGAAAAAAAGTGATATGAAAATTTACTGAAACATAGTGCTTCCTACCAAGCTGCGAGCATACATCTGAACCTGAAAAGGCAATTTCATGTTTAAAATTTAACGATGAAACGGGCTGGGTCAAGTCGATGGGCCTAACGACTCTAGAATTTTAAATAACTTAAACGAACTACATTATGAAAACAAAAATATAACTAGCGTACGAACTTTTTTGTGTCGCGTTCACTTGACAAATGCTTATTTTTTCGAATCTTAAATTACAGCATTTATTTCAGCGCGCAAATTTGAACAATGCCGAGCTTCTTTGGGATTCCAGAAAAAAAAACGTAAAAGAAATATGCGTTTCGACGCAACCTCAAACGCTTTGGAAAACGCTCCGAAATAATTTAACCAATTCCGCCTTAAAAAACAAACGCGAAACTAAAAACGTGCCGAGCCTTTTTACGCGCGCGCATAATCTCAAATACACACATCGGCGAGCCGCTCGAAAATCGGCGGGGATTGGAGGCACTTTTTCCCGCAGAACGGCGTGAGAGGAGTCGAGGATTTCGGGTTGGAAGCGGCAGCGGCGGCGGCCTAGCCCACTGTAGGAACGCCGAAGAGTTTGGTAAAGCATTGGTGACAGTAGGGTTTCTCGTTCTGCTCCTTGAATGTTCCTTTGTTGAGCTGCTTAAGGCAGAATGCGCACACAAAGTGCTCCGGGTGAAACTTCTTGCCCATTGCAGTGATGCAGCGACCTATGACAAAAAACATTATTAGATAACAAGTGCTTCCCACCTTTTACAAGAGATGCTTTGATTTACTTTATCAGTCACCTTAACTGAAGATGATACAAGTTCGTATTGAAACGACTTAATCAAAATGATGTCGCGAACTACTCGACCGTTTGGGCTTTGCAACTATCAAAATTCAAAGACTTTTCAAAGGAATTTTATAGGTTTTACAAGACCATAACATTGGAAATATCCATGTATAAAAGTCATTTACATAAAAACAGAACGGTAAAACTAATAAAACAGGTGAAATCCGCCAATTATGAGCAATAATTGAACTAAAAATATAAAAAAAAAACTTAACAGCTTTTAGGTTCTAAATAATTTTTTTTTTCTAAATCACTCTGATAAATGACAATATATTGAACAATTTGCGAATCTTTGTTGTGGGCTTTGCTTACACCTCATTCTAAATAAAAGCTTTGTGGATGAACCCAGATTAACGCCATTTTCTCGCGCTTTGCGCTAACTTTGGGTAGCCATTTAACTCTTAACTAGAAATGCCCAATACTTGTGAATTCAGTGCCAATATCAAGTCCGGTATATAAGATGACAAATATGGGTTCCCGATCCTAAACCTTGCGACAATAAAAAAAATAAATAAAAAAAACGGTTAAAGCCCATACAGAAGTAGGTATCATATTGAACGTTTCGAATAACTCTTTATCCAGTTTTAACATCATGATACCTACTTTTGTACGGGCTTTGATATTCATATTACGTCTTACTACAACCTCCAACCATTATGCTCCACACTTTTTTTTTTTTGAGCTAGTAATTGCTGTGTTAATTTGCAGACCCTATCAGAAACAAAATGCCGATAGTCAGTACAGGTTCCATACCATCTTTATAATGGACGAGTACCGACACTACCACTTGACATCGGGCATCGACTCTGATACGAAAATATCGAACATCCAAACTCACAACCATATTTGGCGTCTTCAATTTTAACTTTTTACCTGTGATCGGTTTCTGGCATCCTGAACAGAGCGATCCACGCAGCAGGTGATAGTGCGTCTCGCAGTAGGGCTGCCCGTCCAATTCAAAGAAGCTGCCGTTTGTGAATGGAGCAAGGCATTCCTGTAAGCGCACGGGAAAACGCGGTTGAATTTACTTTAATACGCTCAAAATTAAAACAAATGTAACCAATTGGCGACCTAGTTAAAAGCCTAAAATTATAAATGCCATATCGGCGAGTGACTCGTTTCCAAAGTTTTTTAATACGTTTAAGTCCTAACAGTATATAATCTATATTTACAAAATATTATTTCATAAAAACACAGTAAAAAAAAATAAAAAAACTGAAATGAAACGAAAGCGAAACTTTAAGCCTAAAAAGGGGAAAAAAATAAAATGAACAGATTATAGCTTTTTAAATGTCTTGGGGGCACTCGGGTAATAAATTTGAATTTTCCAACAATTTTATTTTTGTTTTACAAATTTCGTAGTTATTTTTCGGTGATAACCACGAAAGTTGTTAAACAAAAATAAAAAAATCAGTAAGAAAAGTTGTTTAACAAAAAAAAAGTTATTCGAAAAATCAAATTTATTATACGAGTGCCCCGAAAACAGCCTAAAAACGGTGCGAAAAATAGAACAGCGTTATTTTAGAGCGGCAATGTGAACCGGTTACATGCGCTGTGTTTTCTCAAACCCTGGTGTCCGTCGGTTTTAGCAGTGGTTGTACTTGTACCGTAAATGATGATCCTGACAATTAAAGCTCGGTCCGTTACATTTGGGGCAAAGTCTCCCTCACATTTTGAGCAGTGCCCATTAAACTCAACCCTCAACCCTAAACACTAAACACCAAGTTTTGTCATTCAAAATTGGAACAATTACTCCGAAAATTTCGAGCCTTGTCACTTACAATTAGAAACTTGTCCTTTTGAGCTATTATCATAGTATTTTAGGCAATGTCATCGACACTTCTCAAAGTCTTGCACGTGAATTTTTGAGAAATGTCCCTCTAAGTTAGAGCCAATTCCGTCACATTTTGAGCTATTTTACCTTTTTTTTTTAATCATGCCCACTATTATTTGCGCCAGACATCGATAAAAAACAGCAAATTTAAAAATACGTTGTCCTTTTGAAGGTGTCAAAGCACTACCCGAGTGTTTCACACACTTCACATTTTTTAAAACTTCCAAGCAATAAAAAATAGCAAAAAAAACTTCGGTTGAGGCATGCCTATTACACATGAACTCAACTCTTAACATTAAGTTTTGTCAGTCGAAATTGGAACAACTACCACTCAAATTCCGAGCCTAGTCACTTATAATTAGAAACTTTGTCCAACATTTCAAATTTTGAGCAATGTTTCTCTAATTTAATGCCATATGTCTGACATTCTGACCGGCTTTACTTTTTTTTCCAATCACGCCTACTATATTTAGTAGATATCGACAAAAATTATCAAATAAAAAATAAAAACATGTGTGATTTTTAAGGTTTCAAAGCCCTACCCGGGCCGGGTGTTTGACACACATCGCCGTTTTAAAACTTCGCAGCAATAAAAAAATAGCAAAAAAACGGCGACTGAGCCATCCCCATTACACATGAACTAAACCCTCAACATTAAGTTTTGTCAGTCGAAATTGGAACAACTATACCCTTCAAATTCCAAACCTTGCTACACAACACCGTTTTAAAAGTTCACGGGAATAAGAAAAAACGTCCACTCACCCTGCAAACAAAGCACTCGGGGTGCCACTGGGCGTTGAGCGCCGAGATGTAGTTGGCCAGGATGGGCTTGAGGCAGCCGCCGCACTTGGCCGCGAACATGTTGTAGTAGTCGGCGCGGCAGTAGGGCTTTCCCTCGTACTCGTGGAAGCCCTCGTCGCCGAAGAAGTTGCTGCACATGGCGCAGAAGAAGTGCTCCGGGTGCCAGGTCTTGTTCAGTGCGGTCACGCATTGCTAAGAGGGGTAAAAGCAGTGTTGTAATGAATTGAGTCAATGATTTGATGTAGGTGCCTTGAAGACACTGTTTTCATATACCTTGACATGACTTGAAGTAAGTCTTTTGGGCAAAATGACTTGACCAGACTTAAGTCTTTCGGACAAATCCTTTGAGTTGGCTAAAAGTTATTTGGGCATAACTTGTGTTGATATTAAGTGTTTCCATTAAGATTTTTTTTCTAAAATTGTGTGATTTATCTTATTTGTTGCACATAGAACTATTATTAGCTATAAGTTGCGTTTGACGCGTTAACCACTTTTAATAGTTTAAGGTTTTATTTTTATGAACAGGACTTGACTTGAAGTTGACTTGCTTAAATTATGACTTGACTGGGACTTGGTATTTATTTGAAAAGACTTGAATTGGAATAAAACAATTTTACGACTGACTTAACTGCGACTTAAGTCTGCAGGCCCGCTGGCCAAAGTTGGCCCACGAGTTCAGCTTTTTTGGCCCGCAAACTTTGGTTCAATCTGGCAACATCACTTTAATTTTTGTTTTTCAATTTTTTGGTGTTGAAATTATTTCATAACTACCGTAACTGAACAAAGGTATACATTCCATAAAGTTAGTATATATGCCATAGACTATGTATAATTTGCCAGCAATAAGTCTAAGAATCGCAATTTAAAAACATTGGCCCGCAAGATAAAAAACAAACTTGTTTTTGGCCCGCGATGAAAAGAAGTTGGACCACCCTGACTGAAGTCATTTCAAAATGGATTGTTTACAACACTGGTAAAATGCACACGCATAATGGTTGAGAACAGCTTAAGCCCGGGACGCGCAAGAGTTTTTAATGGCCGGTAATATTCCAATATGAAATATATTACGTTCTATGAATCTATGCCAACCCTGGCCACAAGTCTTTTTTCAGGAGGTCTCGTTAAAAAAAGTTGAAGAAACCCTGGCGTAGCGTGTACTGCAGTACGCGACTCTGCACATAGGAGGTAACAAAAGTGGAATGAGTATCACTCAAAGTAAAGTAACAAAAAGAGAAATATTCAGGAAGTTGTATGGGCTTTGATATTCTTATTACGTCTTACTACAACCTCCAACCATTATGCTCCAAAATCAGGAAATACTTACTCCTAAAACAGGTTTCTCGCAGTAAGCGCAAGTCGGCGAGAAGAGCTTGTGGTAGTCGTTCTCGCAGTAAGGCTTTCCTCCTCGCTCGAAGAAGGTCTTGGTGCCGATCTCGTCCTCGCAAATCACGCACACGAAGTGCTCCGGATGCCAGACCTTGCCCAGGGCGGTGGTAACCTAAAAAGGAAAAATAAAAAATAAGTACAAAAATAACGCAAATTTGGTTTATTGATTAACGACAATCAGCTGGCAGTCTTACGATTGAAAAAAAAATTTGTTGTGACACCAATTACAACAAGTAACAAACGGTTTTAAGGCACAACAGCTAACAACTCAATATTGGACAATGGGAAGAATTTAAAATTTGGACAAAGGGAAGAATTACATCAAAATCTACGCAAAGCTAACAAAAAGTCACGCACAGCGTTAAATAAAATGAGAGATTCGGAGAAAATTAAATCAGGATGTCCGAACAGAATGTAATTCAACGAAGTAGGTATTGCGTTTTGCAATGAAAATAACCTAAATAGCTAGAAAAAAACTCAATTTAACAGCAATGTTATTTTTATTAAATATTATACAGGATTTTTAGGAATTTAGGATGATGATATCACGTTAAATTTACTTTGTTACAATGATAAAAAATCCACAGGTGACAAAAGGTGAGTACAACTTGGGACATTTTAAAGATGCCGTAATATATTTAGGCAACTTGTGTAACATGAGGACGTAAAACATCGCTGGAGCGTTGACTTGCATAACAGGGTAGATAACGATTTTTACAACAAAGTTATCATGCCAATTTTACTTTAAAGGTTATAGAATGACACAATAAAAGGTTCACACTTGGAAATGACATAAGTGCATTTATTAAATTAACAAAACGCAGGTTTCGATGATATTCAAATACTTTTAGTAACATAAAAAATTGAGCATGACTTGGACTTTTAAAAGATGTGCTATTAGCTTCAAGCAGAATTACGTAACATTGCGACGTAAAACCTCGCCTTAGCGTTGACTTGCACAGCAAGGCAGGCCAGCAGCCCTTCAGGCTAAACCAACAGGAAAAGATGACGGCATTAGGCAGTGAATATTGTGCCAGCTGTAAAGGTGACCTAGAGTCGGGTTGAGCCGGGACTTGGTGAAATAACATTGCGAGGCTTCTAACCGCCAGGCATGTGAGAAAAATGATGTTATTCGCACATTCCATTCGAATGGAAGCGTAAAACTTTCTGGTTCAGTTAGATCCAAAATCCAGGAAATCCACTATACACTAGCCACACTGCACAAGTTTTAGTGTAGCAAACACTTTAAAAACAAACGATTTTATTGTGCTGTGATTGTGATTGTGAATTACATAACAACTTGTTGTGGCAGTCGAAATTTTGGCTAGCTGTGCCCATGTGAAAGATTCTATTACAAACAATAAGGGAGTGACTTGGCTTTTAGAATCAACAGAGAATCACAATAACTTGTGGCTTTGAAAGCATAACACTATTATATTATTATTGATTAGGAGGAAAACATGTTATAAGTATGTCAGTTAATACCAAAAAATAGTAACGGTTTTCAATTTTCAACTTGTCTTTGTTCGGTATGCAATAAAATGGATATAAAACATGGTTTATTTAACCAATATTGGGCAGACGCTTGGTATAAAAGAATTAAAAGATGTTACCTCCCCCATAACTGGTTTTCCGCACGCTCCACATATTCCCTTGGAAGCCGGACGTATTCCCTGTTTTACAAGATCTTTGTTCATGCTCTTAAGCATCTCATCAAGATCGTTTGCTGAAAACAAAGCAAAAAAATTAGCAAAATTAGCAAAATTAGCTTTTAAGAGGTCATAAATTATACTAAAGTAATTTGGTGCAGATTCATTTGGGAGTTAAGTTTAAACAAACAGCAGTTTAAAAAATGTATATTTATCACATTGCTTTTATTTTGAACACGCCACATTGTAGCAACAATCGTCACATACGTACATCAGTCATAACTAGTACAGTCATACATGAGCTAAATTTAGTGCCTAACACAATAACAAGTTTCAAACAAAAGTTTGGATCACATTAAATCTGAATCGCCATGTAACAGAGACCAACTTGTGGAAATCAGGAAAACTACATTTCTCCTGCAATGCAACGCCTTATCCGCTATTGCAAATTCAAAAATAGAAACCTCCAATTTGGTCAGCATTTTCAAAATTGAATCATCAACAACAACTGTGTTCAATGGGTCAAAAGGTTGTAGCATGCATAAACTGAACCGGTTCATAAGGGACAGGAAACATATCTGGTGAGCAAGTCACACACAATGACCGTTCAACCAGGTCACTTCGCTTGGCGTTGACAGTAATAACACTGCTTGTAATATGTGAGAGTTGTGCCCTATTAAACGATGGAGATTTCAAAGTCGTGTTTCTTGCTAAACATGTGGAAGCATTTCTCCAGGTTCTAAAGACAATTTATGGCTTTGTTTGAATTCAATGTGTCTCAAGTAATCCTGTATGTCTACTGGCCATTTCATATAGTATACTGACGAAAACTTGTCGTTTTCAAACCAAGAATACCATAATTATAGACTACAACAAAAGTAACATGCTTTTTTTAGCTTTAGCTTTTCTTCTTTTTTAAACTTTCATACAGAAAACTCTAATTCCGTTCCTATTTAAAATATTTGAATGACAGGGACACAGTTTTAGTATTCTTCAATTTATCTGTAAACCAGTATCTCACAAACCATGAAAATGAATACATAGTAAACAAACAATAGTAATCTCTGAATAAGCCATGAAATTAAGTTAATGTGCTTTAGCTATGTCAACCTAGGTTTTTGGATGTTTTGCAAAATGGAACTGGTATCCATTGAAATATAAAAATAAGACCCTAAAACACTCCATGACCACTAAAATGCCATTGTTGGCTATGTGTGATTCGCCTGGACTAGTTCAACCATCTAAAACCGATTTTTCTTGAAAAATGCTCACAGGCACTTTCTTTAAATGCTACTAAGGGAATATACGGATGACAAATATTTTTAGTTTCAATAAAGCAAACTACTTACAGCTTGGTTCTGGTGCAGCTGATATCACAACAGGAACTGGCACTGGTTTGGCTTCAGCAGGGGGTGAAGTTGGGTGGGACTTGCTCTTGTCCGGCTTTGCATAGGGAGGGTCACTCTTGTCGCTTGCAATGCTGCCCGAATCCTACAGTAACATTTATATAAACAATTTGTTCAAGTGCTCTTTTGCTTAAGAGCTAATGACCGCTAAAAAATTATGAGAATTTTAGTACAACAGCTTTATTGTATAGCAGTGCTGTGAAATTTTAATAAGGTTGTATTAAATTAACCAATAATCTTAATGGAAAGAAACTCATAAAGATTGTTTTTTTAAATCAGACAAAGCACCCCAATTTAACCTTTTTTCAAAACAGACTGTATAACAGTTCTGTGAACTTTCTCTTAGGAAAAGATTTTCCACTTTGGTACTGTTAGAAAAACCAAAGAAAGAAACCCAAGGATTTTTCCAATATGAGAGAAATGACTACATTGTTAGCTTACCCTTTGAATTACCATCTGAAAGTCTACTAGAGAAGCTGTGAGGTTTTCTAATAAACACCGAAAAATTATGAAAATATTAGCACAACAGCTTTATTATTTAGCAGTGCTGTAAAATTTTTATAAGGTTAATGAAATTCAAATCAACCAATCAAATTAATGGAAATAAACTCATTAAGATGGTTTTCTAAAATCAGACAAATCACTCTTTTAACCTTGAAAATATTTTTAACACAGCCTTTTTGAAAATAAAACAATGCTTTGAACTTACTATATAGGAACTATATAGGATGTACAAAAATGTCAACTTTTGCACTGCTAAGAAACCAAGGAATTTCTTTCCAATATGAGAGAAACGACTACATTGTGTGCTTACCCTTTGATCCACCACCTGAAAGCCGACCAGAGAAGCCATAAGGTCATCAAGTTGCTGGGCCGCTGATGAAGCCGAAACCGGAGAATTTCTTTCATTTGACTTGTTGTTGTTGCTGAATATTAAGTGTCAATTAGATTTCAGACATATGCAATGTGACGTTTGTATACAAATTGAATGAAGGTGTATATACTGTAAATAGGCCTCTGTGTACGATCAAAGCATTATAATAAGACAGCAGGCAAAATATAGAGCAATATAGGATATTGTCACATTAAAAACACATTCAACGCCAAATATTATATAAAAGTGAAAAATGTTAGCATGTTTATATTAATTAGCTTGATGGGCACCCAGTCTAGCTTAATAGAATATTGTACATGCTGTTTCTAACAAATATTACTCTAAAACAAATAAAACTTTATTTTTATGGGAGTTACAATGCTTTTTACTACTTAAAAACAGTGTGACTGTGAGCTATACCATCATAAATACTTTCAGATCAACTATTAAATATACAGTGGATATAAAACTGTAAAAATTGCCCCATATAAAATGAAATTCATTATAAGAGACCAACATTAATCATTTCACAAAGTTTTGCCGAACTCATATCCGTGACAACATATGATTACGTACACCTACACCCACACTTCCTATTTATCAAATCTGAATCATAATGACCAAGCAAGGTAAATATAGTATTCAATCATTTCAATGACAAACAAACAAGCCAAGCATAAAGGGTAAACATGCTAATCTAGTGATATCTACAATGTGGTGTACATTTTTTTTTTCACTGCCTGTACCCTTACAGACCTGAAACAGTTTTCATAATAAATAGTAAATTGTTACACACACGATTGCATATTGACTAATTTGTTTTTCATCACAAATCTACGGTTCCATCACAAATCTACGGTTCCTAAAGCAGGATGGCAGTCAAATAAAATGTCTATATCAAACAGCATCCAAGTAAACTAAGTTTTCCTAATTTCGTTTGTCTCATTTATATATGGGTATTATTTTTTAAAGAAATCAAATGTGGCCAATTTATCACCAAGTATTAAAAAGGTTGCCGTAAGTGTCTCTAAAAAAACGTTTGGCCATTCACACAAACAACAGCCAAACTGTAGCTTTTATTGGTTTAATTTAAGACAACCTGACTTCGGAAAGTTAACTCTATCATGGCGAGTTAGTAAAGTTATTTCATTTTAAGCACACACCTGATTTGGATTAAATTCAACCGACATTTAATTGGGTATTAGCATCAGTGACTGAATGAAAAACAGTCAAAAGAACATACATGCAAACAGTTTTAATTCATCAACAGGAATGTTTGTAAAAAATGCTAGTGGAGATGTTCATGTAAAATAGTTTTATTATTTACTTTATGATAAAAATATGAGAAACATAAACCAAAAAAAACTAATTTATAAAGAATGATCATGTTTACAATGAGCAGTGCAGCAGGTTTAAAACAAAAACAAAAACCTACTTTGGCAAAGACTCGCTTTGCAGCTGATCTAAGATGTTGTTGATGTCTTCAGACTTCTTTTGGGGGGTCGGAGTCGCCTGTTGGGCCGATCCATTGTTGTAAGAGGGAAACTGGGGGGTTGGTGCTTTGATATAAAAACACACAAATTATTACAACTGTAATGTCACTGTGTTCTTACACAAAACCCTGTATGACTATTGCCACAGAATTAGCTGGCTTGTAATGAGACATAAAGGGAAAAGGACTCTTTAAAGTTTTGCCATTCCTTTTTATAACATAAAAAAATATTATACAGGTTTTTCAATGACCCAAGAGTGGATCACTTGATGCGTTTTGAATATAATTTAAAAAGAATACAGTATATAAGCGAATCTAATGATCAATACAAAACAAACAGTTTAAAAACTTGTTCTACTCTGTCACTTTTGATTAAAATTTTGGAAATCAGCGGGGTTTATCAAAAACTATTCAACGATTTTTGAACAATCCTAGTGTTTTTCAAAGACTGTTAAATGTGTATATCAATTTAAAGACAATTAACAACGTTTAATAGATATAAAAAAAAAGTGTGGCAAGCCTGATTAACAAAAATATGCTGTTTAGGTTGATAAACTTTAAATGAATGCTTACGTGTGCTTGGAACTTCATCCGTTGTGTAGAGGTCTTCTAGCAGTGAATCTAGCTCACTGAGGTTTCCTTTCAGTGCAGACATTGCTGTCGTAGAGTCCGTCTAATAATTATAATCAAACAATCAAAAACCTGGAAACTTTTATATTGTAAATATTAAAAAAAAACAGTGTGTTTGTGTACAGCAAGGGTGGCCAAACTTTTTTAAAAAGGACCGGACGGCTGTAACATGCGAACATCATAGGACGGATATAAATTATTGTGTCAAATTTTATTGATCTAATTAATTTTAAATAAAGGAAACATATTATAAAAAACATTTTAATAAAATGTATATATAATATAAAATTGTTGTAAAAATTAACAAAATCCAGTTTACATTATTTGTTAAAATACTATTAATATTCATATAATTTAGTCTCTTTTAGAAAATATACTACAGACCGATATAAATAATTTTAGGCCTTGGGTTAGTGGCCACTGGTGCACTGTGCTGCAAGTTTAAATTGTATTTTAATACTGTTTTCATTCTACTGACATTTATTTACAGGTCGAATGGAGAGAGGAAGTTCTGTTGCAAAGGCAAAACATAACTATTTACAGCCAAAGCAAATCAGGAAATGCAAACTCACCAATCACAGAGGTCGATTGTTTTCGAACAAATTAAATTCTTAGTTGTGTATATATAGTTTAGTGGCCCTAATAAACTTTGGAATAGAAACAAGAACTTTATACACTTTTACAAACTTTATGCAGCAAAAGATGAATTTTGACTTTAACTGACACAATAGTTTAGAACAATGACAATGGTAACAAATGTTAATCGCAATGATAAAAAAATTACTCTTATCTTTAATGATAAAAAATTCCAACTATCTTCTAGAATGCCTTAAACTCCACCAGTACTAACAAAATATTCTTAAATTAAATTAACGAGCAAGTAGCATATCAACCCTTTAGAATGTAGCATCCATTCATAAATACAGCTCCGAAGGCTGCTGTGCAGTTAATGCAGCTGATAATAGCTGAAACAATAGTTTTTAGATCACTGGAAAGGATGACAATTTAACAAATGTTAATTGCAATGATAAAAAAATCTTCCAACTGTCTTCTAGAATGCCTTTACATTAGTACTAACAAATTAATTTTAAATTAAATTTACGCACAAGTAGGATAACAACCCTTTAGAACAGCATCCATCAATAAAAAGACCTCCGAAGGTCGCTGTGCAGTTTATGCAACTGATAATAGCTGACACAACATCTGCGTAATATCCAGCTTGAAAGACTCAAATCACCTCACTGAACCAATGTACTGTGGAGCACAGTAGTGAGACTGACTCTCCCCACCACTAAAGTGTGCTGTGGTGCAGAACTGCATAGGTGATACATTGCACCCGTCCGATTCAAAACTGATCAGGCATTTCCTGGTACTGCTATTGTTGTTTAACGCTCACTTCAATTAAAGCTTCCTCAAATGCAAAGCAACTGAGACGCCCCGTGCAGTTTTATTATAGAGAAATCAGGCAAGAGTACTGTTGCAGTCATTGTGTCTGCCTAGAATCGGTAAAGGAATATATAATGGCCATTTGGTCGAACTTGAATTTGATGGAAGGTGATTTTTATATGGTTAATAGAAAGACATTTTCGATGTCTATTTGAAATTTATATAAATTCCATACAAAGAGAACTGGTTGTTCAAAAACAGAGACAAAAAGCTGGTTTAAGCAGATATGTGAGTTAAAAGATGATTTTCAGAAAATCCTGAAAATTTTTTATACTACTAGCTTAATGAACTTTGTGATTACCGGCCTATACCGGGTATTTCTTTTCTAAATGACAAAACTTTTTATTAAAACTAACCTAAAGCATTTTTAAAAGCAGCATAGTACAGCCCAGACATAAGGATAACAAAACATATTGTTCAAGGTAGTATACAGGAGCATACTGCACAAAACTTGCATGTGATGATGAGAAACAAAAAACTAAAAATTACCTGTTTAATGGAGTCTGAAATGACCTCATCATGGTTGGTCTTGGTTGGACCAAATGTGGATGGTTGAGGAATGGTTGCCTGGAGATCCTGCAGCAAAGCATCTGCAACAATGGAAAATATAATGGTAAGCATTTTAGGATTTCCGATTTTTTTGTGTGTTTTATATCTGGAATTCATTTACTACAAATAACTTTCCAGAACAATCATGTTTTTTTCTTTCATATAATATGTTGAATAGATCAAACAATTTTACTAACATGAGTTTATTTATTCCATTATCTATTATATGGTATTTTGATGTTTATGAGTTAAAATGATTACTTTTTAGAATGTATTTCAAAATCCATATTACCTGGGGGTCGCAGGCACATTTTCCCTAACTTTCTACTGCATATTAGGCTGTTTAAAAAATAACCGAATCAGACTAAACAATGCAGATAAGTAAATGATTGCTAAAAAATTAAAAACATATTGCGTTGGAATTTATGTTTCACTATTTTTGAATTTGTGTTTTCAACAACAAGAAATGTTATTTGAATTAATCAGTTATTCAGATAAAATGACAAGTAACTTGCAAAAAAAATTCTACCAAACATAATTTGTATAATGAACATCAAAAAACACAAAGAACTGCAGATCAGCTAATTTATGTAACTATGGTATGGGAGTTAATTTTTAGAACATTAACAACAATAAACAACAATTTTCAAGCATACTCCACTACAAGAAAAAAGGTTGCCTTGCTCTAAATTAAAGCAAATATTTATAAAAAAAAGTCTAGTAGCATAATTCAGTTGGCATTAACTACTCAACCTTTTCATATATAATGTAATCAACTAGGATAAAAATGCCATTTTTGTCATGCTTGCATTAGGGCCAGAAACCAAACTGTAAACAATTTTTCACTCCAAACAAACATACAGATCAGCAAGCTCTGTCTATGTCAAGAAAAACAAAATTCCAGCATATCAAAAAATAAGCGTTTAATCCTTACAAACGCGAAAACACAATAGGAACATCGCTAAACTTTATAAGGAAAGTACAAAAATCGTCGGAATGTGCCGCGAAATGCGCACATTTAAGTTCAATTGAAAGTATGTGGAAAAGAGTTGTGTTTTCGCCGGAAGAACGGTGCATTATGTTGTCTGCTTTGAGGCGGCTTTTATCCCGGTATAAAGTAGGATTGCACGGAAGGCGGACAACGCAAGCCAAGCTTTGAAACGGCGGCACACCGGATGCTCATAAGCCAGAATCGAGAGCCAAGTGCATCGCTATTGAAAGAGAGAGGATGCACTCAAAATAAGCTCAGTCCATTGACACAACGCGAGCGCCATTGGCCATTACGTCACTCGGGAATGTGACGTAATAGAAACGCGCGAAATACGCCAGTTTCCTGCACGACTGTCAGAGTCGTGTGCTGAAATCTTGGGCCTGCGCCAGCCGAGTTGTTGCTCTCTACCTTTTCGGCAGCGACTAGCTGCTTGAGAGCTTTAAGGTAGAACTAACGTTAGCTCCTTGTGCGCAGTCAAACGAATCGGTATTTTTCGCCCCGAGCTAAAACGGCCCACTTTTAAAGCTGACAGGCTGTCTGCTTTCAATTGGCCACTGCAAGCCTAAAATTTGACCAAGACTTGGTTTTGTGCGCCAGCGTGGGCGGCAAATTAAATCGCGCTCGAATGAGCAGCGTCCATTAAGCGATCTTCTACGCAAGCAAGGCCAGTAAAACGGGCTGGACGAACCACCGCTTTGTTTTCTATACTTTTAAGGCTTCTATTGGACAAATCTGGCTCTTAGAGATAGATCAATGAACGAAAATTATTATTATGTTTTTACGTTTAAAGTAAAACGATATTCTACCTGCCCGATAACATATTACGTGGGCTTAAAAAGCTCCACTTGTACGCTGTTTCGTCACGTAGATTTCTTGTCAACTTAACTTTAGCGATCGGAAAACGCCAATCTAATCCAACTATTTTCTCCGTTTATTCATTTTCCGGACAGTTTAGCTGTGAAACAGCGTACGACACGCTAAATTGTACAAATTGTCATCAATTAGAATAAGAAAGTGAACCAGTATTAAGTAATGCAATAGTTTCGATCGCAGTGCGTCCTAGACGCCCATTTGATCTTTTCTGTCTCCAAGAAATGGCTGACCTTCGTACATTTTAACTGAAGCTTTTCACTGAAAGGGTTTTCGGTAAGGCTGTGTCAGCCCGACCTGGTAAGCAATTGACATAACTCGAATCAAACACTTTCCAAGAACGCACAAGAAAATTAGTTTTCCGAGATTTATCTACAGCGGTCGAATTGCCGGTTTTCCAAAAACACTTATCCATTTGAGAATCTGAACTCAGCCAGTCAATTCACTATTTTTATCAACGTAGAAAAATCTTAACTGCGTCGAAAGTCTAATTCTCGGCTAAATTACTGACATAACGCAAATCGTCACGTTAAAATCAAAAGCATCCAAATTGAAAACTGTCGATTTTCGGTAAGCCTTAAAACTGGAATTTGCTAAAGACAGACCCAATGAACTGTATTTCACAGCAAGAACGCCAAGCAAGATTATGTTTCCGATCCCTAACACACAACGGCGCCCTGTAATTTCTACCGAATCGGGGAAAAGGCTAACACCATACACTTCCACTTTTGGAATGAGACACGCTCGACGGATGTTCAGCCTTCACCGCAATACAAGTCAAGGCCGCCGAAAAACGAACAGACCTAGCCCTAAGAAAATAAAACGTCTTCTCACTAGCGGTCTCGCCATTACAAGCGTGACATTTTTTTAGGTCGCGTACGGCTCGTAAAGGGCCGGCGGCTTACGCAGATTAAACGCAAGTAAGAAACGCCTTTTAAGGCCCAAAATCGCCTGGGCGCTTTTTTGGGCAACGAAGGCGGCTGGGAACGGCGAGATTTGGAATTGCTGAGCGGCAGTCGAGCGTGGCTGAAGGGCATTTGAGCGTAACAAACTATAGTTTTGTTTTACTGGAAACTGGTTTGGATCATTTACGTGCTGCTTGCTCAGCATGGTGCAAACAAATTAACGGATTGGCTGCAAATTAAGCCGCGTATTTTACGCTTTGGCTGGTCAGGGGTTTTACAATGTAGAATCTACATACTGAGGTCCAGTTGTAAACAGTACTCCACCATAATGAAAAACGATTTTATTTCAATTGAAGTCATCTTGAAGTTTCAGTTGAGTAAAAATTCATTTTACTATTTCAACAAAGAACTTTGACTATCAATCAGGGTGGCAATTTTAAACAAAAAGGTTACTAAACTTTTTTATCGCAAAAAAGGCCAAGCTAAATAAATGTGTAAAACAATTTGAGATTTACATCGAAAGTTTTATATGAAATCTGTAAATGGGCACTTGAACACATTTTAAAGTTTAACAACTATTTACATTTGCCCCTCAAACAGCATTTGTGAATACAATCAGATCCATGGCAAAAAACAGTTCATAGTAAAAAATAATAAATATATAACTAAAATTCCATCAGAAATTACTATTCCCGAAAACACTCAACATGCCTACTCAACAATGTTGTGTGGTTGTTTGCTCAGTTGCGGGGAATAACATTAGGCAAACAAGAAAGCCAAACTTGTGACAAAGCTAAAACCAGAGCTTCTTTCAACTCTGGCTGTGCAAAGCAAACACTGTGAATCATAAAAGGGTGGACATACATCTCCATCAGTAATCTTGAAAATTCCAAGATGTTATCGCAAAACATGAGTATGCCCTACTAAGTTGTTATTACAAAATATTTTTCCAATATATTAAACATTGTTGAGGTTGCTAAATAAATTAGAGCAATATAACTACAAGGTTGAAAAATATACCCAAATAACTCTACCATTATTATTGGTTGTGTGCCATTTAACACAAAGAAACAAAAAAACACTAAATTTAACACTATTTAAAATATATACTTATTAAACATCTGTACATACCTAGATCATCCATTTGGGATAACCAAGTAAAATCTACCAGATGGGACGTTGGTTAATTATCTTGATGAAGTGAAATGTATGCTTATCAAGAAACACTAAAAATTTCCTTAATTTATAAAAAAATCTGAAAGCAAAACATAAAACAGGGAAAATATAAAGAAGGGTTGGTCCAAAACAAGCATTTTGAGGTATTATGTGTAGTTCTGTCCAACTGTATACCAAATTTATTAAACCAAATGTATATAAAAAAGGTGGTAAAAATCCATGCACAAATTAAGAATTGGTTTAAAGCAGTGGTTCTCAACCTGTGGTACACCTACCACTAGTGGTACGCTAAGTCAGTTTGGGTGGTACGCTGTACGCAGTATGTTTTAAGTAAAATTACGGTTTACCAAAAGGTTAAGCATTTTTTTATTGTAATAAACTATACATTCATAGTAATGATAGTATAGTTAAATATTTTATGCTTCTTTAATGACAGGAACTATTATCTTTCCGGAACATCTATGCAAATTTCTTTTATGACATCATAGCAAAACAACAAAAAGTCTCAAAACTTGACTACCAGTATCTTGCAACTTAAAAAAGAGAAACTTTTTTGAGTAAAGTTGAGTTTTTTGATAATTTGTTGGTACGCAACAAGATCATAGGAGCTTGAGGTGATACGCAGTGAAAAAAAGGTTGAGAACCACTGGTTTAAAGCTACTATGTCAGGTATTAGACTTTAAGTACATTTTCTTGTTTTTTAAGGTTAAATTTTGTTTATGACAGAAAAACCTTTACGAAAAGCACTCAAAACATTTTAAAGGTTGAAAAGTAATGCAATAAGACACACTACAAGTAACTTGATTGTAAAATTCCAAGATCTTTTCTAAAATAAATGTAAAAAAAGCACATGGCATTATGTGAGTAGCAAGGCATAAATTGTGCAGATAAACCATTTTTTTATTTAAATAAAATTTAGGTTCAAACGGTTTAGGTCGATTTGTATATATTTGTAAAGTCTCCACATGATACACAACCCAATGAGTTTTTCAAATTGCGCAGCACATACATATATAAATAAACATGATGTTTAAATACAACACGTAGGGTTGAGTTTTAAAGTTCATTGAGTGGCAAAAAACATTGTGTTGTTTTAGCTGAAGTAGCTTGACAGAGTAAAATAGCTGATTGAACTACAAATTGAACAACAGAATTACAGAAATGAGCATTATAGGTTCATATGAGTCCTAACAAACTGTAAATTAATATGTTTGTGGAAAATATTAATCAATTGAAGAAAATAAAGTTGAGTTTTGACTATCAAGATTTTTGTAAGCTAAACGACTCATTTTACTCTACCAAACTAAAATACCCAATATTAAAACTAAGTGTAAAAGTTCAACCAGCGTCAGTGAAAATTATTACCTAAAAGACAATTAGGTTTCAGAAATTGATAAAAATACCTTCTCTGATATGAATACTTAACAAGTTAAATTAAGCTAGTCATTTTTAAACATTACTTAACATACATTGTATAACAGCTATAACACTATTCTCAAATTTAAGGCAAAACCTAATGACACACAACACTTTCTAAAAACAAGGCAAACTCATAACTACACACATTTTATCACGGTCAACACGTATAAATATTCCCAAAACACAAAGCACTAAACTACACAAAAACAATTAACATTCCATAAACCCCAGTTAATGGTCGGTAAATCAACCTTTTATCTATGTCTTCGTCATTGACTGGTAATTTGTAAGCAGGCTGCAGGCACTGAGTCACTAGACAATGATGCAAGCTAGCTTACACAATAATACAGGTTCCTTTTGTTTACAGATATCGTCCTAAAAGTTTACACTTTTTCTTTTGAGTTTTATTTTATTACCTTTACTTGCGATCACATAGATAAGCCGTTGTTATTTTCACAAAAAAAATAACAAAAAAAATACAGAAATTAGTTTTTCTTTATATTGCTTTAACTGTAAATTTATATGCGAATTCCGTTGCTGGTAGTACTATAGTAAGTTTGGATCCGGTCAAAACAATAGAAACGCACTTTCTAACCTAGTGACCATATAAGGAAACTGCCCTCACCTCGTCCGCTCAGTTCCGATTTATAGCGAATAATCGCTCATTGTGACGAAGGTTTATTGTGTTACGCATCAGTAGTTTTTTCTTGTGTGTTAAAAAAAAACTCTGGGAAACGTAAAAGATATACTTTGCAAACATACAATTAATTTCCTTATTAGATTTTCTGTATCCCCTTAAAAGTTGTTTAAGTCAAAACAAGAATATTTCCTTTGTTGTTTAAGACTTATTTTTGTTCGTACGACAAGAGAAAAATATATCTTATCGCCAGATTCGTCGATTTAGTAAAGAAAAAGCTTAGCATTGCAAAACTGAACTGAGAAATATATTTACTTGAAGGCCGATGTTAGCTGCGCATAAGCCTTCAGTTTTGTGTCCAACAAACACAACACTTATCGCTTCAAAACTAGCCCAGGTTTTGGTAATGGTACAGTTTTCGTAGTTATCACTGTAACCAGAAGTAGGCTATTTGTTTTTTTGATTGTGATTTAGTTGTAAAATATACAACAAATTATAGTTAGTTTAAATTACTTTATAAATCAACTTTTCGGGTAGGTTTCGGTGTTTAAATAACTATTATAACCGTATATGCTTATTTGAAACTCATCCAACCAATGGGATGGTTTCCACCACTAGGGGTCGCGCGGACCGACTCAGATGAAGTCGCATTATTTTACAATGGCGATAGGTCTGAGACTGGCACTATTTGGTCGATAATTAAGTTATCAGGGCCGTTTGCGATATTTTGACCGGTTTAACTGGTAAGTTTATCCCTGTAGTCACTATCAGACCATTTTTTTTTATTTTTATCGCAAAGACAAGTATATGAATATTGCTTTTTCCAATCATCAAACTGTCCTGGCAATAAATTGTTGCAATTTACGCCCTTTCCATTCCCAAAGACTGGATTGTTATTTAAGTTAGTTCACGATTTTAGCTTGTTGTCACACTCAGAAAATCTTTCACGAGAAATTTGGTTGGCAAGGTGGCTGTGGTATGTTTTGGGGTAAGCTTCTAGTTATTGATCCAGAAAGTGCATTAAACTAACATGCATTTACCAAGTGAAAGGGTTTACCATAATGAAGTTAGATATATTGGTCAATTTTTACTAACAATGTTGTTTATAATTTTCTGAAGTTAGTGAGAATTTTGTGTAAACTTCTAGAAAATACTTGTTTGGTAATATTAAACCTGCTATGCATTCTCTCCCTGGGTTAACAATTTATGGAACTAAAGAAACTGGTACTGGAATACAATTTAAGCAGATGCTGCTTTCCAAGTGGTGTAACAGGTAAAAGTTTATTTTCTACCTCTAGTGCTCGCTGATTAAATTAGTTTGTTATATGCAGTTTTTATTAAGTTGTGGGATTCTTTAACAGTGTTTGATTGAGTTGAAATAAATAATAATCATTATCTTATAAAAATTATTTATACCTTTTTTATAGGTTTGGAATTAAAACAGACTAATCTGGAAATATAATTGCTACGGGGGAAGATTCAAACAAGCCTGCATTAAAAAAACACTTTTAATCATGTTCTTGATGTCATATACTACAGTTCACACCTAACAAAAAGTCAACAGTTTTGCTTGTTTTATTAAACTTCATAATATGCATTTATTTTTGGTATGATACGAAATGAAACAAAATTATACAGTTGATCTAAATGCTGCGAATTAAATTGATGCTTGCAAAACCACAAGTAAAAAACATTCTACTAAATTTCATATTAAAATCAGTACAATATTATTCTAGAGATTTGACTACTGTTTGAAGAATGATAAGATTCATTGTTGTTGTTACTTGTTTGTAACAGTGGAAACTGACAAACTTATCTCATTGTCCTGGCGTTCTTCCACAAATATACGGTTTCTTTGTGACTCAAGATGTAAGATTTCAGTTCTGTAGCTAAAATATTCTTTGGAATTCAGCAAGTGCCTGATTTTTCAGCCAAATGCACAAGCTTGCATGATAGTGTCTGCTCTAGGGCTCCAGGCTATATTTATTCAACTTTTGTAAAACCACATGGGATCACTATAATAAGATAACATTTACAAAATTACACCTATTTCAAAACAGTATAACAGTACAAATAGTTAGTTGTTTTAAAAGGATGTGGATCACTCGAATATTTTCCTAAGATGCGAGGTATCTTGTATTAAAAGGTGTTAAATTAATGTTGAGTATAAAAGATATATCTGGTGAAAATTTTAAGTGCACAAGCAATACAATGTCGTTTAGAATACCATATAGAAGATATATTTTTGAATTAAAAATGTCTGTTAAAAAGTGAAAAAAACAACTTGTAAAATGCAAAGTTATAGGTTAAAACACAGCAGTACCACAAAAACTACAATATTCCCTCATAAAAATTCTTATTTCAACTTTGTTTGCAACTAGCTGACCTTAAATATTCTGATTACATTTTATTTATAATTTAAAGTTGACGCAAATGCTTCTGGTTTTAACCGAAACCCTATTTTAAGTACAAAATTAAAGTTGTAACAGTACATGTTTAACAACTTCTCGCTACCAGTATTTAAAGAAATTGCGAATAAAAAATGATTATAGATATTAATTAAAGTTAACTTAAAACGAATATTTAGCTTCACAATAGACTCTACAAAAACAAAGCGCGAAAACACGTAACTGAAAACAACGAATAACCATTGGAAAAGATAGGCGCTCGCAACTGTTCATCTGACTCACGCAACGCCTCTAGTGGTGGAAACCATCCCATTTATAAGGAACAGAAAATAATTAATTATAGGATTGACAACAAACTCTTACCATAGTAAAAAAGAAAAGCATTGATTGAATAAATAATTTCGGTCTATCTTTAAATTGATTCTAAAAGAAGACCCTAAGACAAACTGTTTTTTTAAATAAAATAAAATTAAATAAATGGCACTTTTTTGGGGGGGGGGGTTCTCTGTGTTCAAATCTCTAGCGTCTTAAGCGGACAAAAAATGTGTAGAATTTAGTCCTGATCTCATATTCTCTCTGAACGATTTGTAGCATTTATCGGATTCATCGAAATAAGACATAAATATACATAATAACGACTCAAAATATATAGAGGAGGGTATGGGGCGACACATGTCTGGCATAGACCGTTTAAGTGTAGACGTTTTGGCGGCCAAGTTTAAACGGCCCCGCTGTTTTGGCATCGGATTGTTTGCCCCTGTTTGGGTTAAAGGTGGGTAACAGTTTGAGTTTAAAATAGGGTTAGGGTTGAAATTATATGACAGTTAGTGTTTAACTTAAAGATAGGGTTTGGGTTAGGTAGCGTGTTGTATAGGCATTGTTCTGGTCAAGTCTTATTCGATTTTTACCATGTTCCGGCTATTAGGCATTAGTTCTATTTTAGTCTTATTTAAGACTGTGTTTTATTTCGACCTTAATAATTTTCTAGTTTTTGTCGTATGGCTGACAAAATCAGCACCACCAAATGCATCATTAACACCACTAATGATTTCAAACCTAACAAAATTTTTAACCCCACCCATTCCGCCTATAATTAAAAATAGGGAGAAACCCACCTATATTTAGAAATAGGGTTAAACAGATCCAGGGCCAAAACAGCGGCACACACCGGCGCCATTCAAACTATATATCGCCAAACGTCGACACCAAAACGGCCGCATCGCCAAACTTGATTACAAATTGAAATACCCGATCGTAGCCAATATTTTACCCAGCAACATTTTTTTACATTTTTGCCAATTCTGCGTTTTTACGAATTTCTAATCTAAAGAAATTTCGTCACATCTAAGAAAATATTTTTTGTAATCGAAACACGATGACATGAAAGGTATGTTGTACAGAAAGGTATGTTGACGTCATTTTGCATTTTTTGTTGTTAAACAAATGGAAACAATTATTAAATTTTAAACGAGAGTCGGAATATACATAAATTTAACACCATGTGAGGTGTTTAATACTAATACGTGCTAAGAAGTTATATAGTTTTTCGACTCATTCTATTTCGTCTTGTTTCATATATTTATACAGTGTAGTAAATATTTCGTCTTGCTTCATTTATATATAGAATATACTTTGGCTAGTTATATTATTTTTGTGATGCTTGTTACGTTAAATATTTTTTAAACTTTTGGTATGGGTGAATGCATTGTTGTTGACTTTTTTTTTTTTTTTTTTTTTTTTTTGATTTTTTCACTGCGTTTCCGTCGTCTGCGGTGACAAAAAAATTGATGTTATTGGTGAGGCTTCCCCATTTAATATCGTCGAGCTTTTTGTAGTGTAAGAATAATTAATTGATATGTAAAAATATTATTCTTATGTTTAAGTGTTCATATATCTCTGCATTTTCATCATTGTATTAAAAATGCCATTCGGTTGTTATTGTGAAAGATTTTGCCTCAATTTTCTTGAATTTTTTTCTTGAGTAATGTTATTATTGTTTTGTACTGCGTTTCGTCGCTTTTTTACTGTTATTGTCAAAGTGTTTCCTGTCAATCTCTTCGAGCTTTTCTTATGTGTAAGAATATTATTCTTCTGTTAAACATTCGTATATCTCCGTGTTTTTTTCCGTCATTTGTGTTTCCGATATAAAATTGAGTTTTTTGGCTGCTCTTGTGAATGAGTTTTTGCCTTAATCTCCTTGAACTTGTGGTATGAGGAATTGTATTTTTGTGTTTTACTGCGTTTTCGTCGTTTTTTGTTGTTATTGTTGATGTTTTTCTTTCAATCTCTTTTGTTATGTGTAAGAATATAAATCTTATGTTTAAATGCCCATATATCTCTGTGTTTCCCTTATTTGTGTTTCTGGGGAAAAAACGCCGTGTTTGCTGTTATTCTAAATGATTTTTGCGTCAATCTCAGTATTTGTAATATTTTTTATTTAAGCTGTAAATATATCACTGTGTTAACGTCATTTCTGGCAGTAAACTTGCGTTGTCGTTAATGACTTTTCGTTGTTATCTTATATTTCTTGTGTTTCCAATGTATCACTAACTTGTGTGTTGGGTAAATGTTTTTTGTTTTTTCGAATGAAGCTTTTGTATAAACAGGGTGCAGTTGACGCGATGTACCTTACGGTCTTTCGCTGCATCCTGGAACAAACAACTGTAATTTTGTTTTGGTAAATTTGTATTGCGTTCTAGTTGTTTCGGTTCCAAAAAAATAAAATCTATCTATCTATCTATCTTGTTGAACGAATCTCAATCCAAGTTGATTTGTTGTCAGTTTAACAGGAATGTGTGAGTTAATTTATTTCTTACTGTTTATAGGTTTTCTAAAACTACTTGAGTCACGAGTCCAACGTGTGCTTGCTCAGTAGCAAGTCGGAAAGATATGGCCATACGCACTGTAAATCGTAAAGGTGGAATAGCATAGAATGGAATATTCCCACCCATGTTTTGCTGAAGTGTTCGTTGTAGGACACCCCTGTAAGTGCGTTGGTGTAGGCACCGAACCTATTTTTGTTTATATCTGCCTTACTTTAGGGACGAAAACGTGTGTAATACAGTACTGTTCAGTCGTAGCCCGACATGGGTTTCAACGGATTTTGGTAATTTGTCTGGAGTCGGACTGGACTTTATTTTCTATGCTAGAGTCGGGTCACTTCGCAGCCTTGTCGTGTAAGCTTCTTAAACTTATTAAGTTTATCAACTAAAACATAGCTTGGCCTTAAAGTCATATTAAACATCATTTGGGCATGTGAACTACTTGAATTCTTTAATGACAATTTAAAAGTGTTTTTTTATTTCAACTAACATACGTCACAAATATAGTTAAAAAGGGTATTTCATTAACAATAAACGTAAAAAGGGAAGGTAAATAAAATACTATAAATAAAAAACACAGTGCTGAGAAAGTTTACTTGCGTGGGGGAATCACCGTTTGCGAAACATGCTGCGGTAAAAGTTATAGCAAAGATAAGAAAACGTAACAAGAAAGATCAATTTACAACACAGTAAAACACATTTCATTATTGCGCGAACACAAAAAACTCGAAATATATTGCAGATAAACTGGCGATCTTTTTAAAGCAAAAACGACAAGTTTCAAGAAGCAACGAAGTTTTTGTATAATATTGTTTACATTGCACGGGTAACAAAGCGAAGACAATACACTTTAAGGAATAAAGAATAAATCTTAACAGTGAAAGATAGTAGTGGACCACTCTAAATATCAACAATAAAGCAGTCCCCAAACTTTTTTTTCAAGTTTTTTAAAACGGTGTAATGAGAAGTGTCAACGGATTTCGAAACAGCCATGTAATGCCAAATGGAAAAAAAACAGCTTGGTTTGCAATACAGATCGTTTGTTTTGGCGGTGGTTCTTCAACTGTGTGTCGGGCACAATATTGTGCTTTAAGAGTATGCTAAGTAGTTTTTTGTAATTTTGAAAAGATATAACAAAAGGATCGCAGACAGACATGAGACTTGTTCGTTACCCATTAGTTAGTACTTATTTTATCTATTGCCTTGACGTGTGTTAAGGATGATTGTGTGTGCAGTTATAATATCTTTGTGTGTCAAAGGTGAAAAAGTTTGAGAACCATTGCTTCATTATGGCCACGTAAATTCGACGTAAAATCGCAAAAATTGTGTTTTAATGTCGTCCAACTCTGAATTGAAAAATAGTTACTCAGAAATTTAGGTTTTATGTTGGTATTATTTGCGCATAAAACCCGGTTAGAGGATGTACGGTGTCATAAGAAAATTCTTAAATGTCTGTATTGAATTGATCCTAAAAACAAGGGAAAACAATTTTAGGTAAACGAAAGTTACTATATACTGTTTTTGCAATAAGCTGTGAACCAGTAACTTTTTAAATAAGGCTCTTTTGGTTAGACCTAGAATGAATATGAAAAGCCATACAGTGGGGTAGCATATTTTCCATATGTGCTTTAATATTTACTTTCCGTCTAACTACAACCTTGTTTTTGGAAATATTTGGACATTTTGTTCCACACGCAATGGTTCAGCACCCAAGCAAAGCACCTTTTTTGTTTTGTTACTAACTTGGGTTCGCGCGGATGAGTTTCCGTCGATTTTACGTTAAAATATAACAATATTCGCTGCGGTCACTACAAAAACTCTCTTGAAGGTCGCTGCATTTTTTCCTCAGAAAAAAATGAAAAAGAGAGAGAGAGAGAGCAAGAAAGAGAATAGAAAAAAAGGCAACCGGAGGCATATGTTCCGGTTTTCAGCATTTACTGTTGGCCCCGCACGCCGAGCCTATCGTCACTACAGCCTCGATCCCTGTGAATTCGCCGTTTTCCAAAGACGCTGCGTCCATCTTTAGGAAGTCGCAGCGCTCCGCACGATGACCGGAGCTCACGTGCGCCACCCTGCAGGCGTCGCTACAATAACATGTGATCCGGCAGTGGGCGCAAGTTTCAAATTGATTGACCTGAAGAATTTGGACAGGCTTAAAATCTGGCCCGAAGAACTGTTTTTCGGGAAACAACCTTGTGTATTTGTCATCACAATGTGCATGAATATATTAAAAAATGTTAAATTAAACAATATACACTAAACACTTTTATGCAGATTTTTATTCAAATCTCGCCTACCGAGATTTATATTGAATTGGTTTATAAATTTAATAAGTTTTAAATTCCCTACTTTTTTTGCTAATAACTTGACTTGTGGTGGAATACTGAATTGGCGGGAACACGATATTTTAGTCGGTAACAAATACTTTACTCCGACTTGGGTCATTTCGCAAACGACTTGATTGGGACTTTTTGTTAAAGATGACTTTTAACAACAGTAGTCAGTAGCAGTGTTGCAATCAAGTCATTCAAAAAGGACTTAAATCCAAGTAAAGTCAATTGTAAAATACCTCAAGTCCAAGGCAAGTCTTTTTGAACAAATAACAAAGTTCCGGTAAACTATTAAAATTGGTATTTCCGTGTACGAATACGAACAACAAATCATTTCAACCTAAGTCATTTGTTGTCCAAAAAACTTAAGTAAAGTCATTTGTCTAAAAGACTTGAATCAAGTCAAGTTATTTTGCTCAAAAGACTTAAGTCAAGTCAAGTGATTGACTTAGTTATTAAAACAAAACTGATCAGTAGTGTATAAGGAAAAATTTTTTTTTTTTTTTTTTTAACTGCTAGAGCAGCATTATAGTCTTTCTCGCTCTACCAAGTTTTCGTACAGAAGGGGAACAAAAAAGGCACAATAGCGCTGTAATAAGGTGAGCCTGCGAGCAGCGCATATAGCTTACCTGGCCTTCCTTCTTGCTGCAGCGTTCGTTCGAGCAATATCGCAGCACCTTCTCACATAGTTCGGGGAGTGGTTCCAGAACTGAAGCGCACAGACTCGACGTGCCTGAAACGCGCGATGCGGAAAAGTCGGATAAAACTACTTAGCAACATTAGAAAGATGGAGAGTCGTTGTACTTTATTTGTATGGAAACACACAATAAGATATACTAAGCAATTGTAATAAGAACAATTATAATATTACAAGACCAACGCATTAACAAAGTCAAATACGCGGTAATATTCATGACAGAGTAAGATCTAAAATCGTCTGAATACGACCTCAACCTGTTGGAATTTGTCCTACATTTAACGGAAAAACGGTGAAATGGAAAAACTGTATAGCGGGTTTGGAAGTTTGTTAGAGACATGCCCGAAAAGCATAATGTATACCGACAACTGACGTTTAACGTGGTAAATTAAACCGATAGCAAAAAAGACATGTTTTATTATCAGTTTGGCTGATCCTGGGTAACAAGACATTACCGAACAATTCAGGCAATGTGGAAACGACGCCGCCTGTCTGCTTATGTTTAACGTAATTAAATTCAATTTCTTTGATCAAGGCCCCCAATATATTCAACCGTATACAACACGTTTGACGCTCGAACTTAAATCGCAAAGTTGCTCGAAAAAAAAAAGGTGGGAGTCCAATTCGAGTCGGGTTGGTCACGTCAAATTTCCTAAAGCTCTCACCAAAGCCTGGCGTGTCCTGACTGTAGAGCGTGTACCACAACCACTCGACCGCGTTCAGAATGGTCGGTGTATTGACGTCCATGTTCGCCCTGCAAGCAAAAAGGTGTCCTCAGTTCCAGTAACAATAAGTTTGCGCTGGAGTTGAGATCTAGACGAAAACCTTTTTCTAGGTCAGTTATGAAATGGTTCAGTTGTTTCTCAAACATGTTATACTTTGTTTTCCCGAAAGAAATTGTATACAGGTCGAGGATTTGAAAAAAAGTAAACCATATCAATTGTTTTATTCTTTAGGGAGAATTTACGTAACAGGTAACAACTATAAGGTAAGCGTCGACCATGAGACCAAGATAACGATACATTTTTTCCATGATGATAATAGTGGGGATGTGATTTATAGCACATTCACCCAACGAAAAAGTGTAGTCGGGACTTCAATGAGTCAGTTAATTTTGCTGGCTTTAAAGACTCGGTACTCGAGTAAGACTACGTGAAACTACCCGAGTCGCGAGTCCGACGTGCGCATCATGCGCATTTTGAAACTGATAAGGCTGCAAACTGTAAATAGTAAAGGTGAAATAGCGAATGGTGGAAATTTTTTCAACCATGTATTGTGAATGGATAAATTATATTAGTGCTTCCCAACCTTTTTCAGTTCGCGACCCACAATGAGATATGACCAAACGAATAAAGTCATATAAAACTTGCATCTTTACTACTGGCTTATGCACTGAAATAGTTAATGCGACACAACACATCTAATTGTTACGTATTTGTTACATTGTTGCATAAATGTTACGCAATATTAATGCAATAATTTCCCGATCTAATAGGGAACTATAACAGAAATGCTTCGCGACCCACTTCAAATAGCTGTGGCCCCACCAATTGGCCGCGACCCACTGGTTGGGAAGCATTGAATTATATGACAGCCCTATGAGTTCATTGCTAAATGTTTACCTTATTTTAGTTAAGAAAATGGGTGAGATATACGAATCGCACAGTTGGCCGGAGTCGGACCCGGGCCTCGGGTTATTTTTAACCGACTCCGCAGCCCTGCCAAACGTTCGAATTATATAGTACCGAGTTTCGATATTACTATCGGACATTTGTTGGGATGGCCGTTTTTATAAAAACAAGTGCTACGTGTATTTACCCAGAGTCGGATCCGTGAAGAGTGAGTATCTTCGACAGCTGGTATTTGAAGGCGAGCGCTTGCTTCTTAAGGTAGTTGAACTTTCCTGGCCTGTGTGAAACAATAAGTGTAATACTGGGTCAAGCGAGTCTTTTTATGTGCCTAATAAGACATGTATGTATCCTTTTAAACTAAAAAGTTTCCAAATAAACGCATTTTTTCGCGCTTTCCCGATTATACTGGATGGATCTCAGCTGTATATTTGCTCACGAATTTGCTTAAGTAGAGCAGGTTTTTTTAAAATCAGTTGTTTACAACGATTAATAGCATGACGAAACTTTGTGACGTCATGAATGAAAATTATTGTGCCTCCACAAAAATCCTGAATCCGCCTCTAGTCGGGTAGTGGTGCCCAGAGTATATAAACGGTATTGACATAAGCATCATGTTACAAACGATTTTCTGTCCGAAACCGAAAATTGTTGTTCTGTGCAATGTCAGAAAATTGTGACGTACAAGTCGTAATAGTGTACAAACTCTTTTTTTTTATTTGAACAACTATGTAGCTTCGGCAAAGATGAGATTATGAATTTGCATCGGTAATCGGGTTGCAAAAAAGACAAATTGCGTTCGTCAAAATTATTGGTTTAAGTAAACTGGAGTAAAAGGCGATATCAATTTTCAAACGTAACTGGTGAAAAGGCACACCTTAACGTATGTCACATATAAATAGACCGTATATACAGCGACTTACGAGCAATTGCGTCACATTACGCGGTTTGTTTGTCTGCATTTGTATACGTAGTGTTAGTTGCGTGTAGGGATGATGCATGTTTTGCGAGTTACGCACTGTTAATACGCCGTTTCGTGTAGTATGAGATGGTTACGTATAGGTCGACAGAAACATCATTTTTGCTTCTGCGTTCATTTTGTTTGTTTTCATTGACTTTACTCCAACTTTTCAGCCCTACGGATTCACGAATGTTTGACAGCTTTACCAACTTAATTTGGATTGAATCCAAAATAAATGCTTTAAAAATTGGCACATTATAAGTGGTTACAAACATTCTTCGTTCGTTGAGGTAGTTTATTTGTAATGTAAGCTGAAATACTATATGTATTCGTTACTTCGTATAGTTCAATGGTTGTCGAAAAATTTTGACGTGGCCCCAAATCCAAAATACTCTTTGAAGGGTAATGTTTTTTAAGGGTTATTTTTGCTCAAGTTGGAGCATGACATATGGTTTAGAACAGGGGCCGGCAACCTACGGCCCGCGGGTCCGCCCCGCCGATGTAATTAATCCGGCCCGCCGCCTCTTTGATAAATTAGACACGAGTCTATTTCACATACTTTTTGACTATTTTAACTACGTAATTAAATAAATTTTCGCGCTCCGCGCAAATATTCGTTAAACGTCCGGTTTGTTCACGTTTTGATGCTGCCTTTTCAACTGGATCAGCGATTCTTCACCGTTGTGCCGTGGAAGGCTGCCAAGTGCGTATCGCAAAATGGGAAAAAGTATTAAAAAATATTGGATATATATTTATTAACGTTTTTCTATTTTGGGCAATGTAATAAAAACTTGCCAAAAATTTAAAAGAAATACCGGTATACCAAAAAAATCGCGCTCGTGTCGATCACCACGTGCGCCTTGACTTGAAACAGTTAACAAACATTTAGCTAGATTAACTTTAAATGTTATCGCGTTTCCTCAGAGTAGTTTTATAACACTTTTTACTCGCTTTGCGTTAACACTTTGCTGCCTCTGTAAATGTAATTAAACACGTTTTTAAGTGCACAAAATATCTAATGCCTGCCTGATTTACAGACATTTTAACACAATTCTTAGTTATCATTTTGTGCGGCCCGTTTGGATTCGGCCCGCGACTAGAAAAAGGTTGCCGACCCCTGGTTTAGAAGGACATCACAACATACGTCGTACGGTGACGTCGCAAAACAAAACAGTTTTAACCTTCATAACACCTGTCCCACAGTTTGCCGACCACTGATAGAGACAATAGTTTTTACCCCATCAAAAGACAAGACAGCTTGAAAAAAAATTCGATTTATATAGCAATGAAGACAGGTTGAAGTAACGAAAGTGCCTCAAAAAAATTCCAGATCCCACACTAAAAACAGTGTACGCTCACCACTTCAAGACGGCGTGCACCAGTACAACGAAAGAGAAGACCAGGGCGCTGCTGCTGAAGCTCATGCTGCGATAGAAACTCTCCGACTGGTGCCAGACCGGGTCGCTGGGCGGCTTGTCGGTGTCCCAGAGCAGCACTGAGTGGAAAGCGTACTGGAAGACCAGGTCCTGGAGGTCTCGAGTCCACTGCGACGACTGCTCGTTGGCGCACAGAAGGGCGACGGCCTGGTAGAGGCAATAAAGGGCGTTTTCTTACAGGGGTCTTTTCTTTTGGGAACACACAATAAGACCTACTGGGCAACAATACCTAAAGCAGAAAATATCTATAAAACTATAGTATTAAAACCAATGACATAATACAGCCAAAACGTAGTAATATCCAGTCACAGCATAAGATCAAAATCGTCTGAATAAGAACTAAATCTGTCGGAATAAGGCCTAAATTCATCGAAATAAGGCCTAAATTTATCGAAATGAATCCTAAATTCATCGAAATAAGGCCTAAATTTATCGAAATGAATCCCAAATTCATCGGAATATGGTCTAAATTTATCGGAATAAGGCCTAAATTCATCGGAATATGGTCTAAATTTATCGGAATAAGGCCTAAATCTATCGGAATAGGGCCTAAATTCATCGGAACGGCAAGGGTGACCATTTATATACCATATTGCATACCAATAAGGAAAAAACAGAACAAGTGTGCGAACCTGCATTGCAATGGTCTGAAACTTGACGAAGTGCAGATGGAGGTTGGGCTTGGTGAAGGCGGGATGCTGAAGTCGTGAGAGGCAAGTCTCGATGAAATCCAGGCGAAAGAGCTGTTTGTACGGGTCGCTCATTCTGAGTTCAGTGAAGATAACCGTGTTAATGCGTTTTAGGCCAGCGGTTCTCAACCAGAGGGACACGAAAACATTTTAGGGTGGGCCACAGACCAATTTAAAAAAGCTAGGTTTATTGAAGAATTTAGCTTCATTTGTGTCACTATACGTAATTTTACACGAATAATGGCTCGGGGAGGAATTGATAAGGAATGTAACTGAAATGTAAGTTTATTGTTCAGCAGCAAGAATCTTGTTAAAGCACGGTTGAATAAATAATCTGTTTGGAAATGTGGTCTGCTGTTTGTTTTTTTGTTTAACTTACTTTATAGTTTTTTAAGCTTATTGGGCCTCGGAATTTTTGTGCAACGAAAATGGGCCACGAAAGAAAATAGGTTGAGAACCACTGCGCTGTTCTCGGCCAAGTTGAAAAAACCGAGACTTCAAAAGTTGTGTGTTAAGATAACTGCATTAAAACCACTGTGCAATGGCAAATAAGTCGCCATTTTTTTTTCATGAAACGCTAACAGTGTTACCTGGTATTCAAGCAACGTTAAACGTTGTCACTAAACCATATTAAAACAAACGAAAATAAATGGAAGCCCGTGTTTTCCAATATAAAATAACCCCCTTTTTGTGAGTGCAATTAATATAGGCCAATTAATTTTCTTAACCAAGGTTGCGTGTTTTAAGTTTGCTAACGTTGAGTTTTAGACCAGTCGCGCTTTTAAACCAACAAGCAAGGCAAAAATCAATCAAACACGGGCAAACGTTTTTACATGAAATAATAATAATAATCACTTGTCACACAACGACTCACCCCTCCGACAGAATGACGACCACCAGGCGATCCAATACGCTAATGGCAGGCACCATGTCGCACTGGAGGTCACCAAAACCCACCATTTTAATCAACATCTCGAGAAACCAGGGTTGCCGCTCCAAAACCAACTTTACACAAGAACATATATCGAATGACAGTGCATGTTGTAAACCAGTCATTTTGAAATAAATAAGTCCAAACCAAGTCATTTGTAAAATAACGTCCAAGTCAAGTATTTTTGAATAAACAACAAGTCAAGTTTTTTTTAAATAAACAACAAGTCAAGTTTTTTTGAATAAACAACAAGTCAAGTCACAGTAAAGTCATAATTACACAAATCCATTAGTCCTTGTCATTAAAACTAAATGTTGAACTATACTCAAATTGGTAAACTTGCTCGATTACGAGCAATAACTCAACAACAAAAATACCAATAACGCAACATATAGCAAGCACAATATTATATATGCTTTATAGAGAAAAATAAGGATAAACTTTATAGAGAAAAATAAGGATAAATTTAGAGAAAAATAAGGATAAAACGGCATTACGACACTGTCGAATAGTAATTATTTATAATCGTCAATACTGCACTAACAAGTATTAAAAAAACTATTGATTTTGTAAGAGTTCTCTTTATGGCGTAAACAGTTTCAAAAGTGTGGCGCGAAACTTTCTGTAAGTTAAGAATATAACTTATTCATGCCTCAAAATGCACATTATTTATCCATTAAAATATTAATAATTGTGATATTTTGCACTTGTCATGTATTGTCAGGTCATAACATTGCTGTTTTGTAAAAAGTTTGAGAACAACGATGGTTTAAAAAGCACAAAGCAATGGATGAGAATCTTCGATTTACCTTTTCGATGGTGTCCACACAAAGCACATTTGTAAGTGCGTCCAGGCATTTCTGTCTGATGATTGGAAGCTGTGGGTTCTGTCGATATAAATCGTTACGCTCACTTGCTACTATAAGTCGTAGCCACGAGAATATACAAATCATCAAACGACAAAAATTAGGCTTGTGTTAAAATTAACGACACATTTTTTTTTTTTGGCAAAAAAGACACTTTTAAACAAATAAGCCACCTTCATCATAGAGAAGATAACGGGCAGGCCTCCCTTTTCGGTGATTTCCCAGCAAAGGACGTGAAGTGCTTGGCGAAAAGTAGTTCCCGAGTATAAACTGCAGTTACCTAATTTAAAAAGCAAACGTTTTCTATTGTAGACAAAAACGTAGAGGTATATAGCTTTGCTAAATTAGTCACGTGTCTTTATATTTTTGTCGGTCAATTTACTTTATCTGGATCCTTAGTAAATCGTAAATAAAAGTTTTTTACACTTTTTTTTCTGTAACTGTTTAAAATAGCTATTGTGTTTAAGATGTCATCATAACCACACTGAAGCCAGTTTCAGAAACAACGCGCACTGGGTTGTATAGTGCTAGTTTTAAAAAAACTGCGGGTTGAAACTAGAAATTTTAGTATCGGTACTCGTCCGATACTAGGGTAGTATCAGTGTTGATTCGATACCAATTAATTAAGTCACTTCTGTCATTGTTTATGATCAACTGCAGCTTTTCTACGATAAAATGTAAATTTATCAAAAAATTGTAAGTTAACATTACGAGGTATAACTAAACTTTCTTAGTTCTTACTCTAAAGCAAATTTTAGCCTAACAATCGAAAAAAAATAAATAAAAAAATATCGGTATCGGAATAAATGTTAAGCATATCAGACATCCCTAGTTAAAACTATAGCGCAGTTTTGGCGGCCCGTCAAACACACCCAACTCAAGCAAGAAATGCACGCCTATAGCTTTTTACAGCAAAACAGTCGCACAAGGCGGTTTTCAGTTCTCACCCAGCTTGTTAAAGCCGTGTTTCCGAATGTCCCTCGGCGGTTGATTGAGCTGCAGGTCGCGAAAGGTGCAGGCCGACACCGATCCGTGATAAAGAGCGAACATCAGCTGGCTTAGGTTGAAGATGGCCTCGGCCTGGCGCAGAGCTGCAAGCAGAGTTAGTCGGAACTTGGAGTTTACATTTTTTATTACCTTAAACTATCTTGGGTGCACTATATGCAAGGATCTGGTATGTATCGTGGTAACGAGTCGACATCATATTGATTAAGACGTTTCGGTATGCACCACATTAACTGAAAATGATAGAAGCTCGTATCGAAACGTTTAATGTAAATGAAGTCGATTTGCTCGACTTTGCATTTTAACGATCTTAATGCAAAAAAAATATTTTTTTACCATTTTATAACGCTTTGCTCATGAAACGAAAACGAGCCAAAATGCGCCGTCAAATATTTTAACGTTTTTTTATGTGCCAACAGATTAGCGCTAAACTATAAAGTTTAAATTTATTCCTTAGGAATACTTTTGTTATTTCGTGACGTCGTTTTTTTTTTTTTTTTTTTAAACAAAAATCCTGGATCCTTTCATGTACGTGTACAACCCATGACACTTTTCTAATTTTAAGCGGTATCCAAAAACACATTTTGTATTAAGATTGTAACCTTTTATCCTTATCATGAAGCTTTGATGAATTATTAATTATTATAGCATTCTGGGTTCTGGTTCAAACAAGAAAAAAACATACCCTAAAGACCTAGACACTTAGTTCCCCTGAAAAATGAAAAACACGCAATTACACTCGTGGAAGATTTTTCTACATTTTTACCCAGAGACCTTTGTTTTAAAACACAACGTACCTGCCATAGGCAACTCCCTCTTTCGACAGTTCGTTGTCAGCGGGAATTTAGTCCAAAGCAAAGGACGCCCGGTGCCGCAATTCTACAACAAAAATGAACATCATTGTTGTTAGGACTTAATTCAGGGGTGGGCAACCCACGGACCGTCAACGCAATTTATTCGGCCGCGACTTATTTTACAAATTGGGCACGAGGCTATTCCTTATATTTTATGGCTATTTTCCTACGTAAAAGCATTTTGTTTTGCTCTTGACGCAATCTTGTTTCTGCACCAAGTGTAAAATGTGTAATTAGACTCTTTTTTCAAAATAACCCAGTTTTAAACCTTATCAACAGAGGTTGGTGTCATTATAATAAGATGCGTAAAGTCCACACAGTTAAAATATAACGGCCCACAGAGACCTTTCTGAGTTTGGTTTTGGCCTGCGACTAGAAAAAACTACCCACCCCCGACTTAAGTCAATGATTTGACTAAGTAACTGTTAGGCTTGACTTACATCTCTTGACCAAATTGACTTGACTTTGACTTACGTCATTGCCAAATGACTTGGGTTAAAACTAAATGTTTTTATCAAATATTTTTTATAAATTTGAGGTATTTATCTCTAACTCTACATGTAAAACAATTTTCTTGCTATGTTAATGAATTAAGTTTTGACTTAAAGTTGACTTGCGCTCAAAATGACTTGACTTCTGATGAATTAGACTAAACCTTTTGCAAAATATATGACTTGAACTTAAGATAGTTTTTAAGTAACTTAGCTGGGACTAAATTTACTTCAAAATGTCTCGCTCATAAAACTGATTAGCTCTGCGTGTTTTTACAGAAACAAAAATAGGTTTAAGAACGGCAATATTCGTTAGGGTAGCCAAAAATTCACATAATCTGTAAAAGCGTACATTTGCACTTGACAACCGTTTTTTTAACAAAATTTTTTTAATGTACTAAACAAACGAACATTAATTATTGATGAGTTAACTATAGTACACCTAACCAGATACCACTTTGGAAAGTATGGTCACATACTAGATACTACAATCTAACCAGGCGCACTGTATACGAAGTATATACAGTGAACCCGCAAGGTTTTTCAACAAACCAAACCTGAAACTCCCAAAGTCGAATATTCACCCCCATTTACCCATACATTTGGCTTTTGTTGCATCAGGTCATCCCGCCTTTTTCGGCCGTGCGTCTGCGAAATCTAGTCGAGATTAGCCATACTTTACAGAATGGATCATTAAGTAGTGTTTTCAAAATTACTACTAAACCAGGATGGCTGCAAGCAACCACTGACGCTAAATCAACCTTGTCCGTTGTTAATGCTGCGATGAGGCATTCGGGATCGAAGCAGTCCAGTTCGTGAAACGACGACCACTCGTTGAACTTTATGCAAACGGAAGACAACGTCTTGCGCAACGTCACCAAGTTACGAACGGTCGTCCCTCCAACCTGCAAACGTAAACACACCTGGTAAGCGGGGCATATCCAGGGATGGCAATTTTTTGGTCAGCCGGTTCTATCACAAAAGTCATATATTTCAGCCGGTTCTCCGGGGAAATGGTTAAAGTATAGTTGCAAGAACTGGATATGTTGCCATCCGGCTGAAATCCAACTGCCAACTAAAAATTAGCAGTCGTCTCATGAATTGTACTTATGACGCAAGAATTAAATTTTCAAACAAACAATCACAAAAGGAAAAATACTACAATTTTAAAAATTAGCACAATGTATGACTGTTACGCGCGACGTTGACCATTGTACATTTGGAAAAACAAACACGTGAGCTACTTTTATCCCAAAAATCAATGTATGGTATAAGATGCAAAAATCCATTGACAGTAACCAGTAATGCTAACCGGTTCGCTGATCTCATAAAATGCCGCGAGACGGTTCTACAGAACGAACCGGCTGAATCCCACCACTGGACATATCTAAGGGGACACAACCACATGTCCACTTTTAAAATATGTTATTTGCCAACTTAAACTAGCTAAAGGAAATTATATTTAGAGCTTTGCGCAAATCTTTCTCAATTTTTGCTATGTCTTAAGTTAAAGTTTTCAGCCTTAATGCGCGTGTAATGCTTAATGTTTTTTTGTGTCCAGCCTAACGCAGTGTGGACTAACACTCTCTACAAAATCCAGTTTTCGCCAAATTATCAAGTGAATGCAGGTTGCTATTTGAGTAAATCTACAACGTATTTGAAATAGGATCACAGTACCGTGAGTAACACGCATCCGAATTTTCAAACAAGATATACGCAATGTATGCGTTTCGCGTCATGTGAACATGCACCCTTGTAGTTGTGCATTCAATAATCAAATTCTCTTTTGAGATAAAACAAGTCGCAAAACATTTGTTTACATTTCAGCAGTGGTTTTCAAACTTTTTTTTATCTTGTGGCAGACTAAAAAAAGATTAAATATTTCGCGGCAGACGTTTTACAGAACAATTCATTTACTTTACAACCGCCCTTAATACACATCAAACATAAATGTAAATTAAGTAATATATTACCAACTATAAAATGGATAGCGCGCATTTAAGTCTGAAAAGTGCGTTTATGTCTACATCAATCGAAGAAAACTTACCATTTCAAGGTTTCTTTATGTCATTTGTCCTACAGGAAACCGTAGTGAACAAAGAGTTGCAGCAATCAGCTGACGAACATGGCCAGAATTGGTTATTTTAAAATAATTGTTTTTCATCTGTTACAAAATAAAGCAAGCACCAAACGATAACATAAATAATGTCTTTAGGTTTCTATGTGGCGCAATTTTTATCAACAAATTTTATAATAGGAAAATTATTTTATGTTCCAAAGATTAAAAATAAATTATGAAAAAATATTGTAATTTAAGGCCTTGTTAACAAAAAGCTGGTTTCCTAATATTCTTAATTAACGATTTAACGCATCACGTACTTTGATCATGTGATCAAAACAAGATAAGCGTCACATTTGCGTGACGACATGAATGTTTTGTTTATGACGAATTTTTTTTGGAGTCAGCTGATCAACGATCATACGGCTATGGTGTGTTTCCAGCGATGTCGTCAGAGCCACAATAAAACATGTACTACTATACATTTGCTGATTTCAGATTAGACCGTTAATGCATTTAAGACAGAATTTCTGCACACTTTTTGTAGAATGATAAAAATAAATCTGCAAATGACATATTTTTCTGAACAGTATTGTAAGTTGTAACGGCGAGGCGTTTTATATTTTAGCGGAATTTTCAGTGAAACTAGTAAACAATATTATTCCATAGCCTTTATATATCAGTATTTGTATATTTGACAAACCTAACAACTATAGCATTGTCTTTATATTCAAAATCAACTTTTACTAAATTGTTTTAAACAGAAATACTTCGATAAATCCCAACAGACTGACTATATAACTGATAGTAAGGAATTAACACCTAACGCCGCATCCACAATGGAATCCTCCGCTTATTTGTGGAGTAAGCAGCTTTCAAAACAAATGTCTAAAGTGGATCAGACCGTAAGTTGTTTAGTTGATTGATTCTGAGATAACAATATTGTTTTGACAGTAAACTAACCCTTGTATTAATATTTATTTTGTACATAATGGTGTCAGACATTAATTGCTGAAAAACTATATCTTTTTAACAGTGGTTTTTAAACTATTTTTACTGTCAACTTTGCAATGGTTTGTTTGCTGTAGCCACACATTTATCAAAAGTCGCATTAAAATGTGTTCAGCCGCAAAAAGTCTATCAGACGTGCAAAACTTCAGTTTTAATTCTGGTGTCATGTAATTATTCATTTCTTGCCCAGCAATTCATAAGTAATAAAATTTACTGTTGCACCTGTGTGCAAGTTTTAGCAGTTAACTTCATTACAACTGTGCAAATTAAGGCTGTAAAAACATCTCCCAGTGCAATAGCCAAAGTTTCCAATCTGGTTTATTGATAGAAATTTTACTAAATTTCATTGGTATATTACTCCAAAGCCAATTTATTTATTTATTGGTTTGTGCAAAGCAATTGCACTGTATGTAATAATAAGTTCCAATGCACATGTCATGGTATAACAATATCTGTAAGCTTTCTATTAACACAATTACTTTTGAACACAAAACGGAATCATTATGTAATGCCCTTAAGAAATTTAAGCGATATATCAGGGCGTCGCTACGCACTGTTTAAGAACCTCTGCCTTCCAATATTATAAATTTATCAATATAATGTTGCAGCCAGGCATTTTATCAATGATATATCAAGATATAAAAACAGGCGCATATAACAGGATTTTTGGGCTGCATATCATGTGATGAAAATTACCCAAGTCGGTAATTAAAATGTTAGTGCTTATAAAAAACCCTTTTTCATAATTGAGCTAAATTTATCAATGCAGGTTGCTTTTGAAAAGGATGGTGTGTTTGTACATTTCTACAATCCAGTAAACGATGATGATAAAATAATTGGAGGGACACTCCGCATTTTGGATGAGGTAAAGTTTACTTGATTGTATATTATATACGTGATAAAATGTTAAGGCTAAAAACAATGAAGAACCTAACTTTGCGTGAAAAAATACAGCATGCACTAGTAAAACAACCATATTTTGCCTTAGTGAAGCTTAGATTGTTATGCTTACACACGTTTTAAATTAATCAAAGCCAGATTCTGCCAAAAAGTTCTTGGCTATATTTAATAGTGCAACTGTGACACAACGACTTTTTCCGAAAACTTAAGAATAATAGTTACATGCAACTCAAATAAGATAATCTCTTATTTTATCAAAAAATAGCTGTTTTTTACACTGTTGACTGTAGTGTTATGGGTAGGTATGGCTAAGTAAGGCGTTGGTCCATAAGGCGACGGCATGTCTGTCTAAGTTTATTACGACTCCGAACTCGCGACCTCCAGTCATATTGGGACTGTTGCTACCAATGATACGTAAGCCGTAATCGTTGGTCAAAAAGGAAATATACATAAGCCATAATCGTTTGTCAAAAAGCAGCTTCAGAAGGGCTAGATCACAGTGGTTAACACACATATGTGTGTGCAGGTTTCACTAAGGTCACCAGTTACAGTTAAAAATCTATCAAAAATTAACTCTGTAGTAATACTCAACTGATTGTTTTTAGGACACCAGGGCTGTGTTGGAATGGAGACCAACAGAAACAGCCACATCAGAATCAGTTGAAGAAAATGAACATGACACTCAAGTCCTCAGTGGCTCATCTAGCGCTGTGGTTGGATATGGTGCTAACTGGTGGGATTTATAATGGCTAGTGTGCTGGTGTTTTGCTATAAATATATACAAGCTAAATCTTTTAAAAAATTAGTTTATTAAGGTAAAATAAATATATATAACAAATGTTTATTTGATTATAGCCTAATTTTTTTAAATCTTCCTAGTTTTCCACAAGATTTAAAAATCAGTTGTAATCAAGAATAAAATTAGTTGTAATCTCTGTGTGCGGAGGTTTATTTTTAAACTATTTTTGTTCTTTATGTCCGAACCGGTGGATCACTATGAAGTTACTAAATTCATTACAAATCGCTAATTGAATATATTGTTGCTGCCAGTCATTTTTCAATCAGAAATGGTTCTTTCTGTCAAAGCTTTTATTAAACAATCAGCTTGGCCTATACAAAAATTGTTGGCCAGTTTTCAATGTTTTATCCATGAAGTTGCTATCTATTGCCCAAAAGAAGTCACCCTAATAGGTAACCAAACAATGACGGTTTTATCGGAAGCTTTTTCAGAAGAACCATAATTAGAATTTAATGTTTCATGATTTTCTTTCTCTAAGTGGCTCTTCTTTGCAGATCACTTCATAATACCATATTTAATTAAATAATTAGTTTTGATTGAATATTTGTGTTACAGTTCAACTGGTCAAGTGATAACTCCCGAAGACAGGTGTCCACCTGTTTCGCCGGAGCAGAAAGAGTCATCGGACCCCGACTGGACAGTTGTCAACAATGCTCAGCACTCGAAAAACAACTCAATGAGTAACGATTCATTTGAAATCGACATGGATCCTGTCACTTCGGTTTCGTCGCCTGAGGAACAGCCTTCCCCAAAATATGACTTTTCGGTGACATTACAGGAAATAAAACTCATAAAAAGGTAATTTAACTGATATATTTTCCATTATTATATTTATGCAAAACATTGCCAAAAGTTTTCCTTGTTTTTATACCTTATGTCAAACAGGAATATTTTTTTATTACTTTATTTATTGCTAGCTGAAAGAAATTTCTTGTACCTGGCCAATGTTGTAATGACTGAGTTGACTAAATTAAGTCACTGTTTTTAAATTACTTACTTGTTTTTAGTCTTCTGGGCAAAATTACTTGACTTGACTTAAATCTTTTGGACAAATAACTTGGGTTAAAATGACGTGTTTGCAGTAAGTTTGGATATACATATGTCTTAATTTTCAGCATAAATGCAATTTGCTTGCCATATGTTGCATATTTTGTTATATTTTTGTTGTTTTAATGCTCAAAATCAAGCTGGTTTACCAATTTTAATAGTTCAATGTTTACTTTTCATGACAAGGTCTTTGACAAGAGATTGACTTGTTATAATTATGGCTTGGCTGGGATTTGACTGTGATTTATTGAAAATGGCTTGACTTGGACTTAAGTTGTATTACAAATGACTTGACTTGGACCTAAGTTATTTTACAACTGACTTGACTGGGACTTCAGTCATTTTGAAATGACTTGTTTACAACACTGACCAATGCATCTATGTTGGAAACATACATATTTTGCTTCTACATATTTTTCTTTATGTGTCGCCTTTTTGTTCACCAGGTCAGACAAGACGGTCGGTTGGCCTTACATCGTCATGGAGATGCGTGATGGTGGAACATTACCTGCTCTTCACTTTCATCACGGAGGATGCAAGAAGTTCATCAAAGTCCTGGAGACCTTTGTACCAACTGCACCGTGAGTTAAATAATATAGATACTTGCTAACTAATTTATACAATAAGCTATTGCTGTCAGGCATATAACCCAGTATTGCTCATCCAGCAGTTTTCTTATAAACAATTAACATTTTGACGTCCTATACAAGACGCCATCATTGTCTGCTGGATGAGCAATACTCGGTCAATCCATAAACTTATAACTTTTAGGGCTATCTTGTTTTTACATTGCAAAATTTACTGGTATTACTTCTCTATGGAACTAGCTGTATAAATATGTTTTTTTGCCCGTGGTTATGTGCCCCTACTTGCTATCTACCACTTGCATATGAGGCTGAAATGCAGCTTGATAATAAAACATGGTTGTATAGACTCTACCAACTGTGTTTTCCAAACACAAGCTTGAGTGTAAGTCATAACTCTACCCATATATGTGAGGTCATGTCTGTGTTATGACAAGCTTCAATCTAACAAGCTTGTTAAATATATGTGTTTTCAAAAGGAAAGATAATCCTTCCATATGTTTACTGTTTGGCTTTTAAACTAGTTGTAAAGTCTATGACTGTGGTTTTCAAGCTCTATAAAACTCCCTAGTTTTTTTTCAAATTTGCAAAGGCATCACACAGTGATTTTTTCTTATATCTAAATTCAATTGCAATAGTAAATGCTTTCTCTATTATTTTTCAATCACATATGCCTTAAAACTGATTGTTATGCGATAACTGCACTGATCAATTTTCTAAAACAACATATAAATAAATAAAATTTATATTTCTGGATGTGTCTCAAGTCCAACACGCATTTCCTAGGCAACACAAGATAAAAGTACCACTGCTTAATGGTATTGCTCTGTATGTAGTATAACACAATGCCATACTTGTATTTGCAGATCCACACAGTACCCAAGAACTATTGAGATTCTCACAGACAATCCAAATGCCCTGGCTCAGTCTTTTGACGAACTAAACTTGTTTGGGGAAGTCAGTCCAAGGCAGCATCCAGGAAACTTGGCCAAAAAAATAATGCAGGTATAAGGTTTTCCTAGATTTTAAATTAGATGTTTTTTTCCATGTATTGTACAACAACATGGTTTATTTGCAAGTAACGTTTTATAGGCAATAAATTTGCCGTTTTTACAGTTTGATAAGAAAATTTCATTAAAAAATACATTTTTTTAAATTACTGCAAATCATGTTAAATCATAGGTATTACATTTTTGTTTTTTGTTTTGTTCACATAGTACACGTGGAGCCTACTTTTTACTTAAAATATTGGCTATTGTATCAGAAAAAATATAAAGTATGGGATATCCATAATTACTTTATGGTATGATTTAAAACTGGATGTGAGATCACTGTCAAGTAACTAATGTGATTTAAAGCGAGTAGAACAATGTTAGTTTTAACTTACTCCACCTATTTTTCCACAATTGCACCGTCATTACATATCATAATCTGTTTTCAAATGATTATTCCACCTCTCTGTACAGTTATTAGGTTTTCGCTTTAAACAAGCTTAAAGTAATCAAGTGATGTTATTTATATCAGGGCTGCGCATTCGGTTAAAAATAACCGACTCTGACCAAAAAAATAAACCCAGTCCGACTCCGGTCAAATGTGTGATTTTGTTGAGTCCCGAGTTGGGCCCTGACTCTACAGCTTGTATTCAGCCAATTTACTTAACTAAAATAACATTGATATTCAGCAATTCACTTACAGGGGTGTTGTATCATTCTCTCACTCACATAACATGGTTGGAAAATATTACACCATATGCTATCCACCTTTACAATTTCAGGTTTGGGGCCATATTGGTTAAAAAGTTTGGTACTGCGCATGTGCATGTCATACTCGGGTAGTTTTATGTGGTCTTACTCGAGTCCGACTCCAGCAAAACAAGCCGATTCCTCGAGTCCCGACTCCTACTCCACAGACCTGATTTATATTCTGTTCTTTAGGATCCAATGACCTCTGCCTTGAGCGGCTTCTCCAAAGTCACGAACTTCCTCCAGGACATGTTGAACCCGGCAGAGGTGACCCCTCACACCCGACCCGCCCACCAGAGGGCAGCAGTCATGAACGAGGATGAAACCGAAGCTGTCGGCTCCGGTCGTATCCGCATAAGACCCGATGACACAACCGGGGGGTTTGAAGTCATCACATGTGTAAGTAAAGAATCTTTATTTGGAAAAGAAAATAAATGTTACAATTTCAATGAAAAATATATAAATTTTATAGTGCATATAGTAATTCGGTGCTCATTTTGACAAAACTTTAATTTTCGGTGCTTGACAAAACTGCAATGAGTAAATAATCTTAATTCAGAAAATAATAGAATCATTTCTATTAAGCTTAGTATGTGTTTCCACAACAGAATCTTGCCCTCCAACAGAACAACTAATGCCGACAATAAAAGTTCTAAAATTTTATAATAGCTTAAGAAGCGCACCGCTTCAAGTTGAACACCTTGCTGAACGATTTTTTTTTTCGAAGCGGTGCGCTTCTCAAGCTGCTACAATCATTTCAATTACAACTATATAAACATCTTTTGCGGTGCTCATTTCAAAACAGTCTGCAATGCCGAAATCCCAGTAATCCATAGCTGGAACTGAACTTTGTGTCTTTTTTGATTTTTTTTTTTTTTTTTTTTTCAGGTTGTTATTGGGTTTCCTGTCATTTCAGTGGAAAACAATTGGTATTCAAAAAAAATAAATTTATCCTGGGTTAACGCATTTGCCGATATATTGCTGTGGTTCAATTAAACATAATTCGATAACTAGACCCATGATTCTGACCCTGATCATGTAGAATAGTATAGCTCAGCTCATTATTACGTTGCTTATTTATTAAGATACGTTTCTATAATAAAAAACACAAAGTTGTGTTCCCTGGCAAAAAGTTGTCTTGTCAGTTTCAAATTTCATCTATACTCCTAAATCAAAGTAAGGACGGAAGCCACCACCCCTCCAACATACCGCGTTTATGTTGTCGTTATTATTAATATTAAAAAACTTTTTTTAGAAAGAATGTAGTTCACAACTAAACAAAGCAAAGAGCTTGCTTTTACATATCTCGTGATAGCCACCGCATATACCAGCAAATGTTATATTATAAATAAATTACACCTGTGGTAATGTCTTGAATTTATCATCATTCTTTTATTTTATTTTCCAGGCCCAGTTGGGGCCAAGAAGTGACCCACCACGGACAAACCCCATCGAAGTTGAGTTTTGGAATGGGCACAAAGATGCCGAGGGGAGGATTACAAATGTGGAAGAAATAAAACAGGCCGTTTTTAGAGGGGTATGTATCTTAATCACCCAACTTATAACAAACTAGATATTTTTTAAAGTAAATAACCAATCAAAGGGAAAATTACATATTCTTTTTTTTGAAGGGAGTCGAACCCCCTCTTCGCAAGGAAGTGTGGAAGTACCTACTTGGCTATTTTCACTGGGACAAAACGCAAGCAGAAATCAAGGCTCACAAGAAAGAAAAAGAGTAAGACTCCTAGCTGCCTTGTCCGATATGTATAGTAACTTATCGAGACCTGGATTAAACCACAAGTTAAAATTTTAATAACAACGGAACTCTTGTTAGAGATATCCGATGCACAATTATTTCAAAACCTAAAAAAAAAATACTAAATCAGTTACAAAATACTACCCTTTATTTAAGATATAAAATATTACGGTCAGATCTGATTCCAAAAACAGTATTACTCTGCTACAAAAGGAAGATTTATGTAATTGAAACGTTCAACAGTCATTTTTTTGATGCACGCCAAAATTGATTCAACGTTTAATGATTTGTTAACTTACTATTGTTTGATAAATTGACCTTCCAAGGAGAAATAGGTTGAATCGCAAAACTTTGCTCAAATCCGTTTTATCAATTTGGTGTCGGATAGGCACCGATAGCACCCTATCGTCGGACGAGCATTAACATTGGATATCAGCGCCAATCCGACATCAACGGACGTTCCTAACTGTCGTCCACAATTCGCTTACGTTGCAGCACCACTTGTTATCTTGTTATCTACCTCATTTAGTGTTGGTTACACCTGGATTCAATAAAACCCTTCGCTTATTTTCCAGGGAGGATTACTACCGCATAAAGCTTCAGTGGAAGTCGATTAACGCCGACCAAGAGTCGAGATTTTCGGCTATCAGGTAAACTATGATAGGTCGAAAAGTGTTTTAGTGGGATTGGCCACATTATTTTCGCCAGAACCAGTCATTGCCAAGTTTGGCGAATTTCGACCGGTCTCTAAAAAGGTTCCATCTATGCGATTAGTTTGTATTGGTTTATTTAGTTAGACAAGTTACTATTGACGCAAAAGAGATTGGAACATTTACGAGATTTGGTAATTTTCAAGACAACCATGTATAAGCCGGACAAGATAAAGTGGTGTTATTAAGGTTAAAAAAATTTGCAATAGATTTGAAATAGTCAAATATTTAAAATTGTGTGATATAACCAAAAATAACAGGGAAATTTACAAAAAAAAACGACAAGGGATTGCTTAGTTTGTGCAGGAAAATGTATAAATTTCGTTACATAACAAACACGAAAAATAGAGGAAAGATGCTCGAGTTTTGGCAAATTCTATCACCGCATACCACAAAAAGTGTTTCCACGTTGCAGAGACAACAAGTGTCTGATCGAAAAGGACGTGGCGCGCACAGATCGAACGCGAATCTTTTACGAGGGCAACGAAAATGTCAGCCTGAAGCTGCTCAACGACATTCTCATGACCTACGTAATGCACAACTTTGACTTGGGTGAGGTTAATTTTTTATTAATTCACATGTAAAAGCATGGGCCGCTATTGTTGGTAGCGAGGCCAACCGTTGTAAATATTGTGTCAGTTTGACTCCTTCAATACAAGCTACGGCCACGAAACGTTTAATTAATCCTTCCCTTTGCATATTTCCTAAATATGAAGTGCAGCGGAAAGGATGTCGGTTGCAGTTTAAAACTAAATTTTGACGAAATTTTAACTTGCAAGATAATTAGGACTCACTCGAGTTTCATTGTATAATTATCGTTGTTTAATATTTCCCTCGTTTAATGATATAATCAAGCTACTTAGGTTGGGCACAAAGTTTTATATCCGGCCCGCAATCGTAAATCTTAACGGTTCATAAAAAATAAGTTTGGTGACTTTTTGCTTGAAGCAATGATCCTTAATCAGGGTTTCGAGAACCCCAAAAGGGGCCTGTAAAAGGTTTGCAGAGGTTTCGCGAATATACTTGAAAATAACAGAATTAAAAAAAAACACATTTTATGTTCTTGTTTTTTTAGCATATTTGCACGGCAATATTGCATTTAAAACGTTTTTCGCTATACTTTATAATTGTAGGCTTAGCTTTGCCAAATTATTAATTATGGTCAGTCGTAAATAAATAAAGTTTCTTTGGACTTCGTTGACAGGCGCACACAATATAGTATCTCATCAAAATCATTCTAATTTTCTACCAAAACATCTAGTTGCCACCGACTCATCTGCAATGATTTCAAGCTTTTAAAATCGTTTGCGCAATTCTCTCTTGTCTATTGTTCTCAACACTGGCCGAAGTCTTTTCCTTTGAATTTTTGTATAAATGTTCGCCGTTCTAGGCCAGAGGTTTCGATTGACTAGAAGCTGACTATTGTCCAAAACTTCCTGGTTTCAAAAGCTCAGTCTGTAGTTGAATAGCGAATGTTGAGGGATCCTTCTTTAAAATAGAAAAATGAATACTATAAAGCAGTGATTCTCAACGGTTTATGGCTTACGAAAAAAACTCTTCAAAAATGATAAATAGATTTTCGGCACCCTGACTGGAATTTTCGTATTTTTTTTTGATTTTCAATCAACTTAAATCATGTAGAAAAATGTCATTTGACATAATGGTCTCTTATCGTACTCAAATAGTTTTATTAAGAAGCTTACCAATTGAGCAAAAATCAGATTCTTAAAACAATTCTCAAATATCGGCACCCTTGACATTAGAAATGGTACACCAGGGCGCTGCAGCACCCCGGTTGGGAACCCCTGCTATAAAGTAGTGTTTTTGTCTTTACTCGGCAATTTGTGTTTTCATTTTTTTTTTTGGTAATTTTCGCACAAATTTGTAATATGAGAAAACACGCCGAAAACCATTGCATAAACATTTCGATTGGACGTTCGATCGAAATAGGCCGAGGTTTGACGAAGAACATAATAATAACAATGTGTAAGGCTTTACCTCAAACAAAGTTTAAGTCATTCACATTCGTAACAACGTCAGCGTTTTCAGCATTGTGTATAGCAGTGGTCACCAAGTTTTTTCATAAAGCGCCGGATAACTGCAGGGCCTGACGAATGCGGTTTCTATATAACAATTTGTGTCAAATTGAATTATCGTCATACGAAGGAAATGCAAACGAACTGTTGTTGCTTAAGTAAAATCTCGTTTAGTCTAAAAGTTTTATTAAGGAAGCGGGCCGGTAGAATTAACTCTGCGCGCCGCAGTTTGCTGACCCCTGGACCCTGGTGTATGCAAAATGATGACTTTAGGTCTTAAACTGACTCGGCGAAACCCTATTGTCCTATTGAGGATGTTTTTGTCTTAAACCTATGAACCGGCCAGACTTAAAAGGGCGAATGTATTCAAAACTTGTTTTCAACGACGTTGACTTGAAGTTTTAGTGACATAACAGTTAAGAAACAATCACTTCGATACAAGCGCTTCCGTCGAAGGGTCACCATTTAAGTCAACCTTTTATGACTTACGGCAGACTAAAATGTATATATACTACAAGGTAAAAAAAATGTTTTAAATCGCTGACAATAACTGTTTAAGAACATATTGCTGGAGGTTGTATTAGACGTAATAAGAATATCAACTCTATTTATTTATTTTCAACATCTTCAAAATGATTCCTACTTCTGTATGGACTTTGATATTCTTCTCCCCTCAAATAACTAAGTAGATTTTAGGCACCCCTACTGGAATTTTTCTAGTGTTTTACTGAAATGTCACTATGAATGGAACTAGACAACTTAAAACGTATAGAAAAATTTCATTTCATATAATGGTCTCTAATTGTCCACAAATAGTTGTATGAAGAAGCTTATCAATTGAGCAAAAATCAGATTCTTAAAAATTCTCAAATACCTATATCTGCACCCTTAAGCATTAAAACTTGCACACCAGGGCGCCGTGGCACCCCGGCGGAGAACCACTGATTTGAGTCCATAGATACCAATTTTGACTTGAACTTCATATGGAATATGGAATTAATGCAAACTAATGCGCGGTATTTCATTCCAAAACCGATATTTGGATAAAAAATATTGCGGTCCGATACTACATCACAACTATCATCAAATAAGATAAATTGAACAAATTTTTAAGAACAATCATAATTTTTTTGAGGTTATTAATTTATAATTTATTTTGCGTTAATAGGAATATTTATCTTGTGTTTAAGTAATATTTATTTAATTTGCTTTTAAAAGTGGGAGTTTTTACGTTAGAAAGCAAAACATGGCAGAAATGCACAAATTTTATTGCTATCGATTTAGCTTCGATACCACCCTAGTATCGGACGAGTAGCGATACTACCACTTAGTATCGGCTCACGAGTCCGATCCGATATTATCGGACATCCCTGGTTAGGTATTTTAAGTTTTTGTCGTGTGGTGCAGGTTACGTACAAGGCATGAGCGACCTCTTATCGCCCATTCTCGAGGTAATGGGAAGCGAAGTGGACGCCTTCTGGTGTTTCGTCGGGTTCATGAACATCGTGGTAAGCGTTTATTATACGTTTATTAATTTTTTTTGAGAATGTTTATTTTTTGTGGTAAACGGAAGTAGTATTCTGTTCTCCACCAAGAATTTGTGGGCATTGTTGTGATAAACGGGAGTTTGCCAAAATGTTTGGCCAAAATAACCTCTGAAACTAGCTGTAGGAATAGGCTATGGTACGATCGGTCGTTTTGGTGTCGAAGTTTGGGCGCCCTAGTTTGAATGGCGCCGTTAGGGCGCCGCTGTTTTGGCACCGAGCATGAGTTAGGGTTGAAACTATTAGGACCGTAAGTGATGTACTTAGGGGTTTGGTTTGGGGTTTAGGCCTGATTCTGGCCATTTAGGTCTTATTCTAATTTAGACGGTATTACAACTATTATAAGGTACTAGACTTATTTTGATCTTATTCCGAACTGTGTTTTACTCCAACGTTTTTGTTATTTCTTATGGCTGTAGTCCGTATCTTAACCTCAAAAGATTGTTGGACATAGTGGAAGCAAAACTTACTTATATATTGTTGGCACTAGTAAAATTTTGTTTCTTGATTTTTTCCTCCATTTTTGCTGACGCCTTGCGATATTATTGGACATCGCGTTTTTAGTATTTTTTTATCTATTTATGTCGGCCAAACATTATTTTTTTTCGCCGATTTTTGTGTATTGTGCTTGACGAACTATTTTGACGCTAAATAATGTTGGAAAATTATGCTTAAAACAGTCTGCCGGCGTTTAGTTCCACTCTCGCCTTTTTAGCGGAAAGTTCTGGCGATTTTTTCCGTCTGTAATGAGGTTGTTTTCAGTCGACCTGACGACAGCTCATATGCCTGCTGATGTTATCTTAAAAGGGTTGACTTTCGCCCACTCGCCCACATTCCCTTATCTCCGGTCACGAAATGCCCTTTCAAAGCTTGAATAAAACCAAAGAGCCCTCCTTTTTGCTTGAATGTATGAAAATTTGCCTGCCAGTTTTACTGACCTACGGAATGCCGATGTGTCAATTTTAGGCCACTTTAAGCACTATTTTTGCCTTTTTTGCACTACCAGGTAGGACCTCTGCTTTTAAAGCGGGGGTCAGTGCTGACTTGGGGGTGGGAAAAGCGACAACAAGTGACATATTAGCGGCCCCTAATACATTTGGTCATTTTCATATTTCTGTAGATACGTTAAAAATCAAAACACCGGTCCAGTGTTCAGGCTATAATAGTCGCTAAAAGTTGCGTTAGGATCAGTGCACCCTTCAATGTTGACTTTTTGTAACTCATTTTTAGCGTTACTACATAAAGTGTGCGCCGTTTAAAGGGTGGCAAATTAGACAGCTTTTTTGTATTTGTAAATCCTACAGCTCGACAAAAATTATTGTATGTGTATTGCATTACTGCTTCAGATTCACTTCTCCCCGACCTATTTATTAGAAGTTAATACGCGTTAACAACTTGATGGTCCCTGATCACCTTGGAAGGTCGTTTATTTTTATTTTTGTGTACACGATCCATTTTTGTGAAAACTTCAACACGAAAACTGGTTTAGTTATTTTATTGTTGACATGAGTAATTTCAATAAATGAGAAATTGCGACCTGATTTATGTCTTTGGCAATACCCGTTACATTTTCTTTAAAGTGTCTAAATTTATTTCACAAAATCAGTTTTAATCCTGTTTAAAGTGATAAAAGACACACATATGTGTTCAACAATTGTACCCTAGCCCTTCTGAAGCTGCTTTTTAACCGACAATCCCGGCACGGCCGGAGGTCGTAAGTTCGAATCTTACTTTACTACAGGCTATAGTTGTTTTTCCAGCCTGCCTTGCTTGCACCATTGGTCGACGACTCGGTAAGCCTGCGGCGTCATTTGGTGCACACTTTTCGGCACCGTATATTTTATAGATTCTTAAACTAGGATCCGTGGACCACTTGGTGGTCATGGGGTCCATGAAAATATTAGTGCATATTACAGAAGTAATAACTTTTAAAAAAAAAATAGTTAAATTAAAAATAAAGCGGTTTTGCACTGAATGTATTTAGATTTAACTGTCACATTTCGAAATTAGCATATTTCTATTGTGACATCAATTGATGACGTCATCTCTGAAAACTTCTTGCCTACCGTGTTCCACGCGAAGCAAAAAAATGCTAGGGATCCGCAGTAAAAAAGTTAAGAACCACTGGTATAGTTACATCGCGAACGATTTGTCCTTAACGCTGTTTCTACCGTTATCTTCTCCAACTCTCCTCTCACCTATTTCCAATTCCTCCTTTTCCAGCAACACAACTTCGACGTGAACCAGATGGGCATGAAGACGCAGCTGAAGAACCTGCGCGTCCTCATCCAGTTCCTCGACCCAAAGTTCTGGGATCACTTGGTCGACAAGGAATCCTCCAACCTCTACTTTTGCTTCCGCTGGCTCCTGATCCGTTTCAAGCGCGAGTTCACCTTCGACGACATCCAGACGCTTTGGGAGGTACGTCGGATGTTTTTTCCGGATTTTTTATTTGTTTGAAATTTTCGGTCTTGTGGTGGCGATTTTGTTGAATTTGAACTATTTTCTGTTTGCAAAAATAAGTCTCGACTTAATAGAATAAAATTACTTGACCTTAATGGTAAGCGAAAGTTTTAATGCTTTCATTAGATGTTTTTTCATAAAATTGGGTTAATGTCAATTATTAAACAAAAAAATCGTAATTTGCTATGAGTTTCGCGTTTGATGTCTGCATTGCTCCAAATGGAATGTATTCGCCGATTTTGTGAGTTTTACATTAGTTTTAAAAGACAATGGTGTGACTTGGATTTGACTTGGTATGGCAATGACTTTAACTTGACTTAAACTGTTTGAAAACAACTCGACATGGACAAAGATGTTTTGCGAATGTCTTGACCAGGACTTACGTTACTTCGAAAAGACTTGTTTACAACACTGATAAATTTTCGCTAAATTGAATAGCTCTTTCAGCGCTTGCACAAACGTTTGGTTCCATCAACTTTACAAGCACGTTAAAACAGCAAAACACCGATTGGTTTGGTTGGTTATTTATCACTCGTGTTGTATTATTTTTCTGTGTCAGGTGACTTGGAGCGGTCTTCCGTGTACAAACTTCCATCTGCTCATCTGCCTTGCCATACTTGACACGGAGAAGCAAAGCCTGATGCGAGATGAGTGCGGCTTCACAGAGATACTAAAGGTAGGATCGTGGTTCGAAAAAAGGATTTCTAAACGTGTAGCCCAGTGTTTTGCAATCGTTTTTGGCTTGTGCCACCCTACAGAAGTTATAGTTAATTCGCGGCACCCTCGCTCGTATTTTTGCTGAGTGATTAACTGTAACGTTAGAATAGACGCGATTGAAACAGCACACTAACTGCGCAACAAGATTGAAAACCTTTCTATTTTTGGCACTTTGAGTGTACAAAAGAAATTGTATGAAGAAGCTCAACAATAGAACAAAAATTGGAAATATATCTCGTCACCCTTGAAAGTTAAAAACGGCACCGTTGAGTGCCGCGGCACCCGGTTGAGAACCACTGGTGTAGCCCAACTTACTTGGCCACTGAGCTCAATTCTAGGCAGCATCGCTGATTTTTCACACTACTTGGGGCGCTGTCTTTGCTGACCGAATAAATGGCATTTTAGTCGTTGTGGGCGCCTGGTTTTCACCTTGTTTAAGGGTTGGAGATCAATTTATATGAAAATGAAAAAAAAAACTCTTAACTGATGTGTTATTGTGTTGCCATGACATTTACACGGTTTTGTTTACGAATTGTTTTCAAAACGTGGCGAGTGATTTAGTTTTTTAAACTCTTTTACAAAGTCTTTGGATTTATTCTTTAAAATATGCGGCAATCCTGTAAAGTGCAAAGCTAGCAGCATGTAAACGTTTTCAAAACCAATTGTTTAAAAAACAGAAAGAGGAAATATGAGTCCTCTCAGTGGCCAAGTATAACATTTCCAAATAACCCATCCGTTTATATTTCCAAAAGATACCCTTTGATGAGCAATATCACGCTATTTTTTTCTTTAAAACAGCAGTACATTTTTATTGACAACTAAACCACATTATATTTTTAGCCCAAGTAAAAAATGCCGTTTTGTTCAAATACCGTACATCGCTCAACATACAACTAAATACTTAAGGTGCACTATGCCCGGATCTGTAATAACTCGATAATGAATCTTGAAGCCAACAAGGTCGAGTAAATCGACATCATCTTAACAACGTTTCGACACTTACTTGTGTCACATTAACTAAAGATGATACAAGCTCGTATCGAAACGTCTTAATCAAGATGCTGTCGATCTACTCGACCTTTTTGGCTTTGCAAATCATTATCAAGCCCAATCCATTTTCGCTAAACATTACCGTCATTTAACTTGCCTCTTCACAGCACATCAACGATTTGTCGACAAGCATCGACCTTCAGGCCACGCTTCGCAAGGCAGAGGGACTTTACCTGCAGCTGGCCACCTGCAAAAGGGACTTACCCGACTCCGTGCGCGACATTCTGGACCTCTAGGCCCGCTTGGGTTACTTTGCAGAGGAAATCGGTCCTCCCCTCTTATGAAAAACGTCATCGCTTTTGCGTTAAGGCAAACTCTTCGCAAACGCGGCTTTTTTGTTCGGTCAGTTTCCCGCCTAAAGAAAACATCAGTCAAACCGACGTTGCTAGTATATCTTGTGCAAATCTTAAATGAAAGGAAACGTGTCCAGGATTCGATGTGTTAAACGGGTTGTGGCCAATTTTTTTGTTTTCCATGCAAAGGCTTTTTATACACCTTTAATTCAGTTGCATTGCACAAACCTCTAAAGTCCTCAAAATTATGGCCAATCTGAAATGAATGACGCTTTATTGTCTATAGAAAATGGCTGAAAGATACGCACGGAACAATCGAACCAACATATCTGATTATGTTTTACACTCGAATTGAAATCGGTAAAATTACTGCCAGCTATAATGTAGTTACATTTTTGTTATTTTTTTAGAAATCAGTTTTTCTTGTATTTGACTCTGCAGTGCGGTGATAGGACAACTTGTAATCGGTTAGTCACCCTGTTTTAGATAGACTTTCGTTCATCTGGTTTGCACAAGACTAAAACGCTAAAAACGTTGGACGATCTGTTTTCCGTTACAACTATCAAATTTCTGACAAATCTTTATTAGTTTAAGAAAAAGTTCATTTTGGTTTGCTTAATTTCAAGTCAATTTCTTTTATTTCATCTAACGTTGCGGACGACGTAAAACAGTTTGCTTGTTCTCAAATAATATACTTTCTCGCGGCACACCGGTACATTACGAACCCTAGAGTGTTTCAGGTTTCAGCATAGTGTCAGTTCAGTACACTTCAGAAACGCTTTCCTACTGTAACCATATTAAAAACGTGACATCAGTGTAATCGCAAAACCAAAGAATCGACTTGTTGGTTGTACTCGACTAACTTTTTTCTTTATTATACAAATACGCTACCTTTAGTTGTCCACCAAACTTTTTACCAGCTTCTCTGGCATATCCCTCGTTTGCACTTAATTTTGTTATTTTAAGTTTGAAACTTGTATTTCCGAAACGATTTTGAAAGCAATTTTATGCGGCTCTGAATTCGCCCTAAAACGATAAGCATTTTAAACAAGGACCACCCTCTGCTTGTGTCTGTTGATTTAAATATACGCTTTCAAGTTAAGGTAATGTTAAAGGGTGTTCACCGCATTTTTTGTAGATTTTGTGTAATGTTTTTATATTACGATCAAAAACAGGTCTTGTTGCAAACGGCGAAGTATGATTTTTTGTGTGTGCCACATTTAATATTGAAGTTAAACCAGCGGCGTAAGAAAACCCAGCGAAGCGGGTCTAAGAGCTGCGTTACAATTTGCTGGTGAACTTTTGTCCCAAATATTGGGACTGATCAGCATTGGATCTCATAGTATTGTATGTCTTTGTTTTATTGGGCATGTTGTTTGTGCTTGAATAATTTTTCATCTTTTCGCCAGGTGGCGCTAATGCAGCAAAACATAGATAAAAAAGCTAGTAGGATAATTGAATGAACTGGCTGTTAACAGTGAGGCCCCTCCTTCTCTTACTGCCCATGTAGCAAGATTTTTGTCACGTTGCGGAAACCAAGCTCCGAAAACAAGGCCCAACTATTCTACGAGAAAGGTTATTCTTCCCGGTTTGCTGAAATGTGCCAGTTGTACGCCCTCCTTACCTTTTGGTAAACAAAACTTCACCTTGACTCTATATAGGGGCAGTGTTCGCCCGCCCACTGTAACACGCATTCCGCCTATGCGATTTCACCTGCATGTTTTCCAGACGATTTAAAATCAACAAAAAGCTTGTTAAGTTAAAATTATGTCATCTGTGAAAAGCTTCCTTCATCTTGATAGAGCCGTTCTACAAAAACGCAAAAAGCGGGCGTGTATGATATTTAAAGCTTTTTCAGTGTTCACTTATACCAGTGTTTCGCAACCTTTTTTGACTTCCGGTTCCCTACAAAAATTATAAATAGTTCGCAAAACCCTTGCTCTTATTTTTGCTGAGTGGTTAACTGTAATGTTACAATAGAACAGATTAAAACAGCACTTTAACTGTGCAACAAGTTCGACAAACCTCTTTAATTTTTTGGCACTTTTAATCGCACACAAAAAATTATACCAAGAAGCTTACCAACAGACCAAAATTTGGAATCCTAATAAAATATCTCTCGGTACCCTTAAGCGTTAAAAATGGCACCCTAGAGTGGGCGGCACCCCTGTTGAGAACCACTGCCCTATACTCTGCTTACTATTGACACGAAACCTAATTATTTAAACAATGCCTTTCGTTTTCCCCTATTTACTGTACAAACTTTACCCCTGTTCGCTTTTTCGAAATGTTGAAGTATAATCGCGCCTGTTACGTAATAGAGAGTTTCGTAAACAACTGCTGTTGGAAAAAAATATTAGGTTCTATTTCTGTTCGCTTATTGTACTACTTTCAGTCCGACGTGATCTTTTTCAAATAGCACGACGAATTTATTTCCATCTTAGTTATTCCTAAAGACGTATTGTGTAATAATAAATTATGTACTTCCAAACGCTTAATGAGACGATATTTTTTTGAGTTGGGAGAAGATGTTTTAGATTAAAGCGAAAGTCGGTTAGTGCTGTGAACAGTTTAGTTTAAAACGCTTATTTGTGTCGCTTGCATTCTTCGAGCTAATGGTTATCTTATTGTTACAGAGCGTCTGTGTTGTTTTCTGAATGTCAAAGTAGATGTAATTTTCTCGCATTTGCGCATCAGCTATCTATCAAGATACATGATTGATTGAGGCGAATATAACAACGCAGGGTGCAAAGTGGGATTTTTCTATCACTTTTAAGGCGACATAGCCAGTATAACTTTGGGCAACGTCGGTTATTTTATTTAAAGCAGTGGTCCTTCCCTTTCTCTAGCGCGCCCTCCTTTTAAACGTTCTGTATCTTGTGTCCCCTTTTTGTGCCTAAAGTGGCCTAGACACGTGACGTAAACTTTAAAAATCGGTAGCTTAAAAACTTGCAATTCGCAAAATCACGAACTGAGATACAAAACTACACATGTGTGTAATTTTGCTGTAAAGCATAGGACAGCATAAAGGCAGAATTTACACCAAGCGTAACGTAACTATAAAATTACTACACAAAAAGGTAAACATTGAGGAAATACTCTCGCCCAGGTTAAAAAACATTCATTTAGGGCAGGGATTCTTAAACTGGGGTCCATGGACCCCTTGGTGGCCCGTGAACTAGTTTTAGGGGGTCCATGATCGCCTTGTTGAAATATTAGTGTACCGGTATATTGAAGAAGTTACCAATTTACCAAAGAAAACAGTTTAATTGAAAATAAATCGGTTTTGCACTGAATGTATGAGGACTCCATTTCACTTTTCACATTTTTGGACAGAAATCAGCCTATTTATGAAGTCTATTTGTATGGTGATGTAAACTTATGACGTCATTGCTGAAATTTGTTTGCCTACCGTGGTCCACGCGAGCCCCCAACAAAAATTACGGGTCCGCGGTAAAAAAAGTTTAAGAGCCCCTGATTTAGAGTGTTCTATATTTATGGTAAACATGGCTTATTAACACATTTTTAAATCATATGGACTTCTTCGATTGGTAACCCTCAAATCCTAGATGGTTAATGACCCTTCGCCCAGTAGCCCTGAAGTACAACATCCCCGAAAACTGCTCCCACGATAAAGTTACGCTGCAACCAAGGTCCGGGCCTCCGTGAACGGACTCTGGTTAACACTAATGCTGTGATTAAGTTGACGCGTAAGTCAGGAATTACGCCAGGCCAATCGACGAGCGGATATCCTTTTGCGTGCTTGATTGCAAATAATAACCGGTCTGCGGCAATGGTCTGGAAAATCAACTCTGTGCCTGTCTCGACGCTTGGTCGCCAGCAGCTAGCCTGAGAAAAAATAAGTAAAAAACTAAAGATCCTTTTTTCATTTTTCTTATTACACATTAGTGAGTTAATTGACCATGCTTAAAAGCCTTTAGTATTAAATCTTACAGTTTAATTTCTTTGTACAACTAGGACGAATCTGTAATTAGTAATTCACCGCAAAAAAATCTGAGTCTTTGCGGCCCTTGCATATTGTCACATGGAATGAGTTGACAAATATATATATAAAGATGTAACTTTTATCGTTGATCGAGGGAAAAACTGGAAATTCGTTCGTCACGATTTCGATTAAGGATGTACCACGCCCGAAGCAGCAAGGCGTTAAAATGACGTCACGAGAGAGCATGCGCAAAAGAACGTGACCATTTTATGTCGAACTGGGCATCATAATACAGGGGCGCGCAAGCCGTACGGAGCCTCGGTGGTTAACTAACACCAGCGTTCCTCTCTGTAAATTACAGGAGATTAAAGGGTGAGAGGTTGCCCAGAGCGGGTCGCTTGCCTTTTAATGGGTGCTTTGCGGGTGCGACATCCAATACACAGCTTGCTAATCATTGATGTTAAAAGTACGGGCGGCCGTATTTCGTCCGCTGCTGTGACTGTGCTAATTGGGACAGACCGAGGCCCTCTGGGCAAGTATATAGCCAGCTAAGGTTTAACATTGTTGCAAGTGGCTGTAGCGTAAGGATTTTCTGGAGGGCACCCGACCTATAACTATGGCATTTCCCAACAGTTTAAATGGGCGTGTTTTGTATTAACGGGTCGCATCAAATAGACAATTCCCTGAGACTTGATAATGATCTGATACCAATTCTTGCTATATATGATTGTCTAACAAAAGTATCCTATCGTGCTCTTTTTTGAAGTTCGAGATCGTGCAATTTGAGGCAACTGTATAATTCTTCGAATGCCTTCATACATTGTAAAGATTTCCGTCAGATCGTTTCGTTTTATCAGCTTCTGTTACTTAATTCGTTTGGTACCGGGTTGGACAGCTAAATTGTTTGGTCGAAAAATCGGCTAATGGAACGAAATACACTGTATTAAAGAGGTTGTATACCGTGTTAAATTTGTTCCTGTTAAATAAAATATCAAACAACTCGACCAATTGAACTTTATCGATAAGTCAATACAATCACGAAGCACCTGAAATATTTTTGAGGACCACTCACTTGGAATCAAAGCTTTATTTCATCCGGTTCCTGTCCAAGTTCGATCGGCAAAATTGCGATTTGGTTTTTCCTTTAATTATTAAATATATTTCGTACCAAAACAGGGTGGCCCATCTTACTATATTTTCACTTGGTATTCGATTGCAACTTATTTATTTAACTGTTTGTTTAAGGCAGTGGTTCTCAATCTTTGATTTCGCACGTCCCCATGTGGGTTTGACGGAAATTAAAAAACAAAATTATGAAAGCAGTGTTTATTTATTTGTGTATCAAAACGGACAAAGTTTACTGATGTACAAAATATAGCGCAAGTAACTCAGATTACTTATCCTATATTATAGGTGTTACGGGTGGTCTTGCAAAAAAGTGTGACTTTTTGTAAGAATGAGTTTGAATGCACAGTCATTGTAACAATAGTATTTGGGAGCATTTCATTACTGCGGATAACTTTTGATCCGAAATCATTATGCCCGCAATTGGAAGATTAAAACCACGCAACAGGGCGCTGCGATTCACAATTTGAGAACCTTTAGGAAGCTTATGGTATTAGTTTCTCTTCTAACCTTAAAGTCGCTGATAGTTTCTATAATCCATCATTCTCCACGTGCTACATCATAGAACGCTTATTTAGGCTTCTTGCCTCGTTACGGTAAAATTAGAAAGCCTTATATTTTGAAGTTGCCCGACATTTGGCAAGACATTCCGTATTCTAACACAATGCAGCGAGAGAAAACAGCTAAGCTTTTTAGATGTCACCCACTAAATCACTGATATCTTTTTGCATGAAAATAGAAGGCTTGAGACTGAGTGCGCAGCTGTGGTTCTATTTCACAATTCATGACCATGTCATTTTGCTGACTTAACCGTTTAAAAAAAAGTGACTTGTAAACGTAAATATCAGTGTTTTAGAACATTCTAAACTAACTGGCCTATGTAAAACCGAAATTTGACAACCTAACCTACACATGCCTTTAGAGTAGGGATGTCCCATCATGCTTGTTGCTATAAACCTAGTGTGACGGCTCAAATGCGATAATTTTGGACATCCCCACTCCAGGCTATAAAAGTGTGTCCAAATTTTAAACCTTAAAACGATCAGCCTAAATGAATCAATGGCGTTAAGCTACATTGGTTAGGTAATTTATTATTTTATTTGCAATCACTTCATAGGTAGATCTTGCTACTTGAATGGTTTGAACATACGTTTTCGGTCACGTCAAATCGAGCAGGGCCTTATGACCGACGTTTTTTTTAATTATTTTCACTTTTTGGGGTCTACATTGTGATCATGGTGACTATACGTTTTATGGATCGGCTAACTCAAAGATTAATAAGACTGCGACTTGACATAAAACAAATTACAAACTTTCAAATAAATACCTATAAACCCTTTCACAGCCCTTATTTGCAGCTTTATTTTAGGCTCAAGTTAAAAAGTGTAATAAAACTTTAACAAACCATCAGTTATGTTGTTGTTAATATAAAGCAGCTGAATTATGTTACAGCGCAACACCGAAATATAACTTCCCAAGGTCCCTGTTTAACCACTTATTGTCCAACAATAATTAAATTCACCGTTTTAATTCAACCCAAAATTTCGGCCACAATTTTATCAGGATCCTGTCGCTGTAACAATATGCCATTTAGTTTACTATACCGAATAACTTCAAAGAGGACCTACTGGTTTTCTGGTGTTAACTGGCCTTTTGATATATCATTGTTACTGTCTAAGTCAGTCGTCACCAACCTTGAGATAAATGATCACCTTTTGATGATTTTTTAGGGAAAGCGGCTAAACCAGGGGTGTCCAACAAACGGCACGCGTGCTAAATATGGCACGCGACCAAATAAAAAATGGCACGCAAGCCCCCCTAAATTACTTAATTTGCTATTCAGCGAATTGTAAAAAATACCTAATTTTTTATACAGTAAATTGCCATTGTTTATTCACAATATAAAACAATCGCTGCAATCACGACAACTAGCAATTACTTCTAACACTATAACATTATATTGTAGTGGAGGCTAGCATTCACATAACTATAAAGTTTGGTGTGAAGGAACAAAAAGCAAAAGTCAGCTCATCGACGGACATTTAGATGTAGTAATTTCGCACTACCACGTTTTTATTATTAGAAAGAATTATATTACTAAACTTTGGCACGGGAAGAAGTAATAGGATGAAAATTGGCACGCCGGCATGTTTCAGTTGGACACCCCTGGGCTAAACTTAACTGCAAAGTAATGAATTTGAAACATCACATATCACTGGTGCAAAATTAAAATTATAAACTTCAAATTATAAAAAAAATTATCTCCTGGTGCCCTTTAACATTACAAACCTCACCCCGGTGGGAAACCTCAGTTGTAAGTAGGTTTAGGTTGACAAACCAAACCTAAAGCTATCAACATGCTTGTCCTTCTAGAAATGCCAGACGCACAGTTCTTTATTGTTGTCAATTGTTTATTGCTTTTTAACGAACGTAGTGGCGCAGTAAAGACCGTGAAAGTGTTTGCGTGGTGCAATTATGTACATTTCACGTGGTACGTTTATGGCGTTTGCGACAGCAGAAAGCGGTGAGTTAAGACGACAAAAGCAATTAGAAGTAAAGAAACGTATGTTTTGCTGGCACGGCAGAATGTTACTGGTGAATAGGCTAAAATCTATATTGGTGACACCGACGTTGGGACAACATGAATAACAGGTGATAAATGCCGCAAGGCAGAGTCAGTATGTAAAATCGCTTCCAAATCTGGTAATGCATGAGAGGTGCTTGGTGAGGTATATAGGAGACCACAGCTGCATAGAAACTCTGTTTGGTGCAACCAAAGAAACAAGTAAATGCAAGTTAAGTAGACTATATACAAAGCCGCGTCCGATTTGCACACATTTCGCAAAATTCATGATAAAACTTCGAGGGTAATTTTAGTCTTTTTTTTCTATTTTTTAAATCGCAAGAACATTGCCAAATAAATAATCTGCTGCGACCGACAATGAGCGTCGATTTGAGAGAACACGGCCAGCGACATTTTTAGCGAATCTTAAAAAATCTAAAAAACCTGAGTAGTATTAGGTTGCAATATAATGCAAGAAGGCGCAGTCATTCCGTCGCTTGCAGTGGAAACAAGTACGTTAATGCCGATCAACTGGTCAAACCTGTCCTACCACAAGCCGAAACGCACATAGCCTAATGGTTTTCGCTTTACCAATCGCATGCAAAACTGGCGACAACGAATTACTAATAAATGAAAATGTATACAGAGTAAGAATGATTGCCGCACTAAAACCATTATATCTTTTTTTCACAAAAGTCTACCGCAGATTAATCCTGGCAAAAACAGAGTGGAAATGAGAACGAAAATAACCAAGTAAGCATTGGAAACGTATGTTTACGTCGAATAACTATTTGTTTACTGTCACAGCAATATTTTGCGCCATTACAGTCTTTAACGGACTCGTTGTTTTTAGCAAATGTGCTGTGTAAGCGCGATTTGCGATAAGTATACGATATCATCATAGCGGATCAATGTATAAAAAAAATCACGCAGTTCAAAGGCAAGCCGCCGAATGTTTGATATGCTGAATGTTTCTGGGCGCGATCCCTCGCCGCCTGTTAGTTTGGTTAAAGAGCAAAAAAAGAATAGCGGCGCAGGTCAGAAGTAAAGTTAGATAGATAAGTGACGCCTGCGTTTCTCCTGTTGCGCACTTGGCGCAGTTCATGAAACAGCACCGTGTTCTGGAGAAAGTTCTGTGGCTTTTTTAAGTCTGTTTTTAAGCCGGCTTAGATTGCGCAACGATTTGCGCCTTCTCATTCGATTTCGCCTTATCGCCGCTGATCAGGATATCAGCACAAACTGCTTCGTAGATCCCACTATCACAATCCGATCTATTAGAATCGTTTGAGTTGTGCCTCGTAGCCAGCGTATGTCCAAGGCATATCTCAGGGGTAACTTCGTTTTCCACTTTCACCGCTAGCTTTTCGTTTTTGATGAGCCTTTTCCGCATTCTTTTCCCCAAAATGGCGAAGTGCATTCCGTTGTCCTTTGTTGTCAAGTCGTTGAACGCATTCAGCGTGCAACCAGGTGCTTCAAATTCGACCAACGCGCAGGTAACCTGTAAAAAAACAAAGAAAACTTAAGTCTTGAGCATTTTAAACGAGCACTAAACCAGCAATTTGCAAAAATCGTACAAAATCATAACTTATTTACAGCGATTTTCCCTTTTTCAGTCGCGGTTTTCATGCATAAGCCATGAGTCACCACCAGAAAAAATAATTCGTGCTGGAACGAAACGTTTGTGACGTATAAATTGACTTGGCAGTTGCAGAACAAAACTGCTAGGTGCTGATTTAGAGATGCCAGCAAAACAAATTAAGGTGAAATCTCTGATTTTTTGACTGTTTTGTGAATTTTGGAGTGGGATTACTTGAGAGCAAGCCATATACTACTGAAAATCAAGATGTTTTATTGAAGCTATACGTCTGGGATCAAGAATATTATAAGAGGCAACATGTGTGAAAGGTTTGAAAGGTAATTAAATTTTCGTGTTATTTGTAAAGTGGTTGCTCATAGTAAATGAGAGTACATTGTACAATTGTACAGTCAATCTTATCTTTAAGGCGCCATGACAAGTTTTTAATTTGATTGATAACCAGAAAATTCGCACCGTTTTTGTTACAGCAAAAATACAGACAGATACAGCAGACCATAATGACAGCGTGAAATTGAAAATGGATAAAAACTTAAGATCGATAGCGTTAAAATGTAAATGCAAGTTTTTTTTCGGAGCAACTTTATTTTATTTATTTTCTCTTGCGGTAATCCCAACTGGCAAAGAATTACCACGTCGTGTTTGGATTGCAGAGGCGCGCCGTTACAAACATGGTAATGAGGCCAATCAGCATTTTTTGCACAAGCGGATTAGCCATCGACTCCGTATTATGCCAATCTAAACTGAAAAGCTGATTTCCGTTTACTGGCGTTTTAAATCCGCTCTAGTCGTCAACAATTTTTTTTTAAGAAGAGCTAAAAGGGGATGGTGCTGTCATAAAGAAAGATACATGGCTGTAAGTATAGTTTGGTTTATCTCCGTTTGAATTCACGTTTAAAATTTGTCTTTGGTTGACAGCCTGTTATTTGTTACTGGACTATTAGTGAAGCACTTCTAGTCATATAAGATAAGCCTTGCCCCCTTAAACTTTGACAATCGCAGGCGCAAATTGTACAAATCGACGCCATTTCGAAATCTGCAAGAGTAATAACGCGGCTTTTAAGCCTTCCAATCGCGCATGGTGTTATAATAAAAGCAACTTCAAAAAGACCGTTTTTTCCGGCGCACCCCGATTGCAATCGACGCGAAACAAATTGAAGCTCGACAACGCTTTGGATTAGTCTATATCGGAAAATAACCGGTTAGAGACAATAGTTAGCGTTTTGGCTGGCACGCAAGGCGACTTAGAGAGGCGAGATTTCGCGAGCGATAAGACCCGACCACTTGCCCTTGGCGTAATAAAAATATTGACGGCTTTCGACGATTCTGTTTCGCCCCGCGAACGCGCGTTGTTTGCGGCCTGGAGGACAGTGCGCGTAGCAAACACCCCCCGGGCCTGACAGAATGCCGTTCGCGCGCGGGCCCGACCTATTTTTGTACCCCTTGTAGAAACGGATGTTTACGTAACTGTGCCGTTGACCGGAAAATGTATTTTGTGCGTATAATGCATGGTTCGCTGTGCATCACTCGCAAAAAACTACTACAAGTTCTGCTTTTTTAACGTCTATTTGGGCCGTTATTTTCACCATTAAACTTATGAACATATCCGTATATAGTGTTCCTAAGTTCTGCTTATTTAAAAAAAAATTTAAGTTATAAGTTGTTTTACACAAAAAACTCTATTGATTAATACTGTACCTAGCAGCAATAAAAGTATTTTAAAGTAAAAATAAGTATCTCTTTTACTCGATATAGAACTAGACTCCTATAATATTTTGAGTATAACGTTTCGGCTTCTTTGTTTATTTATTTAACATGGGACAAAACACATAAAAACTAGTCATGTTTAACTATTTGTTAAATTTAAATTTTCCACTCTTAAAAACATTGTCCTTGAACTTATATATATGCTTGCCTGAAGCCAATTGTAAGCTCGAAGTTGCGAAGAATAATATTGTGTGATAAATTCCCATTGCAAATATAATACCAAAAAACGAAAGATGACAGAACGCAATATTGCCTCGTTTTCAATCAATGCGTTTGCAAGAGATTCACATTAATGAGAATCACTTTCGACGCAGTTACTTAAAATTCGTGATATTTATATTTTATACAATACCGCCTCAACGGTTATAGCGGACTAAACAGGCAATTTGTCAAGCAACGAAGAATATGTGCTGCAGACATAATCTAAATAAAACGCCGATGCACTCACTATATGCTCTCAACCTAAGGGAAAACCCTTCTATTGGTGAAACCCAATTCAAAAATTTCTTTAGCGGAACACGAAACGAAGCAAACGTTAATACGTTGCAAACGAAGCAAACGTTAATACGTTGCAAACGAAGCAAACGTTAATACGTTGCAAACGAAGCAAACGCAAAAGCCGTGCGCGAAATATTTGTTTTGTCACGTGAAAAAGCGGACACGGCGAAATTCGAGCAACAACCCACTGTAACAGTGGACGCCTGGCATCGATTACTTCGCTCAAGGCGAATTTGGCAAGCAGGTACCACCAGGACCCAGCGTAGACCAGTCGTTTTTTTGGCAGCTGATTTAGATCGCGCTGGTTTTGGGCAAAAAGTTTCGTTTTTTGTCCAGCTTTTGGCCATATTGAGAAACACACAATGCTTTGCGCAAAGCCCAAGTTGGGCACCAGCACCTTAATTGCAGCTGATTGAGTCACTACACACAAAAAGCGAAACAATTTCACCGGAAACCACTTGAAATGTCGGTATTAAGTTTGTTTTATCCTTAAAATATGGAGTTGTATGAGCTCACCCTTAAACTTACTTTGTTGGATATTTGGATTTGACCATGATCGGCGATTTTTGCAATTTAATTATTCACGTTTGACACAGGGTGTGTAACTGGCTTTTATAGGCCAACCTTGGTGGATTTTTAAATTGAAAACTTTTTGTGTTCCATTTGCTTTAAAAACGATGTTTTGCGGGAACTTTGTGATTTGCGTGATTTTAGGGGGCGGCGAATAGCTGGAACTCGATCCCTCCTAAACGAAACCCTTCCTTTTTTTATTTTTCACCAAACGGCACGAACGGGCCAGTGAAGATATCACAAGCTGCGAAAAAACGCCGATCTTAAATATCGCGAAAAACAGGAAGTGACGTACCTTTCCCAGCTGAGGGGCGACCTTGGCGTAACCTTGAAGGTACTGGGGAAGCTTGGAACCTGGTCGGATCACGCGTAGCTGCGCCACCGCTCCGTAGGGCTTGAAGAGTCGAGCCGCATCCTCGAGGTCCGCATCCTCCGCCAGATTCGTCACCAGGAGAGTCATGTTCTCCTTGCAGCTTCTAAGCTGCTCCGGAAGAGCGCTCTTCCTCCGAACTTTGCTCCCGTTCTGGTGGATCTCGAGTTTGGCGGATCGACGCACGCCAAGTGCCACGGTCTTGTAATCCCGCGTCAGCTTCTTGATGGCCTTGATGCTGGCCAGCAGCTTGATGCTGACAAATCCGGAAGAGGAGCGCTTGATTTGGCGCAGGAGGTAGTGATCTTTAGCCAGGTTATGATCGGAGAAGACCCCCTCGACTGCCTCCATGATCTTCCTCAGGGTTTGCTCGTACTCCTTCTCCTGGGCGCTTTCCTCCTGCACGGAGGCAACGTCCTCGTCTGTGGAGGCCGTCGACACGAGTCCGGAGTCCCTGGTCGCCGAAGAGGAATCGGTGAAGGAGAGGAACGGAGACGAGCTCCGGGAAGAGGACGCCGACTTGTAGAAGAGCGAGGAACTGAGAGACAGGGAGCCGCGGCAGTCCGGAGACGGAGACAGCGAGGAGTTGGGAGACTGGGTGGAGAAGGAATCGGTGCGGAGGATTTCTGGCGAAAAGATGTGCTCCCCTTTTTGCGGCGGCTTGACTTGCTCTTGTGCGGTCTCGGCGGCTTTCGGCTGCTCTTGCGGGCGCTCGTAAAGATAAAATGTGGTGCCGTCGTAAACCGTCGCCAGAACTCTTCCGTAGGGCGACTGGTAAGGCACCGGCAATGCAGGGGCCGGCACAGGCACTTGGCAAAAGCCTGGGTGCGGCATCGGCATCATTCGGGGCTGAATCCAGCCCATTGGCGGCGGCGGTGGTGGCGTATGCATCAAGCAGTTTGGGCAACTGCTCCGATTATTGCAACTTCCAGCGCGCTGACAATGATAGTGAGGTGCGTGGACTGCTGTACGCTGCCTTGAACGCGACATCATTAGCTGCTTTTTCCCGTGGTTTCGCGACCTCTTGGCTCTGCCTTGCCTTTGTTCGCAGCGCGGCGTCTTCACGGCTGCTTCGAATCTTGGCTCTTCCGTCTCCGCCGGCACAACTCTCTCGTTGACTGTCGGCTGCGCTTTTTTCTCGTCGATCATAGTCGAGTGCGGTTTGCCTTGGTTTAACATGACATGACGTTGAAAAAGAAAAAGCGTCAATTTTTATTCCTAACAAATAGCAACTTGAAACGGACGAAACCTGAAAAACAGGAAAAGATGTTGAAAATCAATAAAGGGTTATTCGAAACGTTCAAAATGATAGCTACTTCAGCCATTATGCTCCAAAGCGAATAGAAATGTTTCCAAAATGACGAAAAAACAACAAATATTTTTATCAACTTATTTTCAAAATTACCTCAAAACACGCTCTGAAAAGCCTAATCTTGCAATGCCAAACCTTGGCTAGTTAATGCGACGATAATTGCTAGCAGAAACCGTTTGTCGAAACTGAGAGCGATTCGCCTAGCACTCTCACGAGACTTAGCGCAGATTCCCGGCTGAGCCGAGCTGAGCTCACGTCGTTGGTATGCGCCGGCCTAACCACGCCCAATAAATGCAGCGACGGTCCTGCAGCGCCGCCACACTTACGGCGGTTTTACGGCGTCGTGCAAAAACACCTGTCAACGTTGCAGCAAGGCCGCTGTGCGTAAATCGACCACCTAAAATCATCTCCACCGAAATGATTTTAAATTAAAACTAATTTGGATGCTTTTATGGTTTAGCTTCGCTTATAACGCCTGTGCGCCAAAAAAATGTTTTTTTGTTCATTTTTTACCGTTGCGACTTCTTTTTTTAAAGTTTTTTTTATTCACTAAATCTTACAACTATTGCTTTTGTCCCGCGAATAACTCAGCAGTCTTTCTCCAGAAATCTGCAACCGGCCTTACAGCTACTTTGGCCTTCAGCTAAACCCACAGCTCTAGTCAATTCAGATAAGGAACGAACTGTGAAGTTTCACAGAGATCTCAAACAACTAATTCAAAGCGGATCACTTTATATTACGCCAAAGGCTACAACTTTGAATGAAAAAATCTTAACTCGAATGAATAAAGTCTATAATCACCCGATTCCTAAGGGTTAATTGCACTGCACTGCAACGAAAGAAAAAATCCAGCTCGCACCCACGGCCCCGTATATTGAGAGATAAAGTATTCAAAACTGTATACTTTCTGTGAATCACTGTATTCTTTCTGTCAACCTTTCAGTGTGCAATGCGAAATGCAAACGCGCACATTAGGAAACTTGCCGATCGTGTTCGAGGCTAAGATACCGAATATGCCTGCATTTCGTTTAGAAACTCAAAGCCGGTCCCGGTGACTTGCACCGAGCGTACGAATGGCGCTTTATCCTGGCCGGTCGAAAAGCGCCCGCTTGTGTAGCTCGCCCGCGGGCGGACCGCGTCTTGCTCTTCCGCTTTTGTCCCGAGCTCATCCGGGCGTCTTTCGTCAGCCTTTTCTCGTTGCCCTTTTCTCGGCGCCCCCGCAAAGCAAACGCTCTCTTTTCTGTTGGTTTCTAGCCGCGCACGCGCCCCCTCCGTGTATATACAGTGTGTGTTTATGATGTAAATGCGCTTGTATGTGTGTGCGCGTGTGTGTGTGTGTGTTTGTTTGTATGTCTGTACTGTGTGTGTGTATGCGTTTGTATGTTGTCTATGTATATATATATATATATGTATATATGTGTGTGTGTGTGTGTGTATGTTTGTTTTTGTGTGTGCGTTTGTATGTGCGCGTGTATGCGTTTGTATGTCTATACATATGTGTGTGTGTGTGTGTACATGTTAGACTACACTCTAACAAATTTTCAATAAGATCCCTGGTGCGTTGCGTAGTGGGCAAAATCGAACTCTTTTCGTCGGGCGCACTTTTGAAATAGTTAATTATATTGGTTTAAATCAATGCATTCGAGAAATATTGCTGTTAAATGCAATTCCAATTTTATTTTTGGATTGGCTATGTGCTCTAGATTTATTTTCTTCTAATTTCGTTTTTTAAAATAATTCTACTTTGTCCAACGGCGTTTTTTCGTCTATCAGTTGTAACAAGGTTATAGACACACAGGTAAATGATTATACAACCATTCACATTCTTTTTGACAAAAAGTGCGATATCGTCAAAATTACTTGTGCGTTACTCAAAGGTAATTCAAATTCATATTTTAGTTTAATGTATTGTTTTCGCGAATTCAGAAATTCTCGTTATAATCTGATTTAAAAAAAACTAAAATAATGTTCGCTGTGCAAGTCTGGCCGGAACGACGCTAGTTTTACGCAGTTAATAGGAATTCGAACTGCGAAACTACGTTATTATTTGTTTTTTTGCAAGGCCAAGCTGTATCCGTTTCAAGTGAACGCGGACCAAGCGACCTGCGGGCCTTATGTCACTTCTTCCGCGAAACCTTTGCGGATTTATTAAGTAAAACCGTATATACGCACGCGTGGCATGTTTGCAACAGATAGCTGGAACTTTGTATATCGCCCAAGTTATTCATAAGAACCTGTAAGAGTTTATTAATGAATACTTTGTTCGGCGGGTTTATTTAGGCGATTGCAGCGTCTATTGAGAATGTTTTCTTATTTTTTAATTCGTATACACGACAGCTTAACAGAACTCAGGGGCTTAAAAAAATTCGGAATGTTAAGTGACGCTGCCTAATGCTAATCTGGTTGAGCGATCTGGCAAAAAAACAGCTAATTCAACGCAAAAAACAAGATAATTCAACGCTTTGTTTAACCTTATTTAGTTTATTAAAAGTTAAGGTGAGTTGAGACCAAGAGTTGCACCAGAATAGAGTTAGACGCTCTTAGATTACAGCAAGCAATCAAAGTACCTCGACCCCAGCTATACCTTTGTATGCTTAATACAGTGCGGCATTCTTTCTTGAGTTTACAGTCCACCAACCGATTTATTGCGTTTCTTAGAATAAAACTTCAAATCATACGAACCGATCAGCGATTGGTGTTGGCGTAATTATTTGTTGACTTTGCCAAAAAAATAAAGTTTTGTCAACATCTATACAGTAGTTCAAATTTGTCAAAGTCAAAATCGTTTACAAAATGCACCAAAATCCTTACATAATTAACAAATACTGTAAAGAACTTAAAAAAAAAAAAAAAAAAATATTGTCGTCCAGTTTACAATTTTTATCTAAACTTAGTTTTTGATTTCATCCAACAACGTTTTACCTGTATTGTATCTTTATTTGAGCACGCAAGCCGGCAAAATTAACCTTACGGACCAGGTTTATCGCATTAGGCTCAGATCAAACTTCGTTTTTCGATCTTGAACGTTTTTTCGAACATAATGTGCGATTACAAATGTGCCACTGTGAAAAGTATGGCCAGCGCACCCGCGAGTTTTTCAAACCTTTTAAAAGTACTCCTTTTCAAAAGTAAAAATCTAAACTGCAAAAAAACAAACAAAAAAACACTCGTACACCCTTATTTATCGCATGTATGCAATACGGGGTGCATTGGAAAATCATAACGTGCACCCGAAAATTTAAAAGTGCGTAACCTGAGCGAATTGGGCAAGTAGCAACATCCAAAACATTAGCGAAAGAAGAGATACCTCTGCCTGAAGCAGTGGTTCTCAAACTTTTTGAGCTTGCGGCACACTAAAAAAATCTTAAATATTTCGCGGCACATTTTTAACAGAACAACAATAGAGTAATTTTACAATCGCCCTTAACACACTACAAACAATATGTAAATGTCTCAGTATTAATAATTTGTAATAGATAGTGCGTATTTAAGTCTAAACTGCTTGCGTCAATGTCTAGTGGTAATACAAATCTTTAATTTTTGAAAATTACAAAAAGTTTCGCGGCACACTTGGCAATCGCTCGGAGGCACACAGTTTGGGAATCACTTGCTTAACGCCTTCCCACTGCCTGCTCTCAAACACAACACACACGTTGCAAGTTTTGCAACAGGGTTGCACGTCGCCCATTGTAAAAAGTGCCAAACTAAAATGCCCAGAGCGGGTTAACCCCTGACTCGCCGCACCGCCGGTCAGTTTTAAACAAGCATTTTTTTTATGGCGTTGTATAATAATTTTCCGGTTCTGCGATGTGCGCCAAAGCTAACGCTTTCCCACGACTGCGTGAACGCCGTAAAGCGCGATACCCTCGTTAAAAAACCTTTACAACGGTGTAATCGTGTAGCGAGGTTTGCTCGAATTCGCATTGCGTTTTGCTGCTTATTTTAGGCCTTGTCTTCAAAAAACGATACTTTAAATAACTTAAATTAATGTATCTGCCATCTTGATATTGACATAAACGAATTTTTCGGACCTATTTCCTCTTCATAAATCGAAATGGCTGGTTGGGAAACCTTTACCGTTGTGTAATCGTAAAACGGTTTGCTTACATTCGTATTGCCTTTTTGCGCTGTATACGTTACCAATTTAAAAGCCTTACCTTAAAATCGATACTTAAACTATCTATACGATTAAAATATTCGCGCTCTAAATGTCTTAGTATTGACATAAAAGATGTCCCGAGAATAACCATCAGTCAATAACCGAAAAGACGTCAGTTTAAAAAAATCACTATCTTCCGTTTTATAGAGTTGTTGGTTTAACTGCTGTGCTTTGGACGCCTTAGCTACTAAACGCCCCCAAACTGAACCAACAACTACGTGAGATTCTAAACTTCTATCAAAGTCAAAATGTGTTCGTGCGCCTAACGCTCACAAGAAAGCCGCTCGCGTCCCTCAAAGTTCTCAACAAACTGACTGGGCAAAGCGATTAAAGGCCGCTTTTTGACCGTCTCTTTCCGGGCCAGGGCGCAATTTGAGGCGCACCACACTGTTACGTCACAAACCAAGTGCCCTTCTTCTCTCGTTATAACAGTAGTGGCGTACCTGACACCTACAGTGGCGCCTTCCCCGACTACTCTACGTGCTTAGAACATCCTGTCACCCCCATTTTTTTTCGATACTATCTTGTTTTGCGCGTTTGTGGCAATATCCCAGTGATGTTAGTAACCTGCGTTTTTTTTAGGTATTTTAAGGAATGTGGATTGTTTTTGCTGTAATCAAGCTATATTTTGTTTGTGCGTGTGTCAAAATGCCAAAAATTTTATTACTTTTTTTGGTGAATTACGCAACAACCAAATTAAAGTTTGCAATCAAAAGTAACTTTCCTTTTTTTAAGCTTCTTTTAAGTGGAATTACACTCGCAAATGAACTTCATTTCAAGTTGTTATCCCAGCAAAACTAACCCTTCTAGAAGTAGTTCGTTTACATTCCACAATTTTTTGAAGGTTACCTTTTCCAAAATGAATGGTTATCGAAGGCTTCTCAGTGGGAGCTAGTTTTTTTCAATTAATTTAAGGGAAGCCGTAGAAAAACGCCACTAGGCCGTACGCGACCAGAAAAACTTGTTAACCACTGCTTGAAACGAAAAACATCTTTAACACACTCGTATTTCTGTGCTTAAAATGCGCTATTCATAAAGTTTTAGCCCAACCTGTCGCTTCTTGATAGGTGCTATTTTTATTCTCGTCCGTCTTTTTTATTTTGTTGTTTCAGCGTTATACAAATAATAAAAAAATGAAACGAAAAGCAGAGTTGGGTCCAATTTACTAAGGTTTAAATGTTTCGACTTAATTAAGGGCTGTCATGTTTGCGTCATACGGAGTACAGTTGCAAATTTCCGCACACCTCTAGACTTATACACGTCAATTGTCAGCGATGCATCTCGTCGTGTGTGAGGTTTACGCATTGCGCACATGCGGTTCAACTGACGACGCTCATACCCCATAAACTTCTAACAAGCGAATTGCTTCGCGTTCGTCAATCTTTATTAGAAATCTTCGCGATGACGTAACAACGCTCGCTCTTTAAGGGGTTAGGGTTGTAAATGAATCGACTCTATATTGACCCACTTATGTAAGGAGTAAGGTCTCTGGTATTCGGTTAAAAAATGCAAGACAGCCTACCTAGGTTATGTAAATTAATAAAGTTATAATGATCGCACCTGAAATAAACCGAAAATGCAAGTATGGTTGGTATTTTTTTAATTGGTTTAAAAATTATGTTAAATATGCCGTTATTTTGTTTATTTCGAAACCAATAGCATTTATTCTTGCTAAATTTGCATCGCGTGAAGCATTGTAAGTTACAAGTACAACGATCGATAACAATCTCTTTTACGATACTTAATTACCTCTTTCCCCCTCAAAAACACGCACCAAACGTTGTGTGTCAAAATTACAAGCAAACTATAAAACCACTTCTGAAAAATCCATAAGATTCTAAATAAATAAATAAACATAAATGGGTTATCAATAAGTAAAAGTCTTCTGGGCCAGTGTAAGATACGCATTTGGTTGACCACGCGTGCCACTTGACAGCTAACTCGAAAACGCGCGGCCGAAAATCGCCCTGTTCCTTAAAATTTCGTATCAGGTACCAGGCCGTTGCCCAATTACCATTCTATTTTTTACAGCCTGTCTCTCTCTCTCTCGCCCGCTTTTACTCTTCTTCTTTTCCTCTTTTCCCTTTTCTCCTTTTTCCTCATTCTCTCACCCAGCTCTCGCATAAGAGCCGCCTTCCGTCGCGCTGAGATATTGCGGCGACCTATACGTCACAACATCCAAGGCGGCGTGCGAGACCATCTATGACCCGTGGGCAATACATTAGAGGTACGCGCCTCGACCTGGCCCGCGGATATGCCGCGAAATCGGCCCGTTTTTTTTTTCTCGCGGCCGTTACCAATCGGCCGGCTCTCTTTTTCGAGGCTGCGCGACCACACTTTGTTCGGCCTACGATGCCGTGCAAACTGGTATTTTTAAACGCGTTTTTTTGGTGTCCCTAATGTGCTGGACGTAGACTAGCTGAAGCAGGTCTTTGGTTTAAATGGCGGAAAAAATAGGCCACGTTTTTCGGCTATTTTTATTTGGAACGAGTTTGCGGCCCGCTGCCATATCTTTGAGCGTCGTGGTATACGAACTCGCGCTCGCACAAATCCCGCGAAAACATCATGCTTTCCGCAATATTGCCTTGTTTATCGCACCAAAACAACTATATGCGGAAAGCCATCCATTCGTCTGCCTGCACAAAGTCCAAATGTGTTTTTTCGTCCAAATTGTGTTAGAGTTATCTGGTCTTGCAAAGATTTTGTTTTATATTGTTATAATGTAATAAAACACCCCTTAATGTAATAAAACACCCCTTTCGTTTGTGATCAATTTGCAATTTGTATTGATTTAACGTTTCAACACGTTCAACCTTACTAAGTATAGATTTTACTGGTTTATGGCCTAAAGTCTTGATTTAGAGCAGTAGTTCTCAAACGGCTTTAGCTTGCGGAACACCAAAAAATATTTAATAATTTCGCAGCACACTTTTAATAGAACAACAGTATATAGTAAATTTAAAACCGTGCTTGAAACACGACAAACCGTATGTAAATGTCTTACTATTATCAAGTTTTGTAGGATAGAGCGTATTCAAGTCTGAAATTTTGCGTGTTCGACCACGTTGTGATAAAAATAACTTATTTTTCAAAATTACAAAAAAATTCACGGCACACTCAACAATCTCTTGAGACTCACTAGTGTTCTGCTGCACACTATTTGAGAATCAGTCCCTTATAAAATTTCGTATAGATGTAGTTGAATTTAAACCATAAGTATATGGTTATAGTTTTCTTAAAAGGCTTATGCAAGCCGAACAGTTTTTTTTAACTCAGTTCAGTCCAGATTGAAATCAAGTCATTTAAGACACGAAAGCATGTCTGTCCATCGCCTTTGACCAAACGTTGATTTTTTTTGTTGCATAATTGCAAATTGTTTGCCATTACCTTCTTTGGAATATTTTGACCCTGTTCGCCATTTTTGGAAAGCCGACTTGCTTCCGAAAATCAGCGCGTCTTACGATTTTATCTGCTTATCTCCAACAGACTTATACTCCGTTTTAGAAAAAAAACGTACCTTGTGCGTACAAAACACAATTGCTACTATCGATTAGAAAACACATTTCCTGTACGTATCGTTGCCTTTCCTTGGCCGTGCATTTAGCCCTAGGCAAACGTTCTGCCATACGCTTATTTAAGCAGTATATTATTCTGCCAATAACCTATCTACAGACGCACCTATCTACCCTTCGCCGCTTCCTGTATCTCAACATCTTGCTTAATAAGCAACTACAAAACCGGTTTTAAATCAGTTCGCGATTACGCGAAAGCGCGCACGATTTTTTGTTTTCAACGAAGCAATAAGTTAAGATGATTATCTTCCACCAGACGTCAAGACCCCTTCTTCTAATCGATTGTTTTAGCAAACAGCACCAAAGTGCCATTGTTCCTGGTGTAAACAGTATCAGTCGTTATGCTGTTGAATTTCGGAAGAAATCGCACGTCACTTTGTTAACCTACACCAAGCGTGTAATGGCATTTCCATTGTGTTCTTGCTTGTTTAATAAACACAATACAGAGGCAGAATATCAGTAATTGCGTTTATAATTAAGGATTATGTATAGTTAAATTTGTTGTACGGAAATTCGCGAGTAAAACTTAAAAAACGGTATCGTTTTACATTCTTGTAAATGTTATTTAAAAAAAATAATCGAAAAACTTTGTCGCTCCGTTTACAATTGCCCTTAATTTTTCAATAGAAGGGAAATAGCTGTTTTGGCGAATGTTCTTGCATGAAGTTTTATCGCTTACAAACCTTAACATCATAAAGATATAGCGATGAAATGCTCGTGCAGTGGCAAAACCATAACATGCATAATTTGTAGATTTCTATTTTCATGATGGGAAAAGAAGGACTTGTGAAGCGAAAAGTGGTAAGCAGGTTTCGTTTTTGGTTAGATCCGAAGCAATAAATATATGAGAATAATACTCATAACTAGGGAGAATATTTTTTGACCAAAAAAATAGGAAATTTTGACCTAAAAAATTAAAATTTTGACAAATTTTGACCTGAAAATAATTTATTTTGACAAAATTTTGACCTGTTAGAAATACATTGATTTAAGTTACCTATAGGCGTCGTTAATCACGCGTTTTTTATACCGTATATCGCTCTAATAAAGATATAATACGGTTAAAATGACTTTGAACATATATCAAAACTAATTTTTTTTGATAAAATGAACGATAAATTTCAAAATAACTGAACGACCAATTTTAAAAAGCTGACTTTATTTTTTTTTTAATTTTGTAAGCGATTTATGTGCAATTTTATTCGATTTTAACTTACAAAAATATTGACAAATTTTGACTTAACGAGTAAATTTTGACAAAAAATTTTGACTTTTTTTTTGTTTTTTTTTTGACAAGTCAAAAAATATTCGCCCTACTCATAACACAATTTACTTTATGTTTAAACAAGTTTAAGGCAATACAATCTCTGTCATGTATTGAAAGACATCTTGGGTTAAGAAGGTTTAATTCTTAAAATCGTCCCCCATGCCTTGACACAATTTCGCCGCCTCCGAATAGTATGTTTCGTAGCAACAAAACCATACGCGAATCCTATACTATTACTGTAAATAGGGAATTAAATGCATTCTACAGACAGTGTTTTTAGATTGATGGTTAAATAACCATGAACAATTATTTTTTGTAAATAATTATATCGTTGACATAAAAAATTGTACGTTAAGTCAGGACAAAAAGGAGTAAAATATATTCGTGTTAGCAAAACTTGGTAATAGAAACATTAAAAAAAAAATTTCCTCGATAAGTCCTTTGACACCCCCCTCCCAACTTGCCCCCCCTTGCTAACCCATCACACTCCCCCTAGTTTAATAAACCCTAGTGTAAGGCTTTCTTAACCATATACCCTAAACCAGTGGTTTGACACTTTTTAATAACTCCCAAAGGGGTAATTTGGCAATGACATGAGATGATCTTTGATCGCTGAAATGCATAAGTAGAGGTATATACCGTAGTCTCTAGCCTTCCCTTTGTTTATATTTTTAAGGTTTATTTTAATTGCAAATTATTCCGTGTTATTATTGTTTATTTCTTTTTTGATGAGTCTGTTATTTGATTGATTGTACGCCTCACTTGTACTTGAAAAAAGGAACTGTCGTATCCAGGAGGGGAGAGGGTGGGGGACACAAGGCCAGGACCCAACAAACTATATTTTTTGCTAACTTTAACTACTTAAACACCTCGATTACCTTGGCATCAAGTTGCATATTTGTACTCCCGTTGGTTTGAGAAAAACAAATAGTGAGATTTCTATACCTGACGTCACTATATATGGCGTAAATTATTACGTCATTTCTGAAAGTTTAGAGGTGATTGAAATCCACCGAGTTTATCTCAGGGGCGATGACACTGAAAAAGGTTGAAAAGCACTGCCCTAAGCGATTGGACATTTGCAATGTGACTCTTACTGTTTTACGTCACCAGGACCCTTTTCACGTTTGTCTTTATAGCGACAAATAGTGACGCAACGACGCCAGCTATTATTGGACGTTGGAGAGGCCGTCACAAGGTCAGCAGCAGACTTTAGAGGCACGTCCACGACATTTCAAGTGTTAGAGGGCGTCGCAAATCGCCGAAACGCGCGCTGTGTTTGTCTTAACATGTTATACATGCATTGCATGGGGAAGGACCGGTCGTAAATAAGGTCGGCCCGACACACAGAAATAACTCCTTCGGACGCGCTGGCCATAAAGGCTTGGGGCGGCCACGCCAAATTGCAAGTACAGATTGCCTAATTGCTGGCGTCGCCTGTAATAATGCTAACGTCGTTTTTGGATTGTGGTCGAGGGATGCCAGATTGGTTTAATCGGACCCTGAACAAACGAAGAACAAAGATTACAAAATTTCGGGAACTTTAGGGCCCTAAGCATTACGAAAATCTGGATCTCATTTTACTATTTGTTTAAACCCTTCAGAAAGCTAAACTTTTTAAACTCTGAAGAACCCTACATTAACTGTACTTTGAACGACGGAGTATCGGACATTGCTATACGGACATTGCTAAAATATAAGACTGCTTAAAAATCGTCTGCTTTCTATTTAGATTACTTGGCTCGATTTAAAACAATCTCTTTTTCTACTGATATTAAATTTTGCGAAAATCATGCCAATTAACCGTGAAAAAAAGTAACTGTTTTTTCCCGGCTGTAGAATTTTCTGCTGGCGCCTAACGCCGTAAATATGCATTTTGCCATTATAGGTAGGTCTTAATTTAAAAGTGGGGAGAGTCGATAGTTTTTTTTAACAAGGGTAAATAATTGTTGTGGTTCGCGTGAACCAGGATCAGCATGATACTTTATAGATGACGTCACAAATTAGAAACAATTAAGAAACATGTTATTTCCAATCGAACTCGCGCCAAAATATGACGTTAAATCGAGTATTATAACCTTTGGGACAGAAAGCAGACGACAAAAAAGCGTTATTGTAATATTCAGCCATTTTCTCTAACAAAATATTATAATTAGGCCTTTATGGACCTCTTAAAACAAGTTCACCTATTCCGCGAAAACTTACCGAAAAAAAACTAATGGTTTTATTGCCCGGCGTCCGAATTGGAAAGGCAACAGACGCCAAATGCTACCTGCCACACGACTGAACCCATGTATAATTAAGTTGTTGCAAACAGACTGACACCATCTGCCGACCTTATACCTCCTAAATCACACAGTAAATTGTCTAAATTGCATTCGAAGTGTCGCTGCGCCACCCTAACCCGTGTTGTAATGATTCAACATAACGATTTCACAAGGATTATAGACTATAACTAAGCTTAAAAAAGTCTCTTGTTCAAATGACTTGACTTGGGTTTTAGGTATAAAGCCAATTGAAAGTGAATGTATTTAGCGTAAAGTTGTGCATTTACTTCAATTTTGATGAAACAGTTTGTTTGCTAATTGCTTTGCTTTTAGAGGTTGCTATGTAAAATAAAGCCTAAATAAGATATCATTTGACTAGTTTATGGGTTAAAACATTTTTGATGCTAGTTAGTTAAATCTTACTACCTTAAACTTGTACGGTACATATACGTATGTAATGAAATTCGATTTCAGTTTGACTGTAGCTGTTTTGCAAATGATTTCACTAATTCTTAAATATTTTCGGTTATTTGTTCACGACACAGACAACCGTCAAATTCCACAGGATAGGCCTATAGCTTTTTACACGCGTTAAGAATAGCCAGTTGCCTGTGCTGGGCGATTAAAACCTTATGCCAAATTTATTTTCACGCAGTAATGTTTTGAAAAATTAAAAAAAACATCGATGCCCCACCAAGATTTTGCCAGGCCCCACTTTGAGAACCACTGCCCTAAACATTTGCCGGCTGAAAAAAATGCTTACATTAAAACATAAATATGTCTTAAAATGTAGTAAAAATAAATATGTATAAAATGTATTATGGTTATTCAAAATTACTTTTTGTTGCGAGTACTAACCTGTTTTAAATTAAGAAAAATATTTCCACAATTATCCCTACGATATATGCAACGTCATGTTCATAAACAAGTTTTTTTAGCGAATTTGCACATTTATTTTGTCGAGCCGAATATGTCTTTCAACAGGAATACGTTCAGTATCGAGTTAAAGGTGCTATTTCAACTCGGGACAGCTTTAAAAGTCCAGGGAAAGCGTCATTCCCGGTGCCCGGGTGTGTTAATTTTCCCGGATGCGAAAAGTCGCCTTAAATGTGACCGTTTCAGTCATATCTTACTACAGCATTTTGTCGTATTCCTTCGAACGAAAGACTACTTAACGTCATAGTTAAAAGCTAAGGGAAAGGGACTGTTTGTTGCGCTTGGATTTTCGTTAAAAAATTCTTGGAAATCTAAACTTTATAACTGGTAAATGCGCTTCACTGGAAGTTTTTGCGGGGCTACTAACACGAAAATGCTTTCTGTTCCTGAAAACATTTGCGTTACTCGCTGTAAGTGGTGTCCCGACAAAAGTTATCCTCCAGTCGTAAGGCTGTCGCCTTATTGTGGTCGTTAAAAAAAGTACATTTTTTATTTTGGCATTACAATATGACGAAGCTTTACATTGTACTGTTAGTGTAAATTGTGACAGTATTTATATCAACAGCACCTTTCAAAAGACCCGTTAACTTTTCTCAAAAAAGTAGGGTTGTAAATAAATTTGAAAAATAAAATTTAAAAAAACAATCAAAGGAGACCGTTTCATCGTCGTAAATATTAAATTTTAACGGTGTTTTGTAAAACTCTCTTGGAGAGACCAAAACAGTGGTTTAAAACCATTCCGGCTTATGTAATCGTCCGGGAAATATAAATTAATTAGAATTCGCGAAACGCCTTGCTTTTTTTACATTTGAGCACGAGTTCGTCCTATAAAATCCTTATATAGTATGTGGGTACACTATGCACGGATCTGTAATGTAGCTTGATAATAAATTGCAAAGCCAAAAAGGTCGAGTAGATCGACATCATTCAACACCTCTGTACCTATTCAACACCTGAAGGTGCTAAATAATGCCCCAACTTTCGAAACTCTGACTGAAAACAATTGCGTCCCATCTCTTATAAATGATGCTCGAATTACCTCTTAGTCATATTAACTAAAGATGATACAAGCTCGTATCGAAACGTCTTAATCAAGATGCTGTCGATCTACTTGACCTTTTTGGCTTTGCAACTTATTATTAAGTTATATAGTATGCTTTTATGAAATTTTCGTTCTCAAGTGGTTAATTTGCTATTCTTAACAAATTTACCTTTTCAAGGTAGAAATCGATATTTGTAATGGTAATTTATCAAACCAAGAATACATGAACACCCAATATGCGAGTATCATACATAAAAGGTAGAACCGTAAACCCGATTTTCTTTTTCAACACGAAGTGGAAATTAACACTCCAAAAAATGTAATTTTCACCTTTTTCCATCCCCTATGAGAATTCGCCGATCCGGTTTTGATGTTATTGGCTCAGGAGTCCGGCCTTTGCTACTGGGAAGTGTTCTTTACGAGAATTGTTGTGAGTGCAGCTACGGGCATACCCATAGCTGCTGTGCCTATGACGTTTGCATTGTGCCAAACAAAGGCGGGATATGTCGCTGATCTTGTGCGCAATGTTGTTGTGTTGACGAATTATCGCTGGTGTGGGTCACGAAACTTCACAACAGAGCGTCGGTTTCTCTTGCCACTAAATCCACCGAATTTTGTCCACTATAATTGCCATAATAACGCTGCCCGGTCCGACTTCTACGCCTTTAAGAAGAGATCTTAAATACAAAAACTCTTTATAACCGCTTTCTAGTGTAGTTCTAGTGTAAGTTATTTAAAATGTACTAAGTCCAGTGTGGTCATTTATATATATATATATAAAAAAAAAAAATATATATATATAATGATGTCTTGTAACAGTTTGATATTTAAACAACACTGGGTTGGCATCAAATATTGGTTTTAAATGAACATCACAGATTTAAGCATTTAAAAGAGGAATAATAAATTTGCTATACATCAGTATCTGAAAAGAGCATGCCATATCATTGTCGAAAGTAACCCTCTGAGCTGTCACATTACCCGTTTGGACAGAATCAGCCACAGATTAAAAAACACAGCTCTGCATGCCGTTTCTATTATATATTTTATTGAAAACATGGCGATAAACCGGACCTGTCGTTTTACCGGCGTCCGTGGAAACCGGCCAATTTCTCGACCGCATTCCGCTAAATCCGACTGGTTTAACAACTTCAGTATTCGTCGTTGGCCCGAAGCCTTATCAAATGCAACGCAACTCACAAATCGACTCCGCCCATGTTATGGGTGCGGGACGGATCTCGCCCTGGCCAACTCTGCTGAATTGCGTTGCCCGACCCTAAACAAACTTACGCTCTATTCGGATGATTTTTGCGCCAACGCAAAACGCTTGGTCGATGTTTAAGGTTTCGAACTGAAGTTCAAACAGTTCAAAATACTCTATAGCACAGCTAGCAACTCAGGTCAGACACAATTAACAGATCTTGAAAGATATATATATATTTCGCCAACAAAGGCATCGTCAGTATGTCTGAATGAAAACAAACGCAACAGTATAGGAATAAGTCACAAACATAAAAAAGTAAAACAAAGTAAAATAACTAAAATATAAAAAACATACTGTTTGCGTTTGTTTTTATTCAGATATACAGACGATGCCTTTGTTGGCAAACTATATATATACTTTTTAAGATCTGTTAATTGTGTCTGACCTGAGTTGCTAGCTGGCTAGAGTGTTTTTTTTTAATGTCACTGGTCAGGAATTAAGGTCGACATTTATCTTGCAAGTGTCAAGGTGATTTCTATTATCACATATTCAGAGCAACATTGAAGTTAAAACACGCGCAAATTGCTCCTTGCTAACGTCCCCGAAATGTCTACGTTGCAAAGTCTTATCGTTAGCTTGGGTAGCGTAGGTACGCGACCAGGTTTGGTAAATAAACAGTGCGCTGTGCCGTTACCTCTATAGCATCACAACCGAAAATTCAAAATTAGAGATCGTCGTTCTTTAAACTTGGGAAAATTATATTTTGAAATAACAAATAAAAGCAAAGGTTACGTTTGTTGCTCGGGTTTCGTTTAAATATGCTCTCCAAAACGTCAGCGGCTTTATGAATTTAATTGTTTGTCCATAACATTTTATTTTCGGCCCTGTCAACTGTTGGTCCATAACATTTTTTTTTCGGTCCTGTTTTTATTTTTCGGCCCTGTCAACATAAAATTGTATTCCCCCCCCCTGTTTTATGATTTTCCCTAATAGTTCTATTTCGTAAAATAAAGCACAATATACCCTTTGTGCATATTTTATTACTCACTTATAAGTAAACATAAAAATCCGTTAGCGTAAAAACACAAAATTCGGTAGACTCCATTTTTAACTATATTTTTGACAAAAATGCCAAGAACAGATTTCATTAAAATTCCTTTAAGCTGTAATATTTGCTAAATTACCTTTATGTGCTGCTGAACTTTGGAGTGTATATATACAAATCCAACACAGTTTCTTTGGCGCCTTGGGATACAGATAAACTACAATTTTGCGCTTGTTAGGGGCATTTGGTGTAAGTAAAGTTTCCGCAAAGTTTGGTTGTTTTCCTTTCTAAAATTGTTGTGCCCTTTGGGAGAAAAATGGCCCGCTATTTGTCGTCATGTCTTTACAGCGTGTGAACAAAATAAACACGCTTCATCGACAATAACAACAATGACCAAAAGTTCCCGGAAAATATCACGAAAGCCTGAATGTGCTTTTATCCTTTATGACAACATTTTTTTATGACAGCATTCTTTCGGGTTGATTTTTTAACTCAAGTTTACCTTCGGAATGTTTATATCGTTTGTTTTCTGGTGGAAACTTGGTGCTGTAAAATTGCCTTAAAATGGGACTTGTGGCGCGCGACAGTCCTTTCAAGTGACAGTAGATCCTCGTAACATATTTTGCCTTTCTTTTTACTGATCTAAGATAAAAAGCTGTGTGCGTTTCAAAACTCAGCCTTACTTTGAAGCATTAGAAGGTTTGAATTTGGTTGTTGAGCAATTACTGAACTACACTGTTAGCAGGGACCAGCATCTTGAAACCTGTACAATGTACTACACCTTATGAATACGACTACTTACAAACCCGGTTACTTAAATGGATATTCAGGGTTCACGTAGCCATACCTCCGTCCCCACAAACGATATTTTTGCCTCTTTGCGTGCTCTCACAACACCTTAGAAAATAGAAATGTTGACAACTTTAAGGCTTTTTTTCGTTTTGCGCAAACCGATAACATCGTTGTAATGTAGCTTTATACAAAATATAAATAAATAAAAACAACGTTACACCTCTCCCACCTAAAACATTAACAAACGAATAAATTTTGTAGTGTTATAAAGACTTTTTCCGTGTGACGTCACGTTTGACGTAAGTTTGTGACGTTTTGATATTATTAAGAAAAAAGGTCCCTCTACCCCAGCGCTTCTCAACCGGTGCGCCATGGAGGGCTCCCAGGTGCGGCGCGGGCAAAAGAAAAAATAATTTAATACATAAAACATACATTTTTTACTTTCTTATTAAGCTTAGCTAAATGATAACACAGTACTATTTTTGTGTTTTTTAGGTTCAGCTGACATTCGGTGTGAGTATCTTTGCTTTTTTCTACAGACAGATTTTATTAAATTTTTGTGGCAATTTACAACAGAACAATACAAAGCAGGCGAAAACAATATTAAAACGGTGTATATAGGCAAACCAACGAGAATATATATACAAAAATGAAAAAGATTAAGCGATATCGTGTTTATAGATAAATTAAATTAACAAGAAATGAGAGTTTCGTTGAAATAATACGGAATAAACGAAATAATTAAGGAAAGGTTGCCCCCTGCTTGATGAACAAGTTACCGAGCAAAAACTTTTGTTTAATAATATGTTTCCTCCCATGGCACCGTTAATATTTCCACGGGAATCGGTAAACGCTAAACCTCGTGTATTACTTGGTGTAATTTCTGACCCGCACAACTGAGTTTTTTTGCCATTCCTAATCTTAGCCAGAATAAATAACAACAAGATGCGAAAAAGTACTAACGAAAAATATTTTACTAAATAAAAAAGGGGGGAGTAGGCTTAAGGCCTCGCCCAGTTTCTTGTTGAAAAAAGAAAGAGTTAAAGTAAGATGGATGTGAAATTGGAAAAATAAGATTGGAGGCTGATATTATGCTGGGATCCGGTGGTTGTTGCGCTACCTAGCACTTTAGGCTCACGGGGTCATCGCTTTTCGACCCACGGAAATATCTCGCCTGAGCCGAGCGGGTAATTGTGTGCGAACTGCGCGACCACTTTTCGCCGATAGCTGGTCATTTGATTGCGCTGGGTGATAAGAGGATAATTACTGTCAGCGTAAACTCGCCACTGGACAAGAGACAAAAACACTGTAAGCACTCGTTGTCTGTGAAGCCACAGTGCGATATTGTACACCTTTCATTTGCAAGCTGAACCTATTTATTTTTTGCAATTTCTGAAACGCCAAGATCCAATATACACGCATGAGTTTTCACCAAAAATACGGTTAGCTGAACGAAAAATTAACACGAATGCAGGTTTATATAATTGTGTTTCAACAAAACTAATCAAATTGTTAAGCTATAGCCAATTTTTATATTTTTTCTGAAATAAAAATCTTATTTTTTCAACGCGGTAAAAAAATAGCCGCAGCTTTGTACAGTAAAGCGTTAAACAACAATTTATATTTGAGATAAAACTTTCGTAAACTGAAGTTTGAACAACGCATTTAATTTTAAGAAAAGTACCACAAAAGCAGGTTAGCTACAATTAAAACTGCCACTCGAAGCAGTTTTTCGGTGAACTTCTGCATCAATTCTTTCAGTCGCGCTTACAAAATTCGGCAGATACAGTGCTGATTATTGCGCATTAGCGTCACCACGTGGCATCCATTATAAAATTGTTCTTCCGGAAAATATTTTTATTACTAATTGTACCGATGTTTCGATAACCCTTAAACCAGTGCTTCCCAAACAGTGGGTCGCGACCCAGATGTAAAGATACAGGTTTTATGTAAGTTATAATCTTAAAAGTTGGTCGCGAACTGAAAAAGGTTGGGAAGCACTGCCTTATACCATACCGGAAATCAAACGTAAGGTTATCAAAACGTCGATACATTTATTAATAAAAAATAACTGTTGATTAAATAGCCCAGCGGTCCTCAACCAGTGGGCCATAAGAACATTTGAGGTGGGCCACAGCCCAATTTAAATAGCTATATTTAGTTTCATGTGTGTCGTTATATTTAATTTTACAGGAATAATGGCTCGGGGAGCGATTAAAAAGGAATGTAAACTTATTGTTCAGCCACAAGTATCTCACTAATGCACGGTTGAATAAATAATGGTTTTTGAAATATGTTCTGCTGTGTTTTATTCTAAACCTATTTTAAAGCTTTTTCTTTCATAAAAATGCTATTGAGCCACTGAAATTTTTTGCGGGTTGCGAACCACTGGAATAGCCTAACCATTTTATTATTGATACAATTCTTGGTAGCAGCAGTGTATTCAACCTTTCAGCTCTGAAAAGTTGTAGTTGTCGGTTATTGCTAGCTCATGAAGTTGTTTTTCTCGTATAGGTTATGTATTATGTTTTGTCCGAATACAACCCGGATCCTTCAAGTGAAAATTACACGCGAAGAAGGCTTCAGTATGAGACTTAACATTAATCGGGTAACACTAATTTACGGAATGAATGGTCGGAACGCTCACAGGATTATTATTAAATATAATAACACTTGACCCACCTTCACCCAAACGCTAACCCCCACCCTAACCCAAATATTGTGCGTTGGTTTAAAAGTTGTTTTAACGGGGTAACACTTAAATTAGTGAGCGTTCCGACCATTCATCATTCCGCAAATTAGTATTACCCCATTAATCCAACGTCTATATTAAAAAATATTTTGTTGAAAACGACATAAAATAAGTTAGCCTAAGTTTCAGGAATGTATGATTAAACCCTAATAATATTGAGGCCTATAGTCAATTTCTGTTACTTGACAGAGTACGTTATTTGTTGACGATAGGAAAAAACATTTTTTTTTAAATAAGAAAGTAATTATGTTCTTCTGTCATTTTAACAGCACATTTTAATAAATATAACAGAAAAAGATTTCAGTATCCCAAACGAAAGCCTACTTAGCGAACTCGTTGTTGACCAAGTGAAGTAACAAGATTATATGAAGTCCTCTTTTGGAATAGATTTTTTTAATTACAACGTTTATATATTAAATACTTTGTAAATTTTGTAACAAAAAGTGCACATACGTGATCCCATTTCATTTTATTTGTCCATCAATGGCGGACTTGAATAAAATAACAAGATTAAAGTACGTAAGGGTTGTGATCGGGTTTCTTCGTATAAAGCGAGTAACTGGTCAGGAATTACGGATGATCCAATAGTGCTCAGACACAGTCCTGTGACAACCTTTCACCACTAAAGGTTACTTGTGCAGCCAGGGAGGCAGGTCCCGAGATTTGAACTGTGCACATCAGTACGAAATAGTTTGTTAGTAGTACTTCGTCGTAGTAAGTAGGGTTGTTGTTAGTTTACCTTGTGTCTGGTATGATCGACTTACCTGAAAGGTAAAGTAAAAGAGAAGGTAAGTTTTGTGGCTGGACTCTTTATATTGTCCATGATGGAGGTAGGAGTGCTTCAACTAAACAGTTAGTATGTGGTCATAGGAGCCGAGTCCCCTTGGTGAGGTGTTCTCAAAATGGGGTGCAGTTGTCGTCACGGAGACAGGGCCCAAGTTGTGACTGCGCAGGAGACTGGGTAAACTAACCCCTTTGTTTGTGGTGGAGGCAGAGCCTTTTTGTTTCAAAAAGACAACACCTAAGGCGTTTTGTTCACTAATTTACAACCGAAACAACAAAACAAAAAACTGTGTTTACCAGGAAAAAAAAGGCTGGACTCTACTTGACCTTGGTAATGTTCCACAGGAGATTAACTTATTAAGAACGTAGAAGTAAAGTAAGTAAGGGTGAAGTAGGTAAGGGTTGTGGTTGCCCCTTTCCCATTAACTGGAAATGTCTGACAAAATCAGTAGTGGTATGAGCCCATTTCTCTTGGCAACTGACTCGATTGGAAATATGTGCGGCCATAGAGGCAGGACCCGAGTGAAATTGCGTGTGGCAGGAGTTGAGCGTTTTAACTTTTTTGCTGGTGGAAAAGACATCCATAGATAGCCAGTTACCTTATTCAAGTTACTTCTGTTCATGTTGCACAGCTCTGTAAGTTCTTAATCTCGCAAAATTCGAAATGCGGTCAACATACCTCGCGACAATTGACCACTTCCGTAAAGCCGTACTTTTGCAACAAATCCGCACGTTGGCGCTCGCGAACCGCCCAAACTCGGGCCTTTTTTTTCGCGTTACGGAAGTTATTCTCTCACGATCGCAACTCAGAACGCCCCAAGTTAATATATCGAGTCGGCAAAATCGCGCCGGACAAAGTTCGCGGTTTTGTTCCGTCAGCTGTTTCGCAAATGTGACTTGAGGAAAGGACAGGCCGAAGTGAGCTGCAGCGCCGTTTATGTTTCCGATCTTATGCAGAAAACGCGCATATTTTTGTTAGTTTTATTGCAGAAATATAGAAGTTGGATAGAAATGTTAGGTGGACGCGATATCTTTTGAACTTATATAATCGGATGGTCACCTTAGATTGATGCTAGTTTATCTATAGTGTGTTTCATCTTCTAGGAAAATATAGCTTCCGAGTAACGGTCATACATCTCTAACGAAAAGTTGTCACCTCTCGGCAATGGCGGCGAATAGAAACTAGTACCAGATCAAAATTATGTCTAAAACATATGAACCTAGACAAATATTGTTATCTGATTTCGCCCAATGAATAACTATAAGACCCTTAATGAGCTTGATATTTTAACGAGACAAAAATCAACAGTTTGGCTCATAAAATGTGTTAGTTGATTGAAGTGACATTTGGTTTAGATTTGACCCGAGCAATTGACAAGGGCAAAGAAAAATTTAAGTACGGTTATTGTAATTTGTGGTCTTACCGATGTAATACAAATATCCATTACCTCACACAACTTCTGCGCGCAGCATAGTACCGATTTAATTACCTAAATATAAAATGCACCACAAACAGAGTACGTATATTCAGGTTTTTTTTAAGGTTTGGTTTGGGTGACCGCTAAGTAGTTTTAAGAGACCGCAAGTGTTTCATTTAAATACCAAAAAGTTGCAAGTCTAAAATTTGGGAAACCGCTGGAGAAATTTGGGGGACCGTTGCGGTCCCACAAAACACCTTAAAAAAATATTTGTATTATTGCTGTGTTTTCCAACATTTTGTGCAGGAGACAAAGTTTGGATTTGTTTTAGACGAGATTTACCAAGATAAAAAATATCTTTAGCTGGAAAATTGACAAAACTTAGCAGTTTTTTTTAAATTAGGCTGTGATTAGCGTCTCCTGATTTGTGTAATAACGATTTCCCGAATAGGACAAAAGGAATTCTCAGACTTTTGCGCGAATACTTAATAGCGTTTCAGTAATGTTTGTAGATTGACATGACGAGATCTATGTTGTAAAAAGCATTTTCACATTCTTGATAATGAGTAATTTTATTTATTACCGTTTGAAATATGTAGTTTCATCACGTTATATATCGCACATAGGAAAATAACGAATGTGAATAACGCTAAAACGCAGCAAAGGTAACACAAAGCTTAATATTATTGTCAAGTAAAGGGCGTTTCACTTTCCGTGAGTGTTTTACCAACGTTGGCCAACACGCACGTTACCAGCTAAAATAGGAATATTACTTAATTGTTTTTCTCCATACCGTGTGGTCCTCGTTTTTTACACTGCTCTTTCTTGAGTCGGCTTCCGGCGTTCTTCGCCTAAACATAAGTTAAAAGGCCTTCAGCGTTTTGGCCCGACGTCCATACGCATTGCAACCGCATCTAATCTGATTATCTGCGCGATATTAGTCTTCAACCTGAAAGAACAGTGAATGCTTTGGGCTGCTACAGGCGCTTCATTAAAAGCACTGGCGGTCTCGCTTTGCCTTAATTCTTGACTTATTGCCGGATTTATCACTGGAACGCGATTGTAGCTTTACGGTGCTAAGTTGTGTCGCAATGCCTGAAATGCTTGAAATGTGTTTTTCTATGACGATACGAAGAATACAACTAAGTTGTGAACATTACCTTTATAACGCATTAGTGTACTTTACGCCCTTATGTTTTGATCACTTACATTTAGGAGAATTTCTTTACGGCGAAGCCCATTTTTCTAGATGATTTTAAAACTGGTTAATTTGATTTTTAGTTATTTGTTGAAATGCGTTGACTTGGATTGGACGCTTCTTTATTTGAACAATGTTAAAAGTTGCCGTTTTTGTGCACAAATTGTTTTTTTATGGAATTCTTCCGAAAGTTTCTTTCCGTCCCGAGAGTGAATTTTTCTTTTTTTTATTAACCAGGCTAAATATGAACGGAATGCGACATAAGTTGCATCTAAAAGCTGAAAAATTGTCCAAATCAAAAAGTCCCAGTCAAGCCTCTTTGAATAAATAACAAGTCAAGTCCCAGTTAAGTCATAATTGCAGCAAGTCACTTTCAGGTCGAGTTCTTCTCTTAAAACTTAAACGTCAAACTGTTATAATTAGTAAACTCGTCGGATTGAATGACTCAACTAAAAAGCAACACAACGGTTTTTGTTTACCGAACCTAACCTCGGCAAACGACTACACAATCAGGCCGAAAATGAAAGCCGATCGCTATTTAGAGTCTCCCACTTTAGTCTGTATGATACGTTGCTTGCATACTCGACACAGCAACTTAAATGCTACATTTTTCGACATTTTGTTGCCAAATCAAAGTGGTTATTTAAAATACATTTACAAAAGCACTTATTTTAGATCGATTTTTAAAAACTTGTCATTAAAACCAATGTATTGTCATTAAACTACACGCTTCCTTACCTTCGTGTTGATGGACTTTTCGTAAAACTCAGCAATCTAGTTTGTTTAAATTCGTTTTTGATGAATGGTTAATACGTACATTGCCCAAACGTTTTGCAAAAAAACATCGTAACGTTCAAGTGTGGGCTATATTGCAACTATACAGCGTGAACCGATGCAATAAATTATTACGCATCTTTTATTTACATGCCGATATGTTATCTTCACATAAACTGATTTTGTTTCAGGACTTGTTGAGTAACGGTATTTCAGTTGATCGTTGGTTTCTGATGAACAAAAGATGGAAAGAATGCGCGGTCAACTTTTCTTGATGGTTTTTGTCTCGCTCGCTCTGATGTTTTCAAGTAAGTAAAGCAATGTCAATCATTTGTATAGCAATAACCGAAAATTTCCACATTATAACTAAAAAAGTCAACAGTGGTCACACTGTTAACACAAGTCAAGCTTTTAAGAGATGAATAATGGATGAAAGTATCAGAAATAACCAAGACAGTACCTTTTTATTTCAGATGTAGTTTGTTATAACCTTCAAATTTGTTCCGAATTGTTTTTGCTCGCCAAAAAAGGAGAAACTCCCATTCTTACAGACCTAAGTAAAAACGATATAAAAGCTTCTAAAATGCATGACGTCAGAGCATTATTAACACCCAATTAGAGATGCTATCTATGGTTTCTTAACAAACTCGTGAGTTTCCGCAGCAAACGTCCTGACAGGAAGGAATGGCAAAATATGCCTATTTATAACCTGGCCATTAATTCGAGTTCTGTGTCTTATCCTTTCCAATTTCCAAACTTGGTCTGGTGATGAGTTTAAGGCGCTTTCACGGCTTGGTTGCGGTCATTCGGCAAGATCGAAAGATAACGGCAAGTGGCAGATATTTAATTTACAATGTTCGAGGGATAGTGTACAGCAGTGCTTCTTAGACTTTTTTCGTTTTGTGCACCCCTAGCATCTATGTCTAGATTTCACTCACCCTTGTCTCATGATATGATAAAACTATCTCGTCTATATATAACAGCACAAATTACTTAGGTTGTGTCGCAAGCTATCATTCATTTCTGATGGTTCACCCTTATTCATCCCGTTTGGTTGGTTCACCTCTGCAAAAAAAATTATTCACTTTGGGGTGAACCATTCACCTGAATAAGAAACACTGGTATACAGCATGGGTTCTCAAACTGGGGTATAGGCGAATTTCCAGGTGTACGCGAGCAAGTTCATTTAATGGCACTGTAGCGATTTTGTCAGCAGTAATTCAACGATATCATTTTTAACGTATATGTGACGCAAGCGTAAAACATTTAAGGCTAATTAGTGAAGCGCTTAATCTAAACCGCCATGCTGTAAATACCAACGACTTGTTTCTAGACATTAACAAGTTACTGATATCGGATTTTGTTAGTACCAAAATTATTAAATATGTTCTTTCCTATGCTACAACATGGTGATGGTTTAAAACTTAGATCGCATGATTTAGCGCTGGAATCCCGTTTAAAGTTGTGTTTAAACCTATACGCATAACATGCAGTGGGCTTCGTGGTTAGTCTGCGACTAGCGATACCAACTTAACCTACGTATCCCAGTTTATATAGTCCTGCTATTACCAAGATTAAGGGTTCGACTTGCGTGGTATTGTTTATATTTTCTTACATTGTCCCGCGCATAATTTGTTTTAAAACTAATTTTATTATTACTCCCTCCCAATGTACTCCAGGGAGGTATTGCTAGAAAGGCCCTGCATTAGTGTAGAGCAGTAGTTTTAAACTGGGGTCAGTGTACCCCAGACTAGTTTAAGGGAGTACATGACCTCAATATAATATGTGTCTATATAATTTCGAAAATGGAATTATAATTTTACAGAGAACAGTTTAATTGAAAAAATGATGGTGTTTTCTCCTGGATGTATTTTGACTTCATTTTAGTTTCACATTTATGACTGAAAAGACCAGGTTTTCTAACTTGCTTAATGACGTCAACTCTAAAAATGTTACACTGTTTCTGCTTCACGGGCCCCATTTTTTTTAACGTGAGGAGTCTTAATAATTCAGGACTTAGCAATGTAGGGGTTTACCCATAAATCTATTCAGCTTTTGTTGAGAAACCCGGATGAATTTCATCTTGCAAGTGCCAGTAAGAATAGGATTGTATGTGAAGGGATGAGTTACATGTAAATTTCTCAGGTTTTTTGTAATACCTGATAGGACTCACTTCGGAATTCTGTGCATAAGAAAACGTTGATTTATAATACCAAACATATGTGCTGTGGCAAACCAATTAACAAATTGAACTACCGCAATTCAATTCTAATGTGATGTAGGTGTATGATAACACCAGCAATGCCTTTGATAGGCTGGGGCTGGAGAAAAGGTTTTTTATATCGTATAAAAAAGTTGTAAAAGTGTATGTTCAAACAGGTTATACATTTTATTTACCCGAAACGATGGGTTGAGAATCTCGTTTATAGAGCGTTCCACATGTACTTTCCGAAAGGCGTGCTTATAAAATAGGAAGCGTTTCTTTTTTATAATTGAGAGGAGGTCAGTGTTTGATTCTACTAATTTTAATGCAATTTCTCAAATCCGGTTTCCCAAATAGTGTTCAAGTCAATCTAGGGCGGGGATTTCTTTTTTTCATTATTTTTCTCCAAAACTCGCGAGCGCGTAAGTGATTTGCCTGCGCAAATAAACTGCGTCGCCCATAGCGTTCCTGCATTATCCGCTGGGTGAGCCGATTAGAAAGTGTCGAGGTCGGCATAAAGCTGGTCTATTTGCTGACGGCTTATGTCCATGTGTGAGAAAAGGTCAACAGAAAGGCCGTTCATTTTCACAACTAATTATCCTACAATAAATGGGCACATGTTGTTTTTGTCCGAATTTTTTTATATAATTTTTCTCCAGTCGATTTTTTTGGGGGCGGTTCGCTTTTGACAAGGAAATAAAAACGGAGTGTTAACATGAAATGTTTCATCTACTGTTCGGGATTATTTAAAGTTGTTTCACACGCAAAAAAGCTTTGCCTATGAACTTAGAAATGTTTTTTAGTAGATAAAAGAACGAAAGTGTAATTTTTCGTTAATTTTGAGATCAAAAGATTGCTTCGCTTTTTACAGATCAAAAATTGTAAAAAATCTATTTAAATTTTCAATTGGCTGGATACATGTCATACTCAAAGTTGATTAACAAAATCTTCAACCTCACCCCTTTTAGAGAACTATTTAGGCTTTCAACAAATATAAAAACTTTTTTTCTCTGAACAAGAGGTGTTTTTAAGGGTCCCATTTAATTTGGCAATTTTAAGTTTAATTTCATTTGTTTTGGATTTGAAATTGGAAATCGGTCAATACATCTCATAGATTTATGTTAATTTATTTAAGAAGCACAGGCAACTTGAGATTTAGCTAGAAAGCTAAATTATGCCACTTTTTCTGGTATTGCATTCCTTTGAACGCTATACATACGCCCTTTGTGAAGAAAGTGAGACAAAACACATTATCTATAGGAGCAGGGCGTTTTTGAAACCCCTTGATAGCACAACAGTCTTTGTGCTACGAATTTGATTTTTTCTAAATTTTATTTTCAGTTGGCATTGTAAAATCGACTTTTCCTCGGCGTTTTTTCTCTTTTGTTTTGCAGTATAGCTTTAGGCTTTTAAGCTAAACAAACGTCAGCAATGTGTTTTTGAATCACTTTTACGGAATCTTCGACACATTGCACCAAAACGAACTTGTACCCCGTCATTTATTTACCTATAGGGGTACCCGTGATAGCCCATTTTGAGAACGATTGTTCTAGCGCTACAATCACATAGGGTGATCCTAAAACTTGAAATATATATGGGTTTCAAGCTTGAAAGACTGCGCTTGGTGGAGTGAAACCCTTGTGAAGACTTGTTTCAATAGTTTTACAACGTACGACAAACGCCATACGTATAATGAATTTTGTTTTACGTGTAATTAATTAAAAGTTTTTCGGACGATCAAAAATGTCTATGATTTCTAATTAAATACGGCAGTTTTGCTTATATAGTCTTTGCAGACTGCTACGTATATTTTTTTTACCAGAAAGCAATATTTCAAGTTGTTTATTAGTGTTACGGCTACAACTAAAAAGTCAACCGTAAAAACTTGCTAATCAGAGGCGTGAAATCGTTCTGGTGGTGTTAGATGCCGCATGACCCTGACCAGTTGCATTAGCTTGCAATTATCTTTTGCGCAATTGGAAAGTTATTGTACGGACAAGGTCGATAGCTGTTTTTGTATAGCCGTCTAACGTCATTTTTTACGATGCGGAAAATTGGAAATTTTGGTCTCATATCGATGTACGTATACAACTAATTAACTTTGTTTTACCTGTGTCGGTTCCAAAGTTCAAATAAAGGCTAGCACTGTCAAACATACATACTTTTTTTCTAGTTTCAAATCATGATTGGTTTGCCAAATGTACATGTATACTACATTACCATTAGCGTACATTATTATTTAACTGGGCTCTTGGGCAATTCTCTATCAATCAGTCTTGCGTGATTATTTTATAATTCACACCTAAATGCATTTAACAACAGTTACTATTGTTTGTTTCAACCTAATTTTTGGAAGAAGTTTAAAATGGTAAAATATATTTTAATACATTCTGTACACAATTTATCTAAAACGTTTTATTTATATTCAGACTTTATTATAGCATTTGATTTATCCTCAAGTTTTAAAATCTCCAAAATTAAAAAAAATTTTAAGAGTCGCTCAGGTTTCTTGCTAGAAACTTTACGCGGGAATTTGCGGACGCAATTTTTAGACTGAAATGTTTCCGCATTTTAGTAGCAATTAAAGAAGCGCGTAAAACATGAGCGGTATACGTGCAGAACAGGGTCTTTGCAACACCTTAGTTTTTCCTGCAGTACTTTTATGTGCAGCTTAAGATATGTTTTAATTAAAAGTGCCATAGTAAAACAGAATGTTAAACATTTGCTATAGTGTTGACCAAGGAATTTATACCGTTTTCGGGTTTAGATTTTATTGAAAAGACGTTGAGTGATCCAATTTTAAGTCTTTGAAAACCTATACGCGAAACTATGCCCGCCACAGAGTTATCTTTAAAGTCTATGTATTTTTTTTAAATGTAGTTTTTATTATATGTGGAAACCCTGTATAGGGTCGCTTCAAATCCTTTCATATTTGTGTGCTTGCGTGTGGTAAGTGACCCCTATGCAGAATTAAAACCGGTTTAAAGCGATAGCGGGGTTGCCGTTGTTTCATTTGCTTTTATCTGGGCGACAGCTTGTTATGGCACTTTTGACGGAGCACTTTGAGCAGATACTTGGTAGGTGAGAACGCGCGTCTGATGACGTTTGATCGATCGTTGCATAGAAAGCTATGCGCAGGTCACCGGGCCACGACTTCGTGGTTTTATTTTTACCCGAAATGAAGCGAGTTTACGCAAATCACGGCATGAAACCTGTCGAACTACCAATGTTGTAAACAGGTCATTTTGAAATGAATTAAAAGTCCCAGCCAAATGATTTGTAAAATAACAGTGCACTAACGTCGAGCCATTGACTAAAGTCATTACAACATGGCTAACTCCTATTACAACATAGCTAACTCCTAGTTGAAAGGTTCAAAAGTTGTGTATTGCTAGTTGAACTGCATATCGTTTTTTTTTTCAAACAGCTTGTCATTTTACCGGTTTTCTGTCTTTAATCTTGTCCTAATCGGAAATCTTGCGAACTAGAGTTTTAGTCCAATATTCGTCGGTTTCTTAAAAGGGATGGCTGTCTTCCTAAAGAATCTAAAACAATAAATCGACAGCCAAACGCAAATGACACATGCGATGGGCCAAAAGTTGCCCTGACCATAGCCAGGCGCTGTCCAATATTTAATATAAAAGCTCATTTTTCAAATCTAAATTAATTGAGTTTTAAACAAAACGCAAACAACCGTAATACAAAATGTTGCTGAAAAATAATAGCCTTTATAGCGAGATTTTTTTTCAGATTGCTTTACGGCAAGATTTGTAATATGCCTAGATGAAACATCGGACTAAGGTTTTGTTGTACAGCCTAACAAAAATTATACCACTTGTTTTGAACAGTTGTATTGGGCCAGGGTGACACGGCGTAAGCGTTACAGGTGTATTAGATGTCGATTAAACGTGCTCCAAACAAACCACACTACATTTTCTTGGAATCGCCTAATCTGAACCGATGCTATCAAAACGATCCTATATAGATCGAAATGATATAGCGCTAAGCCTTTTCGTGTCGGTCTTCGGCTTATAAACGTAATTCGTTTATTGCAGGGGTTCTTAAACTGAGGCCTATGGACACCATGGGGGTCCGTGAACAAGTTTTAGGGGGTGCATGAAGACCTAATTGAAATGTTAGTGTATATTTGAGAAGTAATCAATTTTTCAAAGAAATGAGTTTAATTAAAAATAAAACGGTTTTTCACTGACTGTATATTTAGACTCCATTTCACTTTCAAATTTTTGGATCAAAATCAGCGGGTTTCTGTAGTCGATTTGTATTGTGATTGTATATTTATGACGTCATCTCTAAAAATTTCGTGCCAGCAAAAAAAATAAATTCTGTTAAAAAAGTTTAAGAACCCCTGGTTTATTGTGACGTTAGGTGTATTTAGGTCTGCGGCGTATTTTCCGATTTCTTTATGAATATGTCAAAGCGCATTTTTGCAGTAATAGCGTTTTGCCTCATAAAACATTCGCGTCGATGCCAATCCAATTATTATCAAGATTGGTCCGAATTCGGAGTTACAATTTTCCAAGTCGCGTTTTGATTTAATTGCTTCTTTGGCCCCAGCGAAATCGGCAAAGCGTAGCGACCCGCCAAGTCATCTCGGCGTAAACGGACAATAAGGACTTTATCAATTGGACCCTTACGGGTTGCGATAAGACAACGAGGTCTGTCGTTGTTTTCCCGTGGCAGATAAAATTCCATAGCTTCGCGGCTGCACACGAATCTGATATTATCGCTTTTCGTGTACATCGGTCGCGGTTTAAGACGGAACTGTTTCAATAAAGAGATCGTCCTTCGGCAAAACGAGCCCATGATCTTCACTTTTTATACATTGTATAAGCCACCTGATGCAAACTGAATCTGGGAAGGGTTTTTCGTAATTTACACCTGGTTACATTTCAAGATGTATTTTTTTTCGTAATTATAGATAAGTTGAAAATTCTAAATTAGATGGCAAAACACAAAGTTTAAAGGTATATAATAAAGTTCTAAAAACACAACTTGAAACTTTTTTTTCATTTTCGTGTTTTTGATTTGGAAATATTTTAACTTTGAAAGTAATATTTTTAATCGTAACTGGATGCTGTAAATTGATATTCCAAATTCCAAATATAGTTTTGTTTGGTTTACTTTCGGTTATTATCCATGCAGTAAGGAAATTTTTAGATGTTTTTTTTTAAACTGAGAAACCAAATGTTGAAGTAGAAAACCAATTCTGCCGTAAAACGAGTCTTGGGTAAAACAACAATAAAAAAACGAGCAGCATGTTACGACCAAACTACGATAAATAATATTAATTGTTGATATTTTCTTATTTAAGTCATAATTCTAACGCAGGAAAGGCCATGTACTCCAGTCTTATTAGTACATGTAAACCGCATTGTCCAGAACCGCACCTTAAACATGGGAAAAATAGAGAGTACTCGACTATTCGTCGCTTATCCACATATACCTTTGCTTTGTCAGAGTTATTGTACATGATGCACACTATACCAACATTAAGTGTGGTGCCTAAACGCAAATTGTTATTTTTACAGTGAATATGTTGAATCGATGCCATAAAGCTGGTAAAGCTTCTAAAATCTTGACTTTATTCTGCACAAAGTGGTATAGAATCTTAGTTGAGTTTTCAAATAATCGTTAATTGAAGCATACGAAATCGACATTATATATCCTAAAAAAATGCAACTTAAACACAAGAGCCGCGGCCTGGCCACCCCTGATCAATCGTCGCGTACTTTATGTTTAAACGATAAATTTGTATATTTTGTGTTGCTCAAATATCTTCCGATGATCATTACAGAACCGAAACGAATATATCCTGCAAACTAAAGCGTTACATCCTATATGCAATTAAATTAACTTTGCTATTTACTATCAAAACGGTGCAAATCGACAAAATATTTGTTAAGTAGGATTTGCGTTGAAAGTAAAACTTCTCAAACCTAGAAATTTAACAAAATTAAAGTGCTGTGTAATATTCTCAAGGCTACTTTTATGACGTCACTTTTATATGTAACTTTATGACGTTACGTTGTGACGTAAACTAGTGACGTTATTTCTAAAAAAAATTTTGACCCCCCAACAAAATATCCTAGATCCGCGCCTGCTTGCTAAGTAAACTTCTCGTCGTCTATACTCGGTCACCGACAAATTTTTTAAGATTATTTTCTGAAAACAAAGAAAAGTTCGTTGTCTTGAAAACTTGACCTAAAATGCAATCAACTTTAAAGTAGCAATGGAACCCATTGCATGATACTTGGCTATAGTTTTTTGTGTTTTTTGGAATACATATACAAATATCTGTTTTATACGTCGTGTTTTTTTTTCTTTCAGTATTAATTTTATAATCAGGGCGGTGACTCAATAAAAACACAAAAGATTTTTTAAAAGTCTTTTGTTTTTGTTTTATAAAGCACTTTTAAAAACTTGAGAACCGCAGTGGCTGTGCTATAGCGAATATAGATTAAATATGCTTTTGGCGGGCACAGTGCAATAGCAAGGTGGATACGTAGGAAATTAAATCACAAAAAATTGCCGGAGACCATATGGTGAGATATCTTGTTTGTACAGCTTAAGCCTTATAGTTTACAGCGCAACTATAGGCGAAAAACGCAAAACCCAAGAGTTCTTGTGCCACGAAGGTGCTCGGTACCCGAGGGCATTGGTCCTTGTGGGCCTAAGTTTAGTAGATTGATAGATAGACGATAGTCGATTACGCGCATCGTCGCATTTAATCCGGTGTTGTCTTCACAGCGATTTTTTCGCTTTATCGCCGAGATCAAATGGCGTGTATTTACGTTGTTGGCCCTTTCTTCCAACTTGTTGCTTTGAGGCTTTTCCCATGCAGGCAAAATTGCACCCTAAACCCTGCATGCAACAGACGCTGTTTTGTTTTTGTTTTTTATCGGTTGATGCCGATATTGTTATGGCTTATAATGCAGTGGTCTCCAGTCTATGGGTTGCGGTCCCATGTGAGATCGCCTAAACCTAAGCCTGTTCTGTCACCCACCATTCATGCAGTTTTATTGATTTCATTTGGCTTGTGGTTAAACGAGCGTGATGAGTATATTGAAAATGTTTAAAATAAATTGAAAAGTCTTGTTTCATGTGGTAACTTTAAATCCATTTGTTAATTTAAACTTCTCTTTTTTGTACACATGTGTAGCCACAGTTCTCTGAAATTGTATGTCAAACTTTCTCTAAATTACAGTGTTTTGGAATACTTTAGACCAGTGGTTCGCAAACTTTTCAGGCCGCATACCGCTATAGTGGCTTTAACTGTTACTGTGTATCACTTGGTTTGAAATCAGACCATTTTGCTTTCTTTTACTGATGTTCATTAAAAAAAATCATTATTTCGTTAATTCCCAAACTTCACAAACAGTAAAACCTGCTGCTGGATTACCACCTAAAAAGCCTTCGTGTACCGCTATTGATACGTGTGCCATTAGTATAGATTGAGAACCACTGCTTTAGACGTTCGAAATTTCAATATCGACACGAGCGTGTAAGTTTGCGAGTTAACAAAACTGTCGTTAACTTCTTTCCGTTCGTTAATGAGAAATTGTTTCACTTATAGTTTTATAGTTTTTACGAATAATTAAAGTGTATACTATATTGGGCGATGTAACATAACCTAAGCGAAAAAAAGTTGTTTTAATGAGTATTGCAACTATAATTTATACTTATCTGGGCCTAGATATTCTATAGTATGGTTATTTTATGTCGTAATACCCGATGTACAGTAATTTTACTAATCAAGGCACTTTTACACAAAGATTCTTTTTAGCCTTTTTTTCCCACACGAGTATCTGCATACGAGTTCACTTTTAAGTTCAGTTTACATTCAATTGGCAAGACAGCGGTAATTGATTGCAGTTAATAGAACACCGCACTTCGTTTGATTCTGACCGAGAATTGATTTAATCCCCGCGACATTCAAATCCGCGTTGCCCACAACTGACAGGTGGAATTACATGCAATCGATAGTGGTTTGCGTTGTCGGGTACTAATACTTAAAAAAGTTAGGCTGGGAGTTCGGTGTTGTGGCATAAGGCACACTGAATCTTGTGGGAAGCAAGGACCTCAATTAAAAATCTTCACCGATTCTCTATTGTTTTTGATTTCCACTAATAAAGTGACACCGCGCGTAAAAAATGTCGTTTTAATAAAGTTGTCAGGGTAGGGGGCAAAGTGAAAAACACCATGTTTGCAATTTTTTGACCAGTCATTTGCCACTGCAACTGGCTTTAAACCAGGGTTTCTTAACCAGGGGTGCGAACTGTTCCTAGGGGGTGCGGGGATGCTAAATCAGACACAGAAATTACATTGCTGTAATCTACTTCTTTGCGTAATTAAATGTTAAAACTAACTCTTATTTTGGTATTGTGTTACTATTTTATGAGTTATTTAAATCTTAAAAAAAATATAAAAATTACGATTTTTTTGTTATGTAAGCAAAAGGGGCGCGAGACTTGGTTGGTAATTTGAAAGGGGTGCAGCAAGGCAAAAGGTTTAAAACCTCTGCTCAAACTATTTTTTGTCCCATAAAAAGTGACTGCAAGTGTGAAAGCATAATTGAGTTTTTTTCCGTACCAAAAGTCAGCCGAACAAGAAGCAAGCACGAGCTGTTTTGAACAGCAAAAAAGTTTTTTTTTTGACAATTAAACTCAAAATCCACAGAAGCGCTTTTCGATGAAACATCTTCAGCACAAGTTTTCAATCGATCGTTTCGAAAGTTAGGCGCCTGTGGTCTGCTGGGACGTTTCATTTTCCGGTCGAACTCGAGGTCGCCATCTCCTATAGCGACCTTCAGGTGTCCGGACGCCCTTTGACCCGGCCAATTCACCTCTGACGCGTCCGCGCGCCCCTAAGGACTCGTATAGAGGTCACGACACGTGTGACGTCATCCTATACGTTGCCGCGACCACGCGTTCGCTTTGCCCGAGTGAAACCGGCTCGTTTTTTGAGCGTCGGCTCCGCCTACCATTGAAACGCGAGCTAAAACAAACTTGTTCTGAACATCTGCACGGACTCCAAGCTCCCAACTCGTGTGAAATTTCCCGACATACGATGTCGGAGGAAGCGCTTGTTTGTTTGTCAGCTTGTTTGTTTAGCCGCAGTCCTTTGGTTATTTTCTTCTCCGTCGGCGCCTTTTCAAAGCGGAGCGCTGACGGCGCGCGATTTTTCCGAGTCTCTGTTGTTTTCGAGTCGCGCCGAAGCTGCTTTTGTTTGGCGGCGAATGCGCGCAATTAGACACGCCGGGCGCGAATAAACAAGCGCGCGATCGTCTGGCTACCTCCAAGAGCCCCTTGCTTTAAGTCCTATGCCGGGGCGTGAGTATACCGTTGTACGCTCGCGTATCCCGAGTTTTCTCAAAATTGTCGCATTAAGATCGTTTCGTAAAATTGCCGAAAACCAACATCCTCTGTGTGTTTTGGACATTGTTCTTTTCCCGGGCATTTTCCCACTCACAAATTCACCCACAGACCTTTCGAAATGACTTAAGTTCCAGGCTAGTCATTTGAAAAAATATTGTCTTTTTTTCAATAAATAACTCGTCAAGTATTACGTCATTAAAACACTTGTACCCCTAACTCAACTAAAACAATTTCAATTTAGAAACGTTTTGTGAAAAACCTTAACTCGCCCCAATGCGTTACCCTTTCCTGGCAGTCAGGCAAGAAAACAAGGGAACGTGAATGTTAGTCTTTCAGGTCACAACCCAACAAAGGCTCTCCCAAACTAAACACAAGACAGTCCCCAAGTTAACCTAATCCCTAGGGACGGAATAACCCTAATAGGTTCCCTATGAACTCTTAAGGCTGGTTCACACTAGACGCGTTAACGTCTAGCGTTAGCGTCTGGCGTCTAACGTCGTCCAGTTCACACATAACGCGTAGCCAGCGTTAACGGCAAATTTCCTCGCTTCTAACCAAAAGCGTCAAAGTTGAAATATTTCAACTTTTCCGCAACCGAAAGCGTTTTTTAAAAACGTTTGACGTTAACGCTAGACGCGTCTAGTGTGAACCAGCCTTTACGATTGTGGTACACCCACCATAACTCTAATTCAGAAATATTAAATGAGTAAATGCAAAATAATAATAAAACTGAACTATACAATGAAACATATGTACACACATATACGACTCGTTCCCTTCTGAGCCTGCATAGCTCAGTTGGTAAAGCGACGGTCCCGGCTTGACGGGAGGTCGTGAGTTCGAACCTCACTCCAGGCTAGTTGTTTTTCTAGTCTGCTCTGCTTGCATCATTGATCGACAGACTGGGTGAGTCTGCAATGGCTTTTCGGTGTACTAAAACTGAACTATATAACAAAAAAAAATAAAATTTTTCAAAATCATTTGTTTATACTATGAATTGTGGCTTATTTTGTTAATATTAGGGTAGAAATAATTTAAGCAAAAAAATATTAGGGTAGAATAATTTAAGTCATTTTGGTGCCTCCTTTCCCTGTTTGCTTTAACGTGCTTATTTTGCTTAATGGTTGAGGCAGCCCTACTAAATCAACTATAGACAACAAGTTAAAATTGGAATCGTTTGGTATTACAGTGTACAGAGCAACATTGCAATTGCAACTAAACCATAAACTAAATAGAAAATACAAATATTAAGCGAGCATATATACCGATTGAAATCGTTTTGGAATTTTGGGTGCAGCGCAACATGGAAATTGCATCCTAACCCTAAATTTAGATTGAACCGCCATAACTCAATTAACAATAAGCGGGAATATACTGACTGGAAATTGTTTGGTCTTACAGGTTGCGGTGCGAGCCAGGCAGAAAAGGACCTGATCAACAAGCTGCTCACCAACTACGAGCCGATGGTGCGACCCGCCTCAAGCTACAAAGAAGTGGTCAACGTGACTTTCTCACTGACTCTGCAGCAGATCGTAGACTTGGTGAGCGTTTACCTAAAACTTGATTTAATCCAACCTTGAACCGAATCCATAGTGTTGAATAGGCACATCTTAATGCAATTTTGATCCGATTGTGTGTTTTTTGTCTATTATTGTCATAATAAGCCAATGAGCGCCGGAAAAACGGTAGAGTATAGCAGGGCTTCTTAAACTTTTTTAGTTTTGTTCACCCCATAGCATCTCTCTCCAGATTTCATTCACCCTTGTCTCATGATATGATAAAACTATCTCGTCTGTAAATCACAGCACAAAATGACTTACAGTAGGTTGTTTCGATTTTTGTTAGCTTGAACAACTCAAGCTAAGTTTTACCATTGCAAATCTACAATTTCTCGAGTCCAGAGATATAAAGCTACAAAAGCACTAAACACAGTCGCAAAGTTTAGAAAAACAATGGACTATCATCCATTTTTGACGGTTCACCCTTATTCACCCCTTTTGGTTGGTTCACCCCTACAAAAATTGTATTAGCACAACGACGTTACAAAGCGGAGGTCTACAAAAATATGTGACGTAACTTAACATAAAGCATACCGGCCTAACAGTCTTCTTCCAAAACGCCCCGCTTGTTTGAGTAACTTTCAAAATTGCTAATCCATGTTAAACTGCCAATCCAGGTGTACCTAGTGGTTGTTGTTGTTCTGAATTTAGGTTACTATCAGATTTCTATGTCCCCCCGTAAAGTTAAAAATAGTATAGCTGCAAGAAACATGTGTTCACGTCTAGTTTTAACTTACAGGATGAAAAGAACCAGCTTCTGACCACCAGCATGTACATGGGATGGGTAAGTGCAGTTGTGCTTTCGCAACTATTTGCTTTACAAGAAAATAATTAGAAACTTCTGCTCTTGAAGCCTATATGTAAACCCTTGGAATAGCTGAGCGAAATCCTTGCTATACAGATAGCCGATTAACTGGAAACTATTACCATAACGTATAGTCGACATCATGGGCGCATTAAACGCGTGTTGCACGGTCTAAAACTATTTTTTTGACTGATTGTCCTACATAAATGCAAAAAAACTTTCGCTCGCCCGAAGCTCTACGTCTTTGTAGAACGTTTTCGTTGTTTTGTTAGAATATTTTAAGCAGAACTGCCATTTTTACTTAATTTAACACAAAAAATATTGACGTTACGTGACGTTGATTGTTTTATGCCTTGCACAATTTATTATTTCAAATCATCTTGGTAAATGCATTAATATCGAGTAACTTGCGAATTTTGCTCGTGTGCTCAAAGCGCCACTCTCCATAAAATTTGATGTTTGGTAAATTGAAACACTCTTTATTTGGTGTATGTTGACAAAATTAGGTTGTGTATTCGCGCAAGAGTTCGACCAAAAAAATTTCATAAAGTTACTTGTATCATGACGTCAAGCTATATTACACATGTGCATAGTGTACCCAACTTCTATCGAGGTCCAGTAGATGTTGGTGATCTGAATGAAAACTTACTTACGTGTGTTGTAAATCGCTCTCCAATTCCATCTAGCGGCAAGATTAAACCTCGATTAATTTTTTAAGGGTTGGAATGACACGTATATGCACTGGGTACCAGCAGACTACGGCGGAATCAAGAACATTCGGATTCCAGCCCAAAAGCTGTGGAAACCGGATATCCTGATCTATAACAGGTATGAAGGGGAAAATGTCGTATTTTTAAATGAAGAACAGTGAACGTGGCCGTAAGCTAAAAACCTAAATTTCATGAGTGACACAAAGCAGTAAATAAACTTCAAGGCGCGCATTAAAATAAAAAAATGTGCCTCGTACATCCTATGTTAGTCTCAAAATTATACTGGGCCTTGAAAAAGTCTTCTATATACGCGTTCAGTGTAAACAGCGATAGGAGCCCTTCATTCGGCTTCTTCCTGGGCATTATCTTTTTTAATATTACTTAAATTAAAAAACTAATTCGTATAATATATAATTTCCCCCAATAGGGAATAACAAGGGTTTAAATTGCTGTACATAAAAATATAATAGAGTTTGTGATAAGATAAGGTGTCAATATGTACATTGTCGTCAACATTGTGCAAACTTATATTAGTTTTATTTCCGCGGATATTAATTTTGATCATTTTCGCGAATAATAATTTTTGATCCCTTGGCGCGAATAATTGGGGTCTTGTCATAGCCGGCGTCCGCCTTAAGTACGATTCCGCATTTCGATAATTTCGCTTATTTCGTTCATTTCGGCCGCAAATTGTCAGCTGAATTGCCGCGCGGCGGTTAATAATATACTGGCATCTAATCGACCTTTGGGAAGGCTGGTTTAATGGGAACAATTTGCACAAGCTAAACGGCCACTTAGGTTTGGCAGCCGTCCAAGGGACCGGAAACTAGAAGGGGAGAATATGCCTTGCGTTTCTTTTAGGGATCTCCGACGCTTGGCATTTTTTCCGATACAGATGCCCGAATTTTTCTGCACAAAGTACCGAGATCCGATACCATATGACGGCATGAACACCCTGAAAGAAGCGAAATAGATAAAATTTAAACGGTCAGTAGTCTTTTTTCTCTGGTTATTGGGCCCAAAGTTGGTTTAGCGTTAGGTCGTCTATAGTTGGTAACCTGTTATTTTATTGATAAAATCACCATTAAAAGTAGAATCGCTACGTTTAGATCAAAAACGACGACTGAAATTCCTATATTAATTTAGTATCGGAGCGGCACCGATACAACTGTAGCATCGGTATCGTGTATCGGCTCCGATCCAATATTATCAGGCATTCCTAGGTTATTTTACTCGTTCTACCAATTGGCGGCATCACCACCCTAAAACCAGCAAAATATATAAAATTTAAAAGTTGAATAGCATTTTTTTCCAGGTCATTGATTTGGTTTAGCGTTAAATCGTCCCGTTGTTAACCTACAATTATATGGATAAATTCACATGTCAAAGTGGAATACTATGGAAAATATTCCTATATCAATTTGGCATCGATAATAACACTTAGCGGCTCCGGTCCTATATTATGGGTCATTCCTAGGTTATAATACTCGTCCTGGCAAAGTTGACTTGGGATCAGCCCTTACCCACACCTACTTTCCACCGATCTATTATGCATAGCAGGCTCGGGAAAGAGTCAGTCGTTTCCGCCCACTTTGTCCAACTTTGCGGGTTCGTTCCGCTCCAAGTTGCCCAAACTCTTCGCCCTTAACACGCGTTCATGAAAGTTTAATTGGCGTTTTGCCGTGAAAAGGCGTGCCCCGAGCCGCCTGCATAATTCACAGCCGACCCCCCTTTAGTACACGCGTGAGTATAGGCGATAATAATGTGCGTAGAAAACTTTGGCCTTGGGATTTTTTTTGCTACTTTGCTGTCATTGTAACGGGTTTTCCGGTGAATCATATTGTGTGCTAAACTATTTACACAAATGTGTGTACAACTGTGGGAGCTTTGAAAGGCGTACTGATAAACAATTCCGATGTTCATATATCAATAGTATTCTCGGAGATTTTTTAACCCCTGATAGATTGACTGATTTAGGTTAGCCCATAGAATACTCATGGTCACCTAAATCAATTGTTTTTTCAGGCAAATGTCACAGAAAAAACGTCAGTCATTTAACATGTTTATTTTGTTGCGTCTACCTCTGTTATTCCTGTCGTTTCTTGCATATTCTTTCTAAATCATTCAACATTTGACCTAGGTCGTTTAACCATCAGTAAAAAGTGTTTTCTGATTTGGTCTGGCCTACAGCAATTCCAAGACTATACCGTTTTTAAAACATTTTATTATACCCAATGCTCTTTCATTGCCAAAACACTCAACGAAAAAATTTGATTTCTAATTAGTTTATGATTCAGAATCATATACCACAATTACAATAAAAAAACAAAAAAATAATTTTTAAGCCTTTTTGCCATACCAAATGCCATCGTTCTGTGTCACTCCAAAAGAAAAAAACACTCCAAAAGAAAAACATGTTTTTAATTCATTTCTGGTTAGTTTATGATTCAGGAGCACATATTGCACTTAGAGGAATCAGGTGACACTGTATTAAGACAAATTGTATTGAATTCTCGACAAGCCTTCGCACAACCGTGCTCCATCATTTCAAAGTACAAAACTGGTTAAATTGGCAAATGCGACCATTTACAAATATACTGCAATTACAATGCAAGAAAATCATACGATTTAACATAAAAACAAACGATGCTTCGCAGCGCTGTGGACACGTTTGATCAGATGCTGCAAACCAACCTAATCGTCCACCACCACGGGCTGGTCGAATGGCTTCCTCCCGGTCTCTTCAAGACGACCTGTGACGTCGACATAAAGTACTTTCCCTTCGACGAGCAGCGATGCCACATCAAGTTCGGCACCTGGACCTACCACGGCGGACTGGTGAGTGTGATTTTTAAGTGCAGGTTCACAGGCACCTGTCTAGTTTAACCGGTCAGGAAAAACAGGACCACTTATTGACCCATTTTCAGTGGAAATGTCCGAAACTTGACATTTTCCGAATATTTTTTAGAATATTTTTACATTTTATTTCCGATACCGAATATAAATATTTTACATTTTATTTCCGATACCGAATTTTTTTACAATTTTTTTGTGTATATCTTGTTTCTATTCCGATATATTTTGCCAGTTAAAAGGCAACTATATATCTTGGTCACCGGTCATGAATACCGGACCGGCTATCCCTATGGCAATTAGTTCGCCTCTTATTGATCCTTTTTAAGTAGATATGTCTGATACTTGACACTTTAATCCGATACCTGTAATTGACATTTTGGACAAAAGCTGTCGCAATCCGATACCAAATTACGTCATTGCTATGCATAGAACAATCGAAATAGATAAAAATGAAAAGTCAATTTTTCCTACTGATTAGGCCAAAAGTTGCTTTAACGTTAAGAAGTCTTGTTATCTCCAGTTGCTAGCCTACTTTTTGTTGTTAAAAAGATTGCCTTTTCAAATTAAGTATAATCCCCGCATTCATGGATGAAATCCTTGCATTGATTTGGTATCCTGTCGGCGCCGATACCACCGTAATATCGGATGAGTACCGATAATGCCACTTGGCATCTGGCATTGGCACCGATCCGATGTTATTGGATATCCCTAATTTTAAGTTTAAAAGCTATTTAGATTACCGGATATCGTTGTTCACCTGTTTTAGAATTGGGGAAATCTGTAGAAGGCTTGTTTCCGATAGTATAGCGTTTGTGCAAAATTTAGGTAACTGTGCTTTTCTGTCGGTTTTGATAGTCACGGGGACAAGGTAAAAATCGTAGCTTTAAGCGTAAGCGGCGATTTAGACAAGCCCTTTTGTTTAGAATGTTAAAAGACATGCTTAACTTCTCATATTGTGCTTATGTGCTTTTAGGTTGATCTGGTGGTAGCGCCTAACGCCGAAGCGGCCCTGGACAGCTACACTCCAAGTGGAGAATGGGACCTCCTTTGTAAGCATCTTGTGGTTTGCTATTTGAAATGCAATATGCAATACTTTTTTGTTGCTCTTTAGTATTTTTTTTCTCTTCTGTTCCATGCTTATACCAGTTAAATAACAATGTACTAACAGTGCGGTATAATGAAAACGCCAAAAAGTGTAACAAAAAGCCAGGAAAATATTTAAATGTGATTCATGCCATGACAAAAAATAAAAAAATTGCATCGCAAAGCACCAAAAGTTACTCGAGACAATATATCAAATGTGATCCAAAACCCTAAAGACAGATCTCACTTAAAAAGTAATTTAAATAATTATTTATTGTCACGTGTAACTTTTAAATGAAGTTCCGTTGAATTCTCCGTCGAAATAACCGTGTAATATAGGTTTTCAGAGAAAAAGTGAACTAAAAATAAAATGTTGGGCCAGTAAACTACTAAATATCCTATTAGAGCCAAAAATTATGCCCTATTTAATGTGGCAAATATTCTTTAGACTTTCCTGTCTTAGTCAAAGTCAGTCATTAAGAAGTTCCAGTCCACATTAATAAATAGTAGTCCGCACTAAAACTTCTTATTGCGGACTAGAACCTGTTAATAAATAACTTTGACTAAAACAACCAAGTCTAAAGAATGTTTGCTGCCATTTGAATCCATTGTCGTGATATACGTGTAAGGGTTAGGAGATATCTTCATATTTTACACATCAGTTTGTCACTATTTAATGTGGTATGCGGTCAAAACAGTAAAACAGCCCCTTTTTCGCGCCACGTGTGCAGCGATGCGCGGCAAGCGGACGGCGGTGACGTACGAATGTTGCGATCACCCGTTCGTCGACGTCACCTTCACGGTTCACATGAGGAGGAGAACGCTCTTCTACGGATTCAACCTGATCCTTCCCTGCGTCCTCGTCTGCTCCCTTACCATCCTGGTCTTTCTCCTCCCGGCTGACTCCGGGGAGCGGATCACTCTGGGTGAGAGTCCTCTTTTGTTTTCTTTTTCTTTTTGGTTTGTTGCATCGCGGTGTTAGCTTTATTTTTGACACAACTCGATGCGGCTTGAAACATATGCTGTTGGTTCTGGTATTATAAGTGTTGTAATGACTTAAGTGAGTAAGTTGACTTAAGTGCACTTAAGTCACCTTTTTAAAATGACTTTACTTGACTTAAGTCTTTCGGACAAATGACTTGACTCGACTTTGACCTGGGTTAAAATTAAGCGTTTTCATTCAGAATTTTTTCAAAAATTGAGTTATTTATCTTAATTTGCGCATATAAAACAATTTGCTTACTATATGTTGCATTTATATTATTTTTTACTTGAGTTATTGCTAACAATCGGACGAGTTTACCAATTTCATTAGTTTAAAGTTTTATTTTCAAGACAAAAGGACTTGACTTGAAGTTGACTTGCTCTAATTAAGACTTGACTTGAACTAGTCTTGGGCAACCGATGACTTGGACTGGGGCTTGAGTTGTTATTTATTCGAAAACATACTTAACGGACTTAAATTAATTAATGAATGACTTGACTTGGACTTAAGTCATTTCAAAATGACTTGTTCACAGCACTGGGTATTACTATTACACTGTAGCGGTGGATCTTTCCCATAATAAGTCGTGTCAGAGAATTTTACTAGGTTTGTGTCCAATTTTGAAGAAAGACCCCTCAAAATCGATCTCAATAAATTAAACCACGTGGACTACTGCACTCATCAGCGACCCAGCCAATAAAATGGCATCCCAAAAAACACTGGTATAACATAACCGAAAAAACGTTTACCAATAAAATCATTAAATAAACGACACTGTATGATGTTTTTTTTAGTGCATGTGTATTCAGATCGGACTCGCGGATTTCCTGGATATACTGTGCTATACTCTCCACGTGTGACTTGCATTATTGATACATATCTTGTTGCTTGTACAAGCGAACTACACGCTTTCGCCCTCGACCACTTAGCGCCTTAGCGAGTTCAAACCGGGCGGACACGAATTATCCGCATGTGTCGCTGGCGCGCTACATTTAAAATAAGGGACTAAAAATATGTACCGGATGGTGTCGCTAAAGATTTTTTTTTAATTTTCAACCGTTTTTCTTGGTGCCTTTCAACCTGTTGTCGTATTCGTGAGATTTAAGCTTTTAAACGTGAATAATTTCGTTTACTATAGGACATAAAAAGTAAATGGCAATCTGAAATATGATGTCTGACTACATTATGGTGATTTGTTGTTATTGCGAATACAACCCTTTAACACGATCGGGTGCGAAAAAAAACTACTCCGTTCATACTGAAGGTCTGAAAAATCCACCGTTTTTGGCACGTATATCCAAATGACAAAAACGCCGATTTTGGGTTGTTGGCCAAGAAATAAAGCCTGCGTTTTAACTCTTCTCATCCATAATGACAATAAGCAATGATAGTTCTGTAAAATGCATATTTAAACTTAGCGACGGGGTTTTAGGTTGTGGTAAATCTTAATTCTTTGTTCAAAATCTTAATTTCCTTATTCTTTTAGAAAATGGTACTGAAATACATATTGGCCGAAATCACTGTGTGTTGCATTATTTCAAATTTGGAGAGCTGTATACTTATGTTATGTATAGCATATCTTATGTCCCAATTCATTTCAAAAGAAAAGCCCCGATTTTAGACAATATCCTCTTCTGTCCATTTGCCTCCCAAGCTGTCATTGAATGAGATAGATGAGACAATCAATTTAGAATAAGCTTACAAAATATTCTACACTGCATTTGAGTCCTTCAACCCAGTTTAAAAATACTTATGTAGAGCTAACCTATTTCGCCCCCATACACAGGCATCACGGTGCTTCTCGCCTTGGTCGTCTTCCTACAACTTGTCGCCGACAACCTGCCTCCGACTGACGTCATACCTTTGCTCGGTAGGGTGCTCCGCTGTGATTGTTCGCTCACGAATGGGCGGGGCCGGATAAAAATTTGGGCGAAAACCGCACAAATGAGGTTTACGCTGGCGGTAGTGAGCGTTTTTTTTTATCCGGGCCTGTACCTTTCCGAGGCTTTTAGTCCTGGTAAATGGCTGTCTTTAATTTCGGGGAATGCTGCATGTTCCATAGTCTTGGTGTTTATTAACAAATTAACTTAATGTGGCTTCTGTGGTGTTGTGTTCTTTTGAAATTTTGTTTTTGTTTTTCTGTTTGCATTGAAAACCATATGTATTCTGGGCAAGTGAAACAGTTACAATAAGAAACAAGCATTTAAACCTCGCCGTTTGTCAGTCAAAAATCCAGGTATTCATTTCGATGAAAGCAAAGTTATTGAGTAAGCATAAATGTAACATAAAAATATCATACCAATTTGTTACAAACTTCTTGTCATTTTTGTTCTTAAGTCACTGCTTTTTAAAAAATTATTAGTCTTTTAGGCAAAATGGGTAACTAAAGTCTATCAGACAAAAGACTTGACCTGGACTTAAGTCATTAGGACAAACGACCTGACAAAGTTGGGTCTTTTCATTCAATTAGTGGTAAAATTTGGTTAGTTTTACTTCAGTATCTGCTCGTAAAACTATTTGCTCTCTATACAGGTGTTTCGTTTCTGTTATTTGTGAATCAAAACTTTCTGTTTGGTAAATTATCATTTTATTTTGATGCAAATGAATTGTCTTGCTATGGACTAGAACTTGACTTACCATTTTGATACAAATGACCTGACTTGAACTAAACTTAATTTGCAAATGACCTGACTAGGACTAAACTTAATTTGCAAATGACCTAACTAGGACTAAACTTAATTTGCAAATGACCTGACTAGGACTAAACTTAATTTGCAAATGACCTGACTAGGACTAAACTTAATTTGCAAATGACCTGACTAGGACTAAACTTAATTTACAAATGACCCGACTAGGACTCGAGAGTCATTTCAAAATGACTTGGTTACAACGCTGGAAGGTAGCACTTAAGGCGTGGCCTTTGGAGTACCGGCATGTAGTCAGTCGCCCAACTGTCTTCCGAGCATACAACCCTTGAAACCGGTCACAGTTTCAACACAGAAGCACTGGTAACCTGTGTACATCGTCTTTCCTCCGAACAGGTATAACCCTCGTGCTGGCGATCGTTGTCTTTATGGGTCCCGTTGTTGAAGTGATACCCCATTCCACTGTGGAGTCCCTCGTCTGTAAGCAAACGAGTGTAACGGGGTTTTCTGCTAACCGCAGCTGATATCTGGCTTTAATCAGTGATTTTTGCCGGGTCGAGATGCCTTGGTACGTTTTAACAGAACAGTCGGTTGCGACGCCGTACTTCGAAAGCTTGTGTTTGAAATACTGACACACTGACATCGCAGACTTGTCGTATTTTTAGTGTTGCAACAACATGCTAGGTTTGGCTTTCAAGGACTATCAAAGCCGTTGCAGAAACTGGTCAATTTGTGCAAACGTTTCGAATATATTATTCACGAACGTTAGACGATTTACTTCGAACGTTTACACAATATTAACTTATTTGTGTATACTGCTGTGAATGTTCCTTCTATATATTAAACTTTCTTACTAAAATAAACTAAAATTAACAAAGCTAGGATGAATCTCGGTATATTTTGGTTCGTTAGACATTCTTGTGATATGAGGTGATGATAGTAATAAACCTTAAATGTCATTTAGTTTTAAATAACTGCTTTTCCCTACTATCCACCAGTAATAGCATTTACACTATATGTCGCTATATTACCAACAAGCGTTATACTGTAAAAAATAAACTGCCTATTGATCAATATAAAGAGCGTTGTTTTAAACTAACCTTAGAACCAAAGCATTTCAAAACAACCCAGGCACTGTATATTTTAGATGCAACCTTAAAATCAGCCAAGTTGCAATTGCCTTATTTAAACCCAGATTGAAAGTATACTGAAGTCTAAAAATAACCTCAAATATAACCAGAAATATTTGTTTGTATAAAAAAATATATCATTTCTGCTTTGTGATTTACTAACAATTGTCCAAAATCTAACTCGTTGTTAACAGACAGTTTTATTTAGTTTATTCACATTAACTGAAGATGATAGAAGCTCTTATCGAAACGTGTTAACCAAGATTATTTTGATCTACTCGACCTTTTTGGCTTTGCAATTTATTATCAAGCTACATTACAGATCGTGAATAGTGTACCCAAGTTTTATTTACCATTGGGGGTATCGTATGTTGCATGTTGCGTTGCATGGTGTTGCCATTTTATTTGAAAAAAAAAATGTCGTCTTGACGGTCTTCTGCATGCGTTGTACACACGGAGTGTGTATGAAATCTCTTTTTTCTGCCCATTAATCGAATTGCGTTGGCGTCCAGGCAAGTACTTCGCGTGCAGCATAGTCATGGTGACGTCATCGGTCATATGCACGGTGATTTCCCTTAACTTTCACCACACGACGTCGGCGACCACCAACGAGATGCCTGCATCGGTAAGTGACGCTTGGCGGGGCGTTTGTTTAAAGAAGTGGGGTTATCTTAATTCTTAACTGTTACGGCGAAACGCCGCATCCGTATATTGTGAAACAAAGTTAATTGCAGAAAATCTTACTCGGTCGTGTCTATTCTAATAACAAGTGCTTTGCAACCAAGTAAATCGTTTTATTGCACATAACTGAGTTATTCCTGTTAATGACGTTTAGTTAACCGTAATTCTCATGTAGGTTCTCATACAGTAATTCTATAATTCTATTGGTAATTTTTACATATTCTACGAGCCATATCATTGAAAGAACAACAACAGGTCTACCTGTGCGCGAAAAGGCACTCGGAACAGATAATAAGCGAAAAGATATACATTGGAATAGTTTAAGATGTTAGAAAATGTTCAAAGAATGTGCATCTCTTTAACCAGTTAAAAAATAAATTTATTTTGAACGCAAAGTTTTAGGCTGGATTTATTACAGTATTTTAGTTTTTTTAGGCTTTATAAATTTTAATCATTTGTCAACACGTGTGATTGAAATCCACCAAACACGTGTGATTGAAAATCCATTCAATTTATGCGTAGAAACAATAAATGAATCACGAAGGCTTCTGATCGGACTTTGATATTAATTCTAAGTAGTCTGAAGAAAATGCTAAATAAATTACTCATGTAAACAGTGTGAAAAACAATTTAAGGGTTAAAAAATGCATTGCGCTTTGCAAATTAAATTATTCTTGTCAACAACCTTCAATTTTTTTTTCAAAGAAACAGGATTGCAGCGCGGAAACAAATCGCTTTTTCCCCAATTTGACTACAGCGTTTTTTTGACATAACACCGAAAACGAGCTTTTCATAGGCGATCAAGTTCGTCCGAATACTATTTTATGTTACGTGTAGATTCGTCTGATCTTTCTCGAATGGCTTCCAAAGTTGCTCCGTATGAAGAGGCCAGGGGAGAACAGCTTTAGACGAAAGTTCCTGGACGGAACCGAGCCGGAACTTCTGGCTGGAAATGGGGCAGAAACACCCCTGATCAGGGCACGTATATCAAATGTCTGCTATATTGTTTACCGACACAGAAATGTTTAATATCCAAAACTTTGCTTACAATTTACACTTTGGACCACAATGGTAAGAGGTTTTAGTTAGACGAAGTAGAAATATCAAAGTCCATAAAGAATTATAGGTAACTTTTTTAACGTTTCGAATATGTCTTTATTCAGTTTCGACTTCAACATCTAAATTTAGTTTTGGCAAATTTAAATTTAGATTTTGGATTGCTGCTAAATTGAGCAGGAGGCATTGCTGTAAACGTCTGGGGGTAATTTTTTTTTTATAAAAATGTAAGTCGCCTGTAGTTAACGATTTGCCATGTTGTGAAAAGTGATAAGTCGTTTGAGTTACTTATCATCTCGGCATAGAATTAAATCGAGTTTATTGTGTGCATTACTTTGACTTTCTTTTCGAATTTCACAGATCGGCGATCGGCTGGCTAACAAAGGAAACGACTGCACCACAAATCTGTGCGACGCTAACCAGTAAGTTCAAATTAAAGCACACCAACACACCTTAAAATATGAGGTTGTCTAAAATAGTTTAGCACATGGCGTTACTTAAAACAGTTGGCACTTAGTTACAGTTGCACTACTGGCATGAAATCAAGGTGAAGGATGTAGCCTAATGGTTTGGGATTTTTATTTTGATGGGCCAAGGGTAAAAAATATAAAATGAATAATAAAAACTTGGGCACAACACCTTTCTATGTAGTTATCGAATTAAATATTTTGCTGTGCTGTTTAACCTCGGGACATTGGTTGTTTCATAAAGGTTCCAGGTGCGCCGAAGGCAAAAAAAAGATCAAATTCTCAAAAATAAAACCTATTTTTATTATTTACTTTCTCCTTTGCCTTAGCTCATTGAGCATACTACAGCACTTTCAAGATAATGCAATCATGAGACCGTACAAAAAACTTTCAATAAATAAATAAATAAAAACTTGCAATAAACGTAATTTATTTGCTAACTGTTTTGGCTTAGGTCATTATACAATACAGTCATGATAAAGTTACCATGAGACCCACGTAAGAAAAAACTTGCAAGAAATTAAAGGTGAATACTGGTATACAGAACATATTTTCTGCTTGCTCTATATCAGGGGTTCTTAACCTTTTTTGTATGTTTCACCCTCTGAACAAAAATGAATATCAAATTTACCCCCAATATATAAAGTGGTGCTCATTTATTAAAAAAACGAAAGTAACAAATTACATCAGTTATAGTCAGTGTGACGGCTTCCTTTGCTTTTTGGCAACGAGTTAAATTGCAATATCTGGGAAATTAGTGATAATGCACAACGAATTTAAGATTTAACATGAAGTCGGTTTCGTGCTTTATATTTAATAGTTAGTAATGCAGAGAAGCCGCTTCGCAAAAGTTAGTTAAAGAAAATGGAACAAAAAATATACATATCCTTGGATTTACCCCCTAGAACGAGTAAATTTACCCCCTGGGATAAATTTACCCCAGGTTAAGAAAGCTGCTCTATATAGTTGCGTCCTGAGGTAAATGGGTAACGAAACACCGCACTATCGTATAATATCTAAATCTCAAACATCAACAACCATTTTCGCAATAAAAACTGATGTTTTTATTTTGGCATCACGTCTCTCAAACTGGCGTCAAAAAATAGTTCTAACAAATAAAACTCGAAATACAGTTGCTCACAAGGGAATGGCGGGCGGCTTAACATGTCTTTAAAATCACATGTGTTTATATCAGGAATGGGCAACCTACGGCTCGCGGGACAGATTTGGCCCGCCAACGCAAATCATGCAGTCCGCGGCCTATTTAACAAACTGGGCACGAGGCCATTCCTGATATTTATTTGGCTGTTTTAACTACCGGTACCTAAAATCTTTTTTTCCGCTTTGCAAATCTTGTTCCTCCATCGGGTGTAAATTACAATTTACAAAATATACTATAGTTTTAACCCTGATTAACAGTCGTTGCGGTTGTTATAACAAGATGCGTAAAGTATACACATTTAAATTAAACCAACCCGAAGTGACCTCTCTAAGTTTGGTTTCGGCCCGCGACTAGAAAAAATGTTGCCCACCCCTGGTTTATACTGTAATGTGGTTGATCAGGGAAATGAACAAGATCCTTGAGGGGCTGACTTTCATCACCCAGCGAATGCACAATGACGATGAAGATGAAAAGAGCGCCCTCGAGTGGAGATTTGCCGCCACAGTCTTGGACAGGTGAGGCAATCCGCTCGGGCCGTTTAGGGTGCTTATTATTGCACTAAGAATAATTTGATGAATAAAAACAGCCTGCTGTGAGTGAAGTGTTAAACGCAGGGCTGCGGAGTCGGGTGAAATTACCCCGAGTCCGACTCCAGCCAAAAAAATAAACCCGAATCCGAGTCCCAAGTCCGACTCCAGTCAAACGTGCGCTATTTCGTCGAGTCCCGAGTCCGGTTCTGACTCTACAAACTGTATTCCGTACTAAATTCGGTATATTCAACAACCCATTTAAAAAGAGGTGTAATACAACTCATCTACTCGCAATACATGGTGTGAAAATATCCACCATATGCTATTACGCCTTGTACAATTTACAGTTGGCGGTCATATCAGTTTCAAAATTTAGTACTGCGCGTGCTCACGTCTAAATTTCTTTGGTAGTTTTACGTGGTCTCACTCGAGTCCCGAGTCCAACTCCGACTCCACAGCCGTGGTTATACGCATTGTATATATATTTTCGCAAGGTTGTAAGTTCATTGCCCTGACGAAGATTGCCTCAACAGATCATCCAAACGTTGGCACATTTGGGAAAAAATATTTGTCGGACAAACAATACAATGCCTGGCAACAATAACAGTATAATCACTCGTTTAAGTTATAAGCATTAAATGCGTTTTTGATAAAAATAAATGTAACATACTTTCTCATGTTTGTACAACTGCGATAAATGAGTCGTAAAACTTAGCACCAAAGATGCCTGAAGCCAGATTGGTATACTAGTTTTTGTCCTAAGCCTATTTAACAGGAAATATCAACAGTGAAAAAACCCGTATAAAATATTGGCCTTAGAGTTGACGCTTTCTCGAGATACATCTGGTTGTTTTGGAGCAGTGGTTCTCAAACTTTTTTGCTTGCGACACACTAAAAATTCTGAAACATTTTACGGCACACTTTTAACAGAACAACAATAGAGTCATTTTACAATCGCCCTTAAAACACGACAAACTATATGTAGGCCTATATGTATCAATATTAATAATTTGTAATGGATAGTGCGTAGTTAAGTCTTAAATGCTTGCGTGTATGCCCATTGGAAATACAAATAACTTATTTTTCTAAATTACAAAAAGTTTCGCGGCAAACTTAACAATCTCTCGAGGCACACTATTGTGCCGCGGCAGACAGTTTGGGAATCACTGCTTTGGAGTATTGCGTTCGAATCTTGTTCCCAGTTGGAATTGCTTTGAAACATACGCTATCGACAAAACCACGGTTGCATTCATTAAAGCTTTCTCAACATATGAAGTCCGGAACTTCATTAGTGAAAATTACACGTGTTACCGATGCCTTTCAAATATTTGTCAACAAGTTCTACCTGTGTTGTAAACAAGTCATTTTTTTCTTTATTTTTACCCCAGTCATTCGTCCACAAGACTTAAATCAAGTCAATTCATTTGTTCAAAAGACTTAAGGCAACTCAAGCCATTTTCCTCAAAAGAATTAAGTCAAGTCATTTGAAAACAGTGAGTTAAGTTAAATCATTGACTTAAGTCATTACAACACTGGATCTTACCTGTTCAAAATATTCTAACCCTAAAATAAAATACGTGTAAGACTAACGGATCGAGAACTGCAATCCCAGGTTCTGCGTCTGGTTCTTCGTCATCTACTTCGTGGTGTCTACCATGTTCACACTTGGACTCGCCCCGGGAATCCTACTGCCCTACCAGAGCTAGGAGGGTCGACGCACGCCCGAACACACGGACAACGGGCACTCAGTCACAGATACACCGGAAGACGCCGCCGACTGTTTGCCAGTTGTTTTCAATCCATTCCAACCGTCCCTATTCGAACCCTAACCCCCTACCCCCTTATTTTGAATCCGAAAACCCTTTGGTCGCCGGTCTTGCTTTGTTCGCGCTTGTACATAGAGTTACTGTTGTAGTTGTTGTGTTTTTGCGGGTCTCGCGTTTTCGTTTGCCAGAGTTTCACGTGCTTTTCTACGCCGTAGTGCCTTTTCCCGTAACACGCGACATTTTTTTGCATGTCATCGTCCTAGCACCGCGCGCCTCTGTACTATAAACTAAGTGCCTTTCAACCGGACATACGGACTGTTGTTTTTGGTGAGATCATGTGTGACGTAAAGCTCGCCCAGAAATGTACCTGAGCTGATTTATCAGTCGTTTCTAGAAATGCTTTTTCCATGGCCACCATGTGTCCTCCTTCGAGGCAGGCCATGTTTTTCTTTAACATTTTAGTGAAAACTCTAGCTGTAGGATGTTTTCTTGAACTTATTAGTCCGCCATTTATTCTGCAACTACACTTTGAAACCCAAAACGTACAAACCGACTAGTTGGCAGCCATGCACATTGTCCTCTGTTTTGGTAAAAGTTCTGGTATTTAACGGTGGAAAACAGCCAGGCCTGTAGTGTCGGTTTTACATGATATCCGTACAAAAAAATTAGGGAAGTCCAGTGTCCGGCTCCGACTTTTCAGAACTGTATAGGGTGGGTGTACCGCAATACATTAATAGGGGTGTCCTACAACTCACCCACCTACAATACGTAGATTGAAAATTTGTCATTCTATACGCTTTTCTACCTTTGTATACCTATAATGTGCCGCCTAACTGGTTCCGAACTCGCTACTGCACATATGCAGTGTACACGTCGGACTCGAGATTCTAGTAGTCTTACTACAGTTCCGAGTCCCGAGTTGAGCTCGGCAACCCTGCGAAGCACCTGGTCCTATGGACATCATTATGTTAGGATAAAAAACAAGCAAGTTTTACAGGTTAACTAGTATTTGCAATGTCTACCTCGACGCAAAAATTCTGTCAAATTTACGCTTGTAAATGGGTAGGCTTAAAATATTCACACAACGATTTCCTACAATTATTTCAGAACTTACACCGACATTCATATCATAGTCTGTATCAACATTCAAGGGATTCTCGTTATTAGCAGATATAGGAATAAAGTCTCGTTTTTTAGGCGAATTTTGTCACTTGTAGCGTTTTCGAAGTGTGCATTAGTTATACATATGTGCCATTTACGAGAATTCAGCTGTATCTTTAAATACGACACATAGACGTGGTAGCATGTAATATTAAAAGTTATGTACACCATCAAAGAAGTGGCCACGCATTTACCAGATTTTACTGTTTATAATTTCACTTGAAATCTGGATATGCCAAGACCCAAGGCTCAGAGAATTACTCAGCCATCACTTTTAAACCGTAGGTACAGGCTTCCTCATGATGCCTTTTTAAATTGCATGTAAAATTGTTTTTTGTTGGAAACCGAAGGGGCGGCGGGTTTTGCTTCAGCAGCAGGCGACTCATCATCTTGAGTTTTTTTCTGCGTTCCATTATGTTCAAGGTCTTTCGCCAACTCGGACCACTGACTTGGCTTTTCAGGTTTCAACGGTGAACGACTGCGGTGGCGCGAACGTGTCTCTTCTGCTTTGTTATGATCGGCGTGAGATCGTTCGTCTAATCTTCCTTCGCGCCTTCTTTCTGGTTCCGCCTGTTGAATCAAAGAATGGGAATACATTTGTTTTTAGATACTTGCTTTGTTTGGCGGTTTAGATGAAGAAACTGAGCGTATCTTTTAGGTAAATGGAATTTTATATGCTGTTTCATGGTTGTTTAGATTTTAAGAGAACGGTACCTACAGGAGTGTTCTAATGACCCTAATCAATGACTTGAAGTACCGGTAAGTGGACTCGATTGACTGTGTTTAAATGGCTTGACTTAAGTCTGTTAAACAAACGACTTGACTTGGACTTGAGTTGTAAATTGGGTTGAAATTAGGTGTATTGATTAAACAACTTTTTTTAAACTTAGGTTGTTTTACGCAAAAAAAAATTTGCTCGCTTTGTGTTATTTTATAGTTATTTCTCACAATCGTATGATTTTAATAGTTAACCGTTTTATTTTTATGTCAATAACTTAACTTGCCTTTGAGCTTTAATAATGACTCGGACTGAGTCTCAACTTAAAAAATTGATAAGACCGTCATTTTTCACCAAATACTTGACTGTGGTTAGCTAAATATTACAAACAGTTCCTTTATAAGATTTGGCCAGAAATGGACGAGCAGTGTTTGCCAGTTAACAAGTTGGTTCACTTTGCAAAATAAAGTGGCCTGTATAGCAAGGTGTACCTTCACTCTATGCTTTTTGTTTTGATTAAGTTCATGCTACCTGTATTTTATACCAATATTGTATTTTTTTAACTTTTCCTAGTAAATATTGGCAACATGGAGCGGTTGGATCTAGGATTAGTGTGAGGGCTTGGGATGTAAAACTGCAGTATAAGTTGGAAAATTACAGTCTCTAGGTTTTGCTTATGATTAAAAAACTGAATTTAATCTGATTAACTTTAATCTAGGTATTTTTAAAGCTGGTAAGTTTCCCTATATAAGTGGACAAAATACAAGTAGGCTCTAAAATATTTTTAAAATTATGCCTCCCTTAACCTGCACCATACAGGTTAGGGACAATTTCTGTGGTGACAACAGAACACTGTTTTGTTTCAATATTATTTGACACACTTACTGCTAATATCATAATACAAACTGTTCAGCCAATATCTTGAAAATTAGTCATTACATCTTGTATAATGATGTTTTTACACTAAATACAGCTGGTCACATGGATTATTTTCAAACAAGATTACTGGTAAAATTAAGATTATTTTAGTTGCAGATACTTAATGTTCTAATAAAACACAAAAACGTCTCATGTAAGTTTAATGGTGAAAATAACGGCCCAAATAGACATAAAAAGCGACATGCTTTAGGTTTCTGCAAATGCTCATGCCATCATATTTTTTCTGATGATGGCATGAGCATTTGCTGAAACGTTTGAATAATAAAGTATGTCGCTTTTTATGTCTATTTGGGCCATTATTTTTACCATTAAACTTATGAACAGATCCGTATATAGTGTTCCAAAAATCTCACTAAATCATTATATAATGATGTAAATATAAAGTTTGTTTCACTAGAGCAGTGTTTTTTAATCGGGTGAATGGTTCACCCCAGGATGAATAAAATTTTTCCAACAGGTGAGAATTTTGAAAAACAAAATCAATTCTAAGTTTTTTTCCTAAGGGTGAATGAAGTCTGGAGATAGATGCTAGGGGTGAACAAAACTAAAAAAGTTTAAGAAGCACTGCACTAGAGCTAAAACAAAAATGCAGTTAGTTGTAGCAAATTACCGATGACACCATATATCCAATTCCTTCTTTTCTTCTTGTTTTACCTTCCACAACCTGCTGCATTGTATTTGTGTATTGTTCCTCCAGTCCTTTCGCCAATGCTGTTTCATCCTTTTCAGAACGAGATTTCTTTATCCAGTTATCGCTCGCTTCTTGGTTTTTGGCCTGGCAGAAATAACATTTTATAATACCACAAGTGTGTTGGAATCAACGCCATCAAGAAAATTAATGGTAGCAGAAATCCACGAGAGCAAAACATTAGTCTTGTAAACAATAAAAACAAATTATTCTGGAATTTAAATGAAAAAAAATACTATTTAAGACTTGATCAACACAATTGTGATGGTATAGATAGCCAGTTTGTATTTTAAGGCAATCGCTTCTAAAATTCTAAAAAAATTTTGAGGGCTGCAGGTGTGTTATCATGTTTTTTTTCTTTACACACCTCAGGTTTAAAATCCTGCCACTGCCACATTTCAATCTTTTTCTAAATTTAAGTGTGCAGCTCATTAAATTGCTTTATAGTCAAATAAAACTTAAAAATGTATTTTCTGAAATAACCCTAATTAAAATAGTCAGCAAGGACTAATACATATATAAGTTAATACAATAACATATATTTTTATTATTTTTACCTTTTTACCACCAAGAAGCCTTAGAAACTTGTCCCTTTTATCTGGATCCTCCATCAAATGCTCCTAGAATAACAAAAATGATTTTATATCGTACACAACACATCTGATTTGTCATTGACATTGTCTAGCAATATTAAGCCACTAATTAAACTGATTCTCAATTGAGTCAAAGTTAGGGCCTTAGATCGTGCGTTAATATAGTTAGGTATAAGTAGAGAAAAGTATACCGATTGTACATCTGCAGGTGGAATTTCTGCCGACATTTTTGTCAAAAATCAACCTTACCAACCAACAATACAGCAAAATTATAAACAACGGCAAACGATTTATTTTACTAATTCAGCAGCCCCGTTGGGTGCTTCACCGAACCTGCAACCTAAGTTTATTACTAAAAAAAATAAAAAGTTTTTTTAGAATGAAACATGAAAAAAATATTCGAAACTTGAACAAAAATCTTAAATAAACCATTGTAATAAAGTCAAAATATATATAATTTTAATTTTTTAAGTTTAAATAAATGTTGTTTAACCAATTATTCATAGAATACTTAGTAATTAAGCAAAACTGTGTACTCAGGACTGTGTAGGCCTAATCCAGGGATGACGAACCTCTTCATCGCGCGGGTCACAAACACGACCTTGATGCTTACAAAATTCTCAAGTGGGTCATATATCTAACAGTACACTAATTTCTTGCGAAACTTTGCTGTTGCGTTGTTTTATGTGTTATTGTCTGGGTTGGTAATTTTTGTATGTTTTCCAAATTCAGATACCCACCAATATTAAGAAGCTAGATAGTTAACAAATACTGCAGCATTTTATACGGAATTACAGAAGTTCAGCAGAAAGCTTTCCAGCATGGTTTGTCGGTCTGCGAACTCTTAATTTTCCAGGATCGCCACCCTTTAGGTTTACAGCGATAAACAAAAGGCTTTTAGTTGTCTGCTTTTCTGCACGCATTTGTGGACGTGTAGTTAAATAAGCCTAATCATCAACCCTAAAACACTTTTGCACGGCCGACAAATGGGTAGCCCTGATTTAAACAGTATAATGCTATCTAACGAAGAGCGTTTTTTTTTTACATTTATTATTTCATGAAAATGATTGATAACATTTCGGTATTTTTAGAGAGACAAGTGGGTCATTAAAAATCTTTGGTGGGTCACGAAGTGACCGCGGGACAGTGGTTCGCCATCCCTGGCCTAATCTAAAATATTAAATTCACCATTGTCGTGTTTATAAACATTTTTTTATATTTAATTGGTTCAGTACACTGCATACATTTTGTGTAAAACATTGAAATAAAAAAATACCTTTATTGTTAGGTACCGTATTATGAAAGCTACTGCAGGGCAGTTTGCGACAGAAAAATCAAGAAAAATAATCTATAGTTGTAAATCATTCATGTTTGACAGTGACTAAATGAGTCATACGTTTAGTTTGTATAACCAAAACGCTTCTTCTTTAAATACATTGTTCTACTAAAATTTGAACTGTTTTCCGTATAATTACGGTGTATTATGTTAATTCAATAAAAAATGTGATTAAACATGGAAGAGGGGGCGCCAAATTTATAGTTTGTCCCCGGGCGCAAAATACCCTCGCTACGCCTCTGCCGTATTATGAAAGCTACTGCAGGGCTAACTGAGTTTGTAAGGGCTGTAGCGAGTTACGCCTATTTGTTGTAAAGGCTGTGTGTTTCACCAGCGGAAAGCTTAGCATCAGCAATGTATTATGCGAATCTGTGTTTATTGATAACAACAGAACGGAAATCAAATAACAGGAATTACGTACGGTCCAGGGTCTAGTCATAACGGTCCAGCATAACATCCTCTGTCTGTTACATTATGTTAGTTTCTGTGGGTTGTCTGTCGTTCAGTTAAGGTGCACTCTCTTTTTTGTCAACCCCTTAATACACATCGATTGGCCGTTTAACAATGGGATGTTAACGGGAGGTAAATACATCTACGTTAGGGGTTCTTAACCAGGGGTACGTGTACCCCTTGGTGGTACGAAGTAGCGAAGCAGGGGGTACGACATGCAGTGTGAAATTATGCGCTATTTAGGCATATTTGTGAAGAATGCGTTGTTTACTATAAGCAACAACAAAACGCCATTAGTAGGCCTATACTGACTGATTGTTTGTGTGTGAATATTGTTGAACTTACAAGACTGTTTTAATGCATGTATTCAACACGTAAGGTATGAATACATTGAGTTTAACTCCTTTAATTGCAATTAGATTTACTTCCGTCGGCCATTATAGACAGGGGTAGCCTACGAGAAAATTTCATGAAAGCTCAAAGGGTACGAGCGCTAAATGGTTAACAAATAATGATCTACGTGTAAGGCTACATTACGCTGCCAATATTTTATGTTGACGAGGACTGCATTAATTGGGTCACGTAATAAATTTTATATATAAAACTTAGCTTAGAATATTAGCAACAAATAAATAATTCCAGTACACTACCAGCTGAACAAAGTCGGGATTAGTCTCCATCCAGTGACCCAGTGGTTGTCAACCTTTTATGAATCGTGGACTTATGGCCACTTTCATTGGCTCTTAACGTAGCTAAGGGGGCGGTGGGGTACGTATGTCTATGGGCGCCAAGGTACAGGGGCGCCAAAATGAGGCTTACAAATGCCAAAATGAGAATACTTCTTCTTTAAATAGAAATTTCTATTAACATTTGAATGGTTTTTCCGTATACAGTAGGGTGTATTCTGTTAATTTAATAGAAAATGTGATTAAAAATGAAGGAGGGGCGACAATTTTATAGTTTGCCTGCCGGCGCAAAATACCCTGACTACGCCTCTGCTCTCAACACTTTGTCCCCGCCTGATCACGAACTGGAAAAAATGCTTCATGAAACGTCATAAGATAGGCATCAAAAGTAACAAAGAAGACGGATATTTTAGGTTTAACTGGCTAATATTTATAATATATGCTTATGTTGGGCCGGTTGAGAAGCCCTGCACTAACCAATAGGCCTACTGCAAACAAATTAAACCGCAAACAATAAAATTGTGGTGGATTTCTTACACGTTAGGCGCTTACATTGCTATTAAACTGACATAACGAAATTTATAATATAAGAGCCAGAGCCAGAGTCAGAGCCAGAGCCAGAGCCTGCACATGACGCCCTTTGTTGCTCTTATTGCACATGTTAATTCCCCATGTTGATCCCAAGTGTCAACTTGTATATGCCAATTAACCTAGCGTGGGCGTCTTTTGACCACCGAAGTGTCATAAACGAGTCAGACAATCATTTGACTAAACACTGCAAACACACACGTCACACATACACACACATCAAGTAAGACGCGTCTGATCACAAGCAAGCAGCCTTTGCGTATTGTTATTGTCGCATCGGCCACGTAACCTCTTACAACCTAATGCGGCGCGTCATTTTTTCACAGCAGCTGTGTTGCAGTGAGTAACAAGCAAAAGCCCGATTGGCCTGAGGTAGGCGCGGCGCGTTGTAGATGAAAAATTGAGCGGGTTCCTTCGATCGTCTCAAACCTTGCGTTGTTGTGTCGTTTGCAAGTGGGCCGTTACTTTTAATTGACTGCGCAGCGGAAGTTTTGAAACAGGCGATTCACGCTAAAGGTTCGACACGAGGTGTAATACATTATTGTGAAGCTGTCATCGGTAAAGATAGCGCGTTAAGGAGTCGCAAGAACAGCGGAAATTTTAGTGGAAAAGAGACAGTTAACCTTTTAGAGGGAAGTTACGCATATGCCCCTGAATATTAGTTTAAAAGTTGTCAATCTTTAGCGAATGAAGTTAGAGTTGTAGTTTGTGTAAGAATAGTACGTTCATCGTTAAAACTGAATTTTGCTTACTGTAATTTAAAAAAAAAATAACAGGACACTGTTGAAAGGTTTTGGAGGTAGCTTTTTGTCTTTTCGAGTTTAGTTAGGTCAAAATTGCTCGTAAGCTTTCGTTTTGTGGTGGCAGGTCAAAGTGTAACCGTAACCTGTTGTGAAAATAAAAGTGCTGACATATGGGGATAATAGCAGATTTTTTTAATTAGGCGATACAACTTTCCCTACTGCAATGTCAACTTAAAAAATATTAATAATTCTGAAATGAATCAAAAACGCTGCTACTTAAAGAGGTTTGTCAGAAAGGGTTGTTTTATTTTGGGCTTCAAATAATAATCAATACAACACTATTCTCATCAAACGGGAAAATTTTGTGGTATTTTCGTTGTCATGTAAAATAATTATCTTATACATGGCGCAATGTTTTTTTTATTTAGGCGTCAATGCTGCGATAACAAAATATTTACACCCAGTTTCGAAATTTTAGTTAGCTTTCCGACATATCATCACCTTGCAGATTTATAATTATGGACACTAGCTTATACTCGCGAACAAACATCCGTCGTTTAACAAGTCGGAACAACTAGAAAAATATACATTCGACAGCTGAATGGTGACAGGACGTGTATCCTGTACTCATTTTCAGGAAAGTGTTGTCAGCTAACAGGCGTCGTTCGTTTCGCAATATGCGGTGTCCAGATCTAACTTGCCTTTTATGTAGTTATCAAACAATAAAAACCCGGACTGTGGCACTTTTACCGAAACCTTGTAAGGCCACATCAAGGATGATATATTAAGGCGAGGTTTGCTTGAAACTTATAAGAACCTAGTTTTTGTAGACAATGGAAATGTTTTGTTTTTTCATGAAGAAAAGAAGAAAATATATGGTGTTTTTTACAACGAAATAATAAAAAACTACACATGGCAGAAAGAAATGATTTCTTCCCAAATGATTGGGGTGGCATTAGTGAAGTAATAAGCAAATGTAATAGTCAAGGAGAAAGTAGTAGGCCTACAGGTTGTGCTTTGTTGCTTGGTATAGGTTGTGCTTTGTTGCTTGAAGTTTTAGCAGTCCCAACAAAAATAGTCCGCGCAGGGAAATAAAACGCGTTTCTATGCTGCCGTATAGCTGCACAACTTACCTTATTCAAACAATGTTATTTTATAACAAAAAATGCCCCTGTATAACAGCGAAACAAGCCTTTGAATTGCCCGTCGTCTTAGGACAGTGGTTCTGAACCTGGGCCGCGACGCCCTAGTGTGCCATTTCGAATGCTCAAGGGTGCCAATAGGTGGTATTTGAGAATTTTTAAGAATTTGATATTTACTAAATTTGTAAGCTTCTTGATACAACTATTGTGTACGATTAAATATCATTAATCTAATGACATTTTTCTACATGTCTTAAGTTGATTGGGTTGTTCCAGTTCGATTTATAGTGACATTTCAGTAAACACTTGAAAATTCCTGTCGGTGTGCCGCAAATCTCTTTTTTTATTTTGGAAGGATGCCGTAAGCCATAAAAGGTTGAGAATCACTGCCTTAGGATATGACACCGCCAATTAAGTCGCATAAGATAAAAGCGGTATGTTAAAGTTATTGATGTAGGGAGGGTCGTGACAACGCTCAGCACGCCAAGGCTGTGTATTGGCGCAAAAAGCGACGGAAGCACCCGAGGCCTCGTATCACTTCCGCGCGTGATCGACAAGCTAAGTGGCAAAAGGTTCTCGTCACGAGCTTTTGTAACAGCACTCGTTGTATGCCTATCTTATGAACATCACTCACCCTCCCTGTATCTAACTCGGCCCGCTTCGTTGGCCTCTGTCTTTATAGAAATACGTAAGTTACACGTTAGGGATGTCCCATTGTCCGATACTGTTGTACACGCTTGTGTATTTAACTCAGACACTTCTAAAGGTGTACCGTTGGACAAAACCAAGTCCATGGTGAAGCCAAATGTATGTTCGGCACTTCAGGCTGTTGTGCGTTAGCACAGAATTAACCATTAAGCAAAATTATCACGTGCTTTATAGGGCACCAAGATAAGAGGGCATCACACAAATTTTTAGCCGAATTTTTAATGGTGCCTCAGTGTTTAATGGAATAATTCTATTTGGTCAGACGACTCAGACCTCAATAAGGGCCCGGTTGAAACAAGTTGTCGCTTTCTTTCTTTTTCAAGTATCATCTTAAACCTTTTTATAATAGCTTGCTGGTATGAGAACTATTTCCGAAACAAAAATTATGTTAATTAATCATAACTTGACCCTCAAATAGTAATCAACACTGAACCTTACTTATTCAATTCCGGTCCTCTAAAACAGGGGTCGGCAACCTTTTTTGTACTGCGGACCGGTTTAAAACTCAAATTTGGCCGCGGACCGGCCTTAAAAACAAATGTTCAGTAAAGTAAATTTAGTGCAACTTTTAGAACTCTGAGCTTGTTTTGCGCAATCTGTAGGAATTATTATTATTTAACTTAATAAAACCCGCAACATGTCCCTCCCTTTCTTTCTATTTTGTGGTTTTGTCTTTTGTGCTGTCATCGTAGAAAATCCAGATTCGCACAAGTAAGATGTCTGAAATGGCAGCAAACAGCTGTAAGGCTTTTATGGCAAGGTCAGGGTATTCTGGCAAGACCTTCATCCAAACATTGGTAAAGTAGTTGCATGAAAAGTTCATTTTAAGCAGCCATTATTTACCATGTCCGGCACCGGTCCGCCGACCGGCGGTTGCCGACCACTGCTCTAAAAGGCATTAAACCTACCCTGGTGAGCCCGTGTAAGTTTTTCCCCAAACTCCCAGTGCGCTTGGCGTCTGTCATATGTATTTATCTCAGGGCGACTTTCTATTGAATAGACCCAACGGTTTGGTGAAGCTGGTGCTTCTCAGATGTTTAACGCCAAAATCAATGATTGTGGCATTTGCGTTCTCGGGTTTATTTTATCTCTACCAGTTTAGGGTTTATTTCATCGGCTATGATAAACCTTTTAAGTTAAACACAGTATATTACTATACTTGTGCCGTTTTTTTACAATATTGTAAAATGTAGTAATTATTAAAAAAAAGGTTGTTGAAAGTATAGTTCGTTTAGTTCCTGTAGCCATGTATGCACCATGTTGTTGAGAAAATTTGTTCGAGTTGTTTTGCATCCGCAAAGTTTATCCCGGTGGTATTGCTCTTCAAAGGGTATCTATTATAAAAATACTGGAAGCTGTTAAAGTTGTTCCAGAGTGCACTAAAAATGCGACCTTAGAGTTTCCTTTTTAGCAACACATTTTAACACATCGCAAAGCAAAAGGCAACTGTTTATATTTGTGAATTACTTCCGTTTGTTGATTTGGGTGTCTAATGCCTTTTGGCTTCGTATAGCTATGTTTTGAAGAAAATGTCCCACAGTAATTAGATTTTTTAATTACCGTTAAACGTGGGCGTTCATAGATGCAACGTGGTGCGGTTGCAAATTTTGCGGAAACTATCACAAGTGGAACTTATTTATACTGACGTCCGCACACATTCTAAGCACGGCTACGGACGTGAGGTGTAGCAACCATTTATGTTATTGCGTTTGCGTTGCGAGACCCGCCTTCAAAATACGCCAACTCACTATTAATAGTTTTTTTTTTTCTGTGAAACAACCCCGTTTCTTCTGCTGTACAATATCGTCAGCGAACGCGTCTCTCAGTTACAAATGTTGGAGCTCAATGGTTGCAGGTTGTAGTAAGACGCAATAATAATGTCAAAGCCCCTACAGAAGTAGGTATTATTTTGAACGTTTCGAATAACTCTTTTTCATTTTCAACATAGCAAAAAAAGAGTTAAAGAGTTATTCGAAACGTTCAAAATGTTACCAACTTCTGTATGGGCTTTGATATTCTTATTATGAGTAATAAACTTACTTTCCTATTTTAAAAATTTTTTAAAAATTGTTTTGTTTTTTCGAAAACAAACATGCCAACGTTTACGACACTTCCGGTCACGTTAACTTTGACATACAGGAAGCCGCAGGGGTGCATTTAGGTTAACTACCAGTGACGTAGATCATTGTTTACCGACGAGCGGATGTTTGGGGTGGTTGTAAGTTTATGTGGGACAATATGACGTCATCTACTTTTTCCGGGTCACCCCGGTTCGTACCCGCCTTTTGATTTCACCGATTTGATCTAAGAACCGTTTTAAAAGTTTTATTTTAACGCGGAAATATTTAATATTGAAGTCTTGTAATACTCGTTGTTTAGTGCAGAGATCACAAAACGTTTTTATGAGGAGTCTGATAATTGTAATAATGCCTGACAATCGCGGTCCCGATTAAAAATTTACTGTCGATTAACTTAATTATCGTTAAATAAAGAAAGAACGGCTATTTCACAAAAAACAGTTGTGAACCTTATAAGAGTGTCGTTAAGTTTAATTTTTTTTCAATACCAACTTCCTGTTTGTTTCTAAATGCGCCATTCGTTACGTGTTTATCAACGTTCGAGGGTTTCTTTATGATGCCAAAAAGGATAAGTTATTTCAATTTTTATGGTAGGGTACCTTATTGCTAAACCAATATTGTTTTGTCAAAATTGCACTTTGTTGCTTACTCAATGCCGAAGCTATGATAACAGGGCTATGTAATTAGTCTATTTATTGTGGTATAAAATCCATTGTACGCTATTCCCATTTTTTTAAACCGTGACGGTACTTTTACTTTCAGAATGCTCTCATCGCTTTTCCTGTTTTAAATAAAATATGGTCCCTCTTTATGGGCTATTGTCTTGTGTCCAAAGTCTGTGCATTCAGCGGTCTTTTAGGTTATTGTTTGAACCCTTATTCAAAGGCCATTCTGTTGTTGAACGTTTTATCAAAAGTTTTATCAAAAGGTAAAGGGAAGTTTATAGTGTTTCGATTTCATTGTGTCATAAAAATTTTACATTGCTTCAAATTTCACGGAGGGTATAGAATAGCTTCGTGGCCAATTTTAAGAAAATGAAGCAACTCGATTTACGTTTGGATTTGTATTGCAAAATTACAACTGCGTCAAATGCTTGTTTAAATGGTGTTTTTTTATTTAAGTAGTTGGCTCATTTTTAACCTGTATTAGGTTAATCAGGGTGACTTTTGCCTGTGAATAAAGTCCCTTCAGTTGCTCTAAGTTTACAATAACGCTACACCACTTATTTCTAGCAGACCACTGCAATTCCACGTAGATTAAATATTAGAAACGAACCGAATAACGTCAACACGTTCGAGTCAACACGTTTCTCCTGCATTTTTAAGAAATCGCTGTCGTTTTAGTCACTGAAAGGCGGTTGGTCATCTCAGTCGGTTGTCCAGAAATGCTACAGGAGCAAGTTTTAAAATAACTTTTCTTTGAAAGGGTCGCTTTACCCGGAAATCCGAAAGGGTATTTTGATAATTTGGTCGGATGCAGAAAACTCGAAATCGTTTGTAGAAATTTAAATTTGATTTGTGTAGCTTTGAGATAATATAAACCTGTGTTTTTGCAACAAGGTAGAAAGAACTGTTCATATCGCACATTATGTTAAGATTAGAACGGCGGACACCAAATTGGGTCTTTGTTCTTATTCTATAGAGGTGTGAGTCTACTTTATGATGACATTGCTGCATATTTTGCTGATATTGGATGATGAGGCACAAGCTAAGGCAGCAGTAATGGCGATAATGATAAGGCATTGGAACTGATCGAATTTGAATAACGGCTTCCGATGCCGGTGGCAAAAAAGAATCGCTGATAAACTCGTTGCAGCCATTCACGATTTTGCATCGAACCAGGGTTATTGAGTTACTTACAAAGTTAGAAAGTTTAAAGAGCGCTTGTTGGTCAGCGTCGTGCTTAATCCTTATCAGAAAAGTAAAAGAAAGTTGTGCCGAACTGGCTTTTCTTTCTGTTTTTTTGTTGATTTAACGACAATCCTGCGATTGAAGCAATGTTGTTTGAGTTTTAAGAAACAAAAGTTGACTATAATACAAAATACAATTTGTCTTTAAATAGTGCCCCCTGATTCATTTATTTAGAATTGGACAAATACGGCTATTTACAAAGATTCATATTACAAAAGTGTGCGTAAGTAAGAATAAGATATGACGAAAAAGGTTGTAAACAGCATTAAATAATATGAGAGATTAGGAGTAATTTAGATCGCAATTCATGAACAGTATGCAACGCAACAATCCACTACATTCAGGCCAACTAAGACCTCAACATTGCTCAAGCGACTACTTGGTCACCCAAAGTTGTGCGACGACGATTTCCCCGGCACTTTGATAAGCTTTATCAGCAAAAACGCCCCTAACCCCTACAGTCGGCAGCACGCAGCCCACAAAATGGGGCGCGCGGCCAGGTTTCGTCACATCCGCCTATACTGCAACTTGCGTGCAACACAACGTCGCTTCCGGTGGCCGTGCTGCCAAGCTGATTACCCGAGGTTGAAAGCAAGTGACACACACGAGCTGCTGGGCTCTCGTCCTTGGCGACTTTGCGCGACGTAATTCGGTCGTCGGAAAACTTGTCACCTTGTGCCAAGCGAGGTCGCTTAGTTTTCCGTGTCTTCGATCAGAGGCTTGAGTGTTGTTTGTGCCAACTTGGACGAGTACATTGATTTCAGCCTTTTAAGATAAGTTCAGAATTGAAATAAAACCGTCTCACTTTTCGCACATCAGATTAGAATGAAAATTAGAGCATTTTAGTATTTTTCTAAACTAAATAAGATTACAGAAATGTGGAATAATCGAAAATAGACTACAATTTGAGCCAGAATGAAATTTACGGATTTTACATTTAATTTAACTTGAAATCGCAATATATTCGCATCAGAATGTGGATGAAATATTCATATGAGAAAAAAACTTGATTTAAATGAAAACGAGAATTTAACTCGAATTAGATTACAATTAGAATTAAAACACACGATACATTCGCAAAATTGGTTAAGAAATAAAGTTAGTCGCATTTACTCCTAATTCAAATAATTATACTATACTAGAATGGAATATGGTCGTATGCAGCTGACGCGAGAAAGTGACTTTCTGTGCTCCATTCGGGTGTCATAAAATGGTGAGAGTATAGGCAGCATATTGCGGGTTCAAATGACTTCCGCCTGACCTGTAAACGCAGTGAGATCTTTCTATTTTAGGAAGTCTCTCTACAGCGCAAAAACACCGTATGCGAAATTAGGCGTACAGCGGGTTGAAGATAATTAATTAGCGTGCATTTTTAGACAGCTTTGTGTATATCAAGCTTCGAAAAGCAGGACTCCTGTTTAAAGAGTTGAGTCGGCGAAGCTGCTGTGTTTATCAAAAGTAAAACGACGCCAAACTGCATAACAAGGGCGTTTTATTGAATTCAAGTGCTTTGGCAAAACACTCGACTGTAAATAACGCTTAATGAATATGAGCTGTTTTCTGGGAACGGCTCTGGAAATGCTGTTAATTGCTTCACGCTATGAAAACAATAACCGACGTAAAGCGAATTTTTAGTTTTATAGATTCATCTAGCTTGAAGCAAAGCTTTTTTTGTTTCTCAGTTACCGCGTATATGTTTTATATTGGCATGCTGCATTCACGCTACATACGTTCATATAAATGTATTTCTTACGTACATTGGATGCGCCAATATTGCTATGTTTATATTTCTTAACGGTTTTTAATCGTGATTCAGTGCGATGTTAGACGCACCCACACTAAAAATGGTTGCCGTTTTAATTGCAATTTCGCCTTCGAACGAACCGTATGTTTTATATTTTTAGATTTTCAGGGAAGGCGAAAAGTGCAAAAATCTCTGAACGCATAGGTGTCTACATTACTGGACTTAAACTGATAAACGACTGACTCTTAAGACATTGAAAGAACACTCCTTACCGATCTGAAATTCTTCGGGGTATAGAAAGGGCAGAGAATTAACAGGACCTATTAGATTTCCAGGAAAAGCGAAAAGTGCCGCTGACAACTGAACGCCGTACAAGTCTCAACCTTACTGGACTTAAACGTTGAAACGACTGGTTCTAAAAAAAAAAGAAAAATCCGTAACACTCTCTATTGTCTCTGGGTGTTGGGCTGAGAAAAACAAGAACTGTAAACAACGAGAGATAAATGAAGCTACCAGCAGCCTTATCAAGGTCCTTGACCTTGCTTCTGTTTTTCATCTGCGCTCACCCAAGTCCATCGGGGGCAAGTGACCTTTGCGGGGACCCGGGGCCTTTCCCACTCCCAAACCTGATTCGGCTCGCAAAGCACCAGACCCAGTACGTCATCGGCAAAGGGAATACCCAAACGACCTCGTGGATCGTAGAAACTGCAACAGGCGGCGGAAACGTCAGTGTTGAGATTGCCTTGGATGAGACCGACCTGAGGGGCATTCCCTGTTCCGACACTCCTCCGTACTACGACAGGTGCTTGTCGGTTTTATTTCTTATTTTTCAATATTTTTTTTACTTTTTTTAATTTGCGAAAAATTGGTTTTAGGGCGCCTGTAGACTAGAAAAGTAGTTTTGAAGTGATTCTTAGCCTTTTTAGCGGCGTTATATATCCCAGAAGCATTTTTTTAACAATACATTCTAAAAACTGTTTAAGTTATAACCAGCAATCGTTTAATGGATAAATAACACGGCAATAAATAGATAAACATGAAATAATAATCTGCATTTAAACAAATTAAAATTTTGAACATTCGATAGGCTGATATAGCGATATTGCTCTTTGCTATTCAGCGTTCACAGACTCATAACGTTCTTAACCGTCCTAAAAATGTCAAATAACTCTTCATGGGGGTTGTTAACCCCTGTAGTACTGCTTAGTACCATCAAATATGCTTCATTCATGTTTCTGATCCCTTTTTATAGTAAATAAAATGTTCTTGTTAACGAATAATAAGAGAGGCCCGTCATAGCTTTTGTGCTTCACGTTTGCGAGTCTTATTTAGTCCCTGGCTTTCGGGATGACCAGCACAATTTTTATTACTTACTTTCTTAGAAGATATATACAGCCACCATCCAACTATCATTAAGACTACTTTTAGTGTTTTTCTAACTTCTAACTTGATCATTTTTTTGTCGCAGGAGCTCAATGGTGATCATTCTGTTGTCCGACGGCTCTAAGATCCGCCACTGTCCAGGACGACCCGACCCAAGAAGTTACGTGTCCGGCAGCCGCATAGAAATCGCACATTGCCGACCGACCAGGGGTAGTCAGTTTAAGCTCAAAGTAACTGCCAGTAAGTAACAACGAAATATCAAATTGCTACGATTGGGGCTTATTATAGAACAATTTTGCGTTTGTAGAATTCACACTATTGGGAATTTTTTTATCACGAGAGCCTTTGTAAAATCCAAACAAAACCACTAAGGTTTTAAAAAAGATGTAAAACAACTTTATTCGATAAAAGCAGAACACTATAGTTGCGTAAACTTAAACTTATTCGAATTAAGATTGTAAGCAGAACTGATAATGCAATTTTTGCGCAATTTAAGTAATCTGTTTTTATTAAATAAAGTTGTTTTACATTTTTTTTAAAACTTTGTGCTTTTGCTTGTGTCTTGCGATATGGATAACAAATCTAGTGTTGGAACAGGCTTAGATCCCAATATAAACAATAAAAATAATGATAATAATAATACTTATATTTTATCAGCTTTCTGTAAACAATGGAAATTTTAGGCAATTAGACGTTAAATATTAGCCTACCCCACCTAATTTACCCTCAAAACACCATTATTGGGATATTTTAGCAGCTTTACATTGGCGCATAAGTATCCCAACTTTTATATTTATTCGTATTTCTGTTGTTTCCTCAGTTTAACTAATCTATATTCTATATAGTGGTCGGCTTTGCCGTTGCATTCATTTTAATTTAAAATTGATAATGGTCAAGTACTTTGTATTGTTAAGTAAATATTTTGCACATTTTCTTAGCCCGTATTTTTTAAACTATGTACAGTTACTTTTTTACTATTTAAACTATAAGCGTTTAAACATATGCATTCTTGAACAAAGGCTTTTGTATACCTCTTGGTCTATATTGGCCCATCGCAGTAGGTTTTATAGAAATCTATACGGAATAGAAAATCTATTTTTATGCATGTAAATAAAAACGGAAGCATTTTGCCATCTTCTAAGAGTTCGGTATAGCGCTGGTTCCGTTTTCAAGCTAAATGCAAAGCAAGAGTTTCTCGTTAGGTGCTATTGTAGCGTCAAAAGTAGAATACTTATCTCACATAAACACAGGTCGCGTAGAAAAAATACATTTAAATGGATTAGGTTAGCAAGACTTTAATTTAAATAGCGATATGGCATTCGCACGAAGGAAAAATAAATATGCGTACCGGTGGTAAAATTTTTCAGCAACTGTACGTGATAGGGATTAAAAAATAGACTTTTGATACATGGTCTTGCAAAAAAATACTTCATTGTAACGCCTTCCGGACAGTTACTTTTACCACTTCTCGTAACACATTGTAAAAAGGGTTTTAGTGCTCACACGGCTTCCAAAAATCAATGCTTGTTTGTCGCATTAGGGTGCAGGTAGCCCCCGAATGGGTTACAAATGCCATTTCACAGGGTTATATTCAAGTATTTTTACATACTTTACTGCTATAGTGCAATCTGTTGCAGCCGGCTTAAGTTTGGTGATGTTATGAAATCTAAGATGTAATTAATCAAAACTCGCTCTATATGCGCATGGGTTTGTAGAATATAGGTCGTTTTAACGTGCCAGACTAGTAAAGCAATAATATTACACTTTCGTTCATTTTACCTGAAATCTATTTAAGACTTGAACGGCACTAGCGTTCCACCTATAAAGCATTTGCTTACCACAAGTTACTGGCCCAAAAGTAATGAAAGTGCACTGTCCTAAATTAAAAAAATTTCGATGCAAACAATAGTGAAAACGTTGTGGTTCTTTGTAACCGTCTATTGTGCCAGTACAACCAGGGTTACGTTTTGTTAACGGTAAAACACAATAAAACCGGGCTGGATCCAGGGGCACGTAGCCATGATCCCCTAATCGAGTTATTTCAAGCCGATTTGAATTATAAATTCATTAGACTTTAATGACCCAACACAAGTTATTGAGGTTTCCAGTGTTTTAAACAAGTCATTTTGAAATGACTTAAGTCCCAGTCAAGTCTGATGAAAAATAACTTAAGTCCAAGTTAAGTCTTTCGCAAAAATAATAACAAGTCAAGTCCCAGTCCAAGTCATCGGTTGCCCAAGACAAGTCCCAGTCAAGTTATTATGAGAGCAAGTCAATTTCAAGTCATGTCATTGACACTGTTAAACTATTAAAATTCGTCCGATTATGAGAAACAATTTGACTAAAAAACAACTGAAGTCAAGTCAAGTCATTTTGGTCAAAATACTTAAGTCAAGTAATTTTCAAAAAGTGACTTAAATGCACTTAAGTTAAGTCAAGGAATTGAGTCATTACAACACTGGATTTACTGTAGAGGGCATGATTTATTACCGACTAAGAGCTTTTGTGTATACCGTATGTTTTATGATGTTTCTGCTTATGTGACAGTATTATTGCCTATGCCAAGCAACGCTAACTCACACCAAAGTGTTAAATGCTGAATGGCTTTTTCCGCCATATCACTGCGGTCAGCATTGGGATTGTAGGTAGCTACTTAAGGCCGCTATATCCGCTTGAAAACTAACTCTTCTTAACTGTCGACTTGTGCTGTTTACAGCGTTGATTGTTTGGCCGCTCTAAAGAAACTGGCTGTTCGTTTATTAACTAATCCAATTTTAATCACCAGAACGTCTTGAGGCCGCTCGCGAGTTAGATACGCACCCTAAAGTTGGAGTCAGAACGAAAGTGTCAATTAGAACACTCTTCGGCTGAATCAACTATTATAAGCCTCAACAACTAAACCCGTGCCCCACATTACCGTACACCTTTTTTAATTCCAGGCGTAGCAGGCACCAGGCGAGCGACACAGGTGATCACGACTGTGACTATGAAGAAGACAGCATTGCCTCAATGGCTTGCACTCGAGACGCCGGGCAAGGGACTGGTCGCCGAGCTTTCCAGCATTCTCGTTCGAAGAGGCGGCAGCGGGCGTTGTAAGACTGGCTACATTCGAATTCTCGGTAAGAAATAGTACTTGTCTCCAAGAGTAGCAAGGCTGCTCTGGTGCAGTGTTTAAAGTTGTATACCTCTGGAGAAACGTCTAGGAAATCGTTTGTTCCTTATTGTTATAGCCACGCCATGAAACCTGCTTAAAGTTTGTGCAGGAAACATACGAAAAAGCCAACTTTTCCTTTTTGTACTGGATAAACATAATGTTTTATACGTTAGTACTTTTGAGAATTTGGATGGTGTTGTGTATAGTTTTATTTTTGGTACAAACTACCCTAACTATTCGATAGTTGTAAAACAGAATCGGCATACTTTTTATCTTAATCTAAACGAAATACGATCGAAATTATAACTGTGGTCTTTAATGGTATTTACGAAAACTTTAAAGACAATGTATGGCATTGTAAAACCTAGTACAGCTCATCTGTTGAACTATATTAATTTTATTTATAGAACGCACTATTCATTTTTATGGTACAGCGCAATTTTGCATTGTCAGTTAAAAATAAGCCAGAATCGATGTCTATTGTTTACAGTACGAGGGTGATTCATTCACCCATTAAAAGAGTAACAGTTGTCGCATAAAAGGTCTTCTACGGTTGTGCTACAACAGTAATCACCCTTTTGCAACATACACGTCAATAATGCAGGGTTATTTGGGGATTGCAATTGAAACTGTATGTTGAAAATACATTAACCGGCTGAAATTGGCACCTTATTGAAACAAAAACCGCTATCGCCATTGTAGTCCTGTCTGTATAGCTTTTTAAATGCCCAGACAAACCGGAAATGGCTTGGCCTGTGAGCAATACTGACCGGAACCTGCACTGTTACGTCACAGCAGGTCTAATGCAATAAAAATTGCACATTAATCACGCGCCGTGCAACACAAGGCCTTACAACACAGCATGACCGATCAGGAATACCTACCTTACCTATAACGTCCGATGACTGTGACGTCATAAAAACCGATTTAAAAAATTACAACCAGCTGCTTGTTTTGATTTCTGCTGGTCGCAGGCGCGACTCATGTTGTGCAGGCTGGCAGTGACGTAGCGCTTCTTGCTAATATGATGTCACAGGCGTGCTGTCATCTTTTTTTCGACAGGCAGCGCAACACGGCGCCGCACAAACACGCAATTGTTTCGGGGCTGAGATAAACACAAGCCGGTGCCCACGCGCTTTGTAATTCACAACAGCGTTACGACAAATCTCTTATGCAGAGCAGCTCTGATTCTGTATTCAAATTGTTCATCTTAAAAAGCATAGAAGCAGCTTTTTGTATAAACTCACTTTGAAACTTTCTACTCAAAAACGCATTAATTGAATTTTGTGTCGAAACTTGTTGACTTAAATATTATTATTAAACAACGGACACATTATTTAAACAATTATTTACCTAAATAAATTTCGCATTGCACAAAAGGCTGCATCTCGCCTGCCGGTTGCAGTTTGGTAACGCTGCCCGAGTTCGGTCGTTATAAAGTTTTGAAACAAATTTCGCAAAAGACCAAATTGCGAAAACAAAACAACTAGTTATAATTTCCAAATTAAAAACATAACATAATAAGGCTTAATTCTACAGCCGGCTAAAAACTTAAAAGCGGAACTATAAATAGAATCTGGTTTAAGGAATGGACAAAATGTGACCATATTTTTGTCGTTTTTCAGACGCCTTGGGAGAAAATGTGCTGCCCGAATTTCCGATTATCTGCAACAAGACCGGAATGACAATACCCAGCACATTGCGTGTTGTTACTGCACGCCCATTGGTCAACATCACATTCAAGGGTGCCTACTTCAAGCTCTTGTTCTACTCCTCGCCGCTCTCGGAGATTTCAAAGTATCTTTTGACGACAGGTAATGTACAACCGCCAATGATCATGTGGAGTATAGGGAAAGATAATGTAAGTAATGTAAGGGGGCTGGTTCTTTTGCTTCGAGGTCAGTGTTTCATCGAATTTACGCAACTGTGCAATCAGGCAGCCACAACTGACATTTTGCGCAATAAAATTTGCTCTTTGCGCAGTTACATCGTTCCCGAGTTTAAAGTTAAAGGTCTTATATATTTAGATCAACAATTTTGAGCGTTTCGAATAGGTTATTTTAACGTAATACATGTCTCTGCGATGTAAACTACTCTTCCCAATAAGTTCGTACCCAAAGCTGTGTTTTGTTATCTGACGTGAAAAATCCAATGTCTGCACCGAAAAAAAAAACCTTTGAGGGAAAAATACGGTTTAGAATCGACTGACTAAACACAGCAATCTTTTAGGATGGTTAGTCCTTAATAATAATTTGTGACATCATCTATAAAATTAACCAATGTACTTGAGTGCTAAATTTTTGTTTGCGTTTAGTGTCCCTTTACTGGTTTCTCATAGGTATTTTTTCGTATATGTTATGCAAAATTGAAATCGTGTACTTCCTTTGACTACGATTTCTTTAAAATGTCAAAAAATTGATTTATTTTAAACTGATAAAATACTCTCCGACATGTATTAATTTGCGAAGAAAGTTATTAACTTAGAGAAAATATATTTGGCACAATTAATACACGTGGGCAAAGGCGAACACAAAATATTTACGCTCTTTATCTGAGAGTTAGAAACTCCATCAAACGCTAGTTTTATTTATGATGCTATAGTTAGCAAATGCCTTGCAACTTTTAGCTACCCCGGAAACAATTGGTCCGCGCAAGATGGCTCACGTTAACGCCACGACGATTCAAAGTGTGCAGAACAATGACAGCGCCGCTGGTGGCGACGAAGGAATTGACAAAGATCCGCAAGGTGGCGGAAGTTCATCGGGAACATACGAGGCGATCGGGTTGGGTTGCGCCGGTGTGTTCGTCATTCTCGTGTTCGCGGTCGCCTGCGTCGTGTTGAAAAAGCGAAGAAAGAGATCAGCGCATCATCGGAGCATGTCCACGAAGGTTCGTCACGAAAGTAACCAGTTAAAAACAAAACAATATGTACATAACCAAAGATTTACTGGTTGATTTGCGCACGAAAAGTACATGGGGCCGGAAAACGTTAGTTAGGTGGAAAACATTAGTCGGAAAACCTATACCACGTTATTTTTAATGTAATTATCCAACCACCCGTTTCTTCATTTTCCCACCAGATTTAAAGAGAAGGCCCCTCACCGTATCTAACCATTAGGTGCTGGTTTCCTCGCATCTCTAAATTTTGCTAATTTTGAAAGTTCCATTTAATTAAAATTATAGTCCTATAGGTAGGTGGCCATACACGTCGCGAAATATTCCGTATCAACTTGTAATGAGTAGCATTACTCGTATGTTACTCGCTAAACCTGAAAAAATTCCTTGTTATATATTGTATTTTTCTTATTTTTCAGTTGAGCTATGTTCATATTTAAACGAGTTTATCAATTTTAATATTTTGGCGTTTTCCTTGTATGACCAAGACTTGACTTGAAGTTGACTTTCTCTAACAGTGACTTTGGCTGCGACTTGACTTGTTATTAATTCACAAAGACTTGACTTGGACTCAGCTTATGCTAAAAATGCCTTGGCTGCTACTAAAATCATTTCAAAATTATTTGCTTACAACACTGCCGAAGAGACATTTCGCTCCAACAGCCTTCTTTGCCCTTAACTGACTAAAACATCGTTTTTCTCCAACAGCAGTCCCGATCGACTGACGTCACAGAGTACGTGGACAGGCGTAAACTGGGCGAGGAGGAGGGAGTCCGATCCATCAACAACCTCATGTACGACAAAGTCCAGCAAAACGGAGATCCACGCAAACAGTCCCTTGCCAGCCAAACTTCACGAGGCCCGCTACTCGTGCCAAACGACAGGCCGCAGTACGCGTCTGAGGTAAAGTCGGTGAACTTTGTATTACACCAGTCAGTGTTTCGACAGCATCTCTTACGCAGGACAATACTGATTCTGCATTCAATTTGACGACTTCAATAAAACACCTAGAAGTAACAGCTTAGTGTATAAACGCACTTTAAAACTTTCTGCCTAGATGCGCGTTAAGTCAGTGTTTCTTAAACTTTTATGTCTAGCGGCACCCCTTTAGAAACAACAAATAGATTGCCGCAGCCCTACAAGATTTTTCCGTAGGTAATTCACTAGAATGTCACAATACACGGAACTGAAACAATGAACATCAACTCTACACAACGTGAGGGAATTATAATTGGAATTGTTGCACTATAATCTTACAAAACGATTCTTAAAGATTCTCAAATATCTCTCGGCACCCTGGAGCATTAGAAATGCGGCAACCCGGTTGAGAACCACTGCGTCAGTGGCTTGCCATTTAGGTCGTGCTCAATGTATGACTGTTAAGGTTGAAGCTTAATCTGAGAAATTCCATACTGCAACAAGTTTGTTTCAGTTCAGCGGTTTCCGACCGGGATGCCACGGGTGCCATTTCTACTGCCCAACGTGCCGGGCAAGCATTCTACTTTTTTTCTTTATTTGTAAGCCTCTTAACACTGTTTGTATACGATAAGAGTGCATTAAATCAAATCATATTTTGCTATACATTGTGTAGCGTTTGCCACAGTACAGGCCGCAGTACGCATAAGGTAATTACGCCAGAGGCCCTTATTTCGGTCGTGTCCTTGTAGCTGAGCCCTGTTTCCCAGTGTTGTAATGAGGTAAGTCAGTGACTTGATTTAAGTGCACTTTAGTCACTGTTTTCAAAAGTCACTATTTTCTTGACTTGGCTTTAATCTTTTGAGCACAATGACTTGGCTTTTTGAGCTAAAGTGTTTTCACAAAGCATTTTTTTTTCTAAAATTGGGTATTTATCCTAATTTTTTCCCGCAAGACAATTAACTTGACTTGGGTCAAATGACTTGGACTGGGACTTGGCTTGTTATTTATTTAAAAAAAGCTTTACTTGGACTTCAGTTATTTTACGAATGAATTGACTGGGACTTAAGTCAGTTAAAAATGACATGTTTACAACACAGCTATTCCTCCTGAGAAAAATATATTTCTCCGTGAACGTTTGTTCTACTAAACTGACATCTTTTTTTCACAGCTGAGGTGTGGACAGTCATGGGAAATTTTCTTGTTAATTAGTCAATTAGTATATGAGTTTACCAACTACTTGCATATTTATAACACATAGTAGCTCCCTCGTGTTTGTCTTATGTTTGTACACTGTCAAGGGGCATTAAAATTCGCAAATTGTGGTGCTGCTGCTTACGTTTGTTTATGCAGTTTAAATTATGTCCTACCTTTTTTACTGTTTCTTGGAAGGATTATTAACATAAAAGCGTTACCAAGAATCGGACAAAACGAGGTGTTTAGGTTTAGTGGTGAAGCAAACTATAAGTTCGTTTGCCAAAGACAAATGTCTCGATGGTTAATCGCTGATCCAGAAGGGTAAAAACATAGATTTGGAGTTGTGTAAAAATGTTCAGTGCAACTATTGCGGACAAACAAAGCTAAAACACAACCAAAGCAAGATCCAAAAGCAGCAATGCATAACCTCTTACAGGCCGAAAAGCGCCAGCAGCGTCTCAGTCAACTCCAGGATGTCTACTTGGACTACGACGGTCGCCCCAAGGCCAAAAGCGCCCCGCCGAAGCCCCTGCTCATGCCACCCCCGGCTACGGGGGGCGACAGGCCCCAGCTTCCGACCCCCGCGCCACCCGCGACGCCCCATTATTACGCGACAATCAAGGACGGGACGGTTGGAGAGGAACCGATAACGGCAGCTTATGCTTGCGTGAATAAGAACAAATCAGGTGAGTTGGAATTACTAGCTGTTGAGCGTACAACACACTGCTTATAAGTGTACTTAAAATTACCTTGTTTGAAGCAAAGGCAGGTCATGACCGCGTGCCTCACATATTTTATTTTTGCCAATTTGAACTATACATAAGTGCAAAAAGATTTTGCGCTACGCGCGAATCTCGATTATCTTTTAAATGTGACTTTTGCAGACGCTTTTGGATAAGAGCGTTTTAGCCCGAAGGCGGCGTGCCTCACATATTTTATTTTTGCAAAAAGATTTTGTGCTACGCGCGAATCTCGATTATCTTTTAAATGTGACTTTTGCAGACGCTTTTGGATAAGAGCGTTTTAGCCCGAAGGCGGCGTGCCTCACATATTTTATTTTTGCAAAAAGATTTTGTGCTACGCGCGAATCTCGATTACCTTTTAAATGTGACTTTTGCAGACGCTTTTGGATAAGAGCGTTTTAGCCCGAAGGCGGCGTGCCTCACATATTTTATTTTTGCAAAAAGATTTTGTGCTACGCGCGAATCTCGATTATCTTTTAAATGTGACTTTTGCAGACGCTTTTGGATAAGAGCGTTTTAGCCCGAAGGCGGCGTGCCTCACATATTTTATTTTTGCAAAAAGATTTTGTGCTACGCGCGAATCTCGATTACCTTTTAAATGTGACTTTTGCAGACGCTTTTGGATAAGAGCGTTTTAGCCCGAAGGCGGCGTGCCTCACATATTTTATTTTTGCAAAAAGATTTTGTGCTACGCGCGAATCTCGATTATCTTTTAAATGTGACTTTTGCAGACGCTTTTGGATAAGAGCGTTTTAGCCCGAAGGCGGCGTGCCTCACATATTTTATTTTTGCAAAAAGATTTTGTGCTACGCGCGAATCTCGATTATCTTTTAAATGTGACTTTTGCAGACGCTTTTGGATAAGAGCGTTTTAGCCCGAAGGCGGCGTGCCTCACATATTTTATTTTTGCAAAAAGATTTTGTGCTACGCGCGAATCTCGATTACCTTTTAAATGTGACTTTTGCAGACGCTTTTGGATAAGAGCGTTTTAGCCCGAAGGCGGCGTGCCTCACATATTTTATTTTTGCAAAAAGATTTTGTGCTACGCGCGAATCTCGATTACCTTTTAAATGTGACTTTTGCAGACGCTTTTGGATAAGAGCGTTTTAGCCCAAAGGCGGCGTGCTTCTCATCGCAACGCGGAAGATAACATATTTGTAATGTAGCTTTTGTATTGAAACTAACACCTCTACAAACCTAAAACTAACAAAATAACTAATGTGTGGTTTTTTAAGGTTACTACTTTACAACACCACATTTAAATGTAACTTTGTGACGTCACATCTCTTACATTACCTTTAGGAAAGCATAATATTTTCAGAGATCATAACGTGACGTCATCTCGGAAAAAATTATGTTTCCTTAAAACAATCTCGATCTAAAGTTAGTCGATTTTTTTACTTAGTCGAATTCTACTTTTATTTGCAAAGTGCTTAGCCAATTAAACTAGTGTTTTGAAGAAAAGCCTCAAACTTTTTAAAAATTTTAGTTGCATTTGTACCTGATTTTAATTTCTTTATTGCAAGGTTCATCCCTTATGCTCCAAATTATTTGCGAACTCCGTCGTCAACCAGACGTTTTTTATATTTTGCTGACTACCTGACGAACACAATTTTTTTTATGGAAATACCAAAGACAGCAAGACCCTAGTTATATCTTTAATTCAAAACTGATTTAACGACAATTTCGCGTTTCTTTCTGCAGCGGCCAACAGCGTACAAAGCGAAGAAGAAGCAGAAAAACAAGAAGAAGACGAAGAAGAGTTCGACACAATCCCGGAAGTGGCGGAGTACACCACGACCAATCATCTTCCCTTGGGTCGAGCATCCGGAACTGCTCTTCCGACGCGACTCACAACCGACAAGCGCCTCCCGGTGGCGGAATACGGCTCCACCCAGCGGACGCAGACGAGCACCCCCTGCATTTCGCTTGCTCCCTCGGATCCACACTTGGATCGCCTGCAGGCTGGTGGTTCGAACCCCGGTTTGCCCCTGGTCGACAACGAAGGCTACTTGTCGCTGAACTCTACGGATGACTTTCCTCCTGCGCCGGAGCCGCGTTCCTCCAAGCAGCAATCGTACGTGGAGGCCAACTCCGTATCCCAGGATGACGTGCGAAAGCACTTTCTCCGGAAGAAGAAGGTCCCAGGGCGTCCCTACCTCGCAGATAATTCCGCCGCTTCATCAATGCCCGAACTGGTGCACAAAAAGAATCAGGTATGTTGTGGAAAATAGAACTCCATAAACTGTTTGTAGACCATGAGTTTTTTTATTAATTCCAAACACAAATGTGCGCAAATGCATGCAGGAACAAACAACAAGAAATGCTTTGTTCATTGCTGTTAAACTGAAGGCTTCCATCGAATATGAATTAATTAAACGGTCGCATAATGATGCAAGTACGAGCGAAATCGTTTAAAACTTCAAAACAATATTTGGTACAGTTTTTCATTGCGATTGGCAAGGGCAAAGCGTTTTATTCAGTTTAAATACTAAAGAAAATAATTTATTTGACAAATTATGCATTAAGATTTCAACAAGGCTTTCGTGGACTCCCAAAAACTATTCTACGTAACCCTAACAAAGTCTAAGGACTCGTGGCTTGGATAAATCTATTAACATATAATCCTTGTTTCACTACAAAGGCAAACGGCAAGGATCCAAGAGCTCTTCCAGCCAGGAATCGCTTGCGTCCTCCTCAGATGTCCTTCTCCGGTCAATCTCTGGCAGCCCAGAAGCGCTACAAGCAGCCGCGTCCATCTGCCCCTGACATCTTCATCCAGTGCGCCTACACCTCTGGAGAGGACGTTTCTCGCATCCGGGAGCACCTGGAGCAAGTCGCGGCCAAAGCGCGACTCGAGGAGCAGAAGAGCGTTCCTGCAGAGGAGCAAGAGGACTCGCACCTCTTGGAAGGCGGAAGCACCGAGAGCGGTTTCTACTACGACTCGCCGAGGCCCTCTATCGGCAGCTCGCAGGACAGTTTGTTGAGCGCTAGAGGGCCACCGAGCAACTTCTACGACGCACCGCGTCCGTCGCTGCCCAACATCTTCCCTGAAGACGTGCGCCGGCTCGTAGCGTCCTCCGAGAGCTTGCGCGAAGGCGGAGACTTATAGCTCGCTGGACAGTGTTCGATGTAGGGTAATAATGTCCTCCGTCATACTTTTAGGAAACCCTGAGTGCAGTACCCCTTTAACTTCAGGTTGAAGAGGCTGTTAAGGTAATCCTGACGTTCCTCGTTGAGGCGTTGCATTCTTATGGATTTAAAGGCGGACAGTGGATGATTTGAGGACCCCTGCGGGAAGCAACGATCTATTGTAGTGTCCTTGGTGTGGTTGACCGTCGTAAGTCGTAACCTAGGCCGTGGGGCCTCGTGACAAACTACAGGGCGCCGCCGGCGATTATGCGACGGACGAGTAATGATTAAAGACTAAAAGTTGACACCGGAGAAGTGTGTGTCGCGGGTAGATCCAGATTTTTTCTTGACTGGGGGGGGCGTGAATGTTTTTAGCAATGACGTCACAACGTTTCACCATAATGGGACGTCAAAATGTATTTACAAAACGCAGCTGAAAACTGATCTTATCACGTAATTCGCAAAAAAATTTGCATTTATTTTGTTTAAATTGGCTTAATTTTAAATTCAAATGATACGACTCGCATTATTTCGATCGAATTTACCAGAAATTGCACACGAAGAGTTTATTAGTCACATGGCACAACATGCCAAAGTATAAAGGGCGCCTTTGGGCTGAATATATAAACAGCCAAATAGCCTGGAAAAAGAAAATAAATTCGAGCTTTGAATTTTTGTTTGGGATTTAGTAAAAATAAGTAAAAAAGTTTAGCTTTTTTTAGGGAGTGGCCTGATGAGCTACGTTAAAACCTGCTTTTTACAACTTGTTCTTCCGTATGTAAAAAGAAATATTTTTCAAACACATATGCCAAACGGGCTACAGTGTCCACTGAAAAATCACCACTTTAGAAAAATCACTTCTTTACACGGGCTACAGTGTCCGTGAAAAATCAGTACTTTATGTATTGCCTTCTGTTCTCAAAAGTTGCTGCAATTTAGACACATTTCAGACGAAGCAGCATATTTTTCAGTATTTTTTGTCTGCGCATAAGTTTAGACTACTTTCAGGTAAATTTGCATCGCACATTTAGGCGCTAAAACACTACGTTAATACTCGCGCCTTGCAAATTTCTGTCACATTCGTCATTGTAAAAGCCACGGTTTATATTTATATGTATTGCTTTCCACAAACGCGCACCCTTTGAAATCCGACTGTTTACGTGCAATATATAAATCATAAATGTATGTCTCCAGCGTAATTTTCCAATTTTTGGTGAGGAAAGCGTTTTATTCATTTCCATGAAACACCTATCGTTTAGGAACAATTGTAACGCAATATCGTCGATTTTCTTTGCAATAAAACAATCTGTTTTGTTTGTAGTTAACTCTGTTAAAAGAGTTGAGTTATTAAAAGGAAAGCTTTCCCTTTAAAACAGTCATACATTACTTAAAGCAAGTTTTCCAAAACTCCGATTTTTCTTCAGAGCAAACCAATGTAGAGCAATAGTTATGTTGCAGTAACTCATTACCGATATCATTGCAAGGCAGGTTACCCGAAAACACTTTTGCTTGGCTGATACATCAGCTAAAATATAAACAGTTTAGGTTGAAACCATGAGTTAAACAGTAGTGGACAATTATTTAGAGTTTACTTAGGGGTTAGATTAATGTACTAATAAACATTTCAAATAAAATTCAAGGGCCCCTATATTAGATACCAAACCCACTGTATTATTTTTTGTACAAAAAATAAATTCACTGGAATTTCTGTTTAATTCCTGTGCAATTTATCGTGCAGAAATTCTGAAAAGTTAGGAAGCAGATATATATCATCATGTCGACAAAAAATGTTCCAAAATTTACAGTACAAACGTTAATACAAATCGAAACCGAAGGTTTGTGCGGACGCAGTTTTTTAAAATCCTACGTGATGCACTTCATTCTGTTTTAGAGAGTACCATATTTTTATCACATTAAAAACCATACCTTTTTACAACAGCAGTTTTTCTGTTTAGGTTCCAATGCCAGTAAACAAAATTTTTGGGTGAATTATATTTTATACTCCTCCCTAAATGCATAACGAAGTTGACTTTAGAACCTCATACATAAGCATAGCCTACAGCTTCCTAAAAACGCAATTGGGTTGTAAAAGAAAGTACATTGTGATTAAACCTAAAAGAGGAACGCCAGATACGACGTTTGGTAAATAAAATGTACAACATTAATGACCTATGCCGCAACCTTCGATATTTTAAAATTAAACTGTACATTTTTCGTCACAGCATGCGGCTGTTAACAGTTACCTGGTGTCCTACAGCAAAGCAAATCAACGCCTTTGCTTGGCCTTAAGCATTCTTAAATTGTTTGATTACTTGCTTCCCTCTAGGCCAGCGTTTCTCAACCGGTGCGCCATGGAAGGCTGCTAGGTGCGCCGCGAGAAAAAGGAAAACCATGTCGAAATAAGTCCAAAACTAATCGGAATAAGACTTTAATGGACAAAATAACGTTTTTAGTCTCAAAGGCTGGAAGTCCCTTTAAAGATATGCAACTATAAAACCCATATAATAAAAAATGCAGGCCATTTAAGACAAATATAAGTACACTTCAAAAATTTCGCGCTCGCTTCGCTCGTAAGGTGCGCCGCCACGTTTTCATACGTCTCTAGGTGCGCCCCCAAGTAAAAAAGGTTAAGAAACACTGCTCTAGGCACAACTGAGTGCTTTCCGCCCCAAAATAATCCATGGAAAACAAAAGAATTTTAATTAACTTTGCATTTGGAAAACCGCACAGCTCAGTAAGGTTTGTGTGCGGTTAGGAACAGGACTAGTAAGGGTTTATCAAGAGTAGCTAGATGTAATGGCAGGCTAATACTCGTATGTTAGCATTTTGATCTGTGTTGAGTAACATACGTCTTAGAAGAGTAAAAAAGCTTTAGCGTAGTTTTTCATCTTTAGAATTTACAGGCAATTTACTTACGAGTTAATTGCAAGGTTTAGATTTAGTGTTTCTTTTCTTTACGATATATACAATGTTCACGGCAAATCTATTGACTATACACGGTGTCGACTTGTGCCACATTTGGTTTTAAGTGAACCTCAACATGCCCGAAATCTAATGGGCATTGTTATACCTAGCGCCTGTAAAACGAATGAAGTATTACTACAAGCAAACAACTGAACTAGTTTTGTTTTATTGAAGATTCAACGGCTCTGCGATAAGAAGACGAAGGTGGAAAATACAAACCAAAATCCAGGTTCGATCGAAGTAAGTTAACCCTGCGAAAAGAGGAATTTTTAAGATCGATTTAGGACAGGGATGTCCGACCCGCGCCCGCCTGATATTTACGTGCGGCCCACCACTTATTGCCACTTTCAGTAACCTTTATTAAAAACAATTGTTTCGACTATCATCAAAACGTAAAGATCGCGCACGATTTGATGCAGGCCTAATCTTTTGTTTTTTCTGGGACTAAAATCGAGTCTAATGTCGCATCTCAACATCCATCGAACACTTTGTGCACCCATCATTGCTAAGTAAGATGTGTGTTTTTTTAAATGTGTATGTTTCCGGACCGTTTTAAGGAAATATGTCAGCCCAAACATGTGAAAACTCAAATTTTCGAAAAATCAAATTCGAGATTAAAAAGGTCGAGATTTACTTGCATATTTGCGCACGAGTTGACTCTCGAAGAGCGGTTGGTTATAAGTTAGGTTGTTTTATGACGTCACGATATGACGTAACTTATGACGCCACCTTTTAATTTAATAGGTTTTGTGGTCCATCGAAATTTTTAAAGTGGCAATGCGGCCCATTCTGCTTAAAAGGTTGGACATCCCTGATTTAGGAAGATTATAGACGAACTGTAAAAGTACAACTAAAATCTTGAATTCTAGGGCGTAACTAGATTTGTCCTTGCGAATATTGTAGTCAATAAAAAATTTAACATAAAATGGCTGATTGATTTAAATGCATCATTTGTTAATAACTATTTGGCATACGCTGCCAACAAAATCAATTTAAAAAAAGCATTTGGCAAAAAAAATGAGTATAATCGAACTAATAGTTGATAGTTTCTCTTAATTAAAGTCTCCACTTTAGACGCACGCTGTACTATTTTTCTGCATTTTATTTAAACATTGAAATGATTTTTAAGGCAAGGGATGCAAGAAATCTCACTTCACCGAAAGCCAATACGTCATCAAGAGTGAACACGTCATCGCAAGCCAACGCGTCATTAGTTCGTTGGGCAACTGTAAGCTGGGTGGGTTAGTAGTTGTAGGCTTTTAATAAGGTTGTTATATGAAGTGTTATGTACATTTACCCTCGTTAACAGTCAATTGCAAAGTATATTTTTATTTGTTAAAATGCTGTAAATATTGCCTCAAAATATTGCGCTATAGTGTCGGACTTGTGCACTACGTTTTACCCGACGTTAAACTAAATCAGTCATTCTTAACCCATGGCAGCATAGGCGGACCACTATAGTATAGGTATAATGCAGATGAAGTTTAAGAACACTTAAAAGCGAACACAAATTGGTATTTTACCTTTGACAAAATAACGTTTACGTGCAGATAATTCTCCAAGCCACGTCACCAATCGGATCAATGACATCACAAAGGCCATCTTTCTATCTACGCATCATACGGATACCAAGTGACATAACAATTATCATATCGAGGCTGTAGCGCGTCAATTTCGATTGTCGGATATACATTGTATTTTGAACACAGTGATTCTCAACCTATAGTAAACTAAACCACAGTTTCAAGTGGTATTTGATGCGGCTTTTAAGTCTCATGTGGAGTTAAGTCAAATTATTGCGGCTCTGCGTGAGTTAAAATCTCACCACTTTAATTCGGACTACCTTGAATGTGTGGTGAGCCTGGGTGACTAGGTCTTTAATTATTATTTTTGGGTTCAATAAGATTAGTTAGAGTGGGGGAGTTGTTTGTTTTAGGCCGTTTGGTATGCGGGGACACCACAAAGTCACTAAATGTGACCTAGTTAAAAAAGTTGAGAATCACTGTTTTAGCAGGTGAAAACCTGCAGACTTTTCTGTGCATTTCATAATGCACATGACGTAATTAATACGTCACTGTTTTTATTTTCTCGCGTTTTTGTTTTTGCGTTTATTGGACGTTGTAAATACGTCTAGCGGTTTTATATCGGCGGATATAGTAAAAGAACACGTTTTCGTTTTTTTCATCGAAAAAGGTTTCGCGGCAAATGTTACGCACGTTTTTTTTTGCGCATAAGTTAAACTCTCGCATTCGTCGCCATAAACGCAAATGTTGCGGTTTCGTAATCTTTGAGCTTGTCATCAATATTTTTGTATACAGCGTTGTTAGTTTTACGCTTATTCAACAATATTGTCAGACAAGCACAGCAATGCATTTATTTTTGCATTGCCTTTGTCCTACAATCGAAGCCATACAATTAGTATTGTTTTTAATTACTATTTATTTTTGGTTCAGGGTTACTGTTGAATGTTGGTTATTCGACAAAGTTTTTTTTACTAAGATTAATCTTTCATCCCGTATAAACTAGGCAGTTTTGTAAATTAAATATGAAAAGCCCCCCCCCCCCCCCCCCCCCCAATAAATGTTGAAACGCGGATAGTTTTTTTTCGTGGCGCTGTTAGTATTTTATAGGGTTTATTCAACTTTAAAAATATGTTTAGTTCAATCACTGTATTGTAATGCTGCTCGGCATTTGTCATTTTTTCCGGATATGAGTAAACTTGTTTTCACCTGAACCAAAAATATTTTTTTATTGTGTGTACATATGATGCTAGCCGACTCTTGACGTAATCTTCGCCGCCGCAAATTCGCTTATGCGCGTAAATGGTTAAATTAGCGCCTATGGAGCAAAGATATAGGGTTAAGGCTGTCAATCAATCCATGATGCCCAACCAAAGCTCAAGAAAGCAAGACAAGCCTGCCGAGTAAGTTTTGTTTTTGTTTTTGCATGACGCTAAGAAAAAAGTTTTTCAATTAAATTTTGATTTTGTTAGAATGATGATAGGATCGCTGCCATCAGCTGACGAATCCTGAAGCCTTAAAAGATCAGATCTGAATCCCCCGTAGCGGGTAAGTAACATTTAGTACATATTGGTGAGAATTAGATATTAACTTTATTAGCTTTTAAAGTTTTACACCAGCTAATATTCGCCCAAAAAACGCAAATCCTATTCGCAAATTAATTGAATCAATATGTTAAAAATACATAACCTTAATTTTACACAAACCCTCAAAGCTATTGTATATATTAAGTTTGATGTAGCGATAATCCTAGTTTTTTAGGTACTACTTTTTAATAGATAAAAATTGAAGCTAACCATGCAGTTTTTTTAATGATTTATGTATGCTATTAACTTAACCTCAACAAATATCTTTAAGCTAAAATTTGAATTAGTTTTCTTAATTTTATCTTCAATAGAATATCCCGATGTATACGAAGCGAGTGGACAGTGCAAGAATCCAAAAGAAAGAAAAGTTTTCAAGTTTTGTCGGGTAACTATAGGGACAGCGTCTGCAATTTATACTTACATTGACCTTTTGTTTTTCCAGATCCGATCGTCTTGCAACAGGAGGAATGAACGGAACTTTGAAGATAAACGGCTCCTGTGAAGCTCATCAAGGTGATTATAATTGTTTTTTTGTATTGTTAAAACGTTAACCGGTAACTGTTGACGAAGCTACTTCTCAACATGCAAGTTTGAGCATATTGCCAGGTAATTGTGGACCACCGCTTTCGTTTATTCCAGTTTTATGGCAGCTGTTACAGTCAGTTGTAGAGGTCAGGCGAGTCGTAAGCCTAAATAGCTTTACTGTATGAACTTTTTTTATTTACAGGTGCACAACCGATTTTTGTACGCAGGTTCAATTTAACAGTTATTCCACAGGCTGTAGGTTTGTAAATAGGGTTGATTTAAATAGTATTAATGTTGTTCTTAACAGTCAAGTGGAAGTGAAAAAGCAAATTGTTTGAGGTAAGCTAATTTTGTTATTTTTAAAGCAAAAAAATGAATTGATTTTTTTATTTTTTTAATTCAGATTGACCGATGACCCTTTACCGAACTGGCAGCAAAAGAACAAAACCGCTATTTGCAACGTTAAAATGCAATAAAAAATAAACGTGTTATGTCGTTTGTGTTGTTGTACGTATCTTCATTTAACTATAAGAAATATATATAAAATTTTAAAATATAGTTACATTGCAGAGCAAAAATATATCCGTAAAAAACGTTTATGTTTTGTTGCGGCCAACCAACAACCTAACAAGTGACACTATAAACAGTATGACCCCATATAGCTAATCGTTAATGATAGAAGAATCGTAGAAAACATTAATTAAATGTAATACACCATAACAGTGATGTTAATTTTGCAATCTTGTCACTCCAAATGTATCCTGTAGTAATTTTAGTTCCACCGAATGTGTATGTTACCAAAAGGACATTTCATCAGTTTTTTTTTTTTTTTTTTTGCTTGCCCGATCTAACACGATTACTTCTAAATAAAAACAGCGAAAATAAACACAACAGTTGGACTACAAAGTTGTATCTCAGTGGTTCCAAACCCTTTGAACCCGCGGCCCACGAGAGGGCCACCACTGGTTTACAATGACACCACACCGATACGATTGAGCCGCTTTACTGCCTCGATCCGGGTTAATTTCGACTGGAATATGCGGATTTCGTCGACGTAAATGTTTTTTATTAAAAAAAATGCTAGTTTTGGGTGGGACATTCTCGTATCGTAAAGGCGTCATCCTGTACTTTTAAACCTATTCTACTTTAACGGAAATTATACCTTTAACAGATAAAAATATGTATTGTGTTGAGTGAGTAACTACTTTGCAAGATGACCGTACAATCCATTACTTACGCCAATTTTTTGGCACACTTTCTAGACGACAAAGCATCATCAAGTATTTGAATACAAAATACCTTGCTTGAATATTTTGTTTGAATCAGTTTACCGATGAATAAACCTAAAATTTTGATAAAGACTTACAATCACCGAATATATACAGCAGTATAAACCTCAATACTTGCCACACCAAGGTGTCGTATGACTAATATTATAGTACGTTGGGTTTGTTTTTTATAATTTTTATAGATTCGTGGCACACAGTTTTATGAGAATCCTTGCACTACAGGCAAAGTACATCAAACAGAAACTACACAAAAGCCCGACTCATTAAACAACGTCTTGCAGATAGTAGCGAAACTTTATGACCGACTAAAGAGAAATACAAAACCTTTCCTGTACGGTTATTTGTCGATTGCGTTTGCCAGGATTGCAAGTAAAGAAACAGAGCAGCGCTTGGCGTAAGCAATCGGATTTCATCCATCGCGAGCTTGTATAGCCGCTGTAAAGCAGCAGCAGAGTCACAGCGCTCACTGAGGCCATCGTTTCGCGTTTTATGCGTTTAAAAAGTGGGTGGTTCTTGTACATATCCGCCAGTATGTTCCCTCTGAGGTTTTGTGCGGGTACGGGGTGTCGGGAACGTCTTTGCCCAAGAACTTGCAAAGGTTTTTCCAACCGTCTTTGGCGGAGTGGATCAACAACTTGTTTTTCGGCGCGTTCTGAAATGTTTTATCGCAAATTTTAAAAACTTTTGCAAGGATTATTAGGTTAAATAAAAACTGTGGAAAACTTTGTACAAACCACAAACCCCAGGTGATCAAACACACCGGCTGTTTTGTAAGGCTATATCGTTACTAACGGCTATATAATTATATTAAAACTTGAGGATGCTTATGTTACACAACTCACAAAATAAAGTTGAAATAGTCAAAAAGTATTTAAAATGGACTAGTGTATAGTTTGTCGAAGAGGCAGCGGGCCCGATGAATTACAGCGACCGCTTGATTGATTTATATTAATAATTGTCCAACACACACTTGCTGATCAGCCAACCCGAACGAATAACGAAAGGCGAAAGAGAAAAAATATCCTGCGTTTGATTTTTTTTTAACAGGCGTTTTGCGTTTGATTTTGGTTTCGCATTAGCAAGACGCGTGACTCAATTACACTGAAAAAAACACGCAGCTTCGGACGGTGAGTTGAACACTGACAAAAACGAACAAAAAACGATAATGTCACTTACAATAAGGGGGGGGCGAACCCCCAAAACCCCCACGGAAACGCCACTAATCAGGTTATGCTATGCAGAATTTACTGCCGTAACGTTTTGATAAAATAAAATATTCGAGTAAAAATTTTTGAAGAAAGCTGCGCATACTCACCTAAAGATTTAATAGGGCGATTATCAAAACTCACCAATACCTAAACACTGTTTTCGACTCTATAAAATGTATTAAATTAGTTTTTGTTGTTGTAGAACAATAAATGTTTTTTTGTGGAAAATACTGCCAGGATATTACTGAGCTTATTTTTTAAGATTGGATATTTAAAAAAAAACTAAAATTAATTTTAAATATATGTTTTCTTAGTAAAATTCGTAAGCCTTGGCAAACTACCCCTTTTGCATCTACGCCAGAAGTGAACGGGGGACATTTTCGGGCCATATCTGTTTTTCCTTTCAGAAACAAATCAAGGAAAAGTTTGGGGTGTATATTTGTCTATAAAAGAAGCGGGGTTGGTAAGACTGAAACAAATGATTTTTGCATAGTTTTTACAAAACAAAAACATAACAAAAAATGTATCCCTTGCCTAACTCCCCCCCCCCCCCTTTGCATCTTTAAAAGTCATGGGTGAAGGCAAGACATTTTTGTCCTATATCTGTTTTGCCTGCAGAAACAAGTCAAGGTAAGTACAACTTAATATATACCCAAAAACCAACAAACCAAACTCAAACTGTATATAAATAATATTACAAGAAGTTACCCGGTAAATTATCCTATTTATAATGACCCAATTATTGAACCACCCATGAAAATAAATAAGGCCCTGAAAAGTACCGGAACTTGACCAAACGAGACACAAATGAAACTGAAGGCTCCCATCTTCGTTAATATGATCCAAGCACTGTTAATGCGGAAATACGAATGCCAGCCTCATTAAGGCCACTGTTCAACAAACTACGGATTGCTAAATGCGGGACTACAACGCTAACAGTTAACATTTTGAGTTCTTGTTGTTAAAATGTTGCTGCGTGAGATAAAGCTGTTCACATTTGACACTTAAGGCCGACTATGTGTTTTGTGAGAAGATTGTCGTTCTCCAACTTTTGCACCGATAAAAAGTTGATTTATTGTAAAAATTTACACGATTTCCGTACACATACAATACTACAGGGTCGGCAAACTACGGTCGGCGGCCGGATCCAAAAAAACAACATAAAAAGTTTAAGGTTCCCATTCAAACCACACCACAAACTGGAATTACGATTTTTTTCAATTGCAAAACAATTCTAGGTCCGCCGATGATTGACGGTTTTGTAATAAAAAGTCTAAAAACTATATGTTTTAACAACAAAAGTATTCCGTTTAATGCATTATGGCCCGCCGAGACATTTTTGAATTTGGATTTGCCCGCGACTGGGAAAATGTTGCCCCTGTCCGACTTTATGATGCTATTGGGGCGTTTAGTATACACACCGCTTCATGTAATTCAAGGTTGTTGCGATGTGTACCGGTATGAATCGGAGTTGTTTTGACTAGTGGCTCGAAGTGTTTTGTTACAGAGCGTTGTGTTAAGCGTTGGAGCAAACGTAGAAAAGCCAGGGGCGGGGCACGAGGCCATTTCATCTATTTTGACGACTATAACAATGTAACTGTAAACAAAAACTAAATTACATTTCTAGTGTGTCTTAACCTATTGGCATAAAATGGCTTTAGCTCAAAGGCGCCATGCGACTCATCGCACCATCGGAAAAGAATGTTTTACAACTTGAACGATACAAAGTCGTTTCTTAGCTTTGCACGAATCGATAATATATTGACATATTTTTAACGCAAGTTTCGTATTGAAAGTAACAACTCTCCAACCTAAAACTTTAACAAAATAAGCGAACTGTGTTTGCTTTTTATGACTTTACATTTAGATATAACTTGCGACGTCATCTCTATATAAAGGTTTCCCACAAAACAAAAATTAATAATATGGTAATAATAAGTATTTTTTAGTCACAATTTGTTCATTTAACTCATTAAAACTCACAAAGAAACGTTAGCAGTTTGCAGTTTTACTCAAAATGTTTCACCTTGATTTATATAAGCCTATTGGATTTAATAGTTGCAAAAGGGTAGTCATTACAAGCCACTGTAACAGAGTGTTTCAGTTCCTCATTTAGCTTCGCAACTTTTATTAACAAGCAAGCGAGTTCGCCTGCTGGTGGAATGCAGTGGGGTTATTGTGTAGCAGCCAAGCACAGCCGAACGGGAAATTTACTGTGACAAAGAGTAACCCGGCATTTCGCTTGACGAATTTATTTGCCCCTCTCCTGCAGAGAATGAAAAGATGAACTGCTCTGTGGAAGACAAACGTCATATTTGTCAGACCTAACTCGCCTATATGTTGATTCATTTGACGAGGATGCGAACGTTTTTGCACAATGTGCGCGAAAATGTGTAAAAAAATGGTGTTTTGAGATAGGTAATGCGGGCACACATTGGTGCATCTTCTTCCAACTGTTTTCCCCTTACTCTTTATCCTTTACCGCTGACTCTTCTCCACTAACTCTATCTCTTTAGCCTCTTGTTCCCATCAGGAAGGGTTTCCCAATCAAGGGGTGCGGGAACTGGTACAATGGGGTGTGGGAATGCTGAATTATACACAGCAAATGTATTGCTGTATTTTTTTTATTTGCTCAGTTAAATGTAGATCTAACTCACATTTTGGTATTTTGCTATAGTGGTATCAGTTACTTGTATACTAATAAAATTACAATGGTTTTGTTATTGAAGTAATTCTAGAATGGGTGAGACAATTGTTTGGCGAAAGGGGTTCAGCAAGAAAAACGTTAAGAACGGCTTTCCTAAGGGACCTTAAATTAGGGAACCAAAACTTAACCGTGACAAAGAGTAACCCGAAATTTCGGTGGACGAATATATTTGCCCCCCCCCCGTCGTTTTGTTCGCTTCTGCAAAGAATGCAAAGATGAACTATTCTGTGAATAACTAGCTTTATATTTGTCAGTCCTTACTCGCCTGTATGTTGATTCAATTTACGTCAATTGAGTTTCGTAAGTTCAGCTATGGCAGGATAAATATTTACGATTTTGTAAAAACTCATATATACCGAATGTTTTCTCCTCATTATTTATATTCGAAGTTTGTCTAAACAGAAGCAATTTCTGTTCTTAAGTTCATTTTCTAGTTATCTTTAAACAGAAAGAACGTTGTAAGTTTTATAAAATAGATATGTAAACGCAAGGAAATAAAAGGCAGGTTTAATTGTTGGCCAAAAACAATTGGTAGGACGAAAATTCGCAAACTGTGTGCAGATGTTTTTGGCGAATTGGATTTGTCTAGTTCAGTAATATGCTAGTATAGGATATACTGCCGTAACTTTTAAGAAAATAAAGTCGAGTAAAGACTTTTTGAAGAAAGTAGCCTATATCCACTAAAAGGTTTAATAGGATGATTATTATTAAAATCGCCAATACCTAAATAATGTTGTGATTGGTCTTCTTCTATGTTTGGAGTACGCATTGCGAGCAGGCTGAATATCAAGGTCAGTTTGCGACTTTAGTGCCAATACAAATGGTTGCTTAATACTCCCAGAGGCTGCAATTGCAAGGGTTGGATCAACGCATCAAAATGTATTTTGCAAGTAACTAAATAGACCGATGTATAGTTAACGAAAATCTATGCAATCTATACCGGAAGCTGTGGGTTTTCTCACCTACACAAAAGCTTGCGGGGAATTGCCAAAAGAGAAATGAGCTTAATGTGGGCAGAACAAACTTAACGGATGGAAGCTTAACGTCGCTCATACGTTAATCCAGTAGTTACTAAACCAAATGAGCTTTCTATATGTATTGGATATGACTCAACAACGGTACACATTGTTTTACAAGCAAGAAAAAAAACAATCATGTTTCATCTGTTTCATCATCAAATCTATTTGGTAAGCTTAAGGTTAAGTTACTGTATTGTATATAACTTTAACAATGTCCGCATTATTACAAAGATGACACAAACATATAGGACAACGCCAATGACAATTACAAAGGTAGTGCTGGCAGAAAGACTGGAGAAACAAAAAAAACATTTAGTGGCTTCTCTAACACCGCTTAGGCTTTACCTGTAATATTTGAGATTTCAAACGACATTTTAAAACAATTGAATAAATCGTTAATTTCATTTGGGTACACTATGCACGGATCTGTAAATGTAGCTTGATAATAAATTGCGAAGCCAAAAAGGTTGCTTCTCAGTTGCTTCTCAGTCACAATAACTGAAGACGATACAAGCTCGTATCGAAACGTCTTAGCAAGATGATGTCATTCTACTCGACATTTTTGGCTTTGTAATTTATTATCAAGCTACGTAAATTTTAAATTTTAATAAAATTCGTGCTGAAATACACAAATTTTTTTACTACACCTAACTTGGTGTAGATACTAGATATTGATCACTGATACCTTCAAAAATTAGATTCATAACTGGAACAATGGTTCTTAAACTGGGGAAGATTTAAAAGGGTCCGCTAAACATTCTTTAAATCGGTGGTTCATAACCAGGAGTCCACGGACCACCCAAGGGGTCCCTGAGAAGCTGCCAGGGTACGTGAGTGTACTGAAAACTGACAGAAATTTTTAAAAGTGTGAAAATAGCTTGTTAGGCACTAAAATAAAATAGAGCCGCCAAATCTATAAACGATTTGGTATATATTGTGAAGCTGTTGACGTTATAAACTCATGATTGAGATTGCTTATTGAACCGTAGTCTTTATTATGATGGAAAAAAAAGGGGTGGGGGGGGGGGGGCCTGAACGTACATAAGGGGTGATACGTAAAAGTACTTTTCGTAAAATTTTATAAACAGTTAAAATAAAATTAGTAACAAGCAGCACTTAAATGGCAACTTTCGTTCTGCGAACTTGTGGAAGTTTCACATTGTTGACTTCTGACGTAATAATTAGCTTTCTTTGGTAAGGTTGTTGCGGTTGTTATTACGCTTCACCATTTTATATGCGGCAAAATGTTTCTTTAATAAAATTTTAAAGTCTTGGTGCAGAAAGTTGAATTTTTCCTGGTAATAACATAACCTTGAGAAATAATGTATGTATATTAATAGGAAGTAATCTGGCCCTGATCTAGAATCCTAGAACAACAAACATTATTTGGGTTAGGGTGCGGGTTAGCGGCTTGGGTATAGGTTAACAATAATATTACTAATAATACTTGATCCACCCTCACCCAAACACTAACCTACACCCTAACCCAAAAATTGTGCGCTGCTCTAATAATTGTTTCAACGCTGTAGTAGGATTCTAGACCAGTGCTTCACAACCGGTGTGCCGTAACTATGCCAGGTGTGCCGCGACGTTCACGGAGGTGTGTTCCTTGCATTTTCAAGGGTGCTGTTTAATAATCAGTTGATTTAACGTATATCACATCAAGGCAGGTATTTTAATCATATGCGATAATCCCCAGGTGTAATTTTATGAACTTTCCATATAATATTTAAAACTAAGACCAAGCGGTTTAGTCTAGCTTGGCGCTACAACTTGTACTTTGATAAGTCAAGTTACAACACGTTCGACTTTGCCTAAAATGGATACTGCTGTATAAAGGAATAAACCATATATCTGCGGTAACCGACAAAAGGCAATATACGCAACAACAGCGCAAAACATGATGGAAAAGCAATGTGTGCTGCCAGGAGTTTAAAATAATTACCTGCGCCGGTTTTCCTTTTATAATATTGTGCGGAACTCAGATTTAATATGAGTTGCAATAACCCAAATTCATTTTGTTAAACCCCAAATGGAGAATTATCACCCGATTTCAAAACAACTTTGATCGAACAGCAGCAGGACCGGAACTAAACCGCATTGTGAAAGAAAAACAGAACCTTGACCGAAAAATTCGAATTTCCCGCTAATACATAGTATTTAAGCTATAGTTAGGTGGGTCACATTTCTTCATCATTTTGTATGTTTAAAAAAAGTGGCAAAGATTACTGTTGATCCGTGTTTTCAAACTGACAATACCTAAATTTTTCTTCGGCCGTATTGAAGCTCGGTTGAATATCTTTAAACCCACGACACCAAATATCACGATTTTAGTCTGCACCGTTTTGTGTCGCAAAATGCGAGTTGAAAAGCGAAATACGAGCTTACAGTCAATTGGTGCGATAAACTATAGGCAGTAGAGACGTGTATTTTACCCTGTAACATTGCAGATTGGTTTCCCTGAAGTGTTGTTTGATTGAAAATAAGCAGAGGTGGTGGATTAACGCTGACTCATACGGAAACAGAACTTGTTGTGCAGGTGGGAGTTGCGGTTATAAATTTGCGAGGTTAATTATTATCATAGAACAATTGCCTTGCAATCAACAACTGGAAATCTGTTAGTTCAAGATGGTTGGCGTTCATGCAATTTTGGCGACCATCCTGATTATGAACGTGCGACAATCCCAAGAAGTGACGTCGTGCACAATGACGTCACCATGCTTGCTAAAAGGTTTGAATTTTTATTATTTTTATACGGTGCGTTGCTCGCGTTTTGAAGAAGTATATCCAGTGTAACTGCATTTTTTCGCAAAATTTATTTTTTATTATCAACAGCGAGTATAACTACTTCATTTAACTAACAATTTTTGGCTAACCTGAATAAATGATAAACGGGCTTTCCAAAAGTATTTTTGCTGTACACATGCTTCGTGCTAGTGCCTTGTTAACTCAAAAAATAAAAATGAAACTTCTGCCAAGTTAATCTATTTAATGCAATTTTATCGCCAATGTATCCATTGTGTTAACTTGAACCCTAGTTCAACATAAACAGTATAAACGCATATTTGCTGCGGTATTTCTGTTAATGCAAATACTATTTCTGTTAATGCAACTTGTTTTGCACGAACCTATACCCAGCAGAGGTATAGCAGGGGGCATAAGGCTATGACCCTTACAACTTATTGCCATAAGTTACCTAAATAGAGCCATGATATTGACTAATGTGCGATTAATGATCGTATGCTTAAGGTGTCACGTCTCCTTTAAGTAAGACATTTTGTCAATTATATCCATTTGAACGCAAAGTTAATCGCGCTTACGCTAACCGATTGACGATAGCCATTAGAATTATGGTTACGAGTTTGATAGGTAATACGACGTAGAGGTCACTTACTTCACGACGCCACGCTATGACTTATCTTTAAGACATCATCGCCAAAAAAATTTATCATCCCGTCAAACAAAAAATCAAGATGCTCGCCTGAGAAAAAGCGGCTCAATCTCGAGATGATTTTATAATTTTTGTGCTTGTTTTAGTATTGTGGTATTATTATTTGTTTAATTCCCATATATTTGTTTATTTTGCCTTTATTTATTTTGTGTTGACTTTGTGTGCTGTCTAGCTCCAGGTGAGCGCTGCGGATAAAAACACAGCCCAGAAGAAAGCAATATATACTATCCCCCTGTTTTATTTACTTCTTTTTATATATAGGCCTATATTTTAACTTGTGTAGGGGGATTTCCCTTCAAGCAGCCTCGTCAGTTGATCGCACCAGAAAGCTTATTCCGGGTCAACATGACCGTAGAGGTCACGCAATTCAAGGTCGAATGGTTCACCGTGCCGAGAAGGTGTTACAATGGGGAAATCCCCGGGCCCACTTGGCGCATTCGGCCCGGAGTCACAATTGAGATGAAACTGGTTGGTGTAACCTTAACTGACATTGTCGCTATTTGTTGGTGGAGAAGAACCAGGATCGATTTTTTTGTCCTAATTTAACTGCAAAACTAATCGCTATATCGTAGATCAGCGTTTTTAACCGCACGCCAATCGCCCTCCCTGGGGTCCACGGAGCAGTTTTTTAAGGTCCACAAGCAAACATTATTTTAATTATTAGCCAACTTGAAACTGTAATTTTCGGTATGACTTCAGATTCCTGACTTGTGACAATTTATGACGCATTTTTTTCAAACTTGAGCAAAGCGGGCATAAAGTGTTCCCTTTTGAGTGGGTCACGCCTTATGAACGATTAAGAACAACTGTTTTAGACTAATTGCCAATTTATTTAGCTCATGACCGAGCTAGGACAAAAAAAGTGAATTAATTTTACTTAATTGCACCTGTTTACCGCATAAGATCTTGTTCGGTTTTGAGTTAAAACCTTTGCTAGCACTGATTGAGTAGTTACAATAAACTTTCTCTCGTATATGACTGTGTTTTTATACGCTAACTTAACCTTATATAAAACATCTTTTAACTCGCTAAAAATATACTTGTATGTATAGAACGATAAAACTATTTTAATTGTTGTTCTTTGCTCTAAGACCAACACCCTCAAGGGAGTTCCCCCCGGGATCGACAATGGCCACAACACCTTCCGGTTCCCGAACATCACAAACTTCCACACGCACGGTTTGCATGTTAGCGGAGAGGTAAGTATATTACAACAATGAAAGATACACACAAACATATGTGTTTAATAACATCTGTGATCTAGCCCCTCGGAAGTTGCTTTATGACCAACGATTACGGCTTCCGTATCAATAGTACACCGAAAAGCCATCACAGACTCGCCGAATCTGCAGAACAAGCCAGAAAAACAACTGGCCTGCAGTGAGGTTCGAACTCACGACCTCCGGTCAAGCAGGGACCGTCGCTCTACCAACTGAGCTATGCAGGCTCAGAGAGGAGCGAGTCGAGAAACAACCATGCGCCAATACTTGCACATTTTGTTAGTACAAGCAACTTCACACTGTGGGATCATCAGTCCGTATCAATCAATGAAAGACACACACAAACATATGTGTTTAATAACATCTGTGATCTAGCCCCTCGGAAGTTGCTTTATGACCAACGATTACGGCTTCCGTATTGTTTTTCTGGCTTGCTCTGCTTGCATCATAGATCGACAGATTCGGCGAGTCTGCGATGGCTTTTCGGTGTACTATATTACAACACTTACACATTACTCATAGCAACTCTGGTAAAATTGTTAAAAAATAATTAATAATTGCTATAGCTATAGCTTCTTCGTTACCAAATTGTTTTTAGATTGGAAAGGCACTTTTACCAAATAGTTCAAGTTGATATAACTGTAGGCCTACACAGCTCCTAGTTTAGACTCAAACTTTTAAAATTAAATTCATTTTATTTTATAGTATCCCGAATGAGATTTTAAGGGCATTTGTAGCTATAGTTCGTACATTTAAACACCTAAAAATGCGCTACTCACGCATTTACCAAATTTACGAACTCCTTTACGCAACCTTATACTCTTATACACCACAGTTGGGCAACCTTTAGCAACAAAGGAGCCATTTCCTCTCGTTTTTTCGAGCCTATTTTGTGCATTATAATGGATGAAGTTTAAACTAATGCTATGCAGTTACTTCAAGTATCTCAGGTGTTAGGACGACCCTTAGATTTTCCTTAATATCCTGTTGCTGGGCCACGGAGGCATCTAATATTTATTGTTGAGATAATAATAGTTCTAGAATTTTCAGTCACTAAAATACGTTAAATCATATTTATGAATGCTACTATTTTTTCAAGCTTACTGACTTACTCCGTTAAGTGGACGTCTACAAAGATGAACTGACTTCCAGTTAACCCCCTTAAATATGAGCTCTTCGATCTTTCAGATACCACACGACAACGTTTTTGTGGAGGTTGCTCCAGACCATAGCAGTAAGAACTACAACTACCCGATTCTTGCTGACCATCCTCCAGGAACCTACTGGTATCACCCGCACCTTCACGGATCCGTCAAGCTGCAGGTAGTTAATCGCTGAAATAAAGCCAAATGTATCTACAATATATATAGAATGGTGTCATAAAACCTATGTTCCAATAACAAGGTAATTTGCTAAACTTTTAACCAAGTTTTAAAATTTATACATTAGGGTGTATCTTTATAGAATCCAAAACCATCGGCGGCAGGTTTTAGCCAGTCGATCACTGCTCCGCTGATGCGTATATTAACAAGTAAAACTCATAGTTAAAAACATGAGTGACGCAAATAAGGGAAGGAAGGGAAATAATGCTCAGTGCGAGATAGACGGTAAAATGCGGCTCGAATGGGTAAACCGCTATTTTATCGGTACCCATTCGTTCACTTATTTGCGTCGCCAACTCGTTTTTCCCGGTCGTGTTGACTGCGAGGCTATAGTGCTTTTCATTACGTTTTTGTTTTTATACCTTTTTTAGTCTTTGACGTGTTTCCATATTTTATTGTCATGTTTCCATATTTTATTGTTTCCTTTAATTGGTTTGTTCATGGCTGCGCTCTGATTTTATTTATTTGTACTCTTAGAGGAACTGACGATGCCACTTGGCGAAATATACTTTCCTTATAAACAAAACGTCTGATCCTGTTTTTTTAACTTTTTTTAATTAAAAACAACCTCAGGAAGGTTAAATCACAGTAGATGTACGCATACGGGTCGTGTATGTTTCTTTCGTACACCAATTTTCTTTATCCTTGATACCCATACTGAACCAAGTTACATTACTAG